>NC_089841.1:61394222-62032222 GCF_035609145.1 Eleutherodactylus coqui | reverse complement strand
AATCGTAGTATTATAAGACGCCATTCACATGAATAGCCATGGTGATACAAGGACAGCTGAAAGTCAGGCGGAAATGGAGTCAATCTTACCCTGCTCGATTCCGTTCATATGTCCTAACAGGATGTATGAACCAGAGATGCTCTTTGCACAACACTTATAAAAACATTAGAGAACTTTTTCTATCAAGAGCACATTAAATATTGCCAGATCATACTGAGCTTTCCAGAGCACAAATTATTTCTTATGGTGGCTCTCCATCAGAGTCGGAACAAGCTGTCTTTGCACCCAAGACTATCTCAGAATATGCCCCCTCAGTTATCGAGCTGAAATTCACAAACTATCGGATGTTTCATTACATGGCCCCCTGGCATAATAAAAGCATTATCAACAGCTTTGACACAGTGACCAATTGGTTGTCCTTAAAATTTTAAAGGCAGGGATTTTTTTAATCCATGTTACACCTCAATGGTGCCTACTTTGCCCTACCTATCATCCCACCTCTGCTCACCCCTAACAGAGGGTGTTCATGATTGTTGGGGAACTCACTCTATTATGCCCTCTTGCCCAAACAGAGCACATAGAATTGGGTTGTGTAAATCACAATTTAGGCCGATGTTTCAGAGATGAGGCGCTGCACCACTTGATCACAAGGAAGTGGAAATAGCGTACTGATACTGAATATCCTTTTTGGGAGTAAATGGTATTCCAATTTAACAAACAGTTGGAAAGCATAAATATATCAGGATAATTCAGGACTTTTTTATCCAAAAATATATTTCTTTCGAAGGGGAAATTTGGTTTCAACCTAATATTAATATACATGAACACTAACTTTGTGTTTTTCTTGTTGTTTTTCTGTTACTTAAAACCATTTAGATAAAAGTCATGGATCCGGCTGGAGAAACATTTTTACTCAATTACAAAATGACTATATTTTATTTCCATGTACGTCATACTTATTATGTCCTTGTATCAGTGGAGACAGCTGCACAACTTTTCAGCCATGGCCCCTAGCAACTCCAACTGTGTCTTTCTTTTGTTATTCTTACCCCTGTTCCCCCAGATGGGCGCTTCTTAGATTTGGATCCCAGTATTGTGACTGTGTCTAGTGTGTGGTCCCCACCCCTCACTGCTAGTGGGTGATGTTGGACTTGATTGACAGTGAATGTGTTACGTGTGCTGCTGGGGCATGGTGTACTAATGTGTTTCCAGCAGCACAGCACTCTCAGGGTTAATGATTGAGCTGGCTGGGTGTGGTACTTCCTGCTAGCCAATCCCCTGGGTCTGTGCTCACATATAAACCCAGCTCCTGGTCAGCCTGAAGCTGGTCTTGTACTGTTTGGATGTATCTGTGACATGTGTCCTGTTACCTGCTTTCTGCTATGTATTCTGTTGCAGCTTGCTGTGTGATCTGTGCCTTGCTGTTCTTGTCCATTTGTACGTTTTGTCTGCTGCGTTTGTTTGTTATGTCTGCGCTAGTTTGGCCCCTAGGGCCCTTTAGTAGATGTGTCTTGCTAGTGTAGAGACTGCAAGATACGATGGGCCTTTCCGGGGCTTGCAGCTTAAGTTCATTGGCCAATGTACGAACTAACACCTCACATTTATATTCAGCTTATCATCTGCTATTAGTGTTTGCATTGTGGCTGCTGTATGCTGTGTATTCTGGCTCAGTGTGTCCTGTTGTTCGGTCCCTGTCATTTGGCATGTGAATGCATCCTGTTCTGGTGCGTGGCTCCTAGGATCAGCTAGGGCCCAGATCGGAAGGCCACTGGGCTGCCCTTATTGGGGCAATGTCCCCGCTTAGGTAGGGCCATGCTATTCCTCCCCTGTAGCACAGGGTCAGTTTGCCAGAAACCTGTGTGACCCGTGTGCATAACCAGTTCTCCTTTGGTCACGATCGTGTGGGCCCCGTGCTTACTTTGCCCACACGATCATAACAGAATGGTGGGGACTTACTACTTGATACATTCACAGCATTGAGAGCTGAATCTAAGAATAGAGGTGAGTATAAACAAAAAAAAGGACATTGTTGGAATCAGTGGGGCCACAGGGGCAAACATATGAAGTCTGCCTCACCGACATGCAGACATGACAGGTCCCCTTCAACATTTTTGGTTGCAAATACAGTGGGTTATGAGGGTTTTGTAGACTAGTTAATCAATGGAATTTTCCAGTTCAAATATTGTTATTGATGAATATAGCATAGTATTATTTTTATCTTGGTCCCTCTGCTGTTCTATTGCCAAACCAATATTTTAATACTTTCATTAATACCTTCACATGTTGCTCTATCATTGACATGGATTATTATTCTGCTGTCCAATTTAAGCTTGGGTTGCATATACAGTAGAATTTTTGGTATGTAATGACAGACTGTGACCATCTATGGCTACTATTATACATCATGGATGCCATGGGTTATGTGCAACTCAACGCATTCTGAATTTGCTATAGAGTGTAGCATCAAGCAATTATATTTCCCAAGTTGACATGTACTATCTAACTTTCTACATGATGTTTCAGCCTTTTAACAAAAATGGCTGCTCATGAAGTTAATCTGTTGGGGACGAACAAGTCATTGACTAAAGTTTTTTGGGCAGACTTAAATGACTGTAAATTGCAAAAAATCCCCATTTTATAAAGTGAAGGTGGTCATATTCTTTTGTTTTTAGGCCAAAATTCATTTTGTTTTATATTTATCTCTATTTTTCATCTTTTTTTGTTTGTTCAGTCAATCATGTTTTAACATAAAAAAGAAATGTCACTGCAAGCTTCTTATTTTACATGGCAACGAAATAAATAAAAAATGGAGATGCTGAAGTCCGTTCAACTCAAGGCTGCTAACCATCGCACAACATGTGCCACTTGGCAATCTGTCTCCGAGGATGTTCACAGATTTCCTTCCAATGTTCTCCACCTGTTCCATCTGCTGAGGCTCCGAGGATTAATCGACCAATAATCTCATTCCTGGAGCCTCTGTCTGAATCCATCACCAGAAACTCTACACTTATGTCTTCCAAGCCTTCACAAGGAATGTCAAACACAAACAGTTCATTGAACACTGCGTTCGGGGTGCACTTCTTCACGTGAGTTTTCTTTTTGGAAATTCTTTTCTTTGCATGATAAAGATTCACTTTCACATATGGATCTGGAAAGAAAATGAAACATTTATTGATTGTTCACTAAAATTAAAAATAACATTTTTTGGTATTGTCAAAATTAATATTATTGTGAAATAATTGTTATGGTGTATTTAAGACTAAATTGTTATAGGAGTTTTCCAATCTTAAAAATAACTTGCCCCAGAGTAGGAATGGCATTAAATATAAAATAGCCATTACTTACCCTTCCACTGCAGTGCTGTATAGGAAGCATAGTGGAAGAGTGAGTAATAGCTGTTTTACTTTCTTACTCTGAGGCAAGTTATTTTAAAGGCCAGGAAATCCCCCTTTAAGCGTAAGCCGTGCTATATATTATTTTTAAAAATCGTGATGGAAGAAGAATAGGAAAGATTCTGGTACCTTAACATATTGAAAAAAAAACCTGTAATCAGAAAATGTTTCCAACAGATTAACCCTTTCCAATTCAATTTGTATCCTGGTTTTCCTAGGGGGCTTACTCTTTTTCTGCCATTATACAACGGCGCTATTTGCTGGCTAAAGCCAGTACTGCATGAGGTGACACGTTGGATAGGCTCCAACAGCAGAGAAGCTGGCAATATACAGCAAGAGAACCCCGACAGATGTATTCCAACAATGAAGCTGTACAGCCTTAAATCATAATGTCTTCAGACGTCAAACAGTGGATTGGAAAGGGTTAAGGCAATTCTAAGAAATCCCATCACTGCTAAGCAAGATGATGTTAGTAAAAACTGGTCCCTTAAAGGGCCAATTAGGTTACCAATAGGCTCCTCTTTCCAAATAGTTTTGAAGTCTTCCTCTACATTTTGGGTCATTTTCCATCCCTATGTGCTTTAAGGGTGTCTTCATACTTGGTGTAAATGCTGCGGATCTTCAGCAGAGGATTTTTCTACTGAAATTTCACAGTATTTAAAGTATAAGAGTTTAGAGTTCTTCCTCTTCACGTGGAGGGGAAAATTTCCACAGTGAATCGTTTTTGAAAATCTACAGGATGGCTATTTTATGCTTAGGTTTTTTGCTACAGTTTACAAGTGCTAAAACCTGCTGCAGATCCACAACAAAATCCACTGCAACATCCACATCATTTGGGTGTAGATTTAGCCACTGTGGATTTGCAATAGATTTGCTGCTGAACGCTGCCTCTGATTGGTCACAGCGCTCAGCCAATTAGAGGCAGAGTTTTCCTCTGGCAGGGATTTTTAAATTCTTATGCTAGAAGTAAATGCTTTAGTACAGTGCTGGCTTCACAGAGACAAGACGCGCCTGAACCCGGACAGCGCTGCTAGGTGATGTATTAATTAATTAATTTTTTTTCCACCTGGGGTTTATTTTCAGGGAAGGGCTTGAATTTCAAGGCCTTCCCCAAAAATTACTGCGGGGTTTGCCAGCATCTCCCTGCTTTCTATGGAACCAGCTGTAGGGCCGGCTCCATTGAATTCAATGGGATAGCATTGCGGTCCTCTGCCACAGTTGGTGACCCTCGCGGGGTGTCCCCTTATCAGTGCTGTCATAGTGTTCAGTGATGAGGGGACCTTTCTGGGACCTTTTACAAGCACAGCTGCTCCAGGGAATGGAGCAATATGCAATGACCTTCAGTCACGCGCATGTTGCTCATCCGTGGAGTGCATTGTTTTGCGCACATAGGTGTGCGCAAAAATACGCTCATCGGACTGAGCCCTAAAGGTGTATTCCTATCTCAACTTTTCATGGCCAAGATATGAAAGCCCAAAAGCTCTGATTTAACCACTTGTCGAAAAGAGTCGAGCACTTAGCACAGCACAGTTTCCATAGCTCTCAATTAAGTGAAAAGGAGATACAGAAGCAGCGTAGCGCAGCGTGTTATACTGTTTCCGTACCTCCCCAAGTTACAAAGACAGCATAACGCATTGAGCTACGCTGTTTCTGTAGCTCTGATTCCCTACAATGAGAGCTACAGAAACAACACTGCAATAAGTGCTCTGTTCTTTCCATAGGCTCTGGCCGTATGGTCAGTAGTCATGGCAACAGTTTCCTATCTCGGCTATGAAAAGCCAAGATGGCAATACTCTTTAACATATACTGCAAAGTTTCATGTTTTAGTATGCACTACTGATTATACTAATACTTAGTGATATACAATATCGTATATGTGGCTTTTCACAGAATAACATGCAAGCTTAAATCATCTTGGGACAGTAATCTTGATGTAATTTAAAGTGACCTTCTGATTTTGGGACACAATTCTGTCCAGTGAATGGAGGGGGATATATTACTGCAGTTGTTCTCTGCTGTCCCTCTGATTCTTTTGTTTCTGCTTTAGGCCTTAGTCAGACGGGCGTTTTTTCGCGCGATTTGCGGATCGCATGACGGATGCGCATCCGCAAATCGCGTGACCGGTGCGCGCAAGTCGCCCGCAAATTGCCCGAAAATCTGCTCCTAGCCGCGTTTCATTAGAAACGGGCCGGAGCTGTCCAGCGCATTGCATTCAATGGAGACGGCAATAGAGCCGCCTCCATTTAAGGCAATGCGCTGCGGGCGAGCCCGGGATGAATTGTCGGTAAGGGCTTAAATATATAAGCCCTTCCCTGCAATTCATCCTAAAATGTGTTAAAATAAAAAAAAATTGTATACTCACCTTCTCCCGGCAGCCGGAGCTCCGCACGGCCGTCCTGCAGTGGGTGTGAAGGGGGTGTGAGTCAGACCTGCCCCCTGATTGGCTCAGCGCTGAGCCAATCAGAGGCATGCCTCACTCACACCCATTCATGAATTCATGAATGGATGTGAGTCAGACCTGCCCCTGATTGGCTCAGCGCTGAGAGGCAGCAGTCACTCACCCATTCATGAATTCATGAATGGGTGTGTGAGTGAAACCGGCCTCTGATTGGTCAGGGCTGTGACCAATCAGAGGCAGATCATTCAGCAGGCGGGGATTTTAAAGCCCCGCCGGCTGAATAGTGCCGAGAAGCAGTTCAGGAGAACTGACAGCGGCCGCGGCTGGACTCCGGCTGCAGCGGAAAGGTGAGTATACATTTTTTTTTTATTTTAACACATTTTAGGATGAATTGCAGGTAAGGGCTTATATATTTAACCCCTTCCCGACAATTCACCCCGCGCACGCCGGCAGCCCATTGCTTTCAATGGAGCGGCTGTATTGCCGCTCCATTGAATTCAATGGGCAAATATCGTTCTTCTCTGCCACAGCTGTTACAGCTGTGGCAGAGAAGAATGATTTGTCTTCTATATGTTCTCAATGGGGTCGGCGCTGCTGCCGCCGGCCCCATTGAGCGCATATACAGAAGAGAACAGGAATCGCAGATCGCAGATAGGTGCGATCTGCGATTTTTTTGTTCTATAATTTATCGGACGAGCGCATAAAAAGCACTCATGTGTCCGATACCATTGCAAAGCAATGGTTTTATAAAATTGCCGGACACATGCGCATGCGCAAATCGCGGCTAAAAACGCCCGTCTGACTAAGGCCTTAGTCTGTACAAGATGGCCGATGCAACATTAAGACTACCTAATCCCCACAGTGCATTAGTAGTGTTAGACTACTGATGCACTATGCATTCTCTCTGATTAACCAGAGCTATATATGTGATCAGCACTGGCCAATCAGAGAGGAGTGCACAGTGTGCATTAGGTAGATAGAAGATTGCTACAGCTGTCCTGAACAGATGAAAATGGGGCTTGGAGCCAGCAGGTTGGAGGGGCAACAGAGAAGAACAACTGCAACAACAATCCCCAACCTCTCCAGTACTGGGAAAGAATTTTGTTCTGACACTGGAGGATCACTCTACTTTGTGTTTTTAATCAAAGTATGGCTATTCAATAGGGAGTGTTTCCCGATATAGTATTTAATTTAGTACTTTTGTTGGCATGGTAACCACTTATTGGTCTGTTATATGACTTTACACTCAATGCTGTACAATGTGAATATGATTCTTCAATGCTTTTAGAATCAAATGTACTTAATTAAAATTTCTTAAAAGCTCATTGAATTTTTTCGACAAATACTCCAACTGTACAATGATCGGCTGAATACTAGATGATGGAAGGAGCAGATCACTATTGAGCCAATCATCTACATACACTCGCTCACCAGGGAGGAGTAAGAAATAAAAGACCTCAGTATGCTAAGCAGAAATCAGCGAATTGAAACTGTAGAACCCAAATTTGAGTCAAACTTTGTTAAAAAGTCAGTTTGGCAAAAACCCGAACGTCAGGCAGTTTATTATGGAGTCGGGAATGAATTTTTTCCTCCAAATGGGCTAAATTGGCTTCTGCCCCATTGGGTTTTTTTTGCCTTCCTCTGGATCAACAAGTGGGAGGGGAAACAGGCTGAACTAGATAAACATTGTCTTGATTTGGTCTAATATACTATTTTACTATGTATGTTACTTTGTTTTTGCCAAATTAGATGTTAAAAAAAAAACTGTATTGAACACTATCTAAGAGACTGGAGGGTCTTCTTCAATGGATATATCGCTCAGTGGTTAGCACTGTTGCCTTACAGTACTGTAGTCCTAGATTCAGATCTAACAAAAGACAACATTTGCATGGAAAAGGAAAACTTAATGTAGATGTTATCTTTGGTCACACTTGAACCTATGACTCCAAAACTGTAAGGCACCATGCTTTTTTTATTCTCTGCAGAAGGTCCTAAGTTCAAATCTGACCAAGGACAATATTTGCATGGAACTGGAAAACTCAATGCTGATGTGTTGTCTTTGGTCAAATTTCAACCTAGCATTCCAGCATTGCAAGTCAACAGTCCTAACCACTGCTTTTCTTGTGTCTTTTTTCCTACAGCCTTCATCCTTCTCCAGAGGAGAAGAAGAACAAGTAGAAGAAACATGAAGAAAACATTCATGTTGTGCATCATCAGATTTGAACCTGCAAGGCAACAGTGCTAACCACTGAGCTACCACCAAACTTTTGGTTTGGACTGAATGAAAGTTTTGCAGCTCATCTCTAATGCTAAGGGTGATGTCACATTGTGATGTTTTCTCGGCAGTCTTTTGGTAGGGTGGTTGCCATTGCCTCCCCAGTCTTCTTTACCCCCAAGCAAGCTGGGTACTCATTTTACTGACCTCGGAAGGATGAGTCAACCAAGTGAACCAAGCAGGGATTGAACCCTCAACTTTCAGGTCTTAAGTGAGAGCTTAGGACTGCATTTCTGCTTCCCTAATACTCTGCACCATACAGGGCTCATATGCTATGAACTGTGCAATAAATCATCTCCTAGACTATGGATTAAACAAATTAGTTATGGCAAGCATCACACCAGGAATTGTCCCCTTCGGGTTCCAGGGTTCAGGTGCACCTGCTGTCTCTGCACCTATAGGTACCCCTTACTGTAAGTAGTAGTAATATTATAGTATAATAGTAATTGCAATATGAATTAGGATAACAGTAAACTAGTAATATAACAACAAACTTAGGTTTGCTTTGTCTTCAGGAACTGTTTCTCAATCCTTTAATTTAATTACTGAAGGTTATAGGTATTCCCACCAGCAGTCACATATTAGTCACGTATTTCTGAAATCTCATGTGATGCCTTCATCTCATCATAAGGTTTCAGCATAGTTTATCACAGTACAAATGAGCAGAAGATCTACGATATTTGTGCATTAATGGGCAGCTGGCAATATCCCCGGAGGCCGGTCTATACTCTATGGTTGAATCCTTTAAGAAAACACATGGTCCACCACACAGTCCTGCGGCGAGGACATGCTGATTATGAGAGACGTCTTTGAATATAGAATGCATCTAAAATTAGCAACTTGCAGCAAGCCGAGTTTTAATGAATCTCCATCATTGCGCACATTACTGACTCAGATCTTAAGGCTTTGTCTGGAATGACTTAAGTGGGTCACAAAATGAATGTTATTAATTGCCCAAACTGAAGTCAGCTATTTAGAACAAATGTACCGTAATGTAAAAAGGGTGTTTGGAGCTTCATCGTCATCAACTGAAGGACACACATTGGATGTAGAGGAGCTGAATGTATAACCTATGTATTTACTTTGTGCACCATAATTCTGTGAATTAATGGGGTTGTCTAATCAAATGCAATAGTATAATAGCGCTAGGATATACAAATGTTCCATTGGCAGGGTCCTGACCACTGACGCTCCCTTTTAATTGATAGAACAAAGTACCACAATGAGTTCTGCCACTTCATTTTACATCATCTCTGATCTAAATTGAAGGGGTTGTTTGGGACTTTGGGTATTTTTTTCTATTGATGACCTATTCTTGGGGTAGGTCATTCATGGATAATCGGCAGGGTCCCATCGCTTGGAATCCCCACCAATCAGCTTATTCCTGGCACAACTGTCAGTATGGTCAGTACAGGAAGCAGATTGTGCCAGCCATGTTGCAGCAGCCTGAGTTAATAGTGCAGGCGCAGTTCTTATTGAATTAAATAGTTCTGTACTGATAGCGGTGCTGGGAATAAGTTGATTGACTGAGAGCCAGAGCAGAAGAACCCCACCAATCTTATGCTGATGACCTAGTCCAAGAATAGGTTATGAATAGAGATGAGCGAGTATACTCGCTAAGGCACATTACTCGAGCGAGTAGTGCCTTAGCTGAGTATCTCCCCGCTCGTCTCTAAAGAGTAGCGGCGGGCAGCCGGGGGGAGTGGGCGGAAGAGAGGGAGATCTCCCCTCCGTTCCTCCCCGCTCTCCCCCGCCGCTCCCCGCCCCCCCGGCCCCCGAATCTTTAGAGACGAGCGGGGAGATACTCGACTAAGGCACTACTCGCTCGAGTAATGTGCCTTAGCGAGTATACTCACTCATCTCTAGTTATGAATAGAAAAACCGCCCAGAGTCCCAGACAACTCGTTTATCAGGCTGCCTCATGAATGACTATGAATGGGCTACCAATAATCCACCAATGCTTTGATGAGAGAACTCTTTTAGGATGTCCTATGAAAAAGATCAGATTTAAAACACTTTGGTCCTGGGACAAAATTTCCCAAGGGACAGGAGGGGATAGAGAGTTATATTACCTGGTACTGTTTTTCTGGTTTTACTGTTGATCTGCCTGTTCCTTAGGCACGTTTTCATTTATCTAAAAGTCTCATGATCCTCCAGTGACTATTCAATGCACACTGTGCATTAGTATTCACATAGCGCATGCTGCTTCCTAATTCGTCAGTGCTGTTCATGTGAGCAGCATGTTATGTCTTAGACTACCGATCCACTACCAGTGCTAAGTGCTCATTGGGTAGCCTTAGAATCGACACAGTCATCTTGAAAGTATGAACAGGAATACCCAGGAACAAGGGGTTCAGTGGCCAAACTAGGAGGAGGTTAGCACTAGGTAATATAATTCACAGACTCTTTTATCCCGGGATGGTCACTTTAAAAGGCCATCTCTCCATTTAATCTCCACCTTGATGTGGGGATGCTAGGGTTCTTCATCAGGCAGGATGGGAGTTAAGGAACCTCCATTCTGAAGGTAGGTGAGGGTCCCAGAGGTGGGACCTAAATCTATCAGACATGTACGATTTAAGCTATAAAGGGAGCAAAATGGTTGTCAATTCTTGTGTTTTTTTTTATTAAAGAAGTTTGTTATCTAACCAGAATCATTTTTTTCTATATGAACTGGACGTGTGATAAGTGATTGATCGCTGTGGGTCTATCTACTAGGATCCTAAAAGTAGTGCACCCCGAGTCCCCTTGAGTGAATGGAGCAGATATGGGCATATGTGACCACTACTTCATTCACTGTCTTTAGAGGCAGCAGAGTGATGCGCTCAGCTATCTCAGTCATTCCCATAGAAGTAAATGGAGTGGTGGCTACACATACGCACCACTACTTCATTCGCTAAGGGGGAATTGGGGTGCACTTTTCTAGTGATCCATAAGAGTCCTAGCTTTTAGGCTCCCAGCAATTACACATTTAGCACCTATCCTATGTATAAGAGATAAATGATATTGATGGGATAGTCACTCTAATGGGCCTCCTGGAGGAACTAAAGGGGTTGCCCAGTTGTACAGTATTGATGGCCTATTTTCAGGATAGTTCATCAATGGTACAATAGATCATCATGTGGGATTCCAGCTGATCCGCTGTTTCCAAGCAGATGCACTGAGCTGCTTTGTGCAGGAAGCAGACACCTCCATTCTCACTGCAGTGGTCAGGCTTGGAATTGCAACAAAGTCACTATTTATTTCAATATGTGCAATAACAAGCCTGACCACTGCAGTGAGAGCGGAGCTCTCTGCTTCCTTCACAAATCCGCTTAGTGCAGGAGCATACTGGCCCTGAAAACAGCTGATTGGCAGGTTGTGGATGTCAGGCCCCTACCTAGCTACTAGGGATATAATACAGTTAATCCGTATCACTCTTCAAAGTTCGTCCACCAAACAAACGATCCTTTAGATCCTCAATGCACGTCACTCGAGGGGGTCTGAGCCATAGACACGTATGTAAAATCCACCATAAGCAAAGGAAGTGACATTATATTTGTATTCCTCCATAATTCGCGACGTTTCAACCCTCTCGGGGTCTTTGTCACGCACTAGTGCTTGACAAAGACCCTGAGAGGGTTGAAACGTCGCGAATTATGGAGGAATAATATTTCTAATAGAATTTATATGCCCGATATGATGTCACTTCCTTTGCTTATGGTGGATCCTACCTAGCTACTATTGATGATCTACCCTGAGAATAAGCCATCGATAGTTTACAACTGGACAACCCCTTTAAGGCCTTCTGCCGGAATTGGATAAATACTGTTTCTGCAATTTTGAGAAAATTAAACTTGTACAATTACAATCTAGATGATGTTGAAAATGTATTCTGCTGTTGTAAAAACAATGACTTAGGGTATGTTTCTCACACATATACACTTCTGCTTGCGTAGAGGGCATCAATACTAGACCACTGGTGCCATTAACTCAATTTTCAACTGAAACTGCAGTTATCCATTTCTGGCACCAAGCCCTCCTGTGCCAGTTGGTTTTTAATCTGATGGCAAGAATGCAGTGGTTAACTTGCAATATCAGCACTGCTACATCTATCTAAAGCAGAGAGTATGCTTACTAATCTGTTTTTTTATTCTGCCATAACATATTATTTACTATGCTTTCCAAATGCCATAAAGCCAGAGGCAAAACAATGCTGGATGCAGAGCCTGCACTTATCCCCTATCTCCGGGGACCAATCTAAGACAACAGTAATGCTAGAAGTAAGCAGAACTAGACTGAGCTCTCTTACTAATGAATCCTCAACTATATAGGGCATACAGATCCTATAAAACATGACATCATCATAAATGGCAGCCTGTGATGTCATTAAGAGGAGATAGGACTAAGTATAGCTTAAAAATCGCGCAAGATCCCTTCATTATGAATATCATTTCCTTTTACACAGTCATAGTCAGGCAATCAAGCATAAGCCGCCAATGTGTATTCCCACTAAATCCCATTAAGGCTTATTTCCCGCGAGCGTATATCGGACGTTATTTTCACGGTCAGCCGATATACGCTACCATCTGTGGCGTTAAAGCTCCTGAATGGGCGCACAAATCTAACGTTTGTGCGCCCACTCACACAGCATGGGCCCCACATATACGCCAAGGCTACCATGTCATCGCCCCTTTCCACTCACTCCCCCTCGCAGGCTCACCTTTGCTCCACCCCCACCTCGCCCCCTACCTTTGCAAAGAGCGAGCGAGGAGAAGAGCAGAGGGAGGGAGTTTAGTAGTTACACTGTTAAACTCCATGGACTCCCATAGGAGCCCATGCAGCGGCCGATGTATTCCAGCCCAAAAGATACTTCCAGGTCTATCTTTTGGGCCCGACGTAAAAACGTCCGGCGCCATATTGGCCGGTTGGGTGCTTGTACGTCACGAGAATACGACCATTTAATATGATGCATTGGAATCCAATGCATCAGATCACAGCATATATCGGCCAGCCGTGAATACAATCGTGGGAAGGAAGCCTAAGGGTGCGTTCCCACATTGTGGAAATGCTGCAGAGAAACCACAGTGGAAATATTTACTATTAAAGTGAATGGGATTAAAGCAAATCCTGTTTATGTGTAGAGGAAAAGAAATGCTGCAGATTTTCTGCTGTAACTGTACTGTAAGGCTGGGTTCACACGGGGCGGAAACCCCTTGGAATCTCATGGATTGTCCGCAGCAGGACCGCACAGAAATTCTGCGAGATTTCCGCAGCTGAAGTCCTGCTTATTCCTTTGCGGCCATCTCTCCCCATAGAGAGGAGGGAGCCCGCAGTGCAAATGGCGATACCATTGACATGCCACAGCTTTCAATTCCATGTCGCATGTCAGTTTCAGCGTGGCTTGGCCACAACAGACTCTCCGCAGCGTAGGGACGAGATTTGCAAATCTCATCCACTGCGCTGCTTAGTCTCGGGCTTAAGATTGTAGGCAGAATTCTGCGGCAATTCCACCCCATGTGAGCCCAGCCTGCGGGCTTATTCACATGCCAGTATTTTTCATCAGTATTTTGTAAGCCAAAACCAGAAGTGGAATGTACACACAGAGAAAGTCTAATGGAAAGATTTGCATTTCTTCCGTATTTTCTGGTTGCGGTTTACAAAATATTAATGAAAAATACAGTATAACCTGAGAATGTACTGCAGAAATTCTACAACAAATCTGCAGCATTTCCGCAAAGAGGTCTCTGGTTTAAACAGTCACTATTTTTTAGAAGGCTCCCCAGACAATACGTCAATCTCAATAGGTTTTTCTGCTGGGATCCCTAGCAATCACTGTGATCTGTGAGAGAGACTGGAAATAAGTGTTCCATTCCCCTACAGCTCCCCCACAGGGGAAAATGAGGCATTGCACAGTGCCCATCCGAATCAATGGTTTGTCTGGGAAATGCAGGGCAGGACAGATCCTTCAGCAAGAGATATTGTTCATGACCGCTCAAGCTTGTCATTGGCAGAGCAGTTGCCAGTATGCAACTCACACTACTTACGGCTAGTAGCTACAGGAGGTGCAGAGGTAACAATCACACCCCAACCCTGATGCTTGAAGGTGGGGTGGGGGGTTTCAAATCTTGCATTGAGGTCGCGGGAGCTTCAAGTTATTTCACCTAGCAAAGACCTTATGCAGGTTTTTCAGTCCCAAAAGTCTATGACGCAGCATAACAGATGCTCTGATCCAAAATGTCTCTCCTCCCACCCACTTAGGCAGCCACAAAGGTCAGTGTATTGAGCTGGATGATGTCAGCGGCTGATGTGAAGTGGCTGACTCACGCAGGAATAATCACTGTCTACCTCTGCAGTTGGGACACATAAAATGAGAGTAATTGGATACGGAGGTGTTCTACTCCCGGGATTATTTGCAATACAAAGAGTCTCCTATGAACACGTTTAATAAGACACAATTTAACCCCTTCCTGCTGCAGCTCTTTTTCTTTTTGTCATTTTCATTCTTTGCATCCCACTTTCAAAAAAATCAATGGTACCATTTAAAGTACCCTATAACGTATTGGAAAATGTTTTAAAACATTCTAAATAGGGCAAAATGGAAAAAAAACCCACACAATTCCGCCAATTTTTTAGGGGAGTTACGGCATTTACGTTGCAGTAGAAATGATATGTTATCTTTATTCTTTGGGTAAGAATAATTCCGTCGATACCAAATTTTTTGCCGATAGGGTTGTATGAGGACTTTTTTTTTGTGAGATGACCTGTAGTTTTATTGATACCCTTTTGGGGTACATACGATTTTTTGATTGCTTTTTATTCACATTTTTTACTGGAAATGGGGAGACTAAAAAAAAGTGCAATTCTGACATTGCATATATATTTTTCTGACAGCGTTTACCATGCAGGATTAATAATGTGATATTTTAATAATTTGGTCTTTAATTTTTTCTTTTTAATGTGATGACTTGTACAAAGGGATATTTTTTTAAACATAGTATATTTTATTATAATTTTTTTTATAATAATTAAAAATGTTTATTTTACTTGTTTTTACTTATTTCTTTAATCCCTGCAGGGGACTTGAATGTGCGATCAATTGATTGCTCATACAGTATAATGCAATGTTCTGTCCGTCAATCTATCAAGATGTACCACAGGTGATCATTTATGGCATCCCTGGGGGCCTTCAGAAGGCACAAAGCTGCCATGAGACCCAGATGGCTCCCCACAATCTTTTAACGGGATGGCCGTTCTGGCTCCCTGAATGCCGATTGGGGGGATTTAAATGCTGTTGGTGGAATTGACAACTGCCTTTAAAGGGTTAACATTGTTAACTTAACAACCACAATTGCTGTTATCGCCCATCATGGGAGTTAGAGGTGGGTCTAAGCTGCAAAGATGGTCATCTTTGTGTTTGTAGCAGGCTCAGCTCCCACGCCCACTCAACACACAAGCAACTGAATTGCGCTATACCTGCACAATACACATTTGGAAGGGGTTTATATAACTATGCTCGTACCCAGAGAGGGTAACCTGAAGATTCGGGGCCTTAATGCAAAATCTGTAACAGGGCTCCTGAACTATAATACTTTATTCATATTACTAGGCTCCCTGTATTGAGAAGCCTTATGGGCCCCTTAAGGCTCCTGGGTGCGGGTGCAACCGCATCCCCTGCATCCCCTATAGTTATGCCCCTGCTCGTACCCGCTCCATAAGTCTGCCTCAAAGCGTACATGCATTAGGATTCAGAACATGTTATACACATATGTAGCAGAGCTGAATATGCTCTGCCCATGCACTGTCATTGGTATAGTATTACAGATCAACCCTATTTAATACCAGACATTAAGAAAACTAGGACGGTTTACCTTCTGTGCTACGGTTAGCTATAAAGCGTAATATCACTAACAAGTACACTCTGTTCTGCATTGTAGGGTAAGAAATGCTTCTATAGCTCCATTAATTATGTGGAGGGATCCAGAGTATCTTTTAACTCGCTCTTTGGTAATGTAGGAAAGCATTAGATTACATCTCCCTGTAATTCATCATATAGTAAATGCACAAAATCCATTATGAGAACCACAGCGTGCAATCGCTTCGAGCACATTGTATTTGCTAAACAAAGTCCATGGGCGTAATGCTTCCCCTTGTGCAGAGCAGCATAAGCATGTAGGGAATCTTATGTAGGCTGTGCAATGCTCCCTGGGAAAAAGCCGTGCAAATGAGCAATGGAATAATCATGCACAGCGCAACCTACTGGAATGGTACCTACTAGAGATGAGCGAACGTACTCGGTAAGGGCGATTTCGCAATCGAGCACCGCGATTTTCGAGTACTTCACTACTCGGATGAAAAGTACTCGGGTGCGCTGTGGGGCGGGGGGTTGCAGAGGGGAGTGGGGGGTAGCAGCGGGGAACAGGGGGGAGCCCTCTCTCTCTCCCTCTCCCCCCCCACTCCCCGCTGCAACCCCCCGCTCACCCACAGCGCACCCGAGTACTTTTCACCCGAGTAGTGAAGTACTCGAAAATCGCGGTGCTCGATTGCGAAATAGCCCTTACCGAGTACGTTCGCTCATCTCTAGTACCTACCCCTATAGTCGAAATCCGATAATTGAATAGCCATTCCAATAGGTGGTGCTATAAAGGATTTTTCCCAGGGAGCATCACATGGCCTAGAAGACTCCCTCTACCCTTGTGGTAGTCTCACCTAGGAGAAACAGTACATCTCTGGACAAACATTGACGAACTCTCACTTAGCACTAGAACCCTACTGGGCACTGATGAAGGTCAAGAACTATAAAACAGCAGTACATGGATATACTGGTTTGACTTACATCCCTAATCATGTTGCAGGGACTGTTAAAAGGTCAGATATTGACTCATAGGGTAGCTATCATTCCAATAGGTGGGGCTGTGATGGATTATTCCATCAGTCATTTGCATGGCCAAACAAACAAATAAATGAATATTTTCCTCCAGAAGCCACCCTCTCTAGGTAGGTATCAGTCAATAAAACACGAAAAGGGATCTACATTGCCACTTAGTGGCCGACTAAGGTAAATTCCAGATACCAGATACAGCATGTACATGAACAAATAAATGATAATAATCCTCATCACCTATGCATGATATTATATAGTATAAGCATCAACCATTGCCAAAAGATGTAAGTACTGTATATACGAGTTCCATCCACATAATCCCCACAGTGGGAAACCCACTGATTGCAAGAACATGTAGTCCCGAAGGTCCCTACATGAATGGAACAGAGGTTGTGCATGCATATCACTGCTCCATTCATTTCAATGGGAGTATTGGACATTGCCAAGCCTTTCTACTCAGCAGTTTCCGACGCTCCCATTGATATCAATGCAGCGGTGATGAACACATGCAACCTGAGCTATATTCATGCGCGGACCTTTGGACCCCCATTCTCAAGATCAGTGGTAAAGTTATCCTCTGGGGATAGGGGATAACTTTATAACTTGGCACAACCCCTTTAATCCCCAGAGCCTATTTATGATTATTTGCAGAATGGGAATCTCTACACATTATTAAGATCATTTAAAGGTCCACACAAGAAATGTAATTAATGGTCCACACAAGAAACTTTAGAATACGATGAGACACAAAAAAAATATTTAGCACTCAAATATCATCAGACCCCAGAGCAAAACTCATAATGGACCCCAATAATAGATTTTTCAATTATTTATGCAATTTATTACATACAGAGGTGAACATTTCCTACTTCTTTACAAACAGTCATGCAGGTCAAAGATACAGCTGCCTATACCCACCACTAGGGGGAGCTCATTTCATATGGATTTATATAGTTAGTATTCTGCTCAACATTGATTGTAAAAGTCTATATGCAGTGAGCTCCTCCTAGTGGCAGCTGTAGGCAAACACCATGATGGTTTTCATTGAATCAAGCAAAGCAGTTCGGGGTCAGCTCCCTCCTATAGCATGGTCTACTTCTTTGGTAGCTATGCTACTAAATAGATGGAACCAAACACCTATAGTTTGTCTCAATCCCAAGCCATAATATTAAAAGTCTTCCATAGTTTTACTGCTGTACTCGTATTTGCAATGAGCAGAGAGTTTACTCTGCATTTGCAATGAGCAGAGAGTTTACTCTCTACAGTGGACTCCAAGTGTGATTTTAAGGATCTCAGGGGCCATTACGTGTGTACAATTGTCTATAATCAGTACACCTAACAAGTGAGAGTTAGTAGTAGTTGATAACTTTTAATGGTTAACCAAAAGAATGGTGGCAAATAGTAACTTTTGAAATTATTAGGTCTTTCCATCAGGAATAGTTTAAAGGAGTTACACAGCAAAATCAATGTATTCCCTATCCACAGGATAAGGATAATTTGCTCATCATTGGGGGTACAACCACTGGGATCCACACCAATACTGAAAGTGAGGGATCTGGTTCATCCAGGAATAAGTTCAAGGGCTAGGCTACAGTATCTCACTGATATTACATCTGTGACTGCCACTCCATTCAGTCTCAGATGCAAGATTGGTGTGGCTCCCAGTGGTCCTATCTGGTGGATTGAAGAGCACTTGGTTTTGTGGGTCAAATCCTTTAACACTAAATCTGACGCATCAGATATTTAAACATCAAAGGACACTGGGGGAGTGTAGAAAATATGAAAGTAAGGTAAAGCAGAACCATAAATATAAAGAGAGGAGCAAAGAGAGGTACCAACAAATAACTGGAGCAGGTCATAGTACAGGTGCTATGAAGAGCAAGTGAATGTGGCTCATCCACCACCTGGAATTTCATCACTGCATCATGTCTAAGCAATCATACAAATGCTGCAAGTAGTGTAAGATTCCCCTAAAAATGAAAGAGATACATGCAAAATCTCTATCTCTATCTCATATCTTTCTATCTATCTCATATCTATCTATCTATCTCATATCTATCTATCTATCTATCTATCTATCTCATATCTATCTATCTATCTATCTATCTCATATCTTTCTATCTATCTATCTATCTATCTATATCTATCTATCTATCTATATCTATCTATCTATCTATCTATCTATCTATCTATCTATCTATCTATCTATCTATCTCATATCTTTCTATCTATCTATCTATATCTATCTATCTATCTATCTATCTCATATCTATCTATCTATCTATCTATCTCATATCATCTATCTATCTCATATCTATCTATCCATTTCATATCTATCTATCTATCTCATATCTATCTATCTCATATCCATCCATCTATCTATCTATCTATCTCATATCTATCTGTCTATCTCATATCTATCTATCTATCTATCTATCTATCTATCTCATATCTATCTATCTATCTATCTATCTATCTATCTATCTCATATTTACCTATCTATCTAATAACAATAATAACAAATGGTACAGTAGTTATAATAATCTCCTCGTATTGTACCTGATAGTCCTGATATGTCTGCTTTTGGCAGGTGACGCGCCTTCAGCACCACAACTGTTAAGGTGTTTGTAGTTGACTGGTAACACAGAGAGATCAGCAATTCCCCGCGTCCTGCTGACTTCTACAAATCAATACAAGACATCCATTTACACAGGCGCAGACACATACTAATGAGCAAGTAATTCACAAATGAACCACTTAGTGATATAGCAACAAACATACAGCTGTTCCACTAACTCTATACGCTCCTGCTCACTCATTGTAAGTGAATATACATAAAAATGTACATAGTTATGTAACAGTAGATCAATATGAAAAGGAAGGTGAGCAGCCACTTTCCTGTAGGCTTCTGGAAATGATAGTGGGTTGTCAGCCACTTTCCGTAGGCTTTGGGAAATCAACGAGGGTGTTGCAGTCCCTGCCCTACAAGTTTCTGGAAATGACGTAGAGTTGGCAGACACTTGCCCACAAGTTGCTGGAAATTATTGAGGGTAACCAACCACTTCCCTAAAAGTTTCTGGAAATAGTTGACAGTTGGCAAATGTTTCCCAACAGGTTTTTATCCAGAACAGGAGGATTTGGTGCTTCTCTGCCATTCCATGCCCTTTAAAATAACTCCATCTACTTGTTTGCTAATAATGTAGTTTTGATTTGGAGGAAGGAACTGCATATGTTAGCACTGCTCTGTATCTAAATAGATGGTGAAAGCTGAGCTGGGGCCCCCTCTCATCAAGGATACCCATAGCAGTCGCATGGTCTGCCTCAATGATACATATGCCATTGGTGGGCAGTCACTTTCCCGCAGGTTTCTGAAAGCGGTTGAGGGTGGGCAGCCAACTCCCTGCAGGTTTCTGGCAGTGATAGAGGATTGTCAGCTACTTCCCTGTAGATATAGAAATGACTGAGGATGGGCAGCCACTTCCTGCAGGTTTTTCAATATGATTGATGTTGGGCAGCCACTTCCCTGTAGATTTCTATAGTGGAAGGAGCTACCTTCTGCTTAGGAGAGAGCAATACACTTAACAAATATTACTCCTTCCTGGGAAAATATGTTTCTATGAAGATCTCTATACTTCTCCCCTATATACAAAACAAATACTGTAAAACATAGCAAGTGACCTTCATATAGGTTATTGTTGACCAATAACGTCAAATTAACAGATGGGGTAACCAAACTGCCACATACACTTCAATGTATTACTTCATTAATGATAGCAGCCATGTTGTCTCCTTGATGAACATGAACTGGACCCAAACAATTAATATCTACTAATTCGTTTTATTTGGCTCCTTCTCAAGCTCCCTCCACTAAAAAGTCTAAAGAGTGGCCAGATGTGTCCTTTCTTATGTTTTCTCTTGGTTCAACATATCCTGGGATGTGTGGTGTGAAATAACCAGTTTTTTGGGTTTTTTTTAAAACTTGATTTTGTGATACTCTATCAGGAGATCTCTATCCTGTATGTGTCTGTTTTGGCCTCTCAGTGCTCGTGATACAATGAAGCCAGTCAAGGGTTTTGGTAACATGTTTCAATATTGTATTGAATTGGTTTAATGAGATACTGGAGTCCTTAAGCAAATTTGACTTACAGTAAGGGTGGACACAACAATATGAGCATCTCAAGACCAGTGAAAGAAACAAATTAATCTCCTAGACATGATACCTTTTAATGGCTAACAAAAATAAATAATGTTACTACTTAAGTTTCTTCATCATGCTTCAGAAGCCTGATGAAGAGACTCAAATAGTCTTGAAAGCTTCCTATAACAATTTTTTTTTTGATAGCCATTAAAAGGTATTATATCTACAAGATAACTTTGTTTCTCTTACTAAGAGAAATCCAATTTTGTTCTACTGGCTAACAGGGTACCAATTTTTTTTTGTTTCACCTCAAGCCAAAAATTAAACAATAAGGCAACCAATAAACTGGGTAAGAACAGTGAATTTAATAATTTAGTGCCTTACCCTGACATTCCTCTTGTTGATCTCCCTGTTCATCAACACTCTTCCATCAGACAGCTCAATCCCAGAGAGAGGGAAGTAGACCTCTCCGATGACGTCGTCTCTTGAGAACCTGTCAAAGCTCAAGACAATGAAGTGGAGGACCAGATCTTGCACTTGGCTGTAAGGGATTCCATAAAAGGTAAAGGTCTCATCAAAGGCTGGGTCAAGGGTCTTCCGGAGAACTCTTGTCTTTACCTTGTGCTTTTTCTCTGGCAGGATGGTCATCTTTATGTAAGGATCAGAAGTCATTGACTGTTCATCCATCGCTGGAAGAGACCTGGCTTCCTTGATGTTTACCACAAAAGCCTTCTTCTCAAAGTTGTACTCTATGGAGAAGAAGAGTGTTCCCAGCTTGTCTTGTTTCTCAGCAGATGAGAGCGATGAGGTTGAGTTTATACTCTCAGGAGATATTGAATTCTTGTCTTTTTCTTGTAATGGAGCTTGTGAAAAATCCTCCAGATCCGGGGAACTCCTGACTTTATTTGCTTTAGGAAAATTGCCATTCAAGTCTCTTTTCTCCAGGTCAAGATGAAGTGATGTTTTTGATATGTGAGACTTGGGTGATAATTCTGTTTTCTCGTCCGCCCCAAATTTCTTTTTGCTGTTTAGACTTTCAGGGTAGATGTCGACACCTTTCAACACATGGACAAATTTATAGGGAGGAGTTTTGTTGGATTTGGTGGATTTGCGTTGGCAACAGATCCAGGAAAAAAGGGAAACTGTAAACACGAGGCCAAACGCACCTATGAGTCCAACCATTGTGGGTATTTCGGCTGTAAGAGTAAACAGATGGAAGGCAGCAATTAACATAAAATGACTAAAAAGAGAGCAAACTGTAACATTATTTCATCCTCTCTATGGATGGATATATGTATTTCATTTCAATACAGGTAAACTTAATGATACACACCACCTGCTGGTGACTTGTGGTATTACAATGCATAATATTTTGCTGTGCAGATATAGTAGAGGTGAATTGTTCATGGGACTGATTCTTTTATGATACTATGATAAACCAAGTGATGTGTTGTGCCAAAAGACAAACTTAGCTTCACTACCTCTGCATCTAATGTATTATACAATGATTTAAATGTAAATTAAACATCTAATATGTGTTCATTTTGTACATTTAACATTAAGACAAGCTGTTTCTAACAATCTAATACAGTATTTCACTATATTCAAGAAATGACATAATAAAAAGAAGTGTCAACTAAAGACCTAAATGATCACATCCAATATATGTAGATGATTATAAACACCTACGATATATAAAAACACTCCAGTTATCCCATCTTTATGAAACAATGTATAATATTAGTTGTATCACAATGTAGGTCATGTTGTATGCAGTCATACAAGCAAATAGAAGAAACAGATAAACATGTAGCAGAGCTGAATTCAATAATGCAGCAGAGCAGCATTTGTAAAATGTCAGGATGATTTATAGTTTTTACAGGTCTATGGTTATTAAATGGCATGAAGGGAACAAAGAATGGCCACATTAGCTGGACAGAAACTGTGTTAACATACTCCTAAAGATATAGCAGAGCTGAATATATGCCAATCTAATAATTTCTGATATTTAGCATACCCTGTAGTAATGAGATGTTTTATGGGTTTAACAGATATAGTCATATGGCAAAGGCTAAAATTGATTTTTTTTTGGAGTATTTATCTATCTGTCTGGGCTGTAAATCTGTGATATGGGTGGAAGAGGGGTGTGGCATGTAACAACAATGATGGTTTTGTGTTGCATAATGTATTCTTTCATTCTGTTAACTATGGACAGTGAAAAGGAGCAGTGTGGAGTCTGCCATCTGGCACCACCCTAAGTGAATCCATAGCGTTATATTGATACTAATAGGGTTATGGCAGACGGAACAGCTGTAAAGAGTTAAATAACAAATTCAGCCTTGCTACATAAGACATATCTTTCTATCAATCTTTCAATATCTATTAATTTGTATCTTTCTATCAGTATCATTCTACTTCTGTATCTATTTATCTCTCTCAATCACATCTATATCTATCTATCTATCTATCTATCTATCTATCTATCTATCTATCTATCTATCTATCTATCTATCTATCTATCTATCTATCTCATATCTATCTATCCCATATCTATCTATCCCATATCTATCTATCTATCTATCTATCTATCTATCTATCTATCTCATATCTATCTATCTATCTATCTATCTCATATCTATCTATCTATCTATTTCATATCTATCTATCTCTCCTAATCACATCTCTCTCTTTCTCTCTTATCTATCTATCTATCTATCTATCTATCTATCTATCTATCTATCTATCTTATATCTATCTCATATCTATCTATCTTATATCTATCTATCTTATATCTATCTCATATCTATCTATCTTATATCTATCTCCTATCTATCTATCTATCTCATATCTATCTATCTTATAGCTATCTATCTATCTATCCTGAGAGCTTTCCCTCTCTTGTTATTCAGAGCTACTGGATAGAGTCAGTCTGGTGCCGCACAGCCCACTCCTTGGACAGAACACAGCTCAGCCTTATCTTGTGCAGAAAAAAAGAGAACTGGAACACTCTGAGGGAGGGGAGATGTGAAAGATACTTCAGATCTGCTGTATACAGTCCATGTTGCATGGTTATATAGTGTGATATATAAAGGGTCATGTTGCTGGTAATTAACGTGTCTAGTTGGTGTTAAGAACGGATGTGTCTTTGTAAATGCCCTTGATATATACATAAAGCAGTGAGGTGCAGAATGACTGCTGAGTATTCGCATACAGGGTCACAGGGCAGCAATGGTGCTGACTGTAAGATCCTTCATTTACACCTGCATGAGCCCAGCACTCAGCTCTGCAACATGAAAGGGAGGGGTCAGTGCAAGGCACTGCATGTGCTGCTCCAACTTTAACCCCTTTGTGGATATAACCTCACTACTTCTTAGCATTGGGGGTTCTGCATAACTTAACACATTAATTTCAAAGTCCTAAAAATACATTAATCATCATAAAAACACTGGCAATGAGAGAATAAATACCGGGCAAACTTATATTTTCCATTCTAGCAGCTAATAGAGAGACTATCTAAAAATCTATCTATGTAGGAACTGTGAAAATAAACGGGCTGCCTATTCTTCCTTTATAGGTGGAGTAGTATTTAGTGTGATTTTTCTTTTATATATATATATGTCAAGCTGGTAATATCTATCTATTTATTTATCTATCTAGCCCCGTATTTTTTACCGAGCTGTTTTATTCCTTTTTATTGGACTAATCTTCTGGCGTTAAGTCATGTTATGTGGGTTGAGGTTCCTCCATTAATAATGTCTTACTCTCAGATCTATCTATCTATCTATCTATCTATCTATCTATCTATCTATCTATCTATCTCATATCTATCTATCTATCTATCTATCTATCTATCTATCTATCTATCTATCTATCTATCTATCTATCTATCTAATATCTGATGTAAATAGAAGGCTATCGTTATAGCCACAGACATCTGTCAATGCTGCAAGAAAGTCTTCATAGATAAATCAAAGGTTTAGATTCCCCTTAACTAAGGAAGAAGCCTACCACATTGCTTATAGGGGCTGTCCAAGGTTGGAAAAACTTGGCTGCTTTCTTCCAAACACAGCACCAACATTGTCCATAATATTGTGCATGTTATTGAAGCTCAACTCCTTGAAATGAATGGGAGTTGAGCTGCAATACCAGACACAACCGATGGACAAGGGGGGTGCTGTATTTGGAAGAAAACAGACACGTTTTTCTAACCCTGGAAGCCTCTTTAACGACGTAATATGGCATTTCCCTTTGCTCATCATTGAAGTGGGTGATGTTCTTTATCATTAAATACTAAAGCAAAGTAGGAGACGTATTACTTTATTACAGTGGAGTTGCCTTTAGTGCTGCTTCTCTAAAAAGAAAAGGCGTAGCTATAAAAGTCTGTAGCAGCTAATGTGTTCTATGTCAGGAGAAATAAGACAACTATCCTGCAAAGCCAAGAAAAACAAAGTCAGTGCAGCAATAAAGATGTCTTCATGTGTGTGTGGGTGCTCCTGTATATTTATATAGTAGACAAGAAAATTATGTGATGCTGCTTACACAACTCAAGAAAATAAAAAAAATGATGCAGAGTTCGCTAATTACAGGCAGTACAAACATAAAGGTGATTATATATATATATATATATATATATATATATATATATATATATATATATATATTTATTTATTTATTTATTTTAGGCAGGTGTGTAAAACTGCTGCAAAATAAGATATTTTTAAAAATAGAAGATATCTAATTGGCTCTAAATTATTCTACAACAGGGCAGCGACCCAAAACATATAGCCAATGTCAATAAGAACTATCTTCAGCATAAAGAAGAACAAGGAGTCCTGGAAGTGATTTTATGACCCCCACAGAGCCCTAATATAAACATCATTGACTCTGTCTGGGATTACATGAAGAGTCAGAGGGATTTGAGCAGAAGATCTGTGCTTATTTATCCAAGATGTCTGGAACAACCCCTCTGCCGAGTTCCTTCAAAAACTGTGTGCAAGTGTACCTAGAAGAATTGAAGGCAAAGAGTGGTCACACCAAATATTGATGTGATTTAAATTTCTCCTCTATTTGCATCTTTTTTTTGAAAAAAAAAAACTATCAACACTTTTATTGTTCAAAGCATCCTTACTTTGCTGCATTTTTTCCCACACATGTCCAAAATGTTTGCACAGTTTATATATATATATATATATATATATATATATATATATATATATATATATATATATATATATCATTCATATGTGCAGCAGTATTTAGTGCAACTCCTTCTTTCAATGGTCAATTGAACAAGCCACCCATACTGCACAGCTTCCTGAGGACCACCCTCACGCTAGTGCCATCTAAAGTACTGCAAATGCTCCACCAGATGACTCCATCTGTGGTCTCACTGTAGTTCTGTTGTTACGGTACTTTGATAAGAAGACAATATACTCTTTCTGCTGAAGAATATGAAGTTGTTTTTTTTTCTTCAGCTACACATTGAGAAGTAGTACTAGTAGTACTGTAGAAGAACTGGAGCACCATAGCAAAAACTTAAATGGTGTCTGGCTTTGCCACCCAGAACAGAAGGGTCTGGTGTTTGCTTCCATGTGTTTTAAAATGATCCTTGCATTAATTTTCTATCTCCTTGTCTGCTAACAATGCAAGAGGAAGATCTTACATATGTTCTTCTCATCCAGTAACAAGATGGATGGTGCAATCAGAGCTGGGTCCCCCTGTTTCCAAGGACCACATAGCAGTTTCCTGCATATTACGTACATCCTTGACTTGAGAAACCTAATACAACTTGACTAATTCTACCATCAGCCTTCTCCTCTCATCCATAATGTGCTTGACTCAATGATCACACCCTATAATTCCCTGCCACACCTACATCACCAACTCACAATCACCCCCACACTCTATTTTCAGCCAAGGCTAACCACATGCCATCAATGTCCCCACACTATAGATAGTATATAGCAATACATATATCCCAAGCAACTTTATGACAGTCATTTCAGCAGTTGTCATGGTCTCCATAGACTTGTATATGTTCCATAGAGTACATTCAGCGCAGCTATTTTTAGTTAATCAGTACTACATGACGTCATTGAGGCAGATGCATTAACACTTTACATTTCCATGCAATGAATCATGAGTCACTGGCTAAAAATGAGGCAGGATGAATCTTGTCCTACTGCAATGGAGTCCAGTGACTTCTCTGACTCCATACATAGAAGAAAAGGCAAATATATTTTTGCAATGTCATTGACTACATCCCAAAACTTGTATGATTGATCATAAATAAGCCATAAGCTACATATCTCAAGGTGCATTCTGCAAACTTGCAAGCCAAGTAAGAATGCCAGTCATCTGCTAGCCCCACACCCCTCTGGCTTCTTAAGCAATGGCGTATATAGCAATTAGAGCATGAAATGAAGAACATTCATCCTGAGACTTCATAATACAGATGTAGCAATCATTAACATGTCTGGTGCATTGTGATAACTTGATTTGCAACATTGTAGTATATTACAGCTAAGTTACCATAACACATTAAATGTCAAGTTAACATTTGCTAGATTTGTAAGTAACAAGGAGTATAAATAAACAGTTATTTATCTATACAAAGGTCTACAGTAAAGAAAAGACATGCAATTCCACCCACTCACTTGACTCTGTCTCCTATAGGGATGTAAATAGTTATTCCTGGTGTTACTTAATATCAAACTAACACTTTTTTAATTAGGGGACCTTCCCCTTTCCCCTAACTTTATAAAATAGGAGAGCTTGCTTACCATAAGCCTCCCCACTGCTGCCAATGACTGGAGCCATTTTTCTAGCTCCGCTGTCCAAGGTGCTGAAATCTGTTCTGTAGCTTTTCTGCTGTGAGCAGCCTGAGAAAATGGCAGAGAGAGAGAGAGAGAAAATGTGTCTGTATCCAGAGGATGAGATGTGAGGAGGGGCTGGCTGGCTTTCCTGGGCTGACTGCAGCTCACCTTCTGCTCTGCTCCAGCTGCAGACAAGGCTGCTGGCCAAATTGACGCACTGCTGACGCTACAAGGATGGAAGCAGCACTATCCTCCCCCTTCTCTCTAGAGAGCTTACAGGATGCTTATCAATTATTCTAACTGCTTGAGATTAGCTCACACTTCATTGGATATAAGCAGCAGGGAGAGGAATAGTTAAAAAGCATGCTTGTCTGTTTCAGATATAAGGAGAATTTGCAAGTACAGTACATGCAATATTAGATATAGTACTGTAAATATATGCATATAAAGGACCCAAGTACATAGAATATAACACTTCGACAAATGTCTAAAACAATCATAGGGTTATTAGATAGATAGATAGATAGATAGATAGATAGATAGATAGAAAGGATGGGCAGAGATAGATAGATAGAAAGAAATGATGGGTAGAGATAGATAGATAGATAGATAGATAGATAGATAGAAAGGATGGGGATAGATAGATAGATAGATAGATAGATAGATAGATAGATAGATAGAAAGGATGGGGATAGATAGATAGATAGATAGATAGAAAGGATGGGGATAGATAGATAGATAGAAAGGATGGGGATAGATAGATAGATAGATAGATAGATAGATAGATAGATAGATAGATAGATAGATAGAAAGGATGGGGATAGATAGATAGATAGATATAATGGGTAGAGATAGATAGATAGATAGATAGATAGATAGATAGATGGAAAGGATGGGTTAGATAGATAGATAGATAGATAGATATGAGATAGATAGATAGATAGAAAGATAGAAAGGATGGGCAGAGATAGATAGATATGAGATAGATAGATACCAATTGAAATTCATGGGTGCCCATTCATTTCAGTGGAATGTATTGTAATGTGTCATCGAAAAGAGTTCTTGATTAATGAGCCTCCGCTTATTAACAAATATATCCCACATTCTGTATAGTCATCATACAAGCAAGTTTTCTAGGACTTTTCCAGAAAGGGTTAAAGATGAAGTTTTAATTATTCTGATGGCCATATTTAGTACAGCTTCACGCTTTGCTAAAAATGGACAACATTTACATCATACATAAGAGGGGCAGGAATAGGTGTCATATAGTCTTAGAAACCATGGCAGAGGTTGAATGTGAAACACAAGTGCAAACATATTGTACCATTTCGTAGGAACAATAAACTGGTGGCTTCCTGCTGTCTAGCACCACTATGTGGGTGGTCTGATATATGGCACTACTATCCATACAATTATTACTACTTACTGTATGCTGCTGTTTCACTTTCACATCATTACAGTAGGTGGTGGAGGTTAATCTCATCTTTCTATAGGGCTCTATGAATACTAGCTACACCCCTGGTGGCATGATGATTCTATCATCACAAACCCTGGCAAGGAGGCTGCCAAGAACAAGACCCTGGGATAAGCTTGTCAGAGGAGGATGCACGGTATGCGAGGATATAGTAGTAAACATAATAATATACTAAACACAATCCTCTGTAGTGCTTATCTTGCATTGTGAGAATTGTCTATTGTCTACAGAGGAAGTCAGAATAATGTAAGCAGACAGATTTTTCTTCCAGATATCTGACCTGATTCAGGCAGCCGATCCAGTAGCTTAACACATCAGAGGGCGGAGAAAAGAAAAGTGGGACACCACAGCCATTGTGTTAAGCAGAATAACAAAGAACTTGGTCTGTCAATGTCAGGTGGCACCAGAAAGATGCCCGGTGGGCAGAGGCATAACTTGAAGCTCCTGGGCCCCAATGCAAAACTTGTAACATGGCCCCCAACTTTAATGCTTTTCTTCATAGTAGTGGGCTCCCTCTCAGGAGAGGCCTTATGGACCCCCTAGGGTTCCTGGGCCCGAGTGCAACCGCATCCCCTGCTAGTGCCAGTGGGTGGAGATATACAGGGTGTAGTAAAAAAGACTGATTCAGCAATATAACTCAATACTTGTGTCTTATATTAAAATAACAGTAGCATTCTTGGATGTGCTACTTAATGGTATGGTGCATGAGCCTCTGTGGGCCCCGAACAGGGGTCCTCCAAGCCTTCATGCTTCATGGGATGAAGTGTGAAATGGCATCACCATCTGCAAAAAAACCCACTCATTTCACAAGTATTGAAGGCCATTAGTGGGACGAATAGTAATAGTAACCCCCATAGTAGCTCCATTAGTAATAGTGACTCTCCATAGTTGTTCCAGTAGTAATAATGGCCCCTGCAGTAACAATAGCTTCCTTAATGGCCCAAACAATGACCTCATAGTGGACCCATTGATAATGACTCCCCATAGTGGCCCCAGTAATAATAGTGTGACCCATAGTGAACACAGTAGTAACAGTGTCCCTGATGGTGGCTTCAGTAATAATAGTGACCCTCCATAGTGGCCCAAGAAGTAACAACTGCCCTTTTGTAGCTCCAGTAGTAATGGAGGCCCCCATAATGGTCTCAGTAGCAATATTGTCCCCCATAGTGGCCCCAGTAGTAATACTGATTCTTATAGTGGCCCCAGTAGTAACAACTCCCCTGTTAGTGGACCCAGTAGTAATAGTTATCCTCATAGCAATATTGTCCCCCATAGTGGCCACAGTAATAATAGTGAATCCTCATAGTGGGTCCAGTAGTAATAATGTTCCCCATAGTGGCCACAGTAGTAATAGTAGCCTCCTTAATGGCCCAAGTAGTAATAGTTACCCCCATAGTCACCCCAGTAGCAATATTGCCCCCCATAATGGCCCCAGTAGTTAGAGTAACTCACCATTTAATGGTTACAGAAGTAATAATAGCCTCCATAGTGGTCCCAGTAGTAATAGTAGCCTCCTTGATGGTCCAGGTTGTAAAAGTGCCCTTTATAGTGGCCCCAGTAGCAATATTGTCGGCCATAGTGGCTACAGTAGTCAAAATGACCTCCATAATGGCCTCATTAATAAATAGTTTCCCTCATAGTGACCCCCACAGTAATAGTATCCCTGATAGTGGCTTCAGTAGAAATAGTGACCAGCATAGTGACCCATGTGAAAAGCAAAAAAGCACTTTCCACATCTCTATAAGTGCCATGGGACTGCTGCTATGTGTGAGGTAAGGAAAGCATACTCAAAGTGGCCTCTTTTTGCTACAATACTTGCATATCCCCTTTTGACAGTGCAGTCCATAGCTGAAGCTATAATTGCAGGCTGTACTAGTGAACGGCAGAGTACTGATTCAGTGCAGATGCAATGCAAATTACTAGTAAGAGCAAAACCCAATCAGAAGACAATGCAAATTTCAGTGTGAACAATGGAATTTGGCACAATTGCCTCCTCAGACCTGTGTCATTCCAGGGACTCTCAATGCGGATCGGTACCTCAATTTCTGCAGACGGAGGATGACTTTCTGGATAATGTACCTCTATCGTTGCAGAAGGAGACTACTTCAAATATGCCTTCCTTACTACAGTTGTAGCAGTGAACCCACTGGACTTTGACACGGGAAGCAGATTTCTCCTTCTTGCATGCTACTCTTCAACTTTCCAATTGGGCTTCACTTTCTTTCTGTTACAGGGCCACAACACAAAATTGAAAACCATGTTCCGGGGCTCCCAGTGACCCGTGTGCCATACCAGCATGTAGTGCGTCCAGAGCCTTCCTATTCAAATACACTATTGTTATTTCAGAGATATAGCACTCGATCAGTCATTGACTATACCCAGTATAGATATAATGCACTGAATGGGGGGAGGCCACAGATTGCTATGAGGGATAATTCTGTACAGTGGGCACTTACAGTAGGATTCTAATGTTTTCTGATTTTGATCTCAGGATGCATTGTAGATAAGATAATGGATAATTGTGTTGTGTTGACAGGTTTTAAAGTGGTTGTTTTGTTTCTATGAGCCATTTTTATACATGTCATAAGGGGATTCTGAGTTCATGCAGTCCTCCATTCAGGATCCTCATCTCTTGGTGAGCTCCTACAAAGAATGTATCTCACTCTGTAGGACCTGTACTATATTACACACACATCCCACTGATATGAATGGACAGTGTGTAATGCTTTATTTTCCCTGTGGAGGTGCTGTAGGGAAACTGCTCTCTTACTGCCAGGTTTCCCCAGAGATAACAGCTAATTGTTGGAAAAAACAAGCAGAAATGCAATTTGTGATCAGATTATTGTCAATAGACAGGGATGTGGCTAAAGGCTCATGCTTTTTAGTGCAAAAGCTAAGTTTGTACCCCTTTACTCCAGGCACAACTTCTCTTGATGCCCACCAGCTGCAGTCCATCCTTAACTTTTAGTTGCATTGCTAGGTCTCTTAATGTAAATTAACCATCAATGCAGCACTAGTAGCCAGGAGAATTGTTGAGGCCTTAAATAGTATTGAGCAAATGAGCCAGTCAAAGCATTGGTTCGGAGTGGAAACACATTGCCCATAAGATCTCCTCCTATCTAATTCTTCCGTCCTAGTATGCCATTGGGCTTTTTCATTCTTTTATGGATTGATATGGAATCTTTGTCTATTAGAAACGTTGCTACTGCTAGAACACACCCCATTGCTTGCCCTTTTGGCATTCAAGTACCATTATTCATTTTCTCTTCTGTATGTAGCACCACAGATCTGCACTAAGGAGCTCAGTTTGTTTGTTTTTTCTCTCATTGACATGATGACTTTTTCTAGTCATCTGCCAACTACTGACCCATCTCAAACCTCCCCTTCATCTCCAAACTGCTAGAACGCCTGGTTTACTCCCGCCTTGTAAGCTACCTATCAGAGCACTCTCTCCTAGACCCCCTACAGTCTGGCTTCCGACCTCAACACTCGACAGAAACTGCTCTTACAAGGGTATCCAATGACCTACTGACAGCCAAATCGAGGGGCGATTACTCCCTACTGATCCTCCTCGACCTTTCCGCAGCATTTGACACTGTTGACCACAAACTCCTCCTCAGTATGCTACGCTCCATTGGCCTAAAGGACACTGCTGTCTCCTGGTTCTCCTCCTACCTATCTGACCACTCTTTCAGTGTCTTCTTTGCTGGCTCTACCTTCCCTCCTCTTCCCCTTGCTGTTGGGGTCCCCCAGGGCTTGGTCCTCAGCCCCTTCTTTTCTCTATCTACACAGCCCCTATTGGACAAACCATCAGGAGATTTGGCCTCCAATACCACCTGTATGCTGACGACACCTTTACTCCAAAACATCACCGACTGTCTGTCTGCTGTCTATAACACCTCTCTCTACCTAAAACTAAACCTCTCTAAAACTGACTTACTGGTGTTTCCTCCTTCCACTAACCAACCGCATCCTGACATCTCCATCTCAGTGTGTGGTGCCACCATAACTCCTAGACAACATGCCCGCTGCCTTGGGGTCATATTCGATTCTGATCTCTCTTTTACCCCCTACATCCAGTCTCTCGCCCGAACATGTCAGCTGCACGTCAAGAACATCGCAAGAATCCACCCTTTTCTCACCGCGGACACGTTAAAAACGCTTAATGTTGCCCTCATCCACTCCCGGCTCGATTATTGCAACTCGTTGCTGATCGGCCTCCCCTGCACCAGACTCTACCCTCTTCAATCCATCCTGAATGCGGCAGCCATGCTCATCTTCCTGTCCAGCCGGTACTCGGACGCCTCTGCCCTGTGCCGGTCACTGCACTGGCTGCCCGTTAAATACAGAATTCATTTTAAACTCGCTACCTTCATCCACAAAGCCCTCCACAGCGCAGCGCCCCCCTATATCGCCTCCCTCATCTCAATCCATCAACCAGCCCGGGCTCTCCGCTCTGCTAATGAAACCAGACTGAGCGCCCCTTTAATCTGAACTTCTCATTCCCGCCTCCAAGACTTCTCCAGAGCAGCACCGGTCCTCTGGAATGCATTACCAAAGGCTACCCGGGCAATTCAGGACTCACAGAACTTCAGGCGTGCTCTAAAAATGCACCACTTCAGGGAGGCATACCGCATTCCCTAAACAAACCCCTCTGTACTCCGCCTGATAACATGCTCCCTGACCTACTGACTGCAATCCCTGCTAGCCATCATAAATCGCTCCTGCAGTCATACCGTTTCTGCCGTCACACGGCCAAATGTCTGACCATTGTCTATGTGTATAGCATCCCTCACTCTCCACCCCGCCATACCATGCACATCTCCAGCCCCTTTACCTTCTGTATCACCCACTATTCGTAGTATGTAAGCTCGTTGGAGCAGGACCCTCACCCCTATTGTTTCCATCAACTGATTACTATGTAACCGTGGTTCTGTATTGTTTGTATTGTCTTTCTGTATTCCCCCTGTCTATGTAAGCGCTGCGGAATATGTTGGCGCTATACAAATAAAGATTATTATTATTATTATTAGTCAGTGCATACAAATTACCAATCTTACTGTTAAGGGTGAATGCAGACGCCGGGTCAGATCTCACAACGAGGCCTCTCGCAGTGGTATGCGACCTGTGCCCCTGCTCACCTCCTCTGACGTCTTCTCTCTGCTCTGCAATATGCCAGCTGGTGCCCAGCTGGCACATGCACAGCGCAGAGCCGGTGTGTCAGCGGTGACGTTTCTGTGCGGACCTTTGCGAGGCTTACACAGAAATAGGACATGCCACGATTTGTTTGCCACATGAGTTTTCACACACTCAAATCGGGGCTGTCTACATAGGATTGCATAAACCAATGCAATCCTACGACAGCGTGCACGGGCGGAAATTTTGTGGGAAATCTCACCGCGGGATTTCCGCCCCCCGTGTGTATTCACCCTAACTCCAGTGCCCCCCAAATAGTACTAGTGCCCTCTTTTGTGCCCAAGAAGTAATAATTCCTCCCTTTTACCCACCACAAAATAATAATGACGCCCTAGTGCCTTCACACAATAAAGCCTCCACAAAGTGATAACTGCCTCCTTTGTGCTTTTATACATGTGAAAATCCCCCTCTGTGTCCCTCCATAAGATAATTGTGTGTCCTTTGTGCCCCCATAAAAATAATAATGCCTTCCAAGCTACACACTCTTTGCATATACCGTGGGGTCCACAGCCACTCACCATTATTTCTTAATTGACACCCTTGTATTTCTTTTATGCTCTGCCTCGTTCCTGTGCAGAATGATGTGCAGCAGCCTTTGTATGTTGGATCCTCCTCCCTTGTTGTGTATGCAAGGAGTATGTTTTACTACCGGTATATGCCTTTAAAATCATAAGTAGAAATTTAGGGGCTTTTAACATATAAAGCTTGGGAAGGCTCCTAGCACAGGCTAAGACATCCCTAAAGATTATGTTATGGACTTGTGCACTGCACACACACCTGCTTGGGACCTGCAGGTAGGAAAACTTTGCCTTACAACACTTGACAGTATGACTGTAAAATGTTTCATTAGATCATTTCATAGAAATATCATGGCGAGTCACCCATGGTTTATAAGTTCATAGCAAACAAAGGCAGGGGGGGAGTCGGTGAAGTTTACTCTCAACCTCTGGGGCTGATGAACATTGACTGCCCTTCCCCACATTGATTTGCCATATAGCCACTGGGATGGTTGTTAAGTATAACATTCTTTTGCTCTTCCACATCTTGCTTATACACTATTTATATATCCAGTCTGTATCTTTTGATCTTACATGACTTGCATGGTGATCTTGCAAGTAAATCTACTTTTATCACTTTAAGTAAACTTGATTAATATTTGGCCTGTGTGTGAAGCCATTATTACTCCGCTGGGAAGTGGAATTAGAATGCATAGGATGTTGTAGAGGAGACAGGGGAGGAGGGTTCAGCATGTACAGGCTAGTGCATGACGCAATGTGCAGGAAGAATGGAAGACGTAAGGGCACAGTCAGCCTTAGTTTGATGAGGGGGGGGGGGGGGGGGCTGTTGGTCTCTCTGGCTTAGAGACCTGGGACCCCTAATACTATAGCATTGTCAGCGGATACTTTTAACAACTATGGGTTTGCCAAAGCAGAAAACCCCTTTAAGGAAAACTTCCCCTTAAACATAAAAATATAAGCCCATCCCTCAGTTAACTTCTGTATTGAAGTATTTTTTAACACTGTTTGGTCTCTAATACGGGCATACCTCCCAACAAAAAGAAGGGCAACTTGTGAGGCTAATTTTTTTAGGCCAAATCCATTTTATACTGAGCTATGCCTCTACATCCCCTTACAGTAACAGCACCCCTCAGTGACCCCCTCACTATACTAGTATATCTCTAAATAATAGTCAATACCAGTTGTACACAGTGATAGTGATTACAGTGCAGTTACCACCAGTATTCATAGGTGATGTCTTCTCTGACTGGTGTCATCCAATTGTTTTTCTCTAGACCACCATGTCCAGCCATAACTTGTCTCTCTGCACACTCCCCATCCTGCCGCTGTCCCCAAAAGTCAGGACTTTTTATGCCAGTGGGTTGTAAAAAGTTGTGACTTTTTGAATACTTGTATAATATTTTTAATATATGTCCCCCCACTATGTCTATAGTCGGGAGAAGGAGAATATGTACAGAATGCTGCTGTGTGAGAGTCAGAGTCCCATGTGATAGAGGAAAATAGAGGATCCAGTGGATAGCCTACTAATTGATTGACAATTAGTCGCCTGGTGGCTGGTGGAGAGAGCTCCGGCCTCTCAGGACAGTGGGCAGCTGTTAAAATCCAGGACTGTCCCGTCAGGTCTGCTGGCACAACTAGAGGACATGAACATAGATATTAGGTATAGGCTGACAACCTCTAATGGCAATTATTTATACTGAGACTTGTCACCCAGCAGCCAGAATGACACTCATGTTCATGGCTGTGTAGAGTTACATCACCACCCTCTCCATTTTCTCTTTTCCTACTCTGTCTGAATCTCAGTCTTTACTATAAATAAAGGTGTTGTGTAGGATTATGCAAACATTTCTGCTATGTCTTCGCAAAAGCTCTACACCTGTCCATGAATATGTCTGGAGTTGCAGCTGATCTACACTGAGGGCTCCTTTACAGAAGCATATGAGTTTTAATGGTCGCCTGAACGTGCCGTTAAATTACGTGAATGAAGAAAAGACGCAAGTCACAAGCTTCATTAGCATTTTCTCGTCCCTTCACAAAGCTGGGTGCAACGTATTAGCGAAAAAAATATGCCACATCCCGGAAACCCCTCGCTCGGCATAAATCTTCAGAATGACTTCAAATGCCTAAATAGAGGCACCTATAAGCTTTTCTCTGTTGGATGCTGCTAAACTGCCTCCACCTCCCTATTTTTCCAGCTCCCATAGGAGTCTATAGGATCCGCCGGCATATTCCGGCCGCAAGTTACAACCAGAATTATCTTTTCCAGTTGTGTGTAAAAACACCTCCCGGAATCAGCAGCGTATGTGCTATTTCCCCCCGCTGGATGATTGCTCATTGTGCAAAATCGCTCATGTGAAAGAATGCATTGGAATCCAATGCCTCTCATGGTCACGATTTTCGGCCAGCATGAAAACGCGGCTAAATAGATGTGTAAGGGTGCCTACCCACTAGCGATATATTGTCTTGTGATGCGAGAGTGAGTGCCTTGCAGCACAGAGATTACTCTGCTATATCGCTCAGTGTTTTCAATGGGGTAAGTGGCAGCAGCGCCAGCCACATTGAAAACATAGGAAGTACATTGCGGACTTCTGCCACAGCTGTGACAGCAGGGACAGCTATGGCAGAGGATTCCTTCATCCCCGCGGGGACCACAGGGATGAAAGAGTCCTCTGCCACAGCTGTGACAGCTGTGGCAGAAGTCCGTGATGATATCCAATTGTTTTCAATGGGGTCAACACTGCTGCAGCCCCACTGAAAGCAGTGGGTTGCAGGCAACCCCTACAGCGCTTGAAATATAAGCCCTTCCCTGAAAATCATCCCTAGCTGTAAAAAAAAAAATAAAATTATACTACCCTAGAAGAGCCGTTCAGCTCTTCTCTCCGGCCCCGGCAGTTGTCTTCTGGAGGCTAGGAATTGAAAAATCGCTGCCCTCAGAAAGCGCTGATCTCAATGACTGAGCGCTGCCTGTGATTGGCTGAGTGCTCATCCAATGAGACCAGCACTTTCTGAGAGTGAGGCCTCCAGAAGACAGAAGACGACTGCCGGGGCTGGAGAAAATAGCTGAATGGCTCTTCTAGGTTAGTAAAAAAATGTTTTTTATTTTATTTTACAGCTAGGCCTGATTTTCAGGGAAGGGCTTATATTTCAAACCCTTCCCCGAAAATCATTGCTGCAGGGGTTGTCTGCAACCCACTGCTTTCAATGGGGCCACAGCAGATTTTTTTTCTCTGGGTAAAAATCACAAATGAGTATGAAACCATTGAAAATCATTGGTTTCATAATCATGTGTTTTCACTTGCTCTCGCATCGCAAGAAAATATATCGCTAGTGGGTAGGCACCCTAAAAGCTCTTGTGTGAATAAAGCCTGAAGTGAACGTGACTGAGCTGCAATACCACTATCAACTAGTACATAGGTGTGGCAGTGTTTTTGTGTTTTTTTAAACACCCATGTTTTTATAGTCCTGGACAACTCATTTAATTAATTAGTAAGATTATAAAAGAAAAGCTAGAGGTTCTTCATTAAGCAAGTGTTTAACAGGGTTGTGTTAGTCCAACTACTTGGCAATTTTTAGTCCATTCCATATTTGCTTGGGGGGATGAGGGTCTCTAGGAAGTACCAGGGCTCATTAGTCTCATAAACTCTGATACTTTCAGCATCAGATCCTGAGGGATCAGTGGATTCACCCTCCAGTATTTAGCTTCCTTCAGCCATCAATCCTAGCAATGTGCCATGAGACAGGTTCCACTTGGTGGCTCCTCTAATGTTTTCTATCTGGATGGACAGACTTATGTTCTTTCTTGTCACCCAGCCATCTCCTCATCCATCTGTGACTGCATTTGCTAATATGCCTCCTGCCATGACATGCTCTTTAATCAAATTACATGCCAGAAGCCATGCATTAGGAATGGGCCAAAGTAGCCTGCATTAAAGCCTTAGTGACGGCCAGTATGCTGATTTACTGACCTCACTAATGGACTGTAAACCTGCACATAAATCTTTTAAGATGGTGACTTGGGTGAATGCTGACAGCTGGGCTCCAACTCTAAATGAAAGTAGAGGACAAACCTCAAATTCTGGCAGTTTAACACCTTACATGCCATGAGCAATAGCAGATTACATGGGGAAGGAGCTCATCTTGTCAACTATTGGCACCCCGCAATGCAGTCGCAAGTTACCAATGGGTTCCTGTGGCAGCTAGAGGTCTGACAAAGACATCTGTGTCTACCATGTAACTTAGCCTATTAGACCTTGCCTCCTGCAAGGTCCAACAGGTTGCTATCATAGGCTTACCAGAATGCACTACATAAGTAATGCAGTGTACTATCCAAGCGATGGAAGGACTGCATTTTCAAGTAGCCCTGAGGGGCCATAAATAGTGTTAAATAAGGTCACTAAAATTTGAGCAGGGGCAGCATTCTCCTCACCTCCTGATTCTTTGCGCTGTTGGCACAGCCTTTCTCCTGGTACCTGGCAGCCTCTGGTGGTGCAGCACCACTGGTCAGATGATGCCACTTCCTCGTTGCTAGGTGGAGGCTGCCAGGTGCCAGGTGGTGGCTGCGCTGATGGCGCAAGGGGCTCTGGTGTGAAAAATGGCGCTGTGTCTGTTGGGGCTGGCAGCGGGTACACGGCTGGATTTGGGCTAGGGTTCACGCTGTTTGTGCAGGTTTTGGCTTTTTGTTTATTGCAGGGGGTGCTGCGAATTTTTGCCACCATTTATGGGCTATGGCATTGCCGCTGCATTTCAGCATGCGCTTAACGTATATCTTTATTTTGTAGATAATCTAATGTTTTGTAACAAAAGATCTGTATGATTGCAAACTTTCTTATTTACTTGTTTCTTTAAAAAAAATTCAATGAACAGAACAAAAAGATACCGTACTCTTTTTAAATTGGTAAAATACATTTTTTGCATAGTGAAAGCTGCAAAAATAATTTGAAAATCAGAAAGGGAATTGCTATTTTTTGTTTGTTTGCTTTCCAAAAACACAAAAGCAATCTAAAAGTCACATGTACTACAAAAGGGTACCAATAAAAGCTACAACTCTTTCTGCAAGACACAACACCTCACATTACAGAAAAAAAACTAATTTATATTTTCTTGCTGTATTGTTTAAAAAAATAAAATATCTTTATTGCGTTGACACAGTTGTGTTAGGGCTCATTTTTTGTGGTACGTCCTGCAGTTTCTATTGGTGTCATATTGGAGAACATATGACTTATTGATCGCTTTTTATTAAATTTTTTCTTGTAGATGGGGTGCCCAAAAATCACAATTTTGGCATTGTGTATTTATTTTTTCTGCCGAAGTTCACCTTGCAAGGTAAATAATGCGTTACTTTGATAGATCAGACTTTTATGGATGCAGTGCTACAAAGTCTCTTCTTTGCTTTTTATTTAGATTTTTTAAATAATTTTATTACCTTTTTCGGGGGAAGGGGGGGGGGGGGCAAATTCCCCGCAAAATTTTTTAGAAATGTTATACAACACATTATATGTACCCTAGAATGATGCCATTAAAAATTACAACTCATTCCAAAATTAACATATCCTCATACGGCTATGTCAATATGTTATGGCTTCTGCATTGCAACAATGAAAATCGCTTGATGCTTAAGTCACAAAATAAGTCAGTCACTAAGGGGTTAATATTACTTCTTTCTGGACAAGAACTTAACTGAGCTTTATGTACATAGGGAAGAAGCCTCCATCTCACGACTGACTCTTCATATTCTCTGTCAGTTTTTTATTGATAAGTCTGCAAAAATAGCGCCACCTGCTGTTTATATTCTCAAATATTCTAAAACTGATGTTAGAATAGCTCCACCTGCTGTTTATATCTCCAGATATTAAAGGACTAATGTTAGAATAGTGCCACCCGCTGTTTCTATCCCCAGATATTCTAGAACTGATGTTAGAATTGCACCACCTGCTGTTTATATCCACAGATATTCCAGGACTAATGTTAGAATAGCGCCACTCACTGTTTATATCACAGATATAATGTTAGAATTAGATATGAACAAACTTGGCTGGTTCATTGAATTTTTGCAAAAAGTTTGGTTCGGTGTGAATTAGCTTGAACCAAACTCAAAGTTCACAAAACCACCTAAAATTGGTGTATATCACTGTCTAAGAACCATGCAAGCCCTGTATAGCACTCTAAAAGTATTACACAGGGCTTTTATGATTATTAGACAGTTTTATACACCAGTATTCAGTACTAGTGTTGAGCGAACTGAACCAGTAGAACCCTGTTTCAGGTAGACCTTTTCTAAAAACTTGTTTTGGGTTCATACCAAGCCGAACTTTTAGGAAAGTTTGACCTAACACAGGACTCTACTGGTTTGGTTTGCTTAGCACAATTTAGGATAGTGCCACCTGCTATTGTGAATGGTGAATCCTGTATTATCTATATATAGATGTCACCTTACATTGTAATCCTACCTGTGATGATAGTGAGATGACTGCTTAATAGTTTTCTCTACAAAACACTAAGGATACTTTTACACAGGATGACTATTAACCCCTTAACGACCAGCCCATAGTGTTTTTACGTCCTCCCGAAGTGGGCTCTATTCTCTGAGGACGTAAAAACATGCTTCCTGCAGAGAATAGTGCCCCTCGGGCTGTGGACGTGACAGCTCCATGCTGTCGGTGTCCGGAGGTAGCTGACAGCATGGAGCTGTCATCCCGGGCTGTTCGGAGCCCCCCCCGGCATTGCGATCGGCGCTATGCAATGGATAGCGCCGATCGCAAAAAAAGTAAATAAAAGTGCCCAAAAAGTTAAAGATTCAGCTGCTCTGATGGATCGGATCCATCGGAGCAGCTGAAATTACTCACCGAGGTCTGGCACGCTGCTCCCCGCTCTCCTGCCGCTCCGGGGCCCGAAGCCGGTCTTCTGCGCATGCGCGCCAGGCGGCATTACGTCAGCCGCATGCGCAGAAGGCCCGGCGGCGCGGGAGATTTAAAATCTCCTGGCTCCCGGCTCCTGTAGGTAGCCGGGAGGCAGGAGATGTCAGCGGGGACTGCGGTGAGCGGTCCCCGGTACCGCGATCGCCGTTATCCAATGGTTAGCGGCGATCGCGAAAAAGTTTAAAAAAAGTCAGTTTCACCTCCCCTCATGGATCGGATCCATGAGGGGAGGTGAAAATACTCACCCCCAGTCCTCAGCGGTGTCCCGATGTCCCGGGACCCGAATCCCCGTCTGCGCATGCGCGCCCGATGATTGACATCGGGCGCGTGCACAGACAGGCTCGAGCCCCGGGAAATTTAAAATCCCTCTGCTCCTGGCTGCCATGTGTAGCTAGGAGCAGAGAGATTATACCGGGGACATGATCACTGTCATCCAATGGATGACAGTAATCATGTAAAGTGAAAAAAAAGTGTAAAAAAGTAAAAAAAAAAAAAAGTTAAAAAAAAGTTTTTAAAAGTTTAAAAAGCGTACGTTTCATCTCCCCTCATGGATCATATCCGTGAGGGAGGATGAAAGTACGTACCTAAGGCCCCCAGATTTATCCGCGGACCTTACCACAGCTTCTGCACACGCGCCCGTCGCCAAAATGGCGGGCGCATGCGCAAAAGCTGTGGATTGCCAGGATAATTTAAATTCTCCCTGCTCCTGGCTACAAAACGTAGCCAAGAGCATGGAGATTTAATGGGGGTCCGCGGTGAGCGGTTCCTGGTCACGTGTTCGCCATTATCCAATAATGGCGATCACGTAAAAGTAAAAAAAAAAATTTGAAGTTTCATCTCCCCTCACTGATGCGATCGGTGAGAGGAGATGAATCTTTTTACCGGAGGCCTGCGTATTTGAATCCCGACGCGATCTTCCTCCGTGGACCTTCCAGGATTCTGCACATGCGATTGCCGGCAAAAAGCCGGACACATGCGCAGGAGTCAGGGAGCCCAGGAAACTTAAAATCTCCTTGCTCCCAGCGACCAATGGTCACCGAGAGCCTGGAGCAGTGACGGGTGGCCTCGTTGAGCGGTCCCCGGTCACGTGATAAAAAGGTAGCGATCTACCTTAGGCCGGTCTCACATGACCGGATAGGAATGACGGATTCCGCATGCGTCTGATCCGTGGTATTATGCAGATCAATCGCATTGGATTACACAATTCCGCTCACATTAGCGGGTCGGAATTGCGTAATCCACTCGCAGAAAAGAGAACGCAGCAGGTTCTATTTTACTGCGGATATCGGCAACATGGAGCCCATTGTGCTCCATGGTCGCGGATATACCCGCAGCCCATACGCAACTACATTGTATACGGGCTGCGGGTACCCGCGTCATCGCTAAGCGATGGTGCGGGAAATACAAACAAAAAAAAGGTGTACTGTGCATGACCGCCTGTGTGAGTAGGCAGTTATGCGCAGTACATTACGCAGCCGTACGCAGGGTCACAGCCGGGCTCACAGATGGGATCCGCTGTGGGCCTCCGCAAGCGGATTCCGCCTGCACCCGCGTGAGCCCGGCGTTATTCAGACCGCTACCTGTGATACGTATTTTACAAGAAGCCCGGGAACGCTCGCTTTCCTGCAGTTCCAGGAGCACCTTGTTGAGCGCCTTCTGTGTGAGACCGCCGCACCTCATCAAGCTTACGGAGACTCACGGAACGCCACTTTTTACACCCCATACCCGCCACTGAGGTCATGAAATACCCCCAAAAAGCATGAGAGTAGGGGGGGGGGGATACCCGGTTTTATTGCCCCATGGGCCCATTCCAACCAGCCTCCGTAATTACCCCTGTCTTCGGAAATACTACACAGTTCACATTTTTACTTTTATCTAAGATTTGCGAAAGCCAAAAAGGGCGTGGAGGGGGAGGGGGGGAATTTTTAGGGAGTCAATCTTTATTCTGTACAAATAAGCAATGGGGCCTGGAATTTATTCAGTTGTGCCCTAAAATCCAACAGGTGTTCCGTCCTTTATAGGCCTTGCCATGCGTCCTGTAAGTAGATTAGGGCCACAATGGGTATGTTTCTGAACTCGGGACAAAAGGGGGTATCCATTTTGGGGTGAACGTCTTCATTCCTATGTGCACTGTACAAAAAAACTGTTTTTAAATTGAAAAAATTGCCAAAAAAATTGAAAATCGTAACTTTTTCCTTCTGCTTTGCTTAGATTCATTCAAATACTGTGGGGTCAAAATACGCAGTACACCCCTAGATGAATTCGTTAAGGGGTCTAGTTTTCAAAATGGGGTCATTTGAGGGGGTTCTTTATAGTTTTGGCCGCTCAATGGCTCTACAAGTGGGCAATGGGGCCTGAAATTTATTCAGTGGTACCCTGAAATCCAACGGGTATTCCTTTCATTGTAGGCCTAGCCATGGGTCCTGTAAGTCTATTAGGGCCACAATGGGTATGTTTCTGAACACGGGACAAACAGGGGTATCCATTTTGGGGTGAAAGCCTTCATTTATATGTGTGCTGTACAAAAAAACCTGTTTTTAAATTGACACAATAGCCCAAAAAATGAAAATCCTATTTTTTTTCTTTTGCTTTGCTTGAATTTATTCAAAAACTGTGGGGTCAAAATATGCAGTACATCCCTAGATAAATTCGTTAAGGGGTCTAGTTTTCAAAATGGGGTCATTTGTGGGGGTTCTATATGGTTTTGGGCGCTCAAGAACTCTACAAGTGGGCAATGGGGCCTAAAAGGACTTCAAGCAAAATCTATGTTCTGAAAGCCACCGATTACTCCTTTTATTTTGGGCCCCGTTGTGCATGCGGACATAAGATTAGGGCCACAATGGGTATATTTCTGAAAACAGCACAAACAGGGGTATCCATTTTGGGGTGTAGGTCTTCCTTCATATGTGTGCTGTACAAAAAAAGCTGTTTTTAAAATGACAGAATTGCCAAAAAAACAAAAATCCAAATTTTTTCCTTTTGCTTTGCTTGAATTTATTCAAAAACTGTGGGGTCAAAATGCGCAGTACACCCCTAGATAAATTCGTTAAGGAGTCTAGTTTTCAAAATGGGGTCATTTGTGGGGGTTCTCTATGGTTTTGGGCGCTCAAGAACTCTACAAGTGGGCAATGGGGCCTAAAAGGACTTCAAGCAAAATTTGTGTTCCGAAAGCCACCGGTCGCTCCTTTCATTTTGGGCTCCGTTGTGTATCCAGACATAAGATTAGGGCCACAATGGGTATGTCTCTGAACACGGAACAAACAGGGGTATCCATTTTTGGGTGCAAGTCTTCCTTCATATGTGTGCTGTACAAAAAAAGCTGTTTTTAAAATGACAGAATTGCCAAAAAAACGAAAATCACAATTTTTTCCTTTTGCTTGGTTTGAATTCATTCAAAAACTGTGGGGTCAAAATATGCAGTACACCCCTAGATAAATTCCTTAAGGGGTCTAGTTTTCAAAATGGGGTCATTTGTGGGGGTTTTCTATGGTTTTGGGCGCTCAAGAACTCTACATGTGTGCTATGGGGCCTAAAAGGACTTCAAGCAAAATTTCTGTTTTGAAAGACACTGACTACTCCTTTCATTTTGGGCCCCGTTGTGGACTCAGATATAACAATAGGGCCACAATGGGTATATTTCTGAACACGGGAGAAATAGGGGTATCCATTTTGGGGTGTAAATCCTGATTTTCATGTAAACTATAGGAAAAAAATATGTCTTTAAAATGACAGATTTGCAAAAATATGAAATTTTACTTTTTCTCCTCTAAATTGAATTAATTCCTGAAAAAAAACTGTGGGGTCAAAATACTCATGACACCCCTCAGTGAATACATTAAGGGGTGTAGTTTTTAAAATGAGGTCATTTGGGGGGGTATCTATTATTCTGACACTCATGAGCCTTTCCAATCTCGGCTTGGTATAGGAAAACAAAGTGTTCCTCAAAATGCTAAAAAGTAATGTTAAATTTGTACGTCTCCTAAATAGTTAAAAAAAAACAAAAGTTTTTCCAATGTGCGCCCAAAATAAAGTAAACGGGTGGAAATATAAATCTTAGCAAAAATTTCTATATTATGTTTGCACATATTTAAGATATTGCAGTTGGAAATGTGAAAAAATGACGATTTTTTCAAAATTTTCCCAATTTTGGCGCTTTTAATAAATAAACACAATTTCTATCGGTCTATTTTTTCCGCCTAAATGAAGCACAACATGTGGCGAAAAAACAATGTCAGAATCGCTTGGATATGCAGAACCTTTCTGGTGTTTTTCCATGTTAAAGTGACACATGTCAGATTTGCAAAATTTGGCCTGGTCATTAAGGCGCAAACAGGCTTGGTCACTAAGGGGTTAAGCATTGAAGCCTCTGACAGCCATCCCAGTGATTATCACTCCTGTGCTTTTACACAGGAGGTTCATAACTCAGTGAACAGAGGTGGAGCAGATCAGAGATCTCTTCTGGCCGGGCCGCCTCCATTTACAGTAATCAGGCAATTGCTTATAGATGAATGACTGACTATTTACAAAGGCCAACAGTTGCTTGGTTTTTAGAGGCGCTGAAAACCAAGCAACCCCAATAAATGAGAGATTTTCATTCACTTGTCCTGTTGGGTCCTTGTTTTTTTTTTTGTCTTTTTTTAATAATAATGTATTACATTTTCACAGTTAGGGCGCCCACCCACTGGCGTTTGCGATTTTCGTGCGTGAAAAACGCAGAGTTTTCCGCGGCGTTTTTCGCGGCATTTTCGTGGCTTTTTTGCGCCTTTTCCGTTAATTTCCATTGACATTCATGGGTGCATTAAGAGAAAAATAAGGACACATATGCAACTGACAGTTCCTATGTTAAAAATTGCAATGGACCGAAAAAAAACCCGCAAGTGGGTAGCGCGAAAATCCCGCGAAAAAGCCGTGAAAAATGCTGCGAAAAACGCACGGAAAACGCTGCGTTTTTCACGCACGAAAATCGCAAACGCCAGTGGGTAGGCGCCCTTAGGGCGCCTACCCACTTGCCATTTTTTTTCCTTTGCGTTTTGCGTTTTTTCTGAAGAGCAATTAGAATTGAATGTGTTCTTGTCCACTTGCGTTTTTTTTTCAGTCTGTTGCAATTTTTAACATAGGAACTGTCAGTTGCATATGTGTCCTTATTTTTCTCTTAATGCACCCATGAATGTCAATGGAAATTAACGGAAAAGGCGCGAAAAACGCGCGGAAAAAGCATGGAAAATGCTGCGTTTTTCACGCACGAAAATCGCAAACGCCAGTGGGTGGGCGCCCTTAGGGCTCAGTCACCTGTGTGTTTGTAATGGGTGTTTTTCCGCACGTCAAAAAATGTGCACTAGATAGAACCAACGCTTTTAAATAGCAGTGGTCACATGTGCGAATTTTACATGCGTAAAAACACCTGCAGCAAAAATTATAGGACACCAGTTCGGTGTATGTTCTGCTTCTGATTGGCTGAGCACCTCAGCCAATCACAGGCAGCTCTCGCTGAATGAATGACAGGCGAGAGCTGCCTGTGATTGGCTGAAGGCCTCAGAAGTAGCTCTTTCAGCAGACAGGGATTTTAAATCCCCGCCTGCTCAAAGAACTGAATTGCAGAGACGGGGACAGCGCAGACAGGAAGCAGCTGAGCCCTGGCAGCTGAAGGAAGGTGAGTATGTTTTTTTTATTTTTAACACTACTTTGCCTTGCTTTTCAGGGAAAGGCTAATATTTAAAGCCCTTCCCTGAAAAACAATTACGGAGATGCCGGCAGCTGGATCCCCTACCACAGCTGTCATCTGTTTTCTTCATCCCCGTGGAAATGAAGAATTCCTTAGCTGCATCTGTCACATCTGTGACAGGAGCAGTAGGGAATTCTTTTTTCCTGCGGGGATGAAGAAAACATCTGCCACATGTGGTAAATGTGTTCTTCATCCTTGCGGGGGACATGGCAGCAGCGGACAGGTAAGTATATTTTAATTTAAAAAAAATTTACACTAAAATTGTTGTTTTTCAGGGAGGAGCTTATATACTTAAAGCTCATCCCTTAAAAACAATTACGGTGCGCCGGCAGAGCATTGAAGAGAATGCATACCTGCATACACATGTGTTTTTGCGTATACAGGGGTACACACATATGTACGCACCTATGTGCGCACACACACAAGCTCATGTGAAGCCACCCTAAGGGCGAGCACCCACTGGCGTTTTTTTACCTGCGTTTTGCGTTTTGCGTTTTTCCTGCACAGGCATAGAGATAACATGTGTTCCTGTCCACTGGCGTTTTTTTTGCGTTGCGTTTGCGTTTTTAACATAGGAACTGTCAGTTGCATATGTGTCCTTATTTTTCTCCTAATGCACCCATGAATGTCAATGGAAATTAACGGAAAAGCCGCGAAAACGCCGCGAAAAACGCGCGGAGAAATCGCGGGAAACGCGGCGAAAACGCAATCGCCAGTGGGTGCTCGCCCTAAGATAGTAAACTGCATTACTTATGTACTATACTTATAACATCAGCCTATTAGACTCTGCTGAATGCAGGGTCTAATAGACTGCATTACATCGCAGATACGAAGGACTTTGTCAGGGCTCTGGATGTCATGGGAACCCATTGGTACCTTTAAATCCTATTGAAAGTGCTGATGGATAAAAGGAGGAGCCCCCTCTCCCTTGTCATCTATTTACATCCTGCAGTTGCTATTCATTGTGCCATGTAAGGGCTTAAACTGGCAGGATCTGAGGTGTCTTTTTTTACTGGCTGTGGGTAGTTAGCCAAGCCAAAGAGCAAGTTTAAAGACCATTAGTGAGGTCAGTTAAAAGGTGTATTGGTTGTCAATAAGGAGTTAAGCATTGAAAGGAACGTATTAGGCCTCATGTCCGCGGGTGGGTCGGATTCCGTGGGTGAGAGCCTGTAGCGGAATCCTACTCTGCTCACGGCAAGAGAACATTACTTACCCATCCGGATCCTCTGCGTGGCTGTGCTGGTCTTCCATCTTCTCCACTGCGGATGTGGGCAGGCGCACTGGCCGGAGTGCTGTGCACATGTGCAGTGGAGTTTTTTTTTTTTAAATCTGCTTTCCTGCGGGATTCGCTGCCTGTGAGCAGTGTCAGCTGTGGGCAGCCTGCAGATCCGACAGCTGCTATTGACTTCAATGGAAGCCGTCCGTGCGGGACCCACAGCAAAATGCAGCATGCAGCAATTTGTTTTCCAGACCAAAGACTCAGCAAATCAAATTTGCATGCCTAAATTCAGCTGCGGGCACCCATGATGGTCTATTGACGGCTTGAACTGCGTATTGTTCGCAATTCAATTCCGCCCGTGGACATTGGACCTTAAAAAACCATCAGTGTATATATGAGGGACCAGCAATTCAAGATGAAACTTTTCAGCTGTGGTGCCATGACAGCTACAGTGTATCACCCTGGACCCATCCTAATGCTTTATGGATACAACGTGACAGAGTATAGCTCAGTCTCAGAATGTACAGAACGTCCCGTCTCATTTCTCTGCTGATTCATTCACGATATAATTAGTTTAAGTAACAGTATCTCCCTGTATGTGATGTCAGATGTTCTCCAGTTACTGTAAGTCAGAGGAATAAAGTCATTAGATCTCTCTTGAACTCTGTGTTTTATATCGCTGCTGGAGTATTACTGGTATACAGTATCTCGCATGTTGACGCACCATCTGAAGTCATCCGAAGAAATAGGTTTTCTGAGGAAATGAGTGATTCAGGACTAATGTGCAGAATGTACTTGGCTTAATGACATCACTTTACTCTTCGCATTCATTATTTATGACAGATGACACTAAGAGAATAGTTGTGGATGGAGGAAGTGGTGGTCTCTTGGGGTATATAGATCAGACCTCCAAGGCATAATAATGGCCCTACTGTTGGGTGATAGGGACCAGAACCTGAAGGCTCAGTGTACAATACTGTTGAGGAAACCAAACCAGTCAAACTTCATTAAAAGTTTGGTTCTCAGCTAACGAGAACCTCAGGCAGTTCATCCAGTCAAACCTACTGAAGAAGATGATGGTGGGCTCAGCAGTTAGCACTGCAGTCTTGCAGCACTGGGGTCCTGGGTTCAAATCTGAACAAGGACAACATCTACATGAGTTTGTAGATTCTCCCTCTGTTTATATGGGCTTCTTCTTCAGAATTATCACCTTTAGGTTAGTTTCACATGGACGATTGCGATTTTGGCGCAACAATATCGTGTCCTTGTTCACTGTGATTTTTAAGCATCAGCGATGCCTTTTTAGAGATCAATCTCGCATTGTATCGCTGCTGCCCGCGGTAAAATTGTGCAATTTTTTTTCATTGCAGAAGTCAATGGGACTTTCTAATGCTAAAATTGCAACGCAATGCATGTTTGTTGCAATGCAAGGTGATAAAAAAACAGGCTCTATAGGGATACACAGGAGATTAAAAAAATGCACATCGCAGAAAGATAGATCATTCCGCGATTTTTTTATCTCTCAACATTGCATGAGTGAAATGAGTGCTTAGCTATTGGCTGAGCGCTTAGCCAATAAGCACAGTCCTTTCAGGAGGCAGGGATTTTTAAATCCCCGCCTGCTGAAAGTGCTGGACAGCAGTGTCAGGGAGCCAGCCGAAGGACGCGTCTGAGCGGTGGAGAGGTGAGTAATTTTTTTTTTTTTTACCGCTTATTGATGCCTTTCAGGGAAGGGCTTATATTTCAAGCCCTTCCCCGAAAATCATACTGCAGGGTTTACTACAAACCACTGCTTTCAATGGGACTGGCAGCAGTGCCGATCCCATTGAAAGCAATGGGATAGCATGCTGCACTTCTGCCACAGCTGTCACAGCTGTGACAGCTGTGGCAGAGGTCCGCAGCATTCTCCATATCTTTACAATGGGGCTAGTGCTGCTGCCGCTGGCCCCATAGAAAAGACTTGCGATATTGCGGCGTGATCCCGTTTTTTTTCTCGCACTGCACTGCGAGAGTTTTCACTTACTCTCGCAGCGCAGTGGAGAAAAAAATGCTAGGGGGTGTCCGCCCTTAGGCTGGCTGCACACCTGCGGATTTACATTAAGGAACACGGAGCAGGTGTCCACCTCCAGATTCCACAGCAAATACCTTCCATAGCATGTTCCTGTACATGAGCAGAAATCAATTGCGATCTCTACTTGCGGAGAAAAATTCGCACCATGCTCTATTTCAGTGCAGATTCTGCACAGGCGGCTTTCATTGAAGTTAATGGAAACCGTCCAACCCGCGAACCTTCTGCAATGACATTACCTAGTGATGACAAGGGATAGGCAGAGATTAAAAAAAACAAAACAAAAACGTACTGTGCATGTTCGACAGCTCACCATGCGGACCATCCACAGTGCAGAAAAAGAAGAAGAATGTCAGGCATGCGTGAAAGTCAGCTGGGCCCAGAGTTAGATTCCGATGTGGGCTTCCACAAGCTGAATTCGACTCAGCCGTGTGCAGCCCACCCTATTTATATAGCAAATACATACTTGAGGGCTACCTTTGTGGGTGATAAGTTGTAGTTAGAAATGAGCGAGCACCCAAATGCTCGAGTCTGCGTCGAGCTTTTCGTAAAATTCGAGATCTCTACTCGAGTAACGAACCCCATTAACTACAATGGGAGACTCGAGCATTTTTGCATGTGGGACGCCGGGTGCCGTTTTTTTTTTCCTAGGTTCTCTCTCTCTCTCTCTCTTTCTCTCCCTTTCTCTCTCTCTCTCTCTCTCACACCAGCCAGCCAGCCAAAAAATTTGCCAATAACTCCCGCTGCGTAGCGGCGGGGAGGGGCCAAAACAGGCGCGTCACAGTGGGGAGGAGCCAAAAACTGGGGCAGGGTTGAACATGTCTTGATGCTTGTTCAAGTAACGAGCATCATCGAGTACGCTAATGCTCGAACGACCATTAAGTTTGGCAGAGTATGTTCGCTCAACTCTAGTTGTAGTTTTTATTGGTACCATTTTTGGGTACATATAATGTATTCTGTAACTTTTATTCAATTTTTTTGTGGGCAGGCTTGAAAAAAACATCAATTCTGCCATTTTGTTTTGCATTTTTTTTTACAGTGTTAATCATGTAGCATAAATAACATGTTCATTTTTTTCTCCAGCATTGTATGATTACGACAATACCAAAATGATATATATTTTTTAGGCTTTTCTTTTTTTGCACAATAAGAACCCTTTTTTTAGAATTTTTTTTCTTCATCGCTGCATTTAAAGTCCCATAACTTTTTCTATTTTTCAATGCACAAAGCTCTATAAGGGCTTTTTTTGTGTGTTCCAAGCTGTGGTGTTTATTGGTACAATTTTGGGGTATGTATTGCTTTTCTGATCAATTTTATTGTGCATCTGAGAGGCAAAATTAACAAAATATGCACTTTGGCGCAGTTTTTATTTTTTTTAAAGGTTTTTATGATGCAGGATAAATGGTGTGCTCAATTGTACAGGTTGTAACGGATGTGGTGATACCAGCCACCAACATGTGTGGAAAACACAGGGGAATGTGGGCAAAAGATTATTTTTTACTATTCTTTTTAAACTTTCTATTACTTATTTTTTTACGCATTCTTTATGACCCTGTAGAGGACTTGAACTTGCATTTGTATGAATACTATGGTAATACATTGTGGTACTGCATTGTATTATCGCTATTGCTAGCAATCATATGCCATGGCAGATCCAGATGCTAGGCAATGGCGTCTGGTTGTCATGGCAATCCATTGGTCCACCACAATGTTCCACTGTTTACTCTTTATATGCCACAATCAATATTGATCACTGAATGTCAAGGGCTTATAGTGAGTATAGGTGTGCTCAACAATCTCCGCTGTTACGGCAGGACTCCTGTGAGTCACAGCTGTCTCACACTGCAGTTGGCATGGGCTCAGTTTCTGGCCAGGGTAATGCACAGGACATACGTTTAGTTCCTCTTGCCCTAAGTACCAGCCAGCTAGGACGTATACTTATGTCCTATGTAGAGATGAGCGAACGTACTCGTCCGAGCTTGATATTCGTGCGAATATTAGGGTGTTCGGGATGCTCGTTACTCGTAACGAGCACCACGCGGTGTTCGGGTTACTTTCACTTTCCTCTGTGAGACATTAGCGCGCTTTTCTGGCCAATTGAAAGACAGGGAAGGCATTACAACTTCCCCCTGCAACGTTCAAGCCCTATACCACCCCCCTGCTGTGAGTGGCTGGGGAGATAAGGTGTCACCCGAGTATTGAAATCTGCCCTTCCCGCGGCTCGCCACAGATGCATTCTGACATTAGTTCAGGGAAAGTGGTATCGTGTTGGAGCTGCTATAGGGAGAGTGTTAGGTGTATTGTAGGCTTCAAGAACCCCAACGGTCCTTCTAAAGGCCATAAATCGTCTCTATATGCGCTCAGTGGGGCCGGCGGCAGCAGCGCTGACCCCATTGAGAACATATAGAAGACAAATCCTTCTTTTCTGCCACAGCTGTAACAGCTGTGACAGAGAAGAACGATGTTTGCCCATTGAATTCAATGGAACCAGCAATACAGCAGGTTCCACTGAATGCAATGGGCTGCCGGCGATCGCAGGATGAATGGTCGGGAAAGGGTTAAATATATAACCCCCTTCCCTGCAATTCATCCAGAAATGTGATACACTAAAAATATATACCGGCGTATAAGGCGACGGGGCGTATAAGACGACCCCCCAACTGTCACCTTATATGCCGGCAATACAGTGATGCAAAGAATAAAAAGCATTACTCACTTCTTCAGACGATCTGCGCCGCTCCTGCAGACTGTCACTCCTTCCTGGTGTTCTGTGGTGCTCCTGCAGGCTGTCGCTCCCTCCTGGTTCCCGGCAGAGCATTGCTTTCTCTACGAAAGGCTTTAAATCCACGCCTCCAGAAGCACACGTGCCTTCAGCCAATCACAGCCAATGACAGTGATGTCATTGAATTGCTGTGATTGGCTGTGTTTCTGGAGGCGGGGATTTCAAGCCTTTCATAGAGAAAGCTTTAGTCCGTGGACCAGGAAGGAGTGACAGTCTGCAGGAGCGGCGCAGATCGTCAGAAGAAGTGAGTAATGATTTTTATTCTTTGCTCCACTGTATTGCCGGCGTATAAGGTGACAGTTGGGGGGTCGTCTTATACACCCCGTCGCCTTATACGCCGGTATATATTTTTAGTGTATCACATTTCTGGATGAATTGCAGGGAAGGGGTTATATATTTAACCCCTTCCCGACCATTCATCCTGCGATCGCCGGCAGCCCATTGCATTCAGTGGAACCTGCTGTATTGCCGGCTCCATTGAATTCAATGGGCAAACATCGTTCTTCTCTGCCACAACTGTTACAGCTGTGCCAGAGGAGAAGGATCTTTACGCTGACAGTGCGGGGGGGGGGGGGGGGGGCCCACTCTTGCCGCTATTGTGGCTTAATAGTGGGACCTGGGAACTTGAGATGCAGCCCAACATGTAGCCCCTCGCCTGCCCTATCCGTTGCTGTGTCGTTCCCATCACTTTCTTGAATTGCCCAGATTTTTACACATGAAAACCTTAGCAAGCATCGGCGAAATACAAAAATGCTCCAGTCGCCCATTGACTTCAATGGGGTTCGTTACTCGAAACGAACCCTCGAGCATTGCGAAAATTTCGTGCCGAGTAACGAGCACCCGAGCATTTTGGTGTTCGCTCATCTCTAGTCCTATGTCGTTAAGGGGTTAAATCTATAGTATGTCAATTTTAGCAGCAGATTTGCAGTGCAAATTCTTCCTCTTCAAATGATGTGGTGAAATCTACACCAAATGGGGCAAATTTTGATAAGATTTTGCCCTGAAGACTTACTGGGGGACATTTGCAAATTCTGTGTCATATGAACATAGCTTTAAGGCTAGTTTCACATGGGCGATCACTTGCAAAATCATCGCTACCACTCGCAATGTTTTTGCAAGTTTTAATTGCGCAATTTTTTATTGAGAGTCAATAGGACTTTCTAATATTAAAATCGCATTACATCACAACGCACATTTGTTGTGTTGCGATGCGATAAAAAGGAGGCTCTACAGGGAAACATGGGAGATTTTAAAAAATCGGATAGCGCAGAAAAACAGAGCATGCCGCGATTTTTTGTTCTGTTAACATCACATCAGTGAAAACATCGCCAATGGGAAGGAAACCGTTGTAAATCATTGGTTTCGTAATCCGTTTTTTGACTGACTCGACTTTCTTGCCTGTGTTAAACCACCCTTAGCGTAACTGTTTTAGAATACATTTACATGTAGTGGAAATGGGGCGGATTTTACGAAGTGGAAAATCCGCACCAAAATTAGCATCAAAATCGTGTCGAGTTTTGAATTTTCTCCCATAATTTTATAAAATGCTTTGCTCTGTGGAATTCTTTGTATACCTCAAACTACTCCTTTAATAGTTTCATGGCAAGGGATTCAGCCATGCTAAGATCTACTTTATAAATGGAACCATTATATGGTAATGGCATGTTGGCATTATAAGATTGCCGTATGATGGTGTTTACCACGGCATTACTTCTTAGACAGGGCATATTCACCCAACATTAGGCCTCACGCTCAAGAAAATGGGACCAATAAAAGAGGTGGGTAAAGGCTTCAACAACCTCCAAGCACTCCGATGGCATGTTAAGTTACATGAGGGGGGCACAATGATTGGGATTAGGAACCGAAACAGCTATCTGTGTATGCGTTTCTGGCTTGGTTTCCTATTCCTGATCATTGTTAAAGACCTGTATAAATTGTCGGACATTGATTTGAAGAAATGCTGCTATCCAAAAGGTGGCGCTGCAGAGGTATTGTTCCATCTTCCTCTATTTGCTTCAATGTAATCAAACGGCAATAACAGACCTAACTCATGGTCATGTGTGGCACTGTTTCTGGAACAAGACGGCCATGTTTATTTTATCCTAGACAATCGCTTTAGCCCCTTTCTGATGTGAGCATATATGGCACATGTCAGGTATCTGTGTATTGAGCAGACCTGAGAGGTGAGCACACCTACATACATGGCAGCCACCTGCAACAGCTGATGTTGGAGATGACTCTCGGTGCAGCCGTTAACCCTTTAAATGCCCCCATTGATGATCAGGGTTGGTCCCAAACCCCCCATATGCCTCCCAAGATCAGATTGCAAGTTGCCAATTGGGTGTCATGGCAGCCTGGGGCTTTCTGAAGGCTCCCAGGGCTACAATGAGTGAGTGCCTATTAAGACAAGCCTGTGGATTGTCTTAATAGAAGGCCAATCAGAACGCAGTATAATCGAATATTATAGTACTATATAGTATTAATACTACAGTAATAATAATAATAATCTTTATTTGTATAGCGCCAACATATTCCGCAGCGCTTACATAGACAGGGGGAATACTGAAAGACAATACAAAAAATTACAGAACCACGGTTACATAGTAATCAGTTGAAGGAAACAATAGGGGTGTGGGTCCTGCTCCAATGAGCTTACATACTACGAATAGTGGGGTGATACAGAAGGTAAAGTGGCTGGAGATGTGCATGGTATGGTGAGGTGGAGAGTGAGGGGTGATATACACATAGACAATGGTCAGACATTTAGCCGTGTGACGGCAGAAACAGTATGACTGCAGGAGCGGTTTATGATGGCTAGCAGGGATTGCAGTCAGTAGGTCAGGGAACATGTTATCAGGCAGAGTACAGAGGGGTTTGTTTAGGGAATTCGGTATGCCTCCCTGAAGAGGTGCGTTTTTAGAGCACGCCTGAAGTTCTGCGAGTCCTGGATTGCTCGGGTAGCCTTTGGTCGTGCGTTCCAGAGGACCGGTGCTGCTCTGGAGAAGTCTTGGAGGCAGGAATGAGAAGTTCAAATTAAAGGGGCGCTCAGTCTGGTTTCGTTAGCAGAGCGGAGAGCCCGGGCTGGTTGAGATGAGGGAGGCTATATAGGGGGGCGCTGCACTGTGGAGGGCTTTGTGGATGAAGGTAGCGTACAGTACTGTATTATACTATATAAGTAATCAGACGATCGCAAGTTCAAGTCCCCTATGAGGACTAAAAAAATGTTTTATTAATTATTAGAAAAAAATAGAAAATAAAAGTTAAAAAAAAGCTTTTCCCAGTCTCAAAAATTTTAAATTAATACATAAAAATTGCTATAGCCACATCTGTAAAAGTCCAATTTAGAAAAAATAATACATTATTAATCCAGCATAGAGAACACCATAAAAAAATAATAATAAGCAATGCAAGACTGGCACTGTTTTGGGCATCCCAAATTGATTCCAAGAAAAATTGAATTAAAGGCAAATAAAAAGTTGGATGTACTTTAAAATGGTATCAGTAAAAACTAGCAAAAAATAAGCCCTCACAGCAGCCTATTGGCAGAAAAAGATGTCACTTAACTCTGCCAGGAGGAGTCTTACAGAGATACTGTATTAGAAAAACATAATCCCCAATTCCACCAGCTCTTTGGGGAAATATCTCTTCCTATGATTCCTTCTGTACATCAAATTAAAATGCTTCCTTCTAGTTAAGAGAACTTTTAACTTTGGAGTTATGGTTACTGAATAAATAAGCAATTTTGCACCAATATGTTTAGGTAATGATCCCCAGCGTCCTCTTTAACTTAATACGCAGCATAAAAGGGGCCGTAATGATTATAAAATGGTTAATTTAGGAATCTCAGCCCCAGTGCCTATGAATCAGAGACCTGTTTTTAATTATTGATAGCAATTAGTTCAGAGAAGCAGACAAACACCATCTGCTGGAGGAACAGTTCTCTGCTCAGGGCTCCCGTCATTATTTCTGAGCACCTAGTGGGAAACGTTGCTGATTGATTTCTTTCTACCACTGGACGTATTATTTTACAATTACTGCCCATGGGAAATCCTGCACTTTCCATATGACCACACACAATCATTGTTTTCCCCTACTTCACAGTTTTACTTAATGGTCCGGGGAAATAAATTAGGTTTTCTTAATATCAACTTGATGATAAAATTTACACATATGGACATAAAGTGTCATTTACATGTGTGATGTAGATTCACTTCATTATAACAAAACATAAAAACTGATTAATGATGATCAGAAAAATAATTATTTTCATACTGATAAGTAACAATCCCATCCGTACTTTATATCATGGCCCCAAATTGTGCAATAGACCAACATAATGGCTACATATAATGGCCACTATATTAGAGCACTCATCTAATAACGTGTTGGACCTTCTTGGACCTTCAGATCCTCAGCAGTTCATTGTGGCCTAGATTTCACTAAGGAATGAAATAATTCTGCAGGAAGCTTCTTGTAGTTGTCACACATTAGATGACCAGTTGACAGGAAGGATCATGGGTATCCGCAGCCCATACACAATGTTAATTGCATATGGGTTGTGGTTCAGATGACCTCCTTAACTTCAATGGAGGCCGTCCGCAGCAAAGTAGAGCATGCTACGATTTTTCCTCCGCTCACGGAATACGCAATTCATTTCCATGAGTATGAAAGAAAAAGAAAAAGTACGTGCCTTTCATTGCGTGCAATTTGCATACAGGGAAGCTCCAATTGTGAAAGAACTCAGTAATATAATAACCATACAATGCCATTATATCACTATTAAAGGAACACTGTCACCAACGAACAGCAGCATAAATTGGGTTATGGTGCTGTTTGGTGACGTGATGGAAATCATAGAATGGTAGAGTTGGAAGAGACCTCCAGGGTCATCTGGTCATCTGGTCCAACCCCCTGCTCAGTGCAGAATTCACTAAGTCATCCCAGACAGATGTCTGTCCAGCCTTTGTCTGAACACTTCCATTGAAGGAGAACTCACCAGCTCCCGTGGTAACCGCTTCCCCCCATTGATCATTCTCACTGTCAGAAAGTTTTTTCTAATATCTAATTTGTGTCCCCTCCATTTCAGTTTCATCCCATTGCTTCTAGCCTTTCCTTGTGCAAATGAGAATAGGGCTGATCCCTCTGCACTGTGACAGCCCTTTTGATGTTTGTAGACAGCTATTAAGTCTTCTTTTTTGCAAGCTAAACATTCCCGAATCCTTTAACGGTTCCTCATAGGACATGAATTGTAAACCACTCACCATTTTGGTAACTTTTCTTTGAACTTGCTCCAGTTTGTCTATGTCTTTTTTAAAGTGGGGTGCCCAGAACTGGACACAGTATTCCAGATGAGGTCTAACCAAGGAAGAGTAGAGGGGGATAATTACCTCCTGTGATCTAGACTCTTAACTTAGCTTCTCTTAACATATCCCAGGATTGTGGTTGCCTTTTTGGCTGTTGCATCACACTGTTGACTCCTGTTCAGTCTGTGATCTATTAGTATACCCAAGTCTTTTTCACATGTGCTGCTTAGCTCAATTCCTCCCATTCTCCTTAAATACCATTCAGTTAGTTGCCACCCACTGTTCAAGCTTTTCTATATCTTTTTGAATACTTTCTCTCTCTCTTCCCTAATGTTAGCTATCCTTCCTAGCTTTGTGTCGTCGGCAAATTTGATCAGTTTCCCATCCATTCCCTCCTCCAGTTCATTTATAAAAATGTTGAACAACACTGGGCCTAGGGCAGAGCCTTGCGGTACCCCACTTGATACATTCTTCCACTTGGATGTGCAGCCATTTATGACCACTCTTTGAATACAATCACTCAGCCAGTTGTGAATCCACCTAACAGTTGTCCTGTCAATCCCATATTTGGTCAGTTTTTTCAATAAGTATGGTATGAGATACTTTGTCAAATGCTATATTAAAGATAGACTATATTCACCACCAGGTGATGTATTTTTGATAGTCACCAGCTACCCTGTTCCCACGGTCCTCCATCTGACAGTGTCCCTTTAAATACATATGTCCTGGTTGTGAAAGGACATAACATATATATGCAAGCACATACCCTGTTTCCCTGAAAATAAGACAGGGTCTTATATTAATTTTTGCTCCAAAAGCTTTTACTTTTGTACATGTGCAGCTGCCTGGACACTATTTACATTGACTTTTTTATTAACTGTAATTTGGGGGTATTTTTGAAGTCGGGCTTATATTTCAAGCATCTTAAAAAATGCTGAAAAATCATGCTGCATCCTCAAAAATGCTGAAAATTCATGCTGGGTCTTATTTTCAGGGTAGGTCTTATTTTCAGAGAAACAGGGTATTCACTTTACTATATAAACACTGAATGACCATGTTATCAAGGGACACATCTACAATAGTAATGTGTTGGACCCCCTTAGGCCTTTAGACCATCAGCAATTCTTTGTGGTGTCCATCCACAGCTATCAGAGGACCTTCTGTGTGCCAATAAATCATTCACTACACTATAACTCCACCTTCACAATCTGAACTATTGACATCTGACAGGAAGGGCTCATTGATTCATGCTGCTTGTGCGAAGGCCTTACCCTCCCATCAGAATAGAGCAACAGAAATCTGAATTCCTCTGAGCAGGTGATGTTTCTTCACTACTCAGTGAACCAATATTTCTCCCTTTTGCCCACCTAAAGCTTCACCCTATAAGGCTAGTTTCAGACAAGCGTATTGTAACACATTCGTAATACAGATCCATAATACAGCCCTGGTATAGATGACAATACAACCATATGTCATCAGCATTTTAGCAGCATTTGATCTGTATTTGCATTCATATATTTTAATATCTACTGGGCAAATACTGATCCTTATTTGCCTAATGGAAAAGAATAGCAATACACAGGCAAAAACGCAAAAACTAGGTCATGCATCGTTTTGCAGTAAAAAAAAAACCCCACATGTTAATAGTTAAATAGATTTACATTAACTCCATATTACAGTACACAAAACATGAACCAAATACGGAGCTAAAATACGCTGATCTAAAAGAGGCCTAAAACGTAAGCACAGATAAAACTTCTTCCTGTAAAGGATGTAGACACATAGAGGACTTTGTCCTTGTCTTTTCTTGCTTGGTGAGTCATGCTGCAACTTTTTTCATTCATTCATTCACACAATGAAAGCAAGGACTGCCTGATAGTGTAGCTAATGGAAAAAAAGAGAAGAAGAATACGCGGCTTCTTGGCTCTGAAATTAAAAGATGAGCATTTCAGAAGGGAAGCACCTTTCATTGCAAATAAGAACATAGATTATATGTTGGTCCTAGTAGTTGAGGCTACCAGGACCCCACACCAAATGTGCAGCAGCTTTCTCCAACTATTTTGTGTAATTTATAAAGGTTGCAATCAAATTTATTCACCCCCATAATAAATTAGATTTATTTGCCAAAATTACAAATTTTTCAGTAGTTTGCAAAAAAAAAAAAAAAAAAAAATCAAACAAGAGCACTATAAATAGGTCAACACAACTAATGCAGCAATTTAGTACTTACTACAGCATCTTTAGCTGTTATCTGCTGCAAACATGATATGCAGCCAGGCAGCAGCTTCTAACAGTGTTCCTAATGAATCCTAGCTCATTTATCATAGGCAATTGCCTCCAACTCACTAATATTCTTGGATTTCTGTGCTGCAACCACTTTCTTCACATCCCACCAAAGATTTTCTATAGAGTTCAACTCAGGCAACTGTTTTGGCCACTCCGGAATCTTCTAGGATGTCTTTTGAAACCAAGCCTTGGTGGACTTTGAGATATGCTTGGGATACTTGTCCTGTTGGAAGGTCCAGTGACGTCCAAGCTTCAGCTTTTTCATAGAAGGCATGACATTTTCTCCTAGGTTGTCCTGATACTGGATTGAATACATCTCCCAAATATCATAGTCAGCAAAGTCCTAGAAAGTCTAGGTATTTGATATATTTTATCTCACGCACATCTCATGCAACTAATGAAGCCCTTTAATAAATTGCATCAGATGTGTTTCAGACAACAATTTAAATTGCAAATGTCTGCACTTTTGAATTATTCTATTCAGGGGGTTACATAATTCTGAAACTGCAGTAGTTATTAAAAGTGGCATTTTGTGTAGAATTTGGAGAAGCCATTTATTATATTAGTTGTGCTCAGCTATTTAAATTCTTCTTGTTTGATTGGATTTTTGCAAACATCTGAAAGTTTGTAAATTTGTCAAAGCTAATTTGCAATGAGGTTGAAGAATTTTGATTGTGCGAATGTATTGAATTATATTTTATGCAGTAGTGTCATGCGCAAGCAAGAGGTATATGTGCAAAAGACGTATTGTAGTGAAATTTTACTAACTAGGTCTCAAAGGCTGAGCATGTAGCTTTGTCATAATTAACCTTTGTAATGTTTTACTAAGAAAGACGTATCACACATGCTGTAGACTTTGAATTGATGACTTGTTAATTTTTTGGGGGTTGTCACACTTCTTACATTGCAACAATACTTCTTACGTTGTAACAATAAAACAGAAGAGCTTAGTAACATGACTTGAGTGATTCTTATTTTATTTTTTGATGCATTGAATAATAATTAGGCATACCTGATTGATAGGGCTATGATACCCATTGAGTATCACCTAAATTAAGTAATTACTTTAACATTTTGGTGGACAATGCTAGGCATGGGGAATGTTGTAATGACTGTGAAGATCTCTGGATGGTGGAGAATAGACAAACATAAAACCACAGTGAGTAGGGCTTTTGTTCCTACAGAGTTGAACATGTACTAGAGCCGTGCTTAGCTAATTGTGGTGTGGGAAAACGAGAGAAGGAATTGCTTTGTATAAAAGTCTCTTATTGGAAAGATATGAGATTATGGTCAGAGCACATAAAAATAAAAAAAGAAAACTGTGAAATTAAGTTTTCATTTCCATTGCATTCTAAAGCAGATTGCTGGAATTGCATGTGTGAGATGTATGAGTTAGTAATGACTCTGTTATTGCTGCACAAGAGAATCAGGTTGTAAGTTTCTTTCAAATCTGATCTTGTTATTTGATCGTGAATGATGTAGATCAGTTATTTTTGTGATTTTTTTGTGAGTGTGAATGGCCTGTGCATAAGTTGTATTGTGTTATATGGTATTTGTATTGTTGGACATTGACTGAGAGAGACATGCTCAAAGAGTTAGCCAGGTCACAAGGAGTGAAGCTAAATGCTGTAAGGGGAGGGAAGATGAGTAAGATTTATCTGATATAATAATTTTTCCCTCCTTGACACAGACCAATCTATCAAAAAAGAAGTGTATCTCCATTTGAGGGTAGTACATGCACAACACTAGTAAATGGTATATTCAACATATTGGGTTTTATTTATTTGAATACTAATGCTAAAACACTAATATAGTATATAGACAATTGGGTACTTGACAAGCCTGATAAGTATGTTGCAAATAGAATCAAATGTATAGCTAGAGTTTACTTTTTCAATGTGGGTAGATGTTTGATGAGAGACCTGTCCAGTCAACTTATTAGGGGCAGACATGCTTAACACAATACAAGCAACAAATGAGCATACCCCAAATGGTATGTATGTGACTAGCCCCCTAACTAATCAACAGTTAACAACCATTTGTACTGTACTTAATTTTACAGATTCTCAGGAAAATGTGTCTCTTTACACGCAACAATTTCTAGCATCAGTACCAGAGGCACTCTGGGCAAAAGACAAAATGGATATTGGACAACTGCCTGTCACTCTGGTGGATGTTAAAGTCAAACATTCCATACAGTCACACAACATCAGGCAATACCCTTTGAGTGCTGCTCAGGAAGCCAGTATTCATACTCAAGTTCAGGTCTACATTGAAAAGGGATTCATACACTAATGTCATTCCCCTTTAAACACTCCATTGTTTCAAGGCATGAAAAAAGTTGCCAAGGACAATCTCAAACCTTTCTCATGGTCCACAATTTACCAGCAGTTGATACGGTCACAATTGGTTCTAAATCTCCATACATTGTTGTCACAGGTATCGGCCAGCTCCACCTTCTTCACACTTTTGATAGATCATTGGGTAAACCAATCCAAAGTGCAGAGACAGAATCTGTGTTGCATTAGGTTTTAGCTCTTCCCAAACAGGGTCAGGCTCATACCAAGGAAATGACTCCAAAGGCACTAGAGAATCAAAGGGTGAATGCAGCGGCGAAGGCGACAGTCAATCTCCCACTGGGCACATCAACTATTCATCTGGTTGCAACTGAATCATGTGTGGCTATATCTTTGTTGTCCATTTTACAGGAACCAGCTGATGGTTTGCCATGGCAACAGGATGCTAGATACAGGTGTCCTGCTTTGCCAGTGCCTATGATCACTATAACAAGCGATAAGGCATTGCAGGACAAAAATATGTGTAAAAATAAAAAAAATGTGTAAAAAAAAAAGTACAAGTAAACCTTGTTTGTGCTTTCCCCACTAGTATAAAAAAAATGTAATAAATTTAAAATCACACTTGTTTGGTATTGTCGTACCCATAACAACTCGTACAACAAGTTAAACACATTTTTTATTCTGCATGGCAAAAAGCATAAAAAAACCCCTAAAAAAACTATCCAAAATGCTTATTCATTTAATGTTGCCTCCCAAAAAACGCAATAAAAAGTGATAAAAAAGCCATGAGTACCCCCAAATGGTACACATAAAAACTACAGCTCATTACACAAAAAAACAAGCCCTCAAAGAGCTCCATCTATGGAAAAATAAAAAAAGTTATAGGACTTTGAATGCAGCAATTTAGGATTTTTTTTTTCCCAAAAAAGGGTTTTTATTGTGGAAAAACCTAAAAAGGAATAACAATTTTGGTACTGTTGCAATCGTACCGGCCCACAGAAAAAATGTATTGTATCATTTATGCTGCATGATTAATGCTGTAAAAAAAAAAAAAATGATAGAATTCATGTGTTTTTTCTCCCTAAATAAAAAAATAATAAAAGTTTTATAATAAAGTCTATGCACCTAAAAATGGCACCAATAAGAACTAAAGTTCACCATTCAAAAAACAAGCTTTTATACGGCCATGTTGATGGAATTATAAAAAAGTTACGTTTTTCAAAAAGATGGGATGAAAAAATCCCTCAAAAAAACGTTGCCTCCTTTAACGCCAAAATAGGCCATATCCTTAAGGGGTTAACCATTGCAACTGCAGTTGGTTTCCTTATATGCGGCTGATGGACCTTTTGGGGCTTCCTCAAGTTCTAGGAAGTATATAGGTACATCCACTATTGCATCAGAAAATATTTGAAACACCATGCATGCAAATATAATCAGTACTGTTGTAGAGAAGTGCATTCCCTTATCCTTTTTCTCATAGTGTGTAAGGACCCGTGCTATTGCTTAAAGACTCACACTGTTGCATACAATTGCCATGAACGTGTAAAAGAAAAGATGTAACAGAAATTGCACCTAAAATCAGAGTGTGAAACAAAATCTGGTGCATCTGTTATAAGCATGCCCACTGAACACAAACCAATCGAATGATGCTCTGACCATAAGAAGACTGTTTTTTATGCTGCGTAGTGGGTCTTGACTGGGGAGAGTTATTGACTTTGTAGTGTGTTAAGCCGATACAGTGACTAAGCTGCCAGATATCGGGTGTTTGTGCTGTGACAACCAGGAGAGGAGATATCATCACTGCAGCCCTGGGCTGGGGTGCCTAACACCGTAGGCAGAGCAAGTGACAGAGCCCACTGGAAATTATTAGCGCAATGGAGCGCTACAGGTATATTCTTGTGTTCCAAATTAAGGTTAAGTTTGAGCTACTCAAAGAATCATAGACTGTTCACACAGCATTTTGTGTGATCAACTGATTCTCCATTATTTGAAAACGAGCAGAAATATCTATATGGTTTTTAGACAAATGTGTTGCAAATACGGGTAATGATTCCCAATTAGAAATGAGCCAGCGTACTCGGTAAGGACAGATACTCAAGCGAGTATCGTCCTTACCGAGTACCTGCCTGCTCGCCCGCAAAGATTCGTGTGCCGGTGGGGGTGAGCGGTGTGCTGCGGGAGTTAGTAGGAGGGAATGGGGAGAAAGAGAGGTCTCCTCCCCGTTACCCCCCGCTCTCCCTCGCCGCCCCCCACTCCCCATCTGCACCCGAATCTTACGGGCGAGCAGGCAGGTACTCGAAAAGGACGATACTCACTCGAGTATCTGTCCTTACGGAGTACGCTCGCTCATCTCTATTCACAATCTGTAGCCTTAAGTACTTTGCAAATGGTGGTTAACAGCTGGCTCATTAAGGGTCTAATACCATTTAGGGTATATTCAATTACTGCTTGTATCACTGTAAGTATGTCTGCCACTAGTAAGCTGACTGGGCAGGCCTCTGACAACATGAATTTACCCAGAATGAAAACGTGATACTCTTTAAGAAAATTTTTGTTCTTAATTTTAATCTGTTTTCAATGCACTCAGTAGGTTTATTAAGTACACAATTAGCTCATTTTAGCATCGTACATCAATAGTACAATGTTCAAAAGTATATACAGTATACATATCATATATAACAGTACACATATCATATATAACAGATACACGAGTACTTCATACTTACTGACACATACAAAAATGCACAAAAATAATACGGCCACAATGTTTATGATTAGAGATGAGCGAACGCGTTCGTCCGAGCTTGATATTCGTGCGAATATTAGGGTGTTCGGGATGTTCGTTATTCGTGACGAACACCATGCGGTGTTCTGGTTACTTTCACTTCCTTCCCTGAGACGTTAGCGCGCTTTTCTGGCCAATTGAAAGACAGGGAAGGCATTACAACTTCCCCCTGCAACGTTTAAGCCCTATACCACCCCCCTGCTGTGAGTGGCTGGCGAGATCAGGTGTTCGCCTAATATAAAAGTCGGCCCCTCCCGCGGCTCGCCTCAGATGCGGTGTGAGTTAGATGAGGGACAGTGCTGTTTATACCGGAGCTGCTGTAGGGAAAGAATTGGTAGTTAGTGTAGGCTTCAAGACCCCCCAAAGGTCCTTATTAGGGCCACTGATAGCTGTGTGTTGGCTGCTGTTAGCAGTGGGATTTTTTTTTTTCTCAAAGTCGCCTCTGCAGACCGTTGCACCTGGCATTAGGGACAGAAGTGCTGCATAGGCAGGGAGAGTGTTAGGAGTGAGTGTAGCCTTCAAGAACCTCAACGGTCCTTTCTAGGGCCATATTTATCCGTGTGCAGTACTGTCCAGGCTGCTGTTGGCTGTGCTGCATTTTTTTTGGGCTTCTCAAAATCGCCTCTGCAGAGCATTCCACCCTCCATTGATACTGCAGGGAAAGAATTGTATAGGCAGGGCCACAACACAGTTATTATTCATAGAATATACGCAGTGCTGCCTGTTGGTGGGAAAAACCTGAAAACAAATCTATTTGTCCAGCCTCTGTCCGTCCTAACGCCTGTGGACACGTGTGAGCTGCGTGAAAAACATTGCTAAATCATACGCACCCAGCTACGCTTTACTGCTGGCTTCGCCATTTGCTTTCCTTAATTGGGAAAAAAAATACCTGCTCTGCCACAGTTAATAACTCTGCTACCCTCACGTTCTGTGACACATAAGCAGGGACACAGCGCAGTTATTAAACTTCTCAGGTTCATTGAATATACGCAGTGCTGCCTGTTGGTGGGAAAAAACTGAAAAGAAATCTATTTGTCCAGCCTGTGTCCGTCCTTACGCCTGTGGAGACGTGTGAGCTGCGTGAAAAACATTGCTAAATCATACGCAGCCAGCTACGGTTTACTGCTGGGTTCGCCATTTGCTTTCCTTAATTGGGAAAAAAAATACCTGCTCTCCAAGAGTTATAATAACTCTGCTACCCTCACGTTCTGTGACACATAAGCAGGGACACAGCGCAGTTATTAAACTTCGCAGGTTCATTGAATATACGCAGTGCTGCCTGTTGGTGGGAAAAAACTGAAAAGAAATCTATTTGTCCAGCCTGTGTCCGTCCTTACGCCTGTGGAGACGTGTGAGCTGCGTGAAAAACATTGCTAAATCATACGCAGCCAGCTACGGTTTACTGCTGGGTTCGCCATTTGCTTTCCTTAATTGGGAAAAAAAATACCTGCTCTCCAAGAGTTATAATAACTCTGCTACCCTCACGTTCTGTGACACATAAGCAGGGACACAGCGCAGTTATTAAACTTCGCAGGTTCATTGAATATACGCAGTGCTGCCTGTTGGTGGGAAAAAACTGAAAAGAAATCTATTTGTCCAGCCTGTGTCCGTCCTTACGCCTGTGGAGACGTGTGAGCTGCGTGAAAAACATTGCTAAATCATACGCAGCCAGCTACGGTTTACTGCTGGGTTCGCCATTTGCTTTCCTTAATTGGGAAAAAAAATACCTGCTCTCCAAGAGTTATAATAACTCTGCTACCCTCACGTTCTGTGACACATAAGCAGGGACACAGCGCAGTTATTAAACTTCGCAGGTTCATTGAATATACGCAGTGCTGCCTGTTGGTGGGAAAAAACTGAAAAGAAATCTATTTGTCCAGCCTGTGTCCGTCCTTACGCCTGTGGAGACGTGTGAGCTGCGTGAAAAACATTGCTAAATCATACGCAGCCAGCTACGCTTTACTGCTGGCTTCGCCATTTGCTTTCCTTAATTGGGAAAAAAAATACCTGCTCTCCAAGAGTTATAATAACTCTGCTACCCTCACGTTCTGTGACACATAAGCAGGGACACAGCGCAGTTATTAAACTTCGCAGGTTCATTGAATATACGCAGTGCTGCCTGTTGGTGGGAAAAAACTGAAAAGAAATCTATTTGTCCAGCCTGTGTCCGTCCTTACGCCTGTGGAGACGTGTGAGCTGCGTGAAAAACATTGCTAAATCATACGCAGCCAGCTACGCTTTACTGCTGGCTTCGCCATTTGCTTTCCTTAATTGGGAAAAAAAATACCTGCTCTCCAAGAGTTATAATAACTCTGCTACCCTCACGTTCTGTGACACATAAGCAGGGACACAGCGCAGTTATTAAACTTCGCAGGTTCATTGAATATACGCAGTGCTGCCTGTTGGTGGGAAAAAACTGAAAAGAAATCTATTTGTCCAGCCTGTGTCCGTCCTTACGCCTGTGGAGACGTGTGAGCTGCGTGAAAAACATTGCTAAATCATACGCAGCCAGCTACGCTTTACTGCTGGCTTCGCCATTTGCTTTCCTTAATTGGGAAAAAAAATACCTGCTCTCCAAGAGTTATAATAACTCTGCTACCCTCACGTTCTGTGACACATAAGCAGGGACACAGCGCAGTTATTAAACTTCGCAGGTTCATTGAATATACGCAGTGCTGCCTGTTGGTGGGAAAAAACTGAAAAGAAATCTATTTGTCCAGCCTGTGTCCGTCCTTACGCCTGTGGAGACGTGTGAGCTGCGTGAAAAACATTGCTAAATCATACGCAGCCAGCTACGCTTTACTGCTGGCTTCGCCATTTGCTTTCCTTAATTGGGAAAAAAAATACCTGCTCTCCAAGAGTTATAATAACTCTGCTACCCTCACGTTCTGTGACACATAAGCAGGGACACAGCGCAGTTATTAAACTTCGCAGGTTCATTGAATATACGCAGTGCTGCCTGTTGGTGGGAAAAAACTGAAAAGAAATCTATTTGTCCAGCCTGTGTCCGTCCTTACGCCTGTGGAGACGTGTGAGCTGCGTGAAAAACATTGCTAAATCATACGCAGCCAGCTACGGTTTACTGCTGGGTTCGCCATTTGCTTTCCTTAATTGGGAAAAAAAATACCTGCTCTCCAAGAGTTATAATAACTCTGCTACCCTCACGTTCTGTGACACATAAGCAGGGACACAGCGCAGTTATTAAACTTCGCAGGTTCATTGAATATACGCAGTGCTGCCTGTTGGTGGGAAAAAACTGAAAAGAAATCTATTTGTCCAGCCTGTGTCCGTCCTTACGCCTGTGGAGACGTGTGAGCTGCGTGAAAAACATTGCTAAATCATACGCAGCCAGCTACGCTTTACTGCTGGCTTCGCCATTTGCTTTCCTTAATTGGGAAAAAAAATACCTGCTCTCCAAGAGTTATAATAACTCTGCTACCCTCACGTTCTGTGACACATAAGCAGGGACACAGCGCAGTTATTAAACTTCGCAGGTTCATTGAATATACGCAGTGCTGCCTGTTGGTGGGAAAAAACTGAAAAGAAATCTATTTGTCCAGCCTGTGTCCGTCCTTACGCCTGTGGAGACGTGTGAGCTGCGTGAAAAACATTGCTAAATCATACGCAGCCAGCTACGGTTTACTGCTGGGTTCGCCATTTGCTTTCCTTAATTGGGAAAAAAAATACCTGCTCTCCAAGAGTTATAATAACTCTGCTACCCTCACGTTCTGTGACACATAAGCAGGGACACAGCGCAGTTATTAAACTTCGCAGGTTCATTGAATATACGCAGTGCTGCCTGTTGGTGGGAAAAAACTGAAAAGAAATCTATTTGTCCAGCCTGTGTCCGTCCTTACGCCTGTGGAGACGTGTGAGCTGCGTGAAAAACATTGCTAAATCATACGCAGCCAGCTACGCTTTACTGCTGGCTTCGCCATTTGCTTTCCTTAATTGGGAAAAAAAATACCTGCTCTGCCACAGTTAATAACTCTGCTACCCTCACGTTCTGTGACACATAAGCAGGGACACAGCGCAGTTATTAAACTTAGATAATTCATTCACTAGAGGCAGTGGGGCCTTTCGTTTTCCAAAAAGGGCAAAAATTATATTTGGCCTGCAGTCTTGCGCCAATTTATTTCCTGCCTGGGAAATCTAATCACTGGTAATACAGCATGCTGAGGGGTAGGGGTAAGCCTAGAGGACGTGGACGTGGACGTGGCCGAGGACGCGGAGGGCCAAGTGAGGGTGTGGGCACAGGCCAAGCTCCTGATCCAGGTGTGTCGCAGCTGTCTGCTGCGCGATTAGGAGAGAGGCACGTTTCTGGCGTCCCCACATTCATCGCCCAATTAATGGGTCCACGCGGGAGACGGTTATTAGAAAATGAGCAGTGTGAGCAGGTCCTGTCCTGGATGGCAGAAAGTGCTTCGAGCAACCTATCGTCTACCCGCAGTTCTGCGCCGTCCACTGCTGCCAATCCGAATCCTCTGTCTGCTGCTCCTCCTTCCTCCCAGCCTCCTCACTCCACTACAATGACACCTGCTCAGGAGCGGGAACACTCCCAGGAACTGTTCTCGGGCCCCTGCTTAGATTGGGCAGCAGCGGTTCCTCTCCCACCAGAGGAGTTTATCGTCACTGATGCCCAACCATTCGAAAGTTCCCGGGGTCCGGGGGAAGAGGCTGGGGACTTCCGCCAACTGTCTCAACAACTTTCTGTGGGTGAGGAGGACGATGACGATCAGACACAGTTGTCTTGCAGTGAGGTAGTAGTAAGGGCAGTAAGTCCCAGGGAGCAGCGCACAGAGGATTCGGAGGAAGAGCAGCAGGACGATGAGGTGACTGACCCCACCTGGTGTGCAACGCTTACTCAGGAGGACAGGTCTTCAGAGGGGGAGTCAAGGGCATCAGCAGGGCAGGTTGCAAGAGGCAGTGCGGTGGCCAGGGCCAGGGGTAGAGGCAGGGCCAGACCGAATAATCCACCAAGTGTTTCCCAAAGCGCCCCCCCGCGCCATGCCACCCTGCAGAGGCCGAGGTGCTCTAAGGTCTGGCAGTTTTTCACAGAGACGCCTGACGACCGACGAACAGTGGTGTGCAACCTTTGTTGCGCAAAGCTCAGCCGGGGAGCCAACACCAACAGCCTCACCACCACCACCATGCGCAGACATATGATGGCCAAGCACCCCACAAGGTGGGACGAAGGCCGTTCACCGCCTCCGGTTTGCACCCCTGCCTCTCCCCCTGTGCCCCAACCTGCCACTGAGATGCAACCCCCCTCTCAGGACACAGGCACTACCGCCTCATGGCCTGCACCCACACCCTCATCTCCGCTGTCCTCGGCCCCATCCAGCAGTGTAGTTCAGCGCACCGTTCAGCCGTCGCTTGCGCAAGTGTTCGAGCGCAAGCGCAAGTACGCCGCCACGCACCCGCACGCTCAAACGTTAACCGTCCGCATCGCAAAATTCATCAGCCTTGAGATGCTGCCGTATAGGGTTGTGGAAACGGAGTCCTTCAAAAGTATCATGGAGGCGGCGGCCCCGCGCTACTCAGTTCCCAGTCGCCACTACTTTTCCCGATGTGCCGTCCCAGCCCTGCACGACCACGTCTCCCGCAACATTGTGCGCGCCCTCACCAACGCGGTTACTGCCACGGTCCACTTAACTACGGACACGTGGACAAGCACAGGCGGGCAGGGCCACTACATCTCCCTGACGGCACATTGGGTGAATTTAGTGGAGGCTGGGACAGAGTCAGAGCCTGGGACCGCTCACGTCCTACCCACCCCCAGAATTGCGGGCCCCAGCTCGGTGGTGGTATCTGCGGAGGTGTATGCTTCCTCCACTAAAGCACCCTCCTCCTCCTCCTCCTCCTCTGTCTCACAATCAAGATGTGTTAGCAGCAGCATGTCGCCAGCAGTCGGTGTCGCGCGGTGTGGCAGCACAGCGGTGGGCAAGCGTCAGCAGGCCGTGCTGAAACTACTCAGCTTAGGCGATAAGAGGCACACGGCCCACGAACTGCTGCAGGGTCTGACACAGCAGACCGACCGCTGGCTTGCGCCGCTGAGCCTCCAACCGGGCATGGTCGTGTGTGACAACGGCCGTAACCTGGTGGCGGCTCTGCAGCTCGGCAGCCTCACGCACGTGCCATGCCTGGCCCACGTCTTTAATTTGGTGGTTCAGCGGTTTCTGAAAAGCTACCCACGCTTGTCAGACCTGCTCGTAAAGGCGCGCCGGCTCTGCGCACATTTCCGCAAGTCCCACACGGACGCTGCCACCCTGCGCACCCTGCAACATCACTTTAAGCTGCCAGTGCACCGACTGCTGTGCGACGTGCCCACACGGTGGAACTCTACGCTCCACATGTTGGCCAGGCTCTATGAACAGCGTAGAGCTATAGTCGAATACCAACTCCAACATGGGCGGCGCAGTGGGAGTCAGCCTCCTCAATTCCTTTCAGAAGAGTGGGCCTGGTTGGCAGACATCTGCCATGTCCTTGGTAATTTTGAGGAGTCTACCCAGGTGGTGAGCGGCGATGCTACAATCATTAGCGTCACCATTCCTCTGCTATGCATCTTGAGAAATTCCCTGCAAACCATAAAGGCAGCTGCTTTGCGCTCGGAAACGGGGGCGGGGGAAGACAGTATGCCGCTGGATAGTCAGGGCACCCTCCTGTCTATTTCACAGCGCGTACAGGAGGAGGAGGAGGATGAGGAGGAGGGGGAAGAGACAGCTTGGCCCGCTGCTGACGGTACACCGGCTGATTGCCTGTCATCCTTTCAGCGTGTATGGCCTGAGGAGGAGGAGGAGGAGGAGGATCCTGAAAGTGATCTTCCTAGTGAAGACAGCCATGTGTTGCGTACAGGTACCCTGGCACACATGGCTGACTTCATGTTAGGATGCCTTTCTCGTGACCCTCGCGTTGCACGCATTCTGGCCACTACGGATTACTGGGTGTACACACTGCTCGATCCACGGTATAAGGAGAACCTGCCCACTCTGATTCCCGAAGAGGAAAGGGGTTCGAGAGTGTTGCTATACCACAGGACCCTTGCGGACAAGCTGATGGTAAAATTCCCAGCCGACAGCGCTAGTGGCAGAAGGCGCAGTTCCGAGGGCCATGTTGCAGGGGATGTGCGTAGATCGAGCAGCATGTACATCCCAGGCAGTGCAACAGTCTTTAAGGGCCTGGCCAGCTTTATGGCTCCCCACCAAGACTGTGTCACCGCTCCCCAGTCACGGCTGAGTCGGCGGGAGCACTGCAAAAGGATGGTGAGGGAGTACGTAGCGGATCGCACGACCATCCTTGGTGACGCCTCTGCCCCCTACAACTACTGGGTGTCGAAGCTGGACACGTGGCCTGAACTAGCCCTGTATGCCCTTGAGGTGCTTGCTTGTCCTGCGGCTAGCGTGTTGTCGGAGAGGGTGTTTAGTGCGGCTGGGGGAATCATCACCGATAAGCGTAGCCGCTTGTCAACCGACAGTGCCGACAGGCTAACACTCATCAAGATGAACAAAGGCTGGATTTCGCCAGACTTCTGTTCTCCACCAGCGGACAGCAGCGATACGTAAGCAATACGTAGGCTGCACCCGCGGATGGAAGCTACGTTCTCTCTCACCATCCAAAACGGGGACATTTGTGCTTCATCAATCTGTGTCTAATATTCCTCCTCCTCCTCCTCCTGCTCCTCCTCCTGAAACCTCACGTAATCACGCTGAACGGGCAATTTTTCTTAGGGCCACAAGGCTCACTCAAATAATTTTTCAGAACAATTTTTATAAGTTTCAATTAGCTTAAAAGCGTTGGAACTTTAACTTGAACCAATTTTTCGTTACACTGGGCTGCCTCCAGGCCTAGTTACCACTTAAGCCACATTAACCAAAGCGATTAATGGGTTTCACCTGCCCTCTTGGCTGGCCATGGCCAATTTTTGGGATGTACATTAGTACTGTTGATACAGCAATTTTTGTGGGCCCTCGCCTACAGTGTAATCAAATTAATTTTTAGCCCACCTGCATTACAGCTGACGTTACCTCAGCTGTGTTGGGCAATGCAATGGGATATTTCTATGTACCGCCGGTGGCTTCCTGGCACCCACCCAGGCAGTGGGTCCACAGGGAGTTAAACCTACATGTGTCCACTTGTAAAGAACCCCAGTCTGACTGGGGCATGCAGTGTGGGCCGAAGCCCACCTGTATTACGCACGACATTACTACCTCAGCTGTGTTGGGCAATGCAATGGGATATTTTTGTGTACCGCCGGTGGGTTCCAGGGAGCCACCCATGCTGTAGGTGCACACTGAGTTTTTAATACATCTGTACACTTCTAAAGAACCCGTCTGACTGGGGCATGCAGTGTGGGCCGAAGCCCACCTGTATTACGCACGACATTACTACCTCAGCTGTGTTGGGCAATGCAATGGGATATTTCTATGTACCGCCGGTGGCTTCCTGGCACCCACCCAGGCAGTGGGTCCACAGGGAGTTAAACCTACATGTGTCCACTTGTAAAGAACCCCAGTCTGACTGGGGCATGCAGTGTGGGCCGAAGCCCACCTGTATTACGCACGACATTACTACCTCAGCTGTGTTGGGCAATGCAATGGGATATTTTTGTGTACCGCCGGTGGGTTCCAGGGAGCCACCCATGCTGTAGGTGCACACTGAGTTTTTAATACATCTGTACACTTCTAAAGAACCCGTCTGACTGGGGCATGCAGTGTGGGCCGAAGCCCACCTGTATTACGCACGACATTACTACCTCAGCTGTGTTGGGCAATGCAATGGGATATTTCTATGTACCGCCGGTGGCTTCCTGGCACCCACCCAGGCAGTGGGTCCACAGGGAGTTAAACCTACATGTGTCCACTTGTAAAGAACCCCAGTCTGACTGGGGCATGCAGTGTGGGCCGAAGCCCACCTGCATTAAGCACGACATTACTACCTCAGCTGTGTTGGGCAATGCAATGGGATATTTCTGTGTACCGCCGGTGGGTTCCAGGGAGCCACCCATGCTGTGGGTCGACAGGGACTTCACAATAGGGAGTTGTACCTGCCTGTGTCTATGAATTAAAAAGCCCGGTCTGACTGGGGCATGCAGACACCTTGACAGAATGAATAGTGTGTGGCACATAGGTTCCCCATTGCTATGCCCACGTGTGCAGCTCCTGATGGCGGTGGCACAGGATTCTATTTCTCATTGCTTCTGTACAGCATTGTGGGCTATCGCTCCGCCACTTTTAAAGAGGGTCGCTGCCTAGCCGTGCCAACCTCTGCAGTGTATGCCTGAGGTCCCTCGTCATGGCAGACGCAATTCTAAATAGACATGAGCGTGGTGTGGCATGAGGGCAGCTGAAGGCTGCGCAGGGACACTTTGGTGTGCGCTGTGGGGGGGAGGGGGTGCGGTTGGGCAGCATGTAACTCAGGAGAAGTGGCAGTGGAGTGTCATGCAGGCAGTGATTGTGCTTTGTTGGAGGTAGTGTGGTGCTTAGCAAAGGTATGCCATGCTAATGAGGGCTTTTCAGAAGTAAAAGTTGTTGGGAGGGGGGGGGGCCCACTCTTGCCGCTATTGTGGCTTAATAGTGGGACCTGTGAACTTAGGATGCAGCCCAACATGTAGCCCCTCGCCTGCCCTATCCGTCACTGTGTCATTCCCATCACTTTCCTGAATTGCCCAGATTTTCACACATGAAAACCTTAGCGAGCATCGGCGAAATACAAAAATGTTCTGGTCGCCCATTGACTTCAATGGGGTTCGTTGTTCGAAACGAACCCTCGAGCATCACGGGAAGTTCGTTACGAATAACGAACACCCGAACATTTTGGTGTTCGCTCATCTCTATTTATGATCATAACTTAGCTTAGTAAGTAAAAACTGGGACCATAATTACACGTGATGGCCGGCAGCATACAAACTCAGGTAGGAAAGTCTTACTCACTATGGTTTGTCTGTTAATGGTCACTCAATGCTGCCGACAATCCTCACACAACACATGCTAATTTCCACTTAAATATTCCTTATGCTTAACACGTGTCACTTCATCTAAAACTCTCCTCCAACTATTTGCCATTTTACCTCTTAACATCTAAGCAACCCTCTGGATTAATGTCCACTTTTCTTTAACATCTTCCTACATCCCTTCACTGCTGCTTTGCCTTCTCTCTCTTTAACCAACTGCTTAGCAGTCTTGCGGATACCACTCTGGTCTCTACTTCTTAGTGATTTTTTCCATAATTCTGATCCCTACACTTGATCACTGCACCTGTGAACAATGAAAAGGTGACATGCGTGGCAGCATAAGTTGTGTAAAAAGGTATCCACAGATATACTTTATTCTTCCTTTGTGAATAGCTGTGTTTAGACTTAGTGAGAGTCTATATATATATATATATATATATATATATATATATATATATAGATGTGTGTGTGTGAGTGTGTGTGTGTGTAAAGGCAATTTAATCTCCATGCAAGACTTGGCTGTTCTTATTATGGGAAGCTGTGGAAATTGCTTCCATAGTAGTGCTGATTAACTGATTATCCTGTTTGTAGCTTTCATCGCTTGCTTGATGTGAAAAACTGTAATTCACCAGCAGAAAGGGTACCCAGTAACCTATCTTCTATATTATTACAGGGGAATAGTAGTAAGGTTTTCATATAGTGGGCAGGCAACACTACATGGTTTCTGTCTGATTAAGTATGAAAAGTCTGTGATGTCCAAGGAGAGGTCCTCAGTGGTCTATATTTTGGGGAGGCGGCCTAAGTGGTCTACAGGTGAACTAGTCTGATTTGTTCACAGGTGTATAGAAAGCTTGACAAAGACTCTCTCTCTCTCTCTCTCTCTCTCTCTCTCTCTCTCTCTCTCTATATATATATATATATATATATATATATATATATATATATATATATATATATATATTTATACAGAGAGAGAGAGAAAGAGAGAGAGAGATACATATCAGTATAAATAACTAATTATCATCTATTTTATTGAGCAGATTAATCATGCATATTTTCTTAAAGTCATTTTACTGCTCCCTCCTACTTTACCCTCCCCTTGGCTCAGCTGCAGTTCATCCTTCTGTGGCTTTGAATCTTTCCGATTGCTCTTTCTTCTTCTACATTGGCGATCTGGATGTACACATTAAAAAATACTGAAAAATTACAGGAAACAATACTTATAACAAAACAAAGACAAGATGGCGTATAAGAAAACATTATGGCTTCTCTCACAAGATCTTGGAGCCAAACCTGAGCAACAACATGCATGGTTACTGGCCAGTGCTGGCCAGTGCTAACGGAAAAGCCCAACATGAAGAACTATAAGTGAGACTGGTCTCAGATAGTTATTTTTTTGCATACAACCAGCACCAAAGACCTGTGAGTGTAGCATCATCAGTTAAGCATACACAGAAGATTGAACTATTACAGGTGTTATTTAACCTCGAACTATGAGAGATTGCTGCCATGTTAGTGGCTATGATTATTATTTCTGGACTGAGATAATTGCAGAGACTGTGTTAGAGGAGTATTAGTCTCAACCAAACTAAGGTGGCATGTTAGATTGTTAGATTTTGCTAATTTATGTACATCATTGTTGAAATTGGTCAGTTAACCCTTCATCTACATTCATTGTTTATTTTTTACTTTATGGTTTCAATAAACCTTTTGTATTATGTTTACTCCATCAGCTGTATCGTATTCTGGTATTTGGATGCTGCCACACAGCTTTTTACAAATGCATTACTTGTACAGTGTGTTACTCTTTACTGCACTTTTAGTTTTCCATTCATAAACTAGAAAACATGCTGCATTGAATGGGGGACACCTGAATTAACCTGTTAAATGGCTTTACACAGTATAGTAAGTGAAGACATATGGTTAGAACATGTCATCATTTACTGGTCAGTAAACTGTTCCCCCACAGGTTCTCGTGGTACAAAAAGTAAATGTCTGCACATCCAACAAATACAATAAATGTGAAGTTGCATATAGGCTATAGCTGCAACAATTACAGTTACAACCCCATTCGTTGGCACTCATACACACTTATTATCTGCATAAACAAGCACAACTGTTGTTTATACTAACCACATAAAAAATGCCAGGTTTTTAGCACATAATTTGATCAAACTATGTGGGCCCATACGCCCCGTCCAAGCAAACCTTGCTGGATGGGTTTTTAGCTTTATAGAAATATCTTTTTGGGCTATATACTACTACTGAACCACTGAACCACTTGGAATAGATGGGAAAATGGAATGCACAACAAAAGTGAAGAAACCCATTTCTACACACATGCAAATTCAACAAAAAACAAAAGTCTACAAATCAAATAAGTGAATTACGTATGAAGGTGCAATAACCCCTTAGGCCACTCTCATACATGCAGTCAGTAAAGCGCTGTGATTTCAATCGTTTTGCCGCAATTTTACTTTTGTTTTCAGACACAGGTCCCTGTGTCCGACAGCAGGTTTTAGCGCACCCCATCATTGTGATGGGTGATAAGGTGTGCTAAACGCTGTAAAATAGAGCAGATAGCGCTCGAAAATTTCGGCATTAGAAGGTGCCATGACCAAGCACATGTCTGTGAGGCCCCATTGAAATCAACAGGAGTGTTATACCACAATTACTGCAGCGTTCAACACCCAACGGTAAATGCTGTGATGTGATGGTGATGGCCAATACGCCTTTTACTGTTCCCACTAATGGGCATTAAACCTGCACATACATCTATTTGCGGCCATCGTCCGCACAAGCGCTGTTTGCACGCATTAGAGGCGCGCACAGAAAGCACTTCTATTAGAACCAATAGTTTCCTATAGAAGCGTTCACATGAAGGAATTTTAGACGCGCACACAGCTTGCACTAATCAAAGTTAAGACATATGACTGCAAACTCACATCTATGGTCCGTGCTGGTAGAATAGGACCTGAGCTATCTTTGGTGTGTGCTTTCCATAGACTCAAATGGGAGCTGGAAAACACGCACCTCACACCTCGGATCGTGTGAACGGGCTAATTAAAATAGCTGCAATTCACCTGTTAATGCGATCTTTAGTGCAGTACAGGCGCAATCTTTTCATGTGCCTATACTGCGTGCCCACAGCGCTTGTATGAACAAGCCCTTAGGCGGTGGCTTGGCTGACTACTGACAGCCAGGCTCCTGCTCTAACTGTCAAGAGCAGAGAAACTTCACATCCTGGCAGTTTAACCCCGTAAAAGGCCTCAATCAATAGAAAATTCAGCATGTAAGTAGATAACAGGGCGAGGGGTTCTTTTTGTCACACGTCTGCCATGTATCTCAGCCTATTAGACTCCACCCATTATAGGATTCAAAAATGCACTACATAAGTAATAGGCTAGTTTCACATGTGCAATCGCGATTTTGTCACTGGAAAATTCTGTCAAAATCGTATCTTTAATGCGAAAGGGTTAAAGGGGTTGTCTCGTGAAAGCAAGTGGGGTCATACACTTCTGTATGGCCATATTAATGCACTTTGTAATATACATCGTGCATTAAATATGAGCCATACAGAAGTTATGCACTTACCTGCTCCGTTGCTAGCGTCCCCGTCGCCATGGATCCATCTAAATTCGCTGTCTTCTGGTGTTTTTAGACGCGCTTGCGCAGTCCGGTCTTTTCCCTGGTGAATGGGGCCGCTCGTGCCAGAGAGCTGGTCCTCGTAGCTCCGCCCCGTCATGTGTGCCGATTACAGCCAATCAGGAGGCTGGAATCGGCAATGGACCGCACAGAGCCCACGGTGCACCATGGGAGAAGACCCGCGGTGCATCGTGGGTGAAGATCCCGGCGGCCATCTTGGTAAAGGAAGAAAGAAGTTGCCACAGCGCGGGGATTCGGGTAAGTAATAAACTTTTTTTTTTTTAACCCATCCCTTGGGTTTGTCTCGCGCCGAACAGGGGGCCTATTGAATTAAAAAAAAAAACGTTTCGGCGTGAGACAACCCCTTTAAGGCCTCGTTCACACGAGCATGTTTATGCGCGCACACACACATGCACAAAACCACACATCTATTAGAACTATTGGTTTCGTACAATGTGTTCACTTGTCCATGTTTTACGGGCGTGCAAATGCGCGCACCTGCAAAAAATAGGACATGTATGCACCAGAAAGGTCTGTGCTGCACATCAGTATTGTCACTGTCACAGTGTTCAGTGACAAAGGGACTCCCAGCGGGGAGTAAAGAATCCCCTGCCACAGCTGTCACAGTTGTGGCAGAGGATCGCGATGTTGTGCCATTGGTTTCAATGGGACAGGCACTTCTGCAGCCTCATTGAAAGCAATGGGCTGCCGGCAAGCCCTGCAGTGATTTTCAAGGAAGGGCTTTGAATATAAGCCCTTCCCTGAAAATCCTCATTAGCATGTGTAAAAAATAAAAAAAATATATACTTATCTCTCCGCCGCTGCCGGGGCTCAGGCGTGTCTAGCAGTCTACCGATGAGTGGCTCAGCGCTGACTATGATTGGTGGATTTGTGCACACACACAGGTGCTAAACAACGCTCGTGTAAACGCGGTCTAAGGGGTTAAACTATGGCTGCAACAAATACAGTAACAAAAAGAACATGCTTCTGCATTCATACACACTTAATATGTGCATAATAATTAATAAATTAATATGCACATATTAATATTTATACTAATTAGAATGCAAGGTTCTTAGGATATAATTTGATCAAACAATGTGGGCTCCCCTGCATTGTGCATTTTTATACAGATATTAAGTGTGTACTAGTGCTGAAGCATGTGCTTGTTCCCACAGGCCCTCAGATTAAGGCCTCTTTCATATGGGCATCGTTTTAGCGCAGTATAGGTGTGTGAAAAAAATCGAGGCTATGCTGCACTAAAAATCATTTGAATGGGGATTTTTTACGCACAGAAGATCCGAGCTTTATGTGCGTGAAAATTGCTTATTCACTCGAGCAGCGTGTTGCTTTATAAAAAAGTGCAGCTGCTCCAAGAGGAGAGAGAGAAGAAGCCCCACAGGGCTTAAGGATTTCCCCATAGCACAGAGAGACAGAGCGGGGCTATGTGGGATTAACCCATAGTCCCGCTCTCTCTCTCTAGCTGCTATAGGGTTCCCTGAAGGATATTCCCATAGTGCAGAGAGAGGGGGTGGGCTATAGGGGATCCTCGAGGGATATCCCCATAGTGCAGAGGGAGGAGGCGGGGCTAAAGATCTTCTCCCTGGGATTTCCCCATTGCAAGTGGAGAGGGGGCAGAATAAAAGGGCGCAGGGCGGAATAAGGAAATAGTGACTGGCAGCATTCAGCAATGTAGAAAAATACAAGATTTATTTCCCCATTACAAAAATTACGGCAACGTTTCGGTCGTAATAGACCTTCCTCAAGCCAATACATATCATACAAAGTGCACCATATATATAGGAAATGTGAACACCATTAACCAATGACATACAAACATGCACAGGAGTGTCTCATCACTGATTACCTCTCTCCACACGTCTCAGCTGTTATCCGGCGCATCGTTGATGATGTCATCTTTAGTTGACCTCCTCACACATTGGTGCGTCCATCTAAGTTGAACCGCACCCTCTGTGCATGTGCCGAGCTACAACTATCGCGAGAACACGCTCTAAGCCACAGTAGGGCACAGCGGCCATGTCAGAAATGGGCAAACCGCACTAAAGGTGCGTCTGCGCATGCGCCGGTCGTCGGGCCCAGCGACCACGTCAGAAATGGGCAAACCGCACTGATAGTGCGTCTGCGCATGCGCCGGTCATCTGTCATCACAGAGGCCGATACTCGGTCCCATCACCGCGCCACAACCTTACTTCCGCATTCCACCTATATATTATATTATCTACTCGGATACCTCCTCAGTGCATTGGTCACCCGTAGTGATGCAATGCAGAGTGTCAGGATCGCCGATCATGCGTTACCACAACTGACACTGACCGCATACCGCATAACCTGCAGCATCTACTGAGAGGACCCCGATGTATATATCTATTAATGTCACATATCAGATGGATAAATATGAGGATAAAGAGTAAGTAAATTCTTTCTCCATCATACCTATCGCAGGGAGAACATATCTATCCAATATAATATAGATGACCTTTTATCATTACTGTGATGTTCTATATCTAATAAAAAGGGGTATATCAACAACCTACTGGTATTATCAAGTAATGTCCCCATATTCATCTAGAAAGTCATCCCTTCCAGGTCTATTCACGTTGACGAAGGCTATCTTATCTAATAATATACATTCTCACCCATAGAGTATGAATAGTCCAATGTTAACCCATTGTATAAACCAATAAAAAAGAACAGAACACCAACTGTTAACTGCCTAGTCAAATTGTGATTTTATTGATACTATACATCACTATGCATGCATCTATATTTTTTCTTCTTCAAGATGATGAAGTAATGGACCGTCATATCTCAGACGTGTGGCGAGGGAACCAGCGAGAGACCAACAACCTGTGTAAACAAAACAAAAATAATACAATTACACATATACCCATAAAAAATTCATTAATAAAACATATGTACAATTCATATACTGATGTGTGTAACAAGATTTACAGGAACGGCTGAAAAATGTACTCCTGATTAAGCCCTTTTGGGTGCATGGTGTCCAACTCGTATATCCATTTTAACTCACGCTTTTTTAATAAAAATTCTCTATCACCCCCCCGTGGAAGTACGGGGACATGATCAATGACCCTAAATTTGAACTGGCTGATGTTGTGTTTAGCCTCCAAAAAATGTCGCGATACAGGTAATTGTAGATTTTCCGTCCGAATTGTACTCTTGTGCTTCACCATACGTGATCTCACCTCCATAGTGGTTTCACCCACATACCCAAGGCCACATGGGCAGGTGATGAGGTAGATCACGTATGGTGAAGCACAAGTATATCTCCCCTGTATCTTGTACCTATTGCCCCTGAGAGGATGCCGAAATTCGTCACCCCTCACCAAATTGTTACAACAACTACAGGCAAGGCATGGGAAGTTCCCCTTCCTAGGGGGTTTAAAGAAACTCTGGACGGCTGATTTGTGTGAAGCAAAGTGTGAGTGGACCAGTTGGTCACCTATGTTTCTACCTCTTCTATATGCATTTATAGGCTTATTTTTAAATTCAGGTATTACAGGCCCATCTAATGTTAGCAGTGGCCAATGTTTTTTGATAATGTTACCAACGGTTCCACTAAGACTATTAAAGGTACTGACAAACGGAATCCTGTCCATTGTCTGTTTCTTTAATTTAGGTGTCAAAAGATCTTGTTGTGGTATTGCCCTAGCTCGTATGGCAGCTTTTGTGATGATTGGTGCAGGGTATCCCCTATCTAGGAACCTCCTACACATCTCATCCAATCTTAAATCAATGGTTTGATCGTGTGATATTCTTCGCACTCGTAAAAGTTGACTCCATGGTAGTGAGTCCTTCATGGCGACCGGATGGTTGCTACTGTAGAGCAATAAACTGTTCCGATCTGTCTTTTTTGTGTAAAGATCCGTTACCAATCCCATTCCTTGTCTTTTAATCAAAACGTCAAGAAATTGGATTTCCACAATAGAGTAAGACATAGTGAACTGAAGTTCTGGGTAAATAGCGTTTAAAAAGGTATGGAATTCCTGTAATGTTTGGAGCGAACCCTTCCATAAAGCAAACACGTCGTCGATGTACCGACCCCAGTACACCAACGACGCCGCATATATGGAGGTATAGATATACTTCTCCTCAAATTGGCGCACAAAAATGTTGGCGTATGTTGGCGCCACATTAGAGCCCATAGCAGTGCCCTGTCGCTGTCTGTAGTACACCCCCCCAAACAAAAAATAATTGTTGCGGAGGATGTACTCCAGCAGCGACAGGGCAAACTGCATGCACTCAGAGGACATATCCGATGCCATCAGTAATTGTCTGACGGCATCTATCCCTTTATCGTGACTGATAGAAGTGTATAGCGCAGTCACATCAAAGGTGACCAGAATAACATCTTCGGTCATATCAAACGATGCAATTTTTTTCAAAAAGTCAGATGTATCCCTGATGTGTGAATCCGCCTCATCTGCAAAACGCCTCAGGACCTTGTCCAAAAATCGTGCGATATTGCAGAAGAGTGAGTTTCTGCCTGAAACAATCGGTCTCCCAGGGGGATTCTGGGGATCCTTGTGGACCTTTGGGAGGGTGTATAAAGTGGGAACAATGGGGTGCTGGATATCAAGGAATTTCAACAGCTTTTTATCGATCAAACCTGCCCATAGTGCCTCATTCAACATTCCCCTTAATTGTAATTGAAACCGTATGGTAGGGTCCGATCGCAATTTTTCATAAACATTTTCATCATTTAATTGTCTGAACACTTCTGTTGTGTACATACTGGTATCCATCACGACTATTGCTCCACCCTTATCGGCTGGTTTAACCACAATCGCATCATCCTGCGCAAGAGAATTGAGGGCTTTCCTTTCCCTCATATTAAGGTTATTCTTAAGCCTCCTCTTGTTACCCAATGTTTTGGATCTCAGTTTTTCAATATCTTTTAATACTAATTTAGCAAATACTTCAATTTGAGGATTTGATGTAGGTGGTTGATACGTACTTTTGTTGCGAAGACCAGTTCCAACCAGGGAAAAAGACCCCGGTGTAGTGGTCTGTGCAACCGTACGTGATGGTTGTGAGGAAAATTGATTTTTAAGCCTTAAATTTCTGAATAAACGCTGTACATCAAGATTAAAGGGGTTGTCCCGAGGCAGCAAGTGGGTCTGTACACTTCTGCATGGCCATAATAATGCACTTTGTAATATACATTGTGCATTAATTATGAGCCATGCAGAAGTTATAAAAAGTTTTATACTTACCTGTTCCGTTGCTGGCGTCCTCGTCTCCATGGTGCCGACTAATTTTCGCCCTCCGATGGCCAAATTAGCCGCGCTTGCGCAGTCCGGGTCTTCTGCAGTCTTCTATGGGGCTCCGTGTAGCTCCGTGTAGCTCCGCCCCGTCACGTGCCGATTCCAGCCAATCAGGAGGCTGGAATCGGCAATGGACCGCACAGAAGAGCTGCGGTCCACGGAGGAAGAGGCCATCTTCAGCGGTGAGTAGAGAAGTCACCGGAGCGCGGGGATTCAGGTAAGCGCTCCGGTGAGCTTTCTTTACCTCCCTGCATCGGGGTTGTCTCGCGCCGAACGGGGGGGGGGGTTGAAAAAAAAAAAAACCCGTTTCGGCGCGGGACAACCCCTTTAAGATCAAACCAATTCATAGAAGTTACACAGCAAAATGATAGACCCTTGCCCAATACAGTCGTCTCATCTGATGTCAATACCCTGGAAGAAATGTTGATTACAATACCGTCACTGGTAGGTTCACAAGCTCCAACATCCACTATTTCCTGAAGTCCATCAGCGGTGGTCGTTTCGTGGATCGGGTCATCACCCCGTCGGGATCTCTTGTATGCCCTGTGATGTTTTCGTCCGCCTCGGCGGCACCGGAAGGTCCCTCTTTTCTCTTCATCCTGTTTGGATTGCCACGGCCTAAAAAAGAAGAAGAGGATGTGGAGGCACCCACATGATCATTCTTGGCCGAATCATCCGTTGAAATCGAACCACGAGATGAGAACCCAAATTGGTTTCTATTCCTGGGTTGACGGCGTCGTTGTCGTCTTTGTTTGGTATTCGATTCAAAGGGATCTGTGACTTTATTCTTTGATGTCTGCCAACAAAATACACGACCATAAGCATAATCGTCGACATCCCTAAACCACTTGGTTTTTTTTATACTCTCCAATTCCTCCTGATGTCGTTTGAGATATGTTGTTTTTTTCTCCTTATGTTTATTCCAGTCCTCTGGTGTCAAGATCTCTAGAATATTCTTTTCCAAGGAGGATATGCGAGCTGTACTCTCAGCAATCTCCAACTGTAAGAACTCAACATTCAAGACAATCATGTCAAACGAAAATTTATTCACTATGCCTTCAAATTTTGAACAAAATGTCTTGTTATCTGCCATTAAGGTCGGGCGCACATGTGGGCGTAGCCCTCTCGGAATGCGTTTTACCTTAAAATATTCACATAGTGTGGACATGTGCAAAGATAGGGAGAGGTTCTTTTTATTTTCCATCTCCCACTTCCGTAGTAACATATCCACTGTTGGCATTTCTAGATAGCTATTCTTGCGTGTAGCTCCTGCAATAATCTTGTTAACATCCACATTCGAATACGAAAAAATAACAGGGTTACCTGGTCTATCAGAGTCCGGGTATTTTTCCATTTTGTGCCTGTATCAGGTGCAAGCTGGATCTGGTTTGTAGATATCACTGAGTAGAAAAAAGAGGTTCCCAGCAGCACAGCATATATCCTCACATAGAGCCAGGCAAAACAGTGTGCAAAAGCCAGTCAGGAAGCCTAAACCAGAGAGGCTCCAAGGGTGCAGTCAGGAATAAGGAAATAGTGACTGGCAGCATTCAGCAATGTAGAAAAATACAAGATTTATTTCCCCATTACAAAAATTACGGCAACGTTTCGGTCGTAATAGACCTTCCTCAAGCCAATACATATCATACAAAGTGCACCATATATATAGGAAATGTGAACACCATTAACCAATGACATACAAACATGCACAGGAGTGTCTCATCACTGATTACCTCTCTCCACACGTCTCAGCTGTTATCCGGCGCATCGTTGATGATGTCATCTTTAGTTGACCTCCTCACACATTGGTGCGTCCATCTAAGTTGAACCGCACCCTCTGTGCATGTGCCGAGCTACAACTATCGCGAGAACACGCTCTAAGCCACAGTAGGGCACAGCGGCCATGTCAGAAATGGGCAAACCGCACTAAAGGTGCGTCTGCGCATGCGCCGGTCGTCGGGCCCAGCGACCACGTCAGAAATGGGCAAACCGCACTGATAGTGCGTCTGCGCATGCGCCGGTCATCTGTCATCACAGAGGCCGATACTCGGTCCCATCACCGCGCCACAACCTTACTTCCGCATTCCACCTATATATTATATTATCTACTCGGATACCTCCTCAGTGCATTGGTCACCCGTAGTGATGCAATGCAAAGTGTCAGGATCGCCGATCATGCGTTACCACAACTGACACTGACCGCATACCGCATAACCTGCAGCATCTACTGAGAGGACCCCGATGTATATATCTATTAATGTCACATATCAGATGGATAAATATGAGGATAAAGAGTAAGTAAATTCTTTCTCCATCATACCTATCGCAGGGAGAATATATCTATCCAATATAATATAGATGACCTTTTATCATTACTGTGATGTTCTATATCTAATAAAAAGGGGTATATCAACAACCTACTGGTATTATCAAGTAATGTCCCCATATTCATCTAGAAAGTCATCCCTTCCAGGTCTATCTTATCTAATAATATACATTCTCACCCATAGAGTATGAATAGTCCAATGTTAACCCATTGTATAAACCAATAAAAAAGAACAGAACACCAACTGTTAACTGCCTAGTCAAATTGTGATTTTATTGATACTATACATCACTATGCATGCATCTATATTTTTTCTTCAAGATGATGAAGTAATGGACCGTCATATCTCAGACGTGTGGCGAGGGAACCAGCGAGAGACCAACAACCTGTGTAAACAAAACAAAAAGAATACAATTACACATATACCCATAAAAAATTCATTAATAAAACATATGTACAATTCATATACTGATGTGTGTAACAAGATTTACAGGAACGGCTGAAAAATGTACTCCTGATTAAGCCCTTTTGGGTGCATGGTGTCCAACTCGTATATCCATTTTAACTCACGCTTTTTTAATAAAAATTCTCTATCACCCCCCCGTGGAAGTACGGGGACATGATCAATGACCCTAAATTTGAACTGGCTGATGTTGTGTTTAGCCTCCAAAAAATGTCGCGATACAGGTAATTGTAGATTTTCCGTCCGAATTGTACTCTTGTGCTTCACCATACGTGATCTCACCTCCATAGTGGTTTCACCCACATACCCAAGGCCACATGGGCAGGTGATGAGGTAGATCACGTATGGTGAAGCACAAGTATATCTCCCCTGTATCTTGTACCTATTGCCCCTGAGAGGATGCCGAAATTCGTCACCCCTCACCAAATTGTTACAACAACTACAGGCAAGGCATGGGAAGTTCCCCTTCCTAGGGGGTTTAAAGAAACTCTGGACGGCTGATTTGTGTGAAGCAAAGTGTGAGTGGACCAGTTGGTCACCTATGTTTCTACCTCTTCTATATGCATTTATAGGCTTATTTTTAAATTCAGGTATTACAGGCCCATCTAATGTTAGCAGTGGCCAATGTTTTTTGATAATGTTACCAACGGTTCCACTAAGACTATTAAAGGTACTGACAAACGGAATCCTGTCCATTGTCTGTTTCTTTAATTTAGGTGTCAAAAGATCTTGTTGTGGTATTGCCCTAGCTCGTATGGCAGCTTTTGTGATGATTGGTGCAGGGTATCCCCTATCTAGGAACCTCCTACACATCTCATCCAATCTTAAATCAATGGTTTGATCGTGTGATATTCTTCGCACTCGTAAAAGTTGACTCCATGGTAGTGAGTCCTTCATGGCGACCGGATGGTTGCTACTGTAGAGCAATAAACTGTTCCGATCTGTCTTTTTTGTGTAAAGATCCGTTACCAATCCCATTCCTTGTCTTTTAATCAAAACGTCAAGAAATTGGATTTCCACAATAGAGTAAGACATAGTGAACTGAAGTTCTGGGTAAATAGCGTTTAAAAAGGTATGGAATTCCTGTAATGTTTGGAGCGAACCCTTCCATAAAGCAAACACGTCGTCGATGTACCGACCCCAGTACACCAACGACGCCGCATATATGGAGGTATAGATATACTTCTCCTCAAATTGGCGCACAAAAATGTTGGCGTATGTTGGCGCCACATTAGAGCCCATAGCAGTGCCCTGTCGCTGTCTGTAGTACACCCCCCCAAACAAAAAATAATTGTTGCGGAGGATGTACTCCAGCAGCGACAGGGCAAACTGCATGCACTCAGAGGACATATCCGATGCCATCAGTAATTGTCTGACGGCATCTATCCCTTTATCGTGACTGATAGAAGTGTATAGCGCAGTCACATCAAAGGTGACCAGAATAACATCTTCGGTCATATCAAACGATGCAATTTTTTTCAAAAAGTCAGATGTATCCCTGATGTGTGAATCCGCCTCATCTGCAAAACGCCTCAGGACCTTGTCCAAAAATCGTGCGATATTGCAGAAGAGTGAGTTTCTGCCTGAAACAATCGGTCTCCCAGGGGGATTCTGGGGATCCTTGTGGACCTTTGGGAGGGTGTATAAAGTGGGAACAATGGGGTGCTGGATATCAAGGAATTTCAACAGCTTTTTATCGATCAAACCTGCCCATAGTGCCTCATTCAACATTCCCCTTAATTGTAATTGAAACCGTATGGTAGGGTCCGATCGCAATTTTTCATAAACATTTTCATCATTTAATTGTCTGAACACTTCTGTTGTGTACATACTGGTATCCATCACGACTATTGCTCCACCCTTATCGGCTGGTTTAACCACAATCGCATCATCCTGCGCAAGAGAATTGAGGGCTTTCCTTTCCCTCATATTAAGGTTATTCTTAAGCCTCCTCTTGTTACCCAATGTTTTGGATCTCAGTTTTTCAATATCTTTTAATACTAATTTAGCAAATACTTCAATTTGAGGATTTGATGTAGGTGGTTGATACGTACTTTTGTTGCGAAGACCAGTTCCAACCAGGGAAAAAGACCCCGGTGTAGTGGTCTGTGCAACCGTACGTGATGGTTGTGAGGAAAATTGATTTTTAAGCCTTAAATTTCTGAATAAACGCTGTACATCAAGATTAAAGGGGTTGTCCCGAGGCAGCAAGTGGGTCTGTACACTTCTGCATGGCCATAATAATGCACTTTGTAATATACATTGTGCATTAATTATGAGCCATGCAGAAGTTATAAAAAGTTTTATACTTACCTGTTCCGTTGCTGGCGTCCTCGTCTCCATGGTGCCGACTAATTTTCGCCCTCCGATGGCCAAATTAGCCGCGCTTGCGCAGTCCGGGTCTTCTGCAGTCTTCTATGGGGCTCCGTGTAGCTCCGTGTAGCTCCGCCCCGTCACGTGCCGATTCCAGCCAATCAGGAGGCTGGAATCGGCAATGGACCGCACAGAAGAGCTGCGGTCCACGGAGGAAGAGGCCATCTTCAGCGGTGAGTAGAGAAGTCACCGGAGCGCGGGGATTCAGGTAAGCGCTCCGGTGAGCTTTCTTTACCTCCCTGCATCGGGGTTGTCTCGCGCCGAACGGGGGGGGGGGTTGAAAAAAAAAAAAACCCGTTTCGGCGCGGGACAACCCCTTTAAGATCAAACCAATTCATAGAAGTTACACAGCAAAATGATAGACCCTTGCCCAATACAGTCGTCTCATCTGATGTCAATACCCTGGAAGAAATGTTGATTACAATACCGTCACTGGTAGGTTCACAAGCTCCAACATCCACTATTTCCTGAAGTCCATCAGCGGTGGTCGTTTCGTGGATCGGGTCATCACCCCGTCGGGATCTCTTGTATGCCCTGTGATGTTTTCGTCCGCCTCGGCGGCACCGGAAGGTCCCTCTTTTCTCTTCATCCTGTTTGGATTGCCACGGCCTAAAAAAGAAGAAGAGGATGTGGAGGCACCCACATGATCATTCTTGGCCGAATCATCCGTTGAAATCGAACCACGAGATGAGAACCCAAATTGGTTTCTATTCCTGGGTTGACGGCGTCGTTGTCGTCTTTGTTTGGTATTCGATTCAAAGGGATCTGTGACTTTATTCTTTGATGTCTGCCAACAAAATACACGACCATAAGCATAATCGTCGACATCCCTAAACCACTTGGTTTTTTTTATACTCTCCAATTCCTCCTGATGTCGTTTGAGATATGTTGTTTTTTTCTCCTTATGTTTATTCCAGTCCTCTGGTGTCAAGATCTCTAGAATATTCTTTTCCAAGGAGGATATGCGAGCTGTACTCTCAGCAATCTCCAACTGTAAGAACTCAACATTCAAGACAATCATGTCAAACGAAAATTTATTCACTATGCCTTCAAATTTTGAACAAAATGTCTTGTTATCTGCCATTAAGGTCGGGCGCACATGTGGGCGTAGCCCTCTCGGAATGCGTTTTACCTTAAAATATTCACATAGTGTGGACATGTGCAAAGATAGGGAGAGGTTCTTTTTATTTTCCATCTCCCACTTCCGTAGTAACATATCCACTGTTGGCATTTCTAGATAGCTATTCTTGCGTGTAGCTCCTGCAATAATCTTGTTAACATCCACATTCGAATACGAAAAAATAACAGGGTTACCTGGTCTATCAGAGTCCGGGTATTTTTCCATTTTGTGCCTGTATCAGGTGCAAGCTGGATCTGGTTTGTAGATATCACTGAGTAGAAAAAAGAGGTTCCCAGCAGCACAGCATATATCCTCACATAGAGCCAGGCAAAACAGTGTGCAAAAGCCAGTCAGGAAGCCTAAACCAGAGAGGCTCCAAGGGTGCAGTCAGGAATAAGGAAATAGTGACTGGCAGCATTCAGCAATGTAGAAAAATACAAGATTTATTTCCCCATTACAAAAATTACGGCAACGTTTCGGTCGTAATAGACCTTCCTCAAGCCAATACATATCATACAAAGTGCACCATATATATAGGAAATGTGAACACCATTAACCAATGACATACAAACATGCACAGGAGTGTCTCATCACTGATTACCTCTCTCCACACGTCTCAGCTGTTATCCGGCGCATCGTTGATGATGTCATCTTTAGTTGACCTCCTCACACATTGGTGCGTCCATCTAAGTTGAACCGCACCCTCTGTGCATGTGCCGAGCTACAACTATCGCGAGAACACGCTCTAAGCCACAGTAGGGCACAGCGGCCATGTCAGAAATGGGCAAACCGCACTAAAGGTGCGTCTGCGCATGCGCCGGTCGTCGGGCCCAGCGACCACGTCAGAAATGGGCAAACCGCACTGATAGTGCGTCTGCGCATGCGCCGGTCATCTGTCATCACAGAGGCCGATACTCGGTCCCATCACCGCGCCACAACCTTACTTCCGCATTCCACCTATATATTATATTATCTACTCGGATACCTCCTCAGTGCATTGGTCACCCGTAGTGATGCAATGCAAAGTGTCAGGATCGCCGATCATGCGTTACCACAACTGACACTGACCGCATACCGCATAACCTGCAGCATCTACTGAGAGGACCCCGATGTATATATCTATTAATGTCACATATCAGATGGATAAATATGAGGATAAAGAGTAAGTAAATTCTTTCTCCATCATACCTATCGCAGGGAGAATATATCTATCCAATATAATATAGATGACCTTTTATCATTACTGTGATGTTCTATATCTAATAAAAAGGGGTATATCAACAACCTACTGGTATTATCAAGTAATGTCCCCATATTCATCTAGAAAGTCATCCCTTCCAGGTCTATCTTATCTAATAATATACATTCTCACCCATAGAGTATGAATAGTCCAATGTTAACCCATTGTATAAACCAATAAAAAAGAACAGAACACCAACTGTTAACTGCCTAGTCAAATTGTGATTTTATTGATACTATACATCACTATGCATGCATCTATATTTTTTCTTCAAGATGATGAAGTAATGGACCGTCATATCTCAGACGTGTGGCGAGGGAACCAGCGAGAGACCAACAACCTGTGTAAACAAAACAAAAAGAATACAATTACACATATACCCATAAAAAATTCATTAATAAAACATATGTACAATTCATATACTGATGTGTGTAACAAGATTTACAGGAACGGCTGAAAAATGTACTCCTGATTAAGCCCTTTTGGGTGCATGGTGTCCAACTCGTATATCCATTTTAACTCACGCTTTTTTAATAAAAATTCTCTATCACCCCCCCGTGGAAGTACGGGGACATGATCAATGACCCTAAATTTGAACTGGCTGATGTTGTGTTTAGCCTCCAAAAAATGTCGCGATACAGGTAATTGTAGATTTTCCGTCCGAATTGTACTCTTGTGCTTCACCATACGTGATCTCACCTCCATAGTGGTTTCACCCACATACCCAAGGCCACATGGGCAGGTGATGAGGTAGATCACGTATGGTGAAGCACAAGTATATCTCCCCTGTATCTTGTACCTATTGCCCCTGAGAGGATGCCGAAATTCGTCACCCCTCACCAAATTGTTACAACAACTACAGGCAAGGCATGGGAAGTTCCCCTTCCTAGGGGGTTTAAAGAAACTCTGGACGGCTGATTTGTGTGAAGCAAAGTGTGAGTGGACCAGTTGGTCACCTATGTTTCTACCTCTTCTATATGCATTTATAGGCTTATTTTTAAATTCAGGTATTACAGCCCCATCTAATGTCAGCAGTGGCCAATGTTTTTTGATAATGTTACCAACGGTTCCACTAAGACTATTAAAGGTACTGACAAACGGAATCCTGTCCATTGTCTGTTTCTTTAATTTAGGTGTCAAAAGATCTTGTTGTGGTATTGCCCTAGCTCGTATGGCAGCTTTTGTGATGATTGGTGCAGGGCATCCCCTATCTAGGAACCTCCTACACATCTCATCCAATCTTAAATCAATGGTTTGATCGTGTGATATTCTTCGCACTCGTAAAAGTTGACTCCATGGTAGTGAGTCCTTCATGGCGACCGGATGGTTGCTACTATAGAGCAATAAACTGTTCCGATCTGTCTTTTTTGTGTAAAGATCCGTTACCAATCCCATTCCTTGTCTTTTAATCAAAACGTCAAGACATTGGATTTCCACAATAGAGTAAGACATAGTGAACTGAAGTTCTGGGTAAATAGCGTTTAAAAAGGTATGGAATTCCTGTAATGTTTGGAGCGAACCCTTCCATAAAGCAAACACGTCGTCGATGTACCGACCCCAGTACACCAACGACGCCGCATATATGGAGGTATAGATATACTTCTCCTCAAATTGGCGCACAAAAATGTTGGCGTATGTTGGCGCCACATTAGAGCCCATAGCAGTGCCCTGTCGCTGTCTGTAGTACACCCCCCCAAACAAAAAATAATTGTTGCGGAGGATGTACTCCAGCAGCGACAGGGCAAACTGCATGCACTCAGAGGACATATCCGATGCCATCAGAAATTGTCTGACGGCATCTATCCCTTTATCGTGACTGATAGAAGTGTATAGCGCAGTCACATCAAAGGTGACCAGAATAACATCTTCGGTCATATCAAACGATGCGTGAGTTAAAATGGATATACGAGTTGGACACCATGCACCCAAAAGGGCTTAATCAGGAGTACATTTTTCAGCCGTTCCTGTAAATCTTGTTACACACATCAGTATATGAATTGTACATATGTTTTATTAATTAATTTTTTATGGGTATATGTGTAATTGTATTCTTTTTGTTTTGTTTACACAGGTTGTTGGTCTCTCGCTGGTTCCCTCGCCACACGTCTGAGATATGACGGTCCATTACTTCATCATCTTGAAGAAAAAATATAGATGCATGCATAGTGATGTATAGTATCAATAAAATCACAATTTGACTAGGCAGTTAACAGTTGGTGTTCTGTTCTTTTTTATTGGTTTATACAATGGGTTAACATTGGACTATTCATACTCTATGGGTGAGAATGTATATTATTAGATAAGATAGACCTGGAAGGGATGACTTTCTAGATGAATATGGGGACATTACTTGATAATACCAGTAGGTTGTTGATATACCCCTTTTTATTAGATATAGAACATCACAGTAATGATAAAAGGTCATCTATATTATATTGGATAGATATATTCTCCCTGCGATAGGTATGATGGAGAAAGAATTTACTTACTCTTTATCCTCATATTTATCCATCTGATATGTGACATTAATAGATATATACATCGGGGTCCTCTCAGTAGATGCTGCAGGTTATGCGGTATGCGGTCAGTGTCAGTTGTGGTAACGCATGATCGGCGATCCTGACACTCTGCATTGCATCACTACGGGTGACCAATGCACTGAGGAGGTATCCGAGTAGATAATATAATATATAGGTGGAATGCGGAAGTAAGGTTGTGGCGCGGTGATGGGACCGAGTATCGGCCTCTGTGATGACAGATGACCGGTGCATGCGCAGACGCACTATCAGTGCGGTTTGCCCATTTCTGACGTGGTCGCTGGGCCCGACGACCGGCGCATGCGCAGACGCACCTTTAGTGCGGTTTGCCCATTTCTGACATGGCCGCTGTGCCCTACTGTGGCTTAGAGCGTGTTCTCGCGATAGTTGTAGCTCGGCACATGCACAGAGGGTGCGGTTCAACTTAGATGGACGCACCAATGTGTGAGGAGGTCAACTAAAGATGACATCATCAACGATGCCCTGGATAACAGCTGAGACGTGTGGAGAGAGGTAATCAGTGATGAGACACTCCTGTGCATGTTTGTATGTCATTGGTTAATGGTGTTCACATTTCCTATATATATGGTGCACTTTGTATGATATGTATTGGCTTGAGGAAGGTCTATTACGACCGAAACGTTGCCGTAATTTTTGTAATGGGGAAATAAATCTTGTATTTTTCTACATTGCTGAATGCTGCCAGTCACTATTTCCTTATTCCTGACTGCACCCTTGGAGCCTCTCTGGTTTAGGCTTCCTGACTGGCTTTTGCACACTGTTTTGCCTGGCTCTATGTGAGGATATATGCTGTGCTGCTGGGAACCTCTTTTTTCTACTCAGTGATATCTACAAACCAGATCCAGCTTGCACCTGATACAGGCACAAAATGGAAAAATACCCGGACTCTGATAGACCAGGTAACCCTGTTATTTTTTCGTATTCGGATGTGGATGTTAACAAGATTATTGCAGGAGCTACACGCAAGAATAGCTATCTAGAAATGCCAACAGTGGATATGTTACTACGGAAGTGGGAGATGGAAAATAAAAAGAACATCTCCCTATCTTTGCACATGTCCACACTATGTGAATATTTTAAGGTAAAACGCATTCCGAGAGGGCTACGCCCACATGTGCGCCCGACCTTAATGGCAGATAACAAGACATTTTGTTCAAAATTTGAAGGCATAGTGAATAAATTTTCGTTTGACATGATTGTCTTGAATGTTGAGTTCTTACAGTTGGAGATTGCTGAGAGTACAGCTCGCATATCCTCCTTGGAAAAGAATATTCTAGAGATCTTGACACCAGAGGACTGGAATAAACATAAGGAGAAAAAAACAACATATCTCAAACGACATCAGGAGGAATTGGAGAGTATAAAAAAAACCAAGTGGTTTAGGGATGTCGACGATTATGCTTATGGTCGTGTATTTTGTTGGCAGACATCAAAGAATAAAGTCACAGATCCCTTTGAATCGAATACCAAACAAAGACGACAACGACGCCGTCAACCCAGGAATAGAAACCAATTTGGGTTCTCATCTCGTGGTTCGATTTCAACGGATGATTCGGCCAAGAATGATCATGTGGGTGCCTCCACATCCTCTTCTTCTTTTTTAGGCCGTGGCAATCCAAACAGGATGAAGAGAAAAGAGGGACCTTCCGGTGCCGCCGAGGCGGACGAAAACATCACAGGGCATACAAGAGATCCCGACGGGGTGATGACCCGATCCACGAAACGACCACCGCTGATGGACTTCAGGAAATAGTGGATGTTGGAGCTTGTGAACCTACCAGTGACGGTATTGTAATCAACATTTCTTCCAGGGTATTGACATCAGATGAGACGACTGTATTGGGCAAGGGTCTATCATTTTGCTGTGTAACTTCTATGAATTGGTTTGATCTTAATCTTGATGTACAGCGTTTATTCAGAAATTTAAGGCTTAAAAATCAATTTTCCTCACAACCATCACGTACGGTTGCACAGACCACTACACCGGGGTCTTTTTCCCTGGTTGGAACTGGTCTTCGCAACAAAAGTATGTATCAACCACCTACATCAAATCCTCAAATTGAAGTATTTGCTAAATTAGTATTAAAAGATATTGAAAAACTGAGATCCAAAACATTGGGTAACAAGAGGAGGCTTAAGAATAACCTTAATATGAGGGAAAGGAAAGCCCTCAATTCTCTTGCGCAGGATGATGCGATTGTGGTTAAACCAGCCGATAAGGGTGGAGCAATAGTCGTGATGGATACCAGTATGTACACAACAGAAGTGTTCAGACAATTAAATGATGAAAATGTTTATGAAAAATTGCGATCGGACCCTACCATACGGTTTCAATTACAATTAAGGGGAATGTTGAATGAGGCACTATGGGCAGGTTTGATCGATAAAAAGCTGTTGAAATTCCTTGATATCCAGCACCCCATTGTTCCCACTTTATACACCCTCCCAAAGGTCCACAAGGATCCCCAGAATCCCCCTGGGAGACCGATTGTTTCAGGCAGAAACTCACTCTTCTGCAATATCGCACGATTTTTGGACAAGGTCCTGAGGCGTTTTGCAGATGAGGCGGATTCACACATCAGGGATACATCTGACTTTTTGAAAAAAATTGCATCGTTTGATATGACCGAAGATGTTATTCTGGTCACCTTTGATGTGACTGCGCTATACACTTCTATCAGTCACGATAAAGGGATAGATGCCGTCAGACAATTTCTGATGGCATCGGATATGTCCTCTGAGTGCATGCAGTTTGCCCTGTCGCTGCTGGAGTACATCCTCCGCAACAATTATTTTTTGTTTGGGGGGGTGTACTACAGACAGCGACAGGGCACTGCTATGGGCTCTAATGTGGCGCCAACATACGCCAACATTTTTGTGCGCCAATTTGAGGAGAAGTATATCTATACCTCCATATATGCGGCGTCGTTGGTGTACTGGGGTCGGTACATCGACGACGTGTTTGCTTTATGGAAGGGTTCACTCCAAACATTACAGGAATTCCATACCTTTTTAAACGCTATTTACCCAGAACTTCAGTTCACTATGTCTTACTCTATTGTGGAAATCCAATTTCTTGACGTTTTGATTAAAAGACAAGGAATGGGATTGGTAACGGATCTTTACACAAAAAAGACAGATCGGAACAGTTTATTGCTCTATAGTAGCAACCATCCGGTCGCCATGAAGGACTCACTACCATGGAGTCAACTTTTACGAGTGCGAAGAATATCACACGATCAAACCATTGATTTAAGATTGGATGAGATGTGTAGGAGGTTCCTAGATAGGGGATACCCTGCACCAATCATCACAAAAGCTGCCATACGAGCTAGGGCAATACCACAACAAGATCTTTTGACACCTAAATTAAAGAAACAGACAATGGACAGGATTCCGTTTGTCAGTACCTTTAATAGTCTTAGTGGAACCGTTGGTAACATTATCAAAAAACATTGGCCACTGCTGACATTAGATGGGGCTGTAATACCTGAATTTAAAAATAAGCCTATAAATGCATATAGAAGAGGTAGAAACATAGGTGACCAACTGGTCCACTCACACTTTGCTTCACACAAATCAGCCGTCCAGAGTTTCTTTAAACCCCCTAGGAAGGGGAACTTCCCATGCCTTGCCTGTAGTTGTTGTAACAATTTGGTGAGGGGTGACGAATTTCGGCATCCTCTCAGGGGCAATAGGTACAAGATACAGGGAAGATATACTTGTGCTTCACCATACGTGATCTACCTCATCACCTGCCCATGTGGCCTTGGGTATGTGGGTGAAACCACTATGGAGGTGAGATCACGTATGGTGAAGCACAAGAGTACAATTCGGACGGAAAATCTACAATTACCTGTATCGCGACATTTTTTGGAGGCTAAACACAACATCAGCCAGTTCAAATTTAGGGTCATTGATCATGTCCCCGTACTTCCACGGGGGGGTGATAGAGAATTTTTATTAAAAAAGCGTGAGTTAAAATGGATATACGAGTTGGACACCATGCACCCAAAAGGGCTTAATCAGGAGTACATTTTTCAGCCGTTCCTGTAAATCTTGTTACACACATCAGTATATGAATTGTACATATGTTTTATTAATGAATTTTTTATGGGTATATGTGTAATTGTATTCTTTTTGTTTTGTTTACACAGGTTGTTGGTCTCTCGCTGGTTCCCTCGCCACACGTCTGAGATATGACGGTCCATTTATTTTCATCATCTTGAAGAAAAAATATAGATTCATGCATAGTGATGTATAGTATCAATAAAATCACAATTTGACTAGGCAGTTAACAGTTGGTGTTCTGTTCTGTTTTATTGGTTTATACAATGGGTTAACATTGGACTATTCATACTCTATGGGTGAGAATGTATATTATTAGATAAGATAGCCTTTGTCAACGTGAATAGACCTGGAAGGGATGACTTTCTAGATGAATATGGGGACATTACTTGATAATACCAGTAGGTTGTTGATATACCCCTTTTTTATTAGATATAGAACATCACAGTAATGATAAAAGGTCATCTATATTATATTGGATAGATATATTCTCCCTGCGATAGGTATGATGGAGAAAGAATTTACTTACTCTTTATCCTCATATTTATCCATCTGATATGTGACATTAATAGATATATACATCGGGGTCCTCTCAGTAGATGCTGCAGGTTATGCGGTATGCGGTCAGTGTCAGTTGTGGTAACGCATGATCGGCGATCCTGACACTCTGCATTGCATCACTACGGGTGACCAATGCACTGAGGAGGTATCCGAGTAGATAATATAATATATAGGTGGAATGCGGAAGTAAGGTTGTGGCGCGGTGATGGGACCGAGTATCGGCCTCTGTGATGACAGATGACCGGCGCATGCGCAGACGCACTATCAGTGCGGTTTGCCCATTTCTGACGTGGTCGCTGGGCCCGACGACCGGCGCATGCGCAGACGCACCTTTAGTGCGGTTTGCCCATTTCTGACATGGCTGCTGTGCCCTACTGTGGCTTAGAGCGTGTTCTCGCGATAGTTGTAGCTCGGCACATGCACAGAGGGTGCGGTTCAACTTAGATGGACGCACCAATGTGTGAGGAGGTCAACTAAAGATGACATCATCAACGATGCGCCGGATAACAGCTGAGACGTGTGGAGAGAGGTAATCAGTGATGAGACACTCCTGTGCATGTTTGTATGTCATTGGTTAATGGTGTTCACATTTCCTATATATATGGTGCACTTTGTATGATATGTATTGGCTTGAGGAAGGTCTATTACGACCGAAACGTTGCCGTAATTTTTGTAATGGGGAAATAAATCTTGTATTTTTCTACATTGCTGAATGCTGCCAGTCACTATTTCCTTATTCCTGACTGCACCCTTGGAGCCTCTCTGGTTTAGGCTTCCTGACTGGCTTTTGCACACTGTTTTGCCTGGCTCTATGTGAGGATATATGCTGTGCTGCTGGGAACCTCTTTTTTCTAAAAGGGCGCAGGGCGAGATGGTGGATCCCTCTAGTCCCGCCCCCGCTCTCGGGAAGCCCTCTTACACCACTTCCCTCTCTCTTCCCGCGATGGTGAAATCCCTTGGGGTACCCGATGCTGGAGGAGAGGTGGAGTGAGTCCTCTACTGCCCCTCCTCACCCACTGCTGGGAAATTGCCAGCACATTTTAAATATCCCACTGTAAACTCCTGTTAGTCTCTGTGGGGATAAAGGGAGCCCCTGGGGAGATTAACAGAACCCTCGGGGCGTCCCCTCATCCCCACAGGGACTAACAAGGGTTTAAAATGTGCTTCTGGGTGTAGCAGTGCCGCTACTGTTTGGCACAAATCCTCCTAATGACTTCTAATCTTTTCGGAGTGTCGGACACAGCCAAACTTGTGCTCACGTAGGAGTTTATGAAAACTCCTGCACATCACGCATCAAAGTTAGGTAAGGTCCTATCTTTTCTCGCAGCACGGACCTTAGGGTGACTACCCACCAGCGTTTTTTTTCACTGCGAAATTTGCAGCGTTTTTTTTTCTGCAGGGGTCTATGGGACTTGTAATGTTAAAATCGCGATTGCGCAAAAATTTTGCGCGATCGCGATTTTAGCTTTACATGTCCCATAGCCCAAAGACCCCTGCAGAAAAAAAAACGCAGCGAATTTCGCAGTAAAAAAAAACGCTAGTGGTTAGTCACCCTTAGGGTGCCTACCCACTTGCGATTTTTTTTCCTGTGATGTTTTGCGTTTTTTTTCAAGAGCAATTAGTATAGAATGTGTTCTTGTCCATCTGTTTTTTTTTTTTTTTCGTTTCGTGGGGTTTTTTCACATAGGAACTGTCAGTTGCATATGTCTCCTTATTTTTCTCTTAATGCACCCATGATTGTCAATGGACGGCTGCAAAAAACGCCGCGAAAAATGCGCAAAAATGCCGTGTTTTTCACGCGCGAAAATTGGCAACGCAAGTGGGTAGGCGCCCTTAGATGTGTGTATTATAGCCACACATGTCCTATCTTTTTAAGGTGCGAGTTTTTTTGTGCGCCTAAAATTCCTTTATTTGGACGTTTCTATAGGAAACTATTGGTTCTAATAGATGCAAATTTTTTCACGCACGTATTATGTGTAAAAACCATGCTCATGTGAATGAGCTCTTAAACAGCAGAAGGTTTGGTATATTGAAGCTGCTCTTTTCTGTATTTTCCTTGTTCACTTGTACACCCATCTATCCACTGTGCAGAGAACTCCAAAACACCATCACTCATTTATTGCATTTCAATACACAGCCATTGGCCAAGAGCATTGCTATACAAAGAATAAGCCGAAGCAGCCTTGTTCTCTTCCTTGTTGTGATCAGCAGTGGTACCAGAGGTCAGACCCCAACAATTATAATATCATTGCATATCCCGGTAAGAACAAAGGAGATCCATGACCCAATGTATGTTCTTGCTGCGTTATAAAATGATGACCCCACTACGGTTGACTCACTTGCTGATGCAGCAATTAGACATCAGTAAGTGGTCCTTTATTATAAAGTGGACACGTTGTATCCGGGGGATTGGAAATGCACAATAAAGTCTAATGATTCCTCCAAACAGAGCACAAATGTTTTCAGCGTAATAGGAGATAAAAATGAAAAACGTTTGCAATGTGTTCATTCTAATTAATGAGCCAGCGCTTAATATGACTGCTGCACATTACCATTAGATTAAATGGCGGCACAACGGCACTTAGACTCATGCAATGCATTGCACATGGAACTGAAGAATGTGCTAATGCGCCATTACCTTATCACTTACTGACACATTACACTGACTCCTGTAAGCATGGCTGATATCCAACAATACGCAACAGCTGTTATTTCAAAATTAAGTGCGTTTATTTTATGCCTTATAACGTTAGGACATCATTGATAACAGCACCAGAAAATTCTAACTCAGCTTTAAGTTTTTATACGGGGTTATTACAAGTGATCTTCCCAATTTGAAACCCTCATAATTAACTTTTAATGACACTCAGATGCATAAATTTGATATAAATGAAAACAAAAACTCAAACACTGTAGCTAAACTGTCTAACAGCAAGACTGTCCTTGTTGCCCATAGCAGCCAATCACTGAGCAGATTTCATTTCTGAAGCTGCTGAGATAAAATGAAAGCTACGATGTGATTGGTTGCTATAGGACAGAATTACTGTTAGACAATTTTGTTAAATGAGGCCCAAAAAGTTTTATTCTTCTGTAGTTATTGCTAGGGGAAAAATGGGGGACTGAATGGCTGCCGACGAAGACAGGAATGCGTTTTGTATTCTTGATATTCACATCCAGCAGTCTGTTATTAGTGTACAAGCTCATTTTTGAACAAAGTTTGGCGAAGCTCCACCCAGCCGGCGTACAATTCATAAGCGATACTCCAATGTTTAAGGAAGAAGGTTGCATCTGTAGGCGAAAATCATCTTGCCGTCCACCAGGAAGCATGGAAACAGCAGAGCGCGTCCGTGCAAGTATCACGCAAAGTCCACCGTCAGAGCAAGCAGAGAGATGGATGTCTCGCAGCCGACTATATGGAAGATTCTGCGCAAATGTTTGTGATGTTATCCCTATCGACTGTAATTGCAATTGTTAGTGGCTCTGAAACTAGATGGCAAAGCTAGGCGACATTCTTTCGGCATGAGTATGTGAACTGTAATGTAAAGTGATGGCTTCATGGATTCTTTTGCACACAGTCAGAATCTGGAAGGAGGGAAAACCCACATGTCTATTTGACATGTATCTGTGACTCCCCCAAGGTGAATATGTTGAGCGCCATAATCTGTAAGAAAGCGTACGGCCCCTTCTTTTTCCATAAGGAAACATTCATAGTGATTTGATACCTGGACACTACAGATATGGCTTCTGCCGCAGCAGGAAATTCCGGGTTTCATGTTCCAACGGGCTTTCTCCCCCCACCCTCCCAATTTCACAATGAAGTCAGAAGTGATCTTAATAGGCAACTACAAAACAAATGGTTTGGCCATGCAAGTCTTGACATTAGTGAACTTCTTCCTTGGTCTCCATATTACCCTTCACTGTTGTTGTTGGTGGTGGTGCTGCTGCTCTCCTGTTCCACCATGTTTCCTCCTCCTTCACTCAAAATGAAAATTTTCGAAAGCACAAGAAACAGCTGTAGCTTTACAGCTTTTCCTTGGAGAAGGCCCGTGCTTGGCTATTCTGTTCACCTGGTAGAATTTGTTCTTTACAAACTTTATGACATTGCTTAAAAGAAGCAGCACGCCTGCTGTTCACTTTGGCACAATTTCTGATATAGTAACCCACATAGGTCTTCTTTTGTTTTCAGTAACATCCTTGTGCTATAATTGACCCCTACACCACTGTACACTATTCTGACCAACTTTTGGGAGGAGCACAGTGATCCCCAGATGCGTGACTGTATTCCAATGCAATTTGGGGGGCTTTAGCTGCATTGGGGACATTCTGGAGAGGAAAATAGGGAAACTGACTTTTACTTCCATGGAAAGTCGTTCCACCCCGATTCACGGTGGTTTTCATTAAATCGGACCAATACCATTATGAACCAATCATTCCAGTAATTGCTCATCACTAATAGCAACCCCTGTAGTGTCCACAGTAGTAATAGTGACCCCCCTTGGTGGCTCAAATAATAATAATGCTCCGTTTTTATTCTCTCTTTACCTCCGTATCTCAGCAATCACGCAATGAAGTATTTTAACTCACTCTCTACTTCTGATCCGGTCATTGCTAATGCAATCAGAGCCACTTTCCCCTCCCTCACAGTGTCTGAGGTGAGTATAGGACATCCACGAACACAGACACTGGTGGAAGAGATGAGTGGCGGCTGGACTGAAGCTAGAGAATGAACCAAAGTACTTCATGGTGTGATTGCTGCCTGGCCATGCTCACAGCTAAATTTTATTTTTTACCAGACATTAATATGGCCGATAAAAAATAAATACCTTTGGATTTAATTATCGGCTAGGGCTGTGATTTACTGCCAGAGTGGCAACTCTAGCTGGGTTCCTTAGCTGTAATCTATGGAGAAATCTGACATCATGTGTATAATTTCCCTGCAGCACCTCCACAGGGGAAGTTAAGCATTACACAGTGTCTATTCATATCAGTGGGGCTGTCTGTGTATTGCAGGACAGAACATTCCTCCAGAGCAGGAGACACTTTTTGTAACAGCTCTCCTAGAGATAAGTATCCTAAATAGGAGATCCCACGCTATTTATTCTGGACAACCCCATTAAGGTTTTCTTGGATTGCTCTCCTTGTAAGATAGAAGAGTTTCCGTACCTCATTATGTATTTCTGTACTTCCTGTATTGTATGGAGACTGCATGAATTGAATATTGGTCTCCGCAGTGGATTGTACATCATGAATTAGCATTCCATGGAAACTATGAGCAGCCTCATTACAGATTCCTAATTAGCTTAACACAGAGTAATATTTAAATTATTAAAATGAAACATTTTGCGCGGTGATTTGTGTCTATGTATCTTTGTGTATGAATAAATTCTCCTTTCGCCAGATGCCAGCACAGCAGGGGTCCTCTGCCTGGGAAGCTTGGCATTCAGGAGATATCCGCCCTCCTGGCTGCTGTGCATGTAACACATCCATCCTCAAAGAACTGTGATGCTCTGCTCTGACATATTTCAGGATGAGTTGGCGAAGATCAACAGTCAATGACAAGGGGATAGGATGGACCAGACAGAGCTCTGGACAAGTTACAAGCTATTGAAACGGCTTGAGTATCTGTTCCATATTTCTATACTGAATGCAATACTTATTTTGTGTTTGTTCAACTTGTACTTTGTAAGAAGCTGCAGGAGCCATGTCAATGTGTACAGCATGGGTGATGTATGATCATTAACAGGGTTTTTACATGCAGTGGTAAGTACAGTATATACTCAAATATGTATAACTGGTATAAGTTATACCAGCTGTACATACATAATTATGTACATCAGACCTCCAGGTTACACCAACATGCTCCGTTAAATGACTAACAACCACTTGACCATAAGTATGTAAGTTTGTGTGTGAGTGCTTCTCATGCTCCGCCCCTGGTGACATCATCGCTCCGTCCCCTGGTCCTACAACATATATAAAACACAGAGTCTGACTGATGAAGAACAACAAAGTTAGGGCTCTTGGAAGGGGAGGACAAAAATAACAAAATGAGAATACAACTAAGCCGTTATTATCTCAGACACAACTCAGCGGTCCTGACAGAAGACACCAACCTACCGCCACCACACAGATCTAGCGGCTGAAGGACCTGTGGTGACGTCACTGCTGTGGGAGGAGCCATTGTGCAGTTTGGTAGAAAGTACTGTATACTGGATAAGCTGACAGCAGCCACCAGGACCTGATATGATGTTACCATCATGTGATCACCTGCAAGCAGGGCTTTTTCTTCTGGAATTTTGAGCCGGGACTTTTACAGACTCTCTGGCCAGAGGTTCCAACCCTGGCGTGAAACCAGCCTTACACCAGTATGATTGCTATCACTGTATACAGGAGTTGCATATATATCACACTGTATATAGTAATAGAAAGAGAGAAGAAGAAGCATGGTGGCTGAATGATTAGTACTGTTGCCTTGCAGTGTGGCATCCTAGGTTCAAATCTGACCAAGGACAATATCTGTATAGAATTGGAAAACTCCAACACTGATCTACATCCATTGAAACATGAACAATATGTTCAGCAGAAACAAACCACCTGAGGTCCTAGCCAACGTAGGCCTGAATACAGGTTTGTTTTGCTCCTCTCCAGTGCTGTTTATCCACAGAGCCATAAGAGGGCTGGTAAATATTAAGAGACTGTCTGTAACCAAATTGGCCTGCAATATAACTAAATGACTGTAGATATATGAGATCCTTAATCACTTGCACCAGGCCTATATTTGTGCTAAAGACTCAGATTTGTTCCGACACAAATCAGCTAACCCATGGTAGGGCTGTTTGTGTCTAGAGAAGAGCGAGTGAAAAGGATAAGCAATATTAGCTCTTATCTATCGGATTATTTCAATAGATACCAAATTCATGTGCCTTACTATATAGAGTATGGTACTTCTTAATTTATATGTGTTTTATTAGAGACTTTGCGCTTTACACTTAACAAGCCTACAGATAAATAAACATAAGCCACAAAATTATATAACAATTTCAACTAGCAATATAAATATACATCCAAGTACAACCCCATAATAATCATTAACCCTAGAAAACTGGATTCTAAACTATATATATATCGTTATACGCTTCATATAATAGTCAATTAGAATTTAACTGACTACTAGAGATGAGCGAACGTACTCGTCCGAGCTTGATACTCGTTCGAGTATTAGCATGTTCGAGATGCTCGTTACTCGAGACGAGCACCACGCGATGTTCGGGTTACTTTCACTTTCATCTCTGAGACGTTAGCGCGCTTTTCTGGCCAATTGAAAGACAGGGAAGGCATTACAACTTCCCCCTGCGACGTTCAAGCCCTATACCACCCCCCTGCAGTGAGTGGCTGGCGAGATCAGGTGTCACCCGAGTATAAAAATCGGCCCCTCCCGCGGCTCGCCATAGATGCATTCTGACATAGCTGAGGGACAGTGCTATCGTGTTGGAGCTGCTATAGGGAGAGCGTTAGGAGTATTTTAGGCTTCAAGAACCCCAACGGTCCTTCTTAGGGCCACATCTAACCGTGTGCAGTAGTGTGGAGGCTGCTTTTTGCAGTGTTGCACATTTTTTTTTTTTGGTATATCGGCCGTGCAGAGCATTGCGCCCTGCAGTAATACTCCAGGGACAGAAGTGTGGAGGCAGGGACAGAAGACATATATTATTGAATTGATTGAATATAGGCAGTGGGCCTTTTCTAAAAAATATTGGAAAAAAATTTATTTGGCCTGCCTGTCACTGTGCTCAGTGTTCTGGGTCTGTGTGTGCTGGGTGTAGTAGTTCTAGAAAATCATACGCAGCCAGCTAAGTGTTACAGCAGGCTTGCGCCAAATTATTTCCTGGCTCTGTCTGGGCTCTGAAATCACCGCTCTGTTGCAGTTAACAGTGCAACACTCTGCAGTTCTGTGACACACTCCAGGGACAGAAGTGTGGAGGCAGGGACAGAAGACATATATTATTGATTGAATATAGGCAGTGGGCCTTTTCTAAAAAATATTGGGCAAAAAATCTATTTGGCCTGCCTGTCACTGTGCTCAGTGTTCTGGGTCTGTGTGTGCTGGGTGTAGTAGTTCTACAAAATCATAAGCAGCCAGCTAAGTGTTACAGCAGGCTTGCGCCAAATTATTTCCTGGCTCTGTCTGGGCTCTGAAATCACCGCTTTGTTGCAGTTAACAGTGCAACACTCTGCAGTTCTGTGACACACTCCAGGGACAGAAGTGTGGAGGCAGGGACAGAAGACATATATTATTGAATTGATTGAATATAGGCAGTGGGCCTTTTCTAAAAAATATTGGAAAAAAATTTATTTGGCCTGCCTGTCACTGTGCTCAGTGTTCTGGGTCTGTGTGTGCTGGGTGTAGTAGTTCTACAAAATCATACGCAGCCAGCCAAGTGTTACAGCAGGCTTGCGCCAAATTATTTCCTGGCGTTCCGTAAGCGAACTCAGCCTCCAACCACAGGCCAATAAGCGGCACATTTAATTACAGCATTCTGTTTCTGCATTACTGGTAATACAGCATGCTGAGGGGTAGGGGTAGGCCTAGAGGACGTGGGCGCGGCCGAGGACGCGGAGGCCCTAGTCCGGGTGTGGGCACAGGCCGAGCTCCTGATCCAGGTGTATCGCAGCCGACTGCTGCGGGATTAGGAGAGAGGCACGTTTCTGGCGTCCCCACATTCATCGCACATTTAATGGGTCCACGCGGGAGACCTTTAGTAGAAAATGAGCAGTGTGAGCAGGTCATGTCGTGGATGGCAGAAAGTGCTTCCAGCAACCTATCGTCCACCCACAGTTCTGCGCCGTCCACTGCTGCAACTCAGAATCCTCTGGCTGCTGCTCCTCCTTCATCCCAGCCTCCTCACTCCATGAAAATGAGACATTCTGAGGAGCGGGCAGACTCCCAGGAACTGTTCTCGGGCCCCTGCTCAGATTGGGCAGCAGTGGTTCCTCTCCCACCAGAGGAGTTTATCGTGACTGATGCCCAACCATTGCAAAGTTCCCGGGGTCCGGGGGATGAGGCTGGGGACTTACGGCAACTGTCTCAAGACCTTTCAGTGGGTGAGGAGGCCGATGACGATGAGACACAGTTGTCTATCAGTGAGGTAGTAGTAAGGGCATTAAGTCCGAGGGAGGAGCGCACCGAGGATTCAGAGGAAGAGCAGCAGGACAATGAGGTGACTGACCCCACCTGGTTTGCTACGCCTACTGAGGACAGGTCTTCAGAGGGGGAGGCAAGGGCAGCAGCAGGGCAGGTTGCAAGAGGCAGTGCGGTGTCCAGGGGTAGAGGCAGGGCCAGACCGAATAATCCACCAACTGTTTCCCAAAGCGCCCCCTCGCGCCATGCCACCCTGCAGAGGCCGAGGTGCTCAAAGGTCTGGCAGTTTTTCACTGAGAGTGCAGACGACCGACGAACAGTGGTGTGCAACCGTTGTCGCGCCAAGATCAGCCGGGGAGCCACCACCACCAGCCTCACCACCACCAGCATGCGCAGATATATGATGGCCAAGCACCCCACAAGGTGGGACGAAGGCCGTTCACCGCCTCCGGTTTGCACCGCTGCCTCTCCCCCTGTGCCCCAACCTGCCACTGAGATCCAACCCCGCTCTGAGGACACAGGCACTACCGTCTCCTGGCCTACACCCACACCCTCACCTCCGCTGTCCTCGGCCCCATCCACCAATGTCTGTCAGCGCAGCGTCCAGCCGTCGCTAGCGCAAGTGTTTGAGCGCAAGCGCAAGTACGCCGCCACGCACCCGCACGCTCAAGCGTTAAACGTGCACGTAGCCAAATTTATCAGCCTGGAGATGCTGCCGTATAGGGTTGTGGAAACGGAGTCCTTCAAAAGTATGATGGCGGGGCGGCCCCACGCTACTCAGTTCCCAGTCGTCACTATTTTTCCTGATGTGCCGTCCCAGCCCTGCACGACCACGTCTCCCGCAACATTGTACGCGCCCTCACCAACGCGGTTACTGCCAAGGTCCACTTAACAACGGACACGTGGACAAGCACAGGCGGGCAGGGCCACTATATCTCCCTGACGGCACATTGGGTGAATTTAGTGGAGGCTGGGACAGAGTCAGAGCCTGGGACCGCTCACATCCTACCCACCCCCAGAATTGCGGGCCACAGCTCGGTGGTGGTATCTGCGGCGGTGTATGCTTCCTCCACTAAACCACCCTCCTCCTCCTCCTCCAACGCAACCTCTGTCTCGCAATCAAGATGTGTCAGCAGCAGCAGCACGTCGCCAGCAGTCGGTGTCGCGCGGCGTGGCAGCACAGCGGTGGGCAAGCGTCAGCAGGCCGTGCTGAAACTACTCAGCTTAGGAGATAAGAGGCACAGGCCCACGAACTGCTGCAGGGTCTGACAGAGCAGACCGACTGCTGGCTTGCGCCACTGAGCCTCCAACCGGGCATGGTCGTGTGTGACAACGGCCGTAACCTGGTGGCGGCTCTGCAGCTCGGCAGCCTCACGCACGTGCCATGCCTGGCCCATGTCTTTAATTTGGTGGTTCAGTGCTTTCTGAAAAGCTACCCACGCTTGTCAGACCTGCTCGGATAGGTGCACCGGCTCTGCGCACATTTCCGCAAGTCCCACACGGACGCTGCCACCCTGCGCACCCTGCAACATCGGTTTAATCTGCCAGTGCACCGACTGCTGTGTGACGTGCCCACACGGTGGAACTCTACGCTGCACATGTTGGCCCGGCTCTATGAGCAGCGTAGAGCTATAGTGGAATACCAACTCCAACATGGGGGGCGCAGTGGGAGTCAGCCTCCTCAATTCCTTTCAGAAGAGTGGGCCTGGTTGGCAGACATCTGCCAGGTCCTTGGAAAGTTTGAGGAGTCTACCCAGGTGGTGAGCGGCGATGCTGTAATCATTAGCATCACCATTCCTCTGCTATGCCTCTTGAGAAGTTCCCTGCAAAGCATAAAGGCAGACGCTTTGCGCTCGGAAACAGAGGCGGGGGAAGACAGTATGTCGCTGGATAGTCAGAGCACCCTCCTGTCTATATCTCAGCACGGTGAGGAGGAGGAGGAGGAGGAAGATGAGGAGGAGGGGGAAGAGACAGCTTGGCCCACTTGTGAGGGTACACATGCTGCTGGCCTGTCATCCTTTCAGCGTGTATGGCCTGAGGAGGAGGAGGAGGAGGATCCTGAAAGTGATCTTCCTAGTGAGGACAGCCATGTGTTGCGTACAGGTACCCTGTTAGGATGCCTTTCTCGTGACTCTCGCGTTACACGCATTCTGGCCATTACGCATTACTGGGTGTACACATTGCTTGACCCACGGTATAAGGAGAACCTTTCCACTCTCATACCCGAAGAGGAAAGGGGTTCGAGAGTGTTGCTATACCACAGGACCCTGGCGGACAAACTGATGGTAAAATTCACATATGAAGGCGCAGTTCCGAGGGCCAGGTAGCAGGGGAGGCGCGGAGATCAGGCAGCATGTACAGCACAGGCAGGGCAACACTCTTTAAGGCCCTTGACAGCTTTATGGCTGCCCAGCAAGACTGTGTCACCGCTCCCCAGTCACGGCTGAGTCGGCGGGAGCACTGTAAAAGGATGGTGAGGGAGTACGTAGCCGATCGCACGACCGTCCTCTGTGACGCCTCTGCCCCCTACAACTACTGGGTGTCGAAGCTGGACACGTGGCCTGAACTCGCGCTGTATGCCCTGGAGGTGCTTGCTTGTCCTGTGGCTAGCGTCTTGTCAGAGAGGGTGTTTAGTGCGGCTGGGGGAATCATCACAGATAAGCGTACCCGCCTGTCAACCAACAGTGCCGACAGGCTAACACTCATCAAGATGAACAAAGCCTGGATTTCCCCAGACTTCTCTTCTCCACCAGCGGACAGCAGCGATACCTAAGCAATACGTAGGCTGCACCTGCGGATGGAAGCATCGTTCTCTATCCCCATCAAAAACGTGGACCTTTTAGCTTCATCAATCTGTATATAATATTCCTCCTCCTCCTCCTGCTCCTCCTCCTGAAACCTCACATAATCATGCCGAATGGGCAATTTTTCTTAGGCCCACAAGGCTCAGTCATATAATTTTTGTAAAAAATTTTTATACGTTTCAATGCTCATTAAAGCGTTGAAACTTTCACCTCAACCAATTTTTATTTTAACTGGGCTGCCTCCTAGCCTAGTTACCAATTAAGCCACATTAACCAAAGCGATTAATGGGTTTCACCTGCCCTCTTGGTTGGGCATGGGCAATTTTTCTCAGGTACATTAGTACCGTTGATACACCAATTTTTTGGGGCCCTCGCCTACAGTCTAATCAAATTAATTTTTAGCCCACCTGCATTACAGCTGACGTTACATCAGCTGTGATGGGCAATGCAATGGGATGTATTTATGTACCGCCGGTGGGTTCCAGGGAGCCACCCATGCTGTGGGTCCACAGGGAGTTGTAACTGCATGTGTCCACTTCTAAAGAACCCCAGTCTGACTGGGGCATGCAGTGTGGGCCGAAGCCCACCTGCATTAAACATGACATTATTACCTCAGCTGTGATGGGCAATGCAATGGGATATATGTATGTACCGCCGGTGGCTTCCTGGCACCCACCCATGCTGTGGGTCCACAGGGACTTCACAATAGGGAGTTGTACCTGCCTGTGTCTATGAATTAAAAACCACGGTCAGGTTGGGGCATGCAGTGTGGGCCGAAGCCAACCTGCATTTAATCTGACGTTAGCTCTGCTGCCCAGGGCACTGCAATGGGATACATTTATGTACAGCCGGTGGGTTCCAGGGAGCCACCCATGCTGTGGGTGCACACGGAATTCCCATTGCGGAGTTGTACCTGCCTGTGACTATTTATAAAAAACCGCGGTCTGACTGGGGCATGCAGACACCTTGACAGAATGAATAGTGTGTGGCACATAGGTTCCCCATTGCTGTGCCCACGTCTGCAGCTCCAGATGGAGGTGGCACAGGATTGGATTTCTCATTGCTTCTGTACAGCATTGTGGGCTATTGCCCCGCCCCTTTTAAAGAGGGTCGCTGCCTAGCCATGCCAACCCTCTGCAGTGTGTGCCTGCGGTTCCTCTGGCAGACGCACTTATAAATAGACATGAGGGTGGCGTGGCATGAGGGCAGCTGAAGGCTGGACAGGGACAGTTTGGTGTGCGCTGTGGACACTGGGTCGTGCGGGGGGGTTGGGCAGCATGTAACCCAGGAGAAGTGGCAGTGGAGTGTCATGCAGGCAGTGATTGTGCTTTGTTGGAAGTAGTGTAGTGCTTAGCTAAGGTATGCATTGCTAATGAGGGCTTTTCAGAAGTAAAAGTTGTTGGGGGGGGGCCCACTCTTGCCGCTATTGTGGCTTAATAGTGGGACCTGGGAACTTGAGATATAGCCCAACATGTAACCCCTCGCCTGCCCTATCCGTTGCTGTGTCGTTCCCATCACTTTCTTGAATTGCCCAGATTTTCACAAACGAAAACCTTAGCGAGCATCGGCGATATACAAAAATGCTCGGGTCGCCCATTGACTTCAATGGGGTTCGTTACTCGAAACGAACCCTCGAGCATCGCGAAAAGTTCGTCTCGAGCAACGAGCACCCGAGCATTTTGGTGCTCGCTCATCTCTACTGACTACCCTAGTTCTCAATAAAAAAAAACAAAAAGGTGTCAGCCGAAGACTTACCAAATATAATCAACTCACAAGAATTCTTTATAAACCAATATTATTTCTTCATCAGAAAATGAAGAAGAGGAAAAAAAAACAAAAAAAAACCCAAATGACATAAAACAACAAAACAACTCAAAACAAAACAGACAGTATAAAACAAAAGCCTTTAACCTTACTAAACACCCCAGACTCTATTACTTTTTCCCTCCACCTTTCCTTCCTCTCCCCCATCTCTCACCTTCTAATCTGTCTTATGTTGGGACGACTCAATCCACCAGCCATTGGTCATAGCTTGAGGAACTGCAAAATGTCATTCATACCGCCATTGCCGACAGAGCATCTCTTAATGGTAATGGGGTTTGAAGACCCTGCCTCCAGCAAGAGATCGCTCTGATTGGTTCATCGAGCCCTGGCTCAGCCAATCAGAACCAGCGCTTGACGCACAAATCACAGCCATTCATTGTATGAGGGAGGCCTCAGTGGGGTCAATATCTATCAGCACTAGTGCAAGTCCCGATCTGAACTGCCCATGCACAGGCCCTGTTATGAACGTTCTGGATAACTTCCGGCAAGCCAATCAAAGTTTTATTGGACAGACCTGTGCCAGAGACTGAATGGATCCTCTGACACTGATGTGAATGCAGCCTTATAAACATATGGGCACTTTACTAGTCCTGCAGTGCGGAGATTTCATATACAAACTGTTCCATGGCAGTAATCTATTAATGTGCTTTATAAACCTTCAGTGAGAATATCGTATCACAAATATCCAGCTGTAATATAGTTTGAGTATCTAATTAACTTTGCAGTACTCCCTCAAGAACCTCTTACAACCCCGACGGCTCATTTCTCAGAACTCCAGGCATAATCTCTGGAGCTACAGTATAAAGACGCCTGCAAGCATACTACAGAGATTTACTGAATGAAAGGATATAAGGCTGACACTCCCAGCATCAACTGTACAGAAGACTGGTTATTTTACAGGCGCTGATATAGCTGTAGACCTACGTACCATATAGGCAGACCATGCAGTTTATTGGGGGCAATTGGAGACAAGGGTATGTTGCCCCTTTTACATTTTTCATTACTGACAAATCTTTCTTTTACATTTGTATTCCTCACTATATAAAACATGTCTGCTTGCTGTCAGTGAATGACAAAATTCCTGTTTATATCTAGAGGTTTAAAATCTGTACCGGTAATGTGTTAGTCACAATGCATTTTGAGGGGGTCTTGTATTCAGGATACCTCCCTGTGAATCAGAGCAGGGGGCTGCTGTTGCAGATAGTAGTGCACTTTGCAGGTTTCAAGATACAATGTGGTAGACTTAAATACAAAAAATATACAGTTTTAATTTTAAAACAAGTAAAGGCCCATGTACACGCAAAGATAATCATTCAAAAGATTTTGAGTGATTGTTTTGCATAAACTGCTAATGGACAGTAATGTCCATTAGCAGCTTATCAACTTCATTTGCATGTACATGAGCCTCCGGGACCTGTATGCAGAGAACAGCAGGTGGTTTGTTCTCTGCATTCAGCTCTTTTGTTCTGCCACAGGGCTGCAAGCTGAATACAATGCAATCAGCACTCCCGTGAAGAATACAGCACCATGGACAGCAAACACAGCATGTGGTCAGTGTTATCTTCTCTCTGGCTGAACGATGGATTTTACGCTCACCCAAATGTCATCGTTCAGCCAAAGATAGAATGATGGGAGGATTTACACACAACGATTACTAATCAATCGATTGCTTTTGAGTGATTATCGTTGCATGTAAATGGGCCTTTACTGTACAGCTGGCTTCACACAAGCGTATTTGCACGTACACAAAGAACACGCTCATTTTTTTTCATATATTTACACACCAAAGTTCCCCTATAGAAGTCAATGCAAATGCATGCGCAATACGCAAGAAGATATGTGAAACACTGCGCAATTCCAATGGAAAAATAACACATCTGGAAGTAATAAGCCATTTAAATTGGTGGGTCTTTATTTGCTGCCCGCAAATGAACATGCCTTGTTGGCGCAAAAAGTACAGTAAAATATGCTCATACGCATGCAGATGGGCATGTGTGAAGCCGGCATAAGGCTGCTTTACACAACTGATTTTGCAGTGCGAGTTCCATCTGATTGCGACATGCATGGAACTCGCACAGGAAAATCAACCATTGATTTCAATGGGTTATTTTGCATGAGCGACATTTTGCTTATACCAAAAGTGCAAGATCGAGAAATCACAGCATGTCCAATATATAGCTGATTCCATTTAGAAATCACCCATTGGTCAATATGGAAGGGAAAAAAAATGGTAGTGCACTCACATATAAATGTGGTTTCATGCAAGTGGGATTTTTTAATTTTTAATACTGAAACGATATGCGATTTTCATGTGCGTGAAAAGTGCAGTTACAGCAATGTCATGTGATGTGTTTTTTTCACACGCAGGAAATTTTTTCAAATCTGATATGTTTCATTTCATAGTTTTGGAATGCTATTACTTATTGAAATAATTCAGAGATTGTGTTTTGTGCCACATTTTACTTTATATCCAGGGTAAATTTTGGTGGGTATTTTCTGCATTTATTTATTAAAAAAAAAAAAAAAAAAAAAAAAGAAAATTTGAAAAAATTTGCATTTTTCAAAATGTAACACTTTTTACTTCTAAGGGCTTCTACCAACTAGAGTTTTTTTAACGCTGCGATATCACTGTGTTTTTTTAGTGCAAATGCCAATGGGACTTTGTAATGTTAAAATCGAATCGCACCAAAATCGCAAGTTCGTGCTTCTGCGATTTTTGTGCGGTGCGATTTTAACATTACAAAGTCCCATTGACATTTACAGTGAAAAATGCAGCGATATCACAGCGTTAAAAAAAAGCTAGTGGGTAGAAGCTATAACCGCTCATGTCCACGAGCAATTTTTTTTTACTGCATATTACGCATGCGATGTACAGCCGCGTGATATGCAGTAAATGGAGTCAATGAAAGTCAATGGACCTTCATTAATTCATGCACATGTGCATGTAGACATTGCATGTACATATGTATGAGAAATAGATGCTCTATTTCTTGGCGTACCATGCAGTCTGAGCCCTATACTTTTTAATAGGCAACATATGCAACCCTGTCCATACGAAATACATTGTGTATGGGTTGCGTTTTCATAAACAACCCCATTATGAAACACACAGAGTCACACTGAGCATGACCATGCATGTGATATGATATTCGCTGTCCATACGCGGCCTCTGCCAGCAGAGCTGGTATATACAAACACTGGTTAAACGCTTCCGGACATCCGCAGTGTTTTACCGCTACGGCCATGGACATGACACCTAATACAGATACTCAAACGGTTAATAAATAACATTTACCATATGTCCACATTATGTCGGCAGCATTTTTTAACTTTCCTGAGATGAGCTGCCACAGTGCTTTGTCACTGTGATGACTGTGACTGGCTGTCATGGCCATTGCATGGCTGGAGACCATGATGATTGGTCTCCAGGCACAGCCCTATGACCTGAGATGTCATTAGACTCTTAGATCATGGAGCTTCTGCACAGTGCAGGGGCTTTAGGGGAATTCTCTACAATGAGGTTTTAAAAAACATCCCTGCAGATAGATAAGGACATTTCGAGTCTACGGGTGGTCTTGAAGAGGTTAAGCTTAAGGTTGGCAGGAACTATTTATGTGTAGCAAATGCTTCCTCATTGATTTAATTAGTAAATCTTCCCCTGTAATCATGTAAAGCTTCCTGTAATCATGGTTGGAGGAGGATGTGTATATGCAGGGAAAGTACCTTGCATCATTCAATTAGCCATTATGGTACTGATAACCCGCAAGATATCACAGTAATAAGTCCTTAAATGTTTCCATGGCTTGGGAACGTCTGACTGTACGTAGGTCCAGAACCATAACCACCCGTGACCCAGGTCCCTATAACGACAAACACCACATGGCCTTAGATGAAATGGACAAAACAGTCTTTTTATTAGCATTCCATATTACCAGTAACAATATATAAACTGCATATATGCTGTATAAATAACAATATATAACAAATAGTAAATAACACTAGAAAGGGGCTTGGAAGGTCTACCATCAACTATTAAATTGCAATTTCAACAACTCTTCTCCAACCCTCAGTCGCATTGTACCGATTGGAAGGCACCTCCAGTTGGATGTTGCCCAGATTACAGTGCCACTGGGACCACAGCCCAGTAGGGTCCCACTCCAATAAATACACCCCATAACAGTATAACTTGGGGGACAAGTGTAGGAGGATGGCAAGAATGACGGCTCTGTGGGGAGTTTAACAGATAGTTTCATTACTGAGGCTTCTCTGGAACAATACAACAATGCGGTGTTGAAAAACGATATACATAGCCCCAGCGCTTAAAAAATGAATCTTTATTAGAATATATCCATGAAGAGGTAAAAACGCTCACATGTACGAACAGGGACTGATGTGTTTCAGCAAAAACCTCAGCACGAGGCCTGTGTCACAAGAGCTAAGGCGTATTTACAAGCACATTTGTGCTGCGTTTTTGCATAATGTTCATTTTGGCATTTAAAAATGCACTTTTTACACACGCAAATGCATTAGCGTGAATAAGTCCTAAAATTAATAGAAAAAAACTAAAGAAAGATTAAATGCAGTATGAGGGAGTGGCCATATCACACAGGCGAGAACGCTATCGGGCTGTGAAACAGCCCTAGGGTTCTGATGTTCATAGCAGCTTAATCCTCTAGTGAATCCTTTACACAAGCAGACGGTTGAGGTAGAGATCACTGCAAAAGCAAAAATCATACAACAGATACGTTCTATAAAATGCCTAGCGGATTCTGCAATACAAATCCGGTCGTGTGAGACCAGCCTTACTGTTTATGTATAACAATGCGGTTCCTTTTCATGGCCGGATATCCTCCTACTGCGCGATCATCGTGTGAGATTGGCCTTACTGTTTATACATAACAATGTGGTACCTTTTTATGGCTGGATTTCCTCCTACTGCGCGATCATCGTGTGAGATCGGCCTTACTGTTTATGCAAAACAATGTGGTAACTTTTTATGGCCGGATATCCTTTTACTGCGCGATCTTCACACTTGTTCTTAACACACTACAGAAAATATCATTGTAAGATTTTTACTTTTGCAGTGATCTCTACCTCAACCATCTGCTTGTGTAAGGGGTTTCCTAAAATGTTAAGTTGCTATGAACATGGGAAACCTGGGGTTGTAGATACCTTTAGTGAGCAGCTCAAAAACTGTACTCAGTTATTGTGCTGTGCTTGGATTGGCTGTTGGGAGGTTACGTGTGTGAAAGGTCCTAAAAGGATGGAGGAAAGAGAGTAAGGACTGAGCATGTTTGCTGGGAACTTTCTAGCGGGATGATGCCCTGATATAAAAGGAGGCAATTTGAGTTGAGCAACAGGAGAAGTGCAGGGACTGTGTAAAGAGCTGAAGTGTTGCTGTGTGCTGCCAGGAGAGACACAACAGAGACTGTAAGAGTGCAGAGTAGCAAGGACTGAAATTAGCACTGAAGATCCAGAGTATCTAGATCTGCAGGAAGTACCAGGGCTGCATGAGGGACTGTCCAAGTAGCTGCTGTACTGCCTAAGTGAAGAGAAGGAGTGAAAGATTGCACTGTAGAGCAATGGATCAAGACCAGAGAGGACATTGAGGAGTTCATTAGTGCAGAGTTGTAAGTGAGGCTGGCCTCAGTAAAAAAACACTAGGTACACCGCTAGGGATAATACGCTAGCAAGCTAATGTTAGTATGGGCTTATGGTGCAGACATTTACATTGTGCAAATTCCAGGTGCTTGAAGCACAGTTATGGACTGTGTTATTTAAAGAGACATTGCACATGGATACTAGGACCAGCTTTCTTAAGGGACTGCATTGGGGTGGTTATCAGAGAAATTGTGCATTGTATTCATTCATATGGCTTCATTAATTATCGAATGTAATTGTCGTTGTCCATGAAGTGTTATTGTTATTATGTATTACTCATAAAAAATTATCGATCCCAGGATTAAGTTACCATAGCTCACAACAGGGTGAATCTACAGTAAAGGTAAATCATTTACTCATTAATATATTATCATCAACTTGCATTTCTTTGTTCATAAATAAATATTATATATTTTTGTAATACCTTTTACTGCATCATATCCTGAACCTGTGTCATGATACCACCACCCACGACACTCGCAAACATTGTTATTTCACTATAAAGGAAGGACTTCCTGTTCCCATACCAGCAAACACCTCTTTGTCCAGAGTTTTTCTCTCAACTGCCTGTATAGCCTGTTGGTTCCCTCTTGTGGCAACTGCAAGTTACAGGACTCCCATACCTGTGATGGGCACCCATTCTCCACCAAGTGGCCTCCTTCAAAATCCCAATTCCTGCCAGCTTTTATGACAGCTTATTCTTCATTAAAGAGATGCACAAATAGAATTTACCTGAAGGCTCCTTCACACTGGCGATCGCGTCAAAATTGCCACTTTGCAACTTTTTTCCACAATTTTTGAGCTTCAGTGCTGCCCTTTCTCGCTAAAACCTCACTACCACTTGTGATTTTTTTGTGTGTGATTTTGCATGATTTTCTTGTGAGAAAGACAATAAGAGTTTCTAATGTTAAAAAACGCATCGCACGAAAATCGCAAGTTTCTGCTTTGCAATGCGATAAAAAGAAGGCTCCATAGGGAAACATTGGAGATTTAAAAAGAAGCAAGCCACAGAAAGCGCCTGCCGCAATTTTCTTTTTCACACAACATCGTATGTGTAAAAACATTGCAAATGTGAAGAAAACCATTGACAAGCATGGGTTTCATGATTCTGCGTTTTTACTCACTCTCGCATTGCTCAAAAATTGTGCGGTTTTAATGCCAGTGGAAAGGCACTCTTAGGGCTCAGTCAGACGAGCGTGGTTTTACACGCTGATAAGTTACATGTAAACCATGCTGCTGACATGCAGGGATTATGTGCGTGAACGAGCTGGCTTCGTGGAGCAGCCTGGTCACATGTCCTTGGTGCAGGCAGCCTGCTTCCGCATATCCACTTGGAGCCTATGGTAGGCATCCTGGACAGCGTGCACCAGGGAGCTGACAGGCGAGTCAACACTCACTGTTCGTTCTTTTATAGAAGCACACAATTTTGTGCTTCTAAGGGCTTAGTCATACAGGCGCATCAGCACCCGTACATGGGCGCCGATGCACCTGTGTGACTGAGCCCTTACTACAGGAAGAAGACGGCCCTACTTCAAGATGGACGACTTCCCGCAGCGCTGAAGAAAGAACACATGACCAGCAATGAAGCCGGTCACATGTTCTTTCTCCTGGCGCTGCAGAGAGATGTCCGTCCTGAAGTGTGGCCGTCCTCTCCCTGCAGTAACACGGGCGCCGATGCGCCTGTGTCACTAAGCCCTAAAAACGGCCTGTGTTGGTTGCTATAGAAGCATGGTTTACACGCTCGCCTGACCGAGCCTTTAAGGTGGGTGGAAAACCTCAGTACTTTTACTACTGCTGACCTGTGGACTCCTTCTTGCCCCTAAACACTTCCCACTCTGGCCTGCCTTCTTACCAATCAAGTAAATGCAAGACCGTTAATCTTACACTAGCACTTCCTCTTTACACCCTTACCTATACCTTCCTCCTTTTCCTGCTTGCCCTATATCCATTTTAACCTCTTCACTGCCATCCGACTAAATTTAAACTTTTGCATCCCTCCAAATCCCTCCTTTGAGCTGTGCCTTAGTCCTGGCCTATGATTTATAGCACAAAAAAATGGATTTTGACCCTTTCATGCCCCATGACGTTTAATCATGACCTGGATGTACAAGCTTAATATATTTGGCAGCTGATACTCCACTGCAACAGCTGAGATTGAAGTTCATGCCAATCTTGGCTGTTAATCTTTAAAATGCCCTGATCAGTGTTTGGGGGTCCCCTCTCTTTTTGTGATAAGATCCGAAAGGTTCAGTACAGGTTTCATGGCAGCTGTACGCTTTCTGAAGTGCTGTCATTTATTTCTACCTATTAAGCTTGATTCATGCCTTAGCAAATTACCTGCAGAAATACCATACAGTGAAATATTTAAGTACTACAGTATATGGTATAAGCAATCACAAGTTCCAATCCTTTTAGAGGACTAAGAAAAAGTGAATATAAGTGAGGAAAGTTTTTTTCTTATTGCTGGGAAAAATAAAGGATAGGAAAAGTTCTTAAAAAACCCTTTTCTGTATTTATAATAAAAAGTCTAGACAAAAAACCCAAGTCTGGTATTGTCATATCTGTAAAAGTCCAATCGATCAAAATATTGCACTATTGTGAACATGGTGAACATCGTAAAAAAAATTTTAAAAAAATTATATATATATATATATATATATATATATATATATATATATACACTCAACACCAGAATTGCGCTTTCGTGGTCATCCTGTCTTCAAGAAAAAATTTAATAAGAAGTGATCAAAGAGTGGCAGCAGAAAGATGGCAGCAGAAATTTTATTTTAAAGATATTTTCTTTTTCAAAAGTACCATAGCAAAAAAAAAAAAAATAAACAAATAGATTTGGTGTTAACGTAATCACACTGACCCACAGAACAAAGTGTCATTTTTGCTGCAGTAAAAAAAACAAGACCTCCCAAAGATGGTAAAATTGTATGTGTTTTTTATTGTCATTTCCAGTGAGAAATAAAAAAAAAAACTTTTTCAGCACATTATGTGGTACATTAAATAGTACCACTGAAAAATACAACTCATCCCTGGAAAAAGCAGCCATCAGAAAGCTACGTTGATGGAAAAATAAAAGTTTTTTTTTAAAAGTGGGGAGGAAAAACCGAAGATGGAAAAAATAGGCGGTTCATTGGAAACTAGTTGTGGGCTTTCTGTAGTACGTGATTGCCAATGTCTCCCCATGGGTCCTGATTGGTAGCTCAAGTATTACAGCCAATCAAGAACATACCTGCAATCACAAGTATTGCAATGAAATGCAGCAATAACAAAGTGCAAGAAATATGGTCCAGCAAAGTCTGTTGCTCATAGGAAAAAGAGGGAAAGTGATGCCAACATATGCACAACAACTACACCAAAAAGTAACAAGATCCAATAGTACAATGGGAGCCCATACACTAAGTATTTCTTCACCGCAAAACGCAAATGAAGCTCCACTGATTGCCGGCCCGCACCTAGACTCATCAATTCATACAATACAATGAGCCCAGGTACCGACAGCAATCAGCTGAGCTTCACCTGCATTTTGCAGTAGAGAAGTGCTCTGTGTGCGACACCTCTATGGGAGAATTCCATTCTAAAACCCTTGAAATACATTTAATATGATGCATTATAATATGACATGTAATCGATAAGTGTCTGGAGTGTACTGTATCTCAAGGACTCCATACTGATCATTTCAAATACAGAAAATGTGTTGCAGAATCATTTACAACTGTTCTAGTCATCTGAATGTGATTTGCAGAAATCCATGCATCTGCAGTACATACTGCAGTACCACATTTACAGGGGTGGATGTATCAGCTGCAGATATTCAGCCATGATCCTGCCACATGTGAATATGCTGCATATAATCATGTGTTCTCTTCCCTATCCAATTCCAACCTGTATTAAATTTAGTAGAACTCTTATTCTGCCACTAGAGGGCAGTCTTTATATGTCTATGACTTGCTGGTTTCATGAACTTTACGGGTAAGAATACTTTAACTGTGTAAGGTGTAGTTCCTAAATATGCACAAGGTAAACTATATGAATACTTGTTAACCACAATGTGTGCACGGGCAAAATGAAATTCAAGGATTTTACTTAGGCGGTCGGTATAACCAGCAGTTAAGAGTGAATATTTGAAAAGTTTAGTTTGGCCAGTTTGCCAGATTTCGGCAAAAAAGTTTGGTTTATTTCTAAATAGTTTGAAGGTAACCAAGTCTTCACCAGTAGCCCTAAAACTGGTGTATAACACTGTCTAAGGGCTTAGTCACACAAGCGTATATCGGACGGCGTTTTCACGGACGGCTGAAATATGCTACCATCTGATGCATTGTATTCCAATGCATCAGATTACACAGGCGTATTCCTGCGGCGTAAAAGTGCCTGGCTGGGCGCTTTTACGCTGAGGAGGAAAGGTAGCCCCGGTACTATCTTTCTGGCCAGACTACGGCCGCTGCGATAGACTCTTATGACAGCCAATAACAGCTGCCATAGTGACTGCTAAACTCCCTCCTCCTTCTCTCCTCCTCTCTCCTCCCCTCTGGCTTTTTGCAATGGGAGGGGGTGGGGTGGAGCTAAGCTACGCCCCATCTCACCCCTCCCATCGCTGGCTGTGGACAAGGGGCAGGGAAGGGGTGAGAACTTAGCTCCGCCCCCACCCTGCCCCCTCCTATTGCAAACACCCAGAGAGGAGGTGAGCCAGAGAGGGGGAGGGAAGACGGCATATACATTGAGCCTGTGCATCACATGGTAGTGTATATTGGCTAGCTGTGAAAACGCCGGCAGATATACGCTCATGTGAATAAGCCCTAAGAACCATAAAAGCCCTGTATAACACTCTTAGGTCAGCTATGAGTGTATCCAAGTACTTTTGAGCTGTTTGTAAGGCAAAGTTAGTGAAGAAAAAAAGAAGAAGAAAAAAAAGAAAAAGAAGTAAAAAGTAGGAAAAGGAAAAACAGAGAAGCAAAAAGAAGGAAAATGAAGAAAAAAATAGGAAAAATAAAAAAGAAGATTCTTTGTCTTTTTCCTTCTTTGTCCTCCTTTTTCCTTCACCTTTTTCCTTAATTTGCCTTCTTCTTTTTCCTACTTCTCCTTTAAAGCCACTGTTGCATGGGTGTATGCTCATGTACGCACGTATTTATACTGCGTATTTGTGTAATGGGCGTGCCTTGTTTCCGGGTACATGTGCATGCTTTACTGTATTTTTTGTGAGCCCAAATTGTGCATATTCGTGCACACATAAAACATGCAAGCATGCTCCGATTAATTGAAATGTGCAATTAAATTAATTAGTTAAATATGGTATTTTCGTGCACAAATGCGCAGGAAAGTAGAGCATGCTGAGTAATTTTTTGTGCAAAAGAAATGCGCACGCAAAATACACCAATGTGAATACTCTGCATTGTATAATGACTTTGGCTCATGATTGTAAGTCATTTCTTTTCTCACTGTGCATGTCCTTTAAACATTTGAAATTTAAAAATCATACAATTTTAATTATCGATGTCCTGGCCACAAAAGCAAACTTTTTTTTCGAAATGAAAGTTATTTTCCATTATATTTTCCAATAAGCTAACAGGGACAAATAAACTTTTCTTAAACACAAAAATCACTTTTTTTTGTTCCCTAGTGTAATATTGATATATATAGGAGCTCAGAAAGGTTAGCTATCTAGGACCTTCCGTTCTTGACACTTTAAAAAAAAAAAGTCAAAAATGCCATTGGTGAGACATCAAATTTCTGCCCATAATAACCCTTTGTTATGGTATACTACCCGTGATACGTCAGCCCGGGTGCCCTAGATCTCACCCACAACCCCTGTCCCTGCTTGCTTCCACTCCTGGCTAAACCCAGGCGGGCAACTGGGCGGCGGTCCCTACTCTAACTAGGGACCGAAAAAGGGACGCTGGCGTTCCTGGATGGAAAGGGTAGAATGCCAACAGAAAATTCAAATGTAAATAACCAACACAAACAAAACTAAGAAGAACTGAGGCAGATGGAAAAATCTGGCGGATAATAGCAAGGTATAGCAGACAAGCTGACAGAAGCAGGAGGCCAACAGACTAGCTAGCACACTGAGAGAAACCAATAACTGGCAGTGACTGCAAGTCCCTGCCAGACCTTTAAACAAAAGCCTACGCCCAGGGGTGGAGAGAGGGAGACAGCCCACTCCCAACAGATCATAATGAAAGGGAGCTCGTGCACGGCAGCTGCACTCACAGATGCGCCACCAGCACACCACTGGCCAGGCACCCGCGCCCCCGGCAACAGGACAACAAGCCGGGGGGACACGTCCTGACCGCGGGACCCTGCACACCGCCGCCCCGGGAGGACCAGTAACCGCCGCATGGTAACACCCCTCCTGCTCAGATTTCTGCATGAGGGAGGGACATTTACTATCCTTGGCTTTGCAAATTGGAAAATTTTGCTTCCAGGAACGATGCATTAAATGTGATCAGTGCTCAATTTTTGAGTGAGATACCAGGGCAAATTTTCTAATAATTTTCTAATCTGTTGACACCACTATCAATGTTGAGAAAAGTTTTTACCTTCCTTGTAACCAACAACAGTGCCGTCCCCTTACTTGCAACTGAAAGATAGAGCTCCAATAGTACTGTTGAGAAATTTAGATGCATTGTGCCTTTGCAATGGAACCCGACTCTGTCAAACAATGCATGCCTGATGGGATTGAGGCTGCAATACTGACTGACTGTTCTCAGAATGAAGATGTCTTTGTTCCTCAGATCCATCTAATCCACGATGACAAACATCCACCATTGCACTTTAAGAGACTACAGTTTCCAGTCTTAGTTTCTTTGCAATGACAACTGATAAGACACAAGACCAGTCATTCAAAATTGCTAGTATGAAACTGGAACATCCATGCTTCTCGAAAAAAGGCTTACTTCATTGTAAATGTTGTCAATGACAAATGAAGTTTATAAGCACACACACAAAGAAACAGTTACACTAAATAGACCCATGTGAAGGGGGGTCATTCTGCTAGTGCTCAAGATAAGTGACAAAGATATAGAATGCCTTCTACCTCATTTACATCTTGCTGCCATTGGTATATCCCACTGATGATTGGTGATAGGTCCCCTTTAAGACCAATCATACAGTATGTAAGAGATGTTTCAGAAAAACTGTTATCTCCAGAATCTAAATGCAATGTGCACCGAGTTATACTGTGAGTCCATCTGCTATAGAGTGACATTTCAAAAGCTGCCACATTCAATATCCCTCTTGCTACTTTCTCTTTGCAATAATCCCCTCTATTCATTACCAGCATTCCTCTTACATCCTCATTATTATCATCTTTGTCACTCCCGCCTATAATACGCAGCTCCGTATGCTATAAATGATTAACTGCCTCTCCATAACCGGGTGTTGAGAAATATTCATCTTTCCATTTGTAGAAAGGTTACCGAGTGTGTTCATTGACTTTCACTGTGATATCCCATTATGGATTCTAATTAACACTTGTGAAGACTTCTGAGAGATGTAAAGTGTGTCTCATTTTTTGAGGAACGTTCTCAATTCTCATTAATTTGACCTTTTCATTGATTTCATAAGATATTTTAAAGAGGGATAGAAAAGAAGAGCGATCTACTGTATGTAACATCGAATGTCAAAAGCTCCTGTATAGCAATGATGAAGTGTACAAGTCTAACAGCCTCCTTATCTCTGGTTGCCATGCCATTGACGTCTAACCACCGGATGACGTAGCCTGGATTTCTCTGTTTTATAAACAGGGCATGAATGAATTTCTTCTGTGAGATCTCTGCCTTCAAACATCAACCATTCAATGAATCTAAGCAGATTATGTTACCCAACAGAACTCAGATTTCGTTAAAGGGAGCTCTGGAAACTATGATCACCTGGAAAACATGTACAATGCAGAAGTCCTCAGCGATGATATCAAGCAAGAAACAAGACATTTATCAAATAGTGATGACACCAGACCGCATCCCAAAGTTCATCATACCATCCTTAGAAGTGGAGCATGTTCTTCTTCCTATGGAAGATGTTGATAGAAAATCCACAACTCAACAAGAGGCTTTGTCACCCAGAACAAGAAGAAGCCATTCGGACTGTAACATCCAGAAAGTTCAATTATTTAGGGGAAGGAGCCTTTGTAGAAAAACCTCAAACTACTTATCTGGAGAGTTGGACCAAATCGTAGATCATTCTGACCCTTCTACAAGGGCTGCTTTATCTTTACCTCATCTGCCCAAAATCATGACACCCTATGGTTTTTTAACTTTAGGAGAGAGCCCAAATATAAGAAGAAAGGAGTCCCTCTATTTCGATGTTGATGTCATACAGACCCCAGCAGTTTCCTCGATGAAAAAGATCTCAAGAACTATCACAAGAAACATGTCCAGTCCATTAAAAAAGCAGGTAACTTGCACAGTGTGTCCCAATACACCCAATAAACCTGCAAGGTCCATTTCTTTGGATGTTCTTTGCTGTAGTCCTACTGATTCATCAATGTCATCATCAACCGACTTGGATGGATGTTCATCAAAATGCAAAAAGAAAAAGTTTAGACTTTTGAAGTGGAAAAGCTTTGCTGGAAGGAGGTGCTTTAAATGCAATGGAGAGAACAAGGAGAAAGTGCCTGTGACAGCTGGACGGACCAGAAGTAACCCAATTTAATGGTCTTTCCCATTAAGACAATGTCCTATCAGTGCATGCTGACTATATAGAGGCAACCCCTGATTTAACAGCCAGAGCCTAAATCCTTGTCAAGCATGGTTTATGGAGGACCACCTGTGTGCATTGACTTTAATGGCAGTTCCCTTAAAACAGCAGGTAATTGTACTGTGGAGGTTCCACAGAAGGACCAAGTTCAATCTAATGACCTTTTAAGATTGCAGAGTTAACTGGCATTGGTGTTTGCAGTCTTAATGTTTTTCTTAAAGTTTAACTAAACTTTTGAAAAACTTCTAACATGCCACAGTGACAAGTCAGACGTTTTGATAGATGGGACCCCCACCCATTTATTAAGACAAAAGGACAAAAGCATTCAGCCAAGCTGTGTACTTCTTCAGCTCTGATCGGTAAGTTGTGTATGAACTCGTAGACTCTCTAATGAGTCCATACACTGATCTGAGCAGGGTCAAACAGACACAAAGCTTCTGTCCCTTCATTTAGTAATTGGTGGGGGTCTTAGCACTCGGACCACCACCGAGCGAAACTTCTGACATATCCGAAGTTTCCTAAAAGTTAAGTTGCACTTTGATCTTGGACTAGAGCTCCAAAACAAATGTTAATTGCACAATTAAGGTTAAATTACCAAAAAATAATGACTGCAATGTGATTTGAGTATTTCCATAAAAGGGGGAAAGTTATGCGACAATCATAAAAATTCCTTGTCCCCCACAGGGAAACTTTGATGATCTCAGCAACTTGTGATTTTAGCACCTGTTTGCACAACCAAAAATCATTAAGCCATAAAAACTTAAAGTATTTTAAACTTGATGGAGCAGATTTACTATAGAAAATGTTGCAGCTTTCTGGTGCAAATTGCGTGAGAAAGCTGTCTTTCCCATGGAAGCATTCACATGGATGATTGTTAGGTGTGTGAAACTGCTCGCATGTAACAAAGAAAGGACATGCGAGTGCAAACACGTATGTCAGCTCTGAGTTGCACGCAAAGATAGGAAATGCCTTGAAAGAACGCAGCTCACACGATGGATTGTGTGAACGGGCTACTTCAAGTAGCTGGAAGCAGCCTGTTCACGCAATCTTTACAGCTCCTATAGCTGTGGGTGTTTTTGCTCTGCTATGTTCGTCTGAAAAGAACTCTTAAGGTGTGTTTTAGACACGTTTGTTATGTCTGGAAAAGGGACATGACTTTGTAGAAAGGGGGTGTGGCTTAAACGCGACATTGTGCACTAAAAATGTTGCCAAACTTTTGGCTCAAGAACTGGTGTAAAGTAAGCCAACTAATGGGGGGGGGGGGGGTATAAAGGTAAACAGGAATGTCTAAAGATACACCGAGTCTATCAGCCAGAATGAAATGCTGTGATAAATCTGGCACATTTATCGGACTAATCCTCTTATTTTGAAAACAAGGAATGTTAACAAAATTAAGACTCTAAAAAAGGAACATTAAGGACAATATCTGAGCACAGTGTTATAATTGATATTATTTTATTTATTTTTCTTGCCTTTTCTTTATTTTTTGTATTTATTTTACTACATGTTTGGCAACTGTACAGTGTTCAAATGACTTCCCCCATAAGGTTGTGTTCCCATGTGGCTTGATTTACTGCTTTTTGTAAATAAGTTCAGAAGATATTTATTATTATATTAACTGTTCAATTATTTGAATAAAATCAATTTTTTGCTTAAATGTATCTTACATGGATGATCTTTAACACATATTTACAGACGGTATAGAAAAGCACTTTTTCTAAATAAATATTTGACTTACCCGAATCCCTCTTCTACCTGTTACTTTCTATGTATTGTCACTCAGGCCGTCTGCATACGGGCATATTTGTGTGCACAATACGCAGTGAATAGAACCATTGATCTTAACCCTTTCCAATCCACTGTCTGACCTCTGAAGACATTATGATTTAAGGCTGTACATCTCTGATGTTGGAAGACATCCGTCGGGGTTCTCTTACTGTATATTGCCAGCCTCTCTGCTGTCGGAGCCTATCGAACGTGTCACCTCATGCAGTACTGGCTTTAACCAGCATATAGCGCCGCTGTATAATGGCAGAAAAAGAGTAAGCTCCCTAGGAAAACCGGGATACAAATTGAATTGAAAAGGGTTAATGGGCTTGTTCACATACATGTATTTTCCGGCGCACTTTGGTTACGCAAAAAAAAGGAAATCCATTGATTCATGGACAGCTGAGATGCCTACCAATCAGATAAGTGCCTATCACACACACACACACATGCTAAAAGTTATATATAATTATATATATATATATATATATATAATTGTTATTTTCAAACAGATTTAGGGTACCCTGATAATTAACTGATTACAATTTGTACCCCGGCCAGAACACCCGGCAATCAACTATTATATATGCGGGACCCAGCAGAAAATGTGAATTCAATTTCCCTGTAGCTCTACCATAACAGAAATGAGGCATTGCACATTTTCATTGAAATCATTGGCCGGTCTGTGTAATGTTTGGAAATACTCAATAAAGCACATTTACAGTTTATAGATACTCTCTGCTATGGTTAATAGATGATGATTATTTACTCTATTAACTTAGAATTCCCTAACAGAGGTAATAACTCTGATAGCTATCACATCATCAGATACATAGCACACTCAGCTCTGCTACGTCTGCAGCAAATGTGTACTGGACATGCTGAGAGAGGGGAAGATGAGCTGCAGGCATCTGATCACACCGAGCATCATATGAGGAAGAGCTCACCAACTCAACAAGCAGAATGAGAAAAAATTGTATTTATAGGTCCCCAAATCTGCAGGTTACAGACAACATTTGTGACTGCACTACATCTAATACACATCCACAGCTGCATAAGGAAAGAATAGGATTTATAACAATAGGTACACATGTGATACCTGCTCTATCTGCAGTTATATTAAGGGGGTTTTCTGGGGATTTACTATTGATGACCTATCCTCAGTATGGGTTATCAATAGTTGATCAGCAGGAGTCCACCGCTTGGGATCCCCACCGACCAGCTGATCCTCCTGCCTGATGTCAGTGCAACCAAGCCAGATGTCCATATTGGAGCAATGTCTTCTATTACATTTCTGGCTCCTCATTGCAGTCAAAGGCAGAAATGTAATAGAAGGCATCACCCCATTGAATTGGTCTCCCCACTTTTCCGAAAAGTTGGCAGAGATTGTTGGGAGGGGGTATCCTGGACCAACAGATTTATCTATAATTTGTGCCATAAATGTACACCAGGTTGAACGTGGCATACTTTTCTGAGATGGAGCATGAAGGTGTCAGGATGTTCCTATTACATGAAAGGCATGCTCCTTTTCATACATTAGGCACATTTTGCTCCGAGAAACATTATGCTAAGCCCAGCATCAGAAATGTCGGGGCTAGTAAATATAATTTTTTGGTGGATGTGTTGAACAATGGGTTCCAACCGTGCACTCTACAGACTTACATGTGGTCTGCCAGAGTTCAATCATCAATAGTTTTGGATAGAACACAGCATTATTTACCGGTAAGTTTTGTAAAAATATGATTTTACTATAAAGATTCTAATTTTAACTGTACAGTTCCCATTGAAGTGAATAGGTACCTTGTCTGTAATATCAAGCCTTGCCACTGCAGTGGGAACAGAGCTGTCTGTTTTCTTTGCAGCTGAGAATTGGAAGTCCTCAAATCTGCAGTCTTGAGCGGGGGAGATACTCGCTAAAGGCAATGCTCGCTCGAGCAATTGCCTTTAGCGAGTATACTCGCTCATCTATAATAATAACCTATTCGTGGAGTTTGGTACAAAGTTGACCTGCTGTGACACTGACTGATTTGACTTTGGACTACTCCTGAGAGTAGCACCTAGGGAACCTGTTTTTCAGCTTTAAATCTCTTTTTGGAGGATCTGGTCTTACCTGCAGGGGACTCTAGGCAGTTACTCCAAGAGTAATCCTCGTGCAGTGGCAGCTGACACAGAGTGGTCAGAGGCACCATAGTGCAGTAACAGAGGGACAAGCAGAGATGTAGTTGATATTACAGGCCAAGGTCAAAGAAAGTGAAGTTCGTACATAAATAGAGAGACAAGAAGTGAGTCAGTGGGAGTGAAAGAAAAATGTCTAAAGACGCAACGATTTCCAAAAATGGTGATCATGGTAATAAAAAAAGATTTTATTATATAATGAGCATAACCAGCAGAGCAAACGGGTTTCGAGGAAAAACCTTTTCTTAAGTAATTGCTGGGGCATAACATGCTGGATGGCTACGGTGAGTATTTAGGTTGCCTTACCAGCCCGGCTAATAGGTAAACTATAGGGAGAGACCCAAGCTGCAGGTGTAGCTCCTGGGGACTGAAGTGTAGGTAAGAAGAGAGTCAGGGCAGGCATTAATTAGTTAAATCATCTTCACAGTACAAGCTGAGGTCAGGAGAGGGGAAGTCGGGAAAGTGGGGTAAACTAAGAGTCTATCAACAAACAACAGTATCTTTGCAGGACCTAAATGAACCTACTGCTCAGGCACCCCACAGTGAGGAAGGGTGCCTTAAATAATCAATGGATTGAACAGGGATTGAAAAGTTGGGTGCATATGCAGGCCTTTTAAGAGCCAGAGCTGAGTGTGCACACACACACCCTACAGGTACAATGCAGCCACTCAAAAAGCCAGAGGGGACACTGATGGCTTTGACCAGCAGAATTAGAAGGTAAAACAAGTTGCTGTCCCAATACTGGCAGCCACAACAAACGTCAAATAAAGTGATATCTTCTAAATAGTCACTAATCCACAGAACGTAAAGGTTCACTGTGGCCTCAATATACTCTCAATATGTTTTCCTTATGGGTGTATTCTAAATACTTCATAATGACTTGTCTGGGACTGGTCTATACATACATGTTAGGAATGTCCTTTGGTTATTCCACACAGTAGGCTCCCTTTATCTTTTTCAGGTGCTGAGGGACTAAGGCTTATACTAAATCCACTTCACAGAGATGTGTCAGGACACTCACTGGCAGCTCCTCCTGGAGCCCCACTGTTTATAAATGGCTGCACATCCAAGTGGAAGAATGTATCAAGTGGGGTACCACAAGCCTCTGTCCTAGGCCCAGTGTTGTTCAACATTTTTATAAATGATCTGGAGGAGGGAATGGATAGGAAACTGATCAAATTTGCCGAAGACACAAAGCTGAGAGGGATAGCAAATACTAGAGAAGAGAGAGAGAGAGTATTCAAAAAGATCTAGAAAAGCTTGAACACTGGGCAGCGACTAATAGAATGGTATTTAACAGGGAGAAATGCAAAGTCTTACATCTGGACAAGAAAAATGAAAAAAGCACATATAGAATGGGAGGAATTGGGCTAAGCAGCAGCACATGTGAAGAAGACTTGGGTATACTAATAGATCATAGCCTGAACATGAGTTTACAATGTGATGCAGCCAAAAAGGAAAACACAATTGTGGGATGTATTAAAGGGGTTGTCCCGAGGCAGCAAGTGGGTCTATACACTTCTGCATGGCCATAATAATGCACTTTGTAATGTACATTGTGCATTAATTATGAGCCATACAGAAGTTATAAAAAGTTTTATACTTACCTGCTCCGTTGCTGGCGTCCTCGTCTCCATGGTGCCGACTAATTTTCGCCCTCCGATGGCCAAATTAGCCGCGCTTGCGCAGTCCGGGTCTTCTTCCTTTCTGAATGGGGCTCCGTGTAGCTCCGCCCCGTCACGTGCCGATTCCAGCCAATCAGGAGGCTGGAATCGGCAATGGACCGCACAGAAGCCCTGCGGTCCATGGAGACAGAGGATCCCGGCGGCCATCTTCAGCAGGTGAGTATGAAGACGCCGGACCGCCGGGATTCAGGTAAGCGCTGTGCGGGTTGTTTTTTTAACCCCTGCATCGGGGTTGTCTCGCGCCGAACGGGGGGGGGGGGGTTTAAAAAAAAAAAAAAACCGTTTCGGCGCGGGACAACCCCTTTAAGAGAAGCATAGAGTCTAGATCACGTGAAGTAATCATCCCCCTCTACTCTTCCTTAGTCAGACCTCATCTGGAATACCGTGTCCAGTTCTGGGCACCCCACTTTAAAAAAGACATAGACAAACTGGAGTAAGTTCAAGTTCAGAGCAAGTTGGAGCAAGTTCAGAGAAAAGTTACCAAGATAGTAAGCGGTCTGCAAATCATGTCCTATGAGGAACGGTTAAAGGATCTGGGAATGTTTAGCTTGCAAAAAAGAAGGCTAAAAGGAGACCTAATAGCTGTTTACAAATATCTGAAGGGCTGTCACAGTGCAGAGGGATCAGCCCTATTCTCATTTGCACAAGGAAAGGCTAGAAGTAATGCAATGAAATTGAAAGGGAGGAGACAGATTAGATATTAGAAAACACTTTCTCACAGTGAGGGTGATCAATGAGTGGAACAGGTTACCACGGGAGGTGATGAGTTCTCCTTCAATGGAAGTGTTCAAACAAAGACTGGACAAATATCTGTCTGGGATGAATTAATGAATCCTGCACTGAACAGGGGGTTGGACCAGATGACGCTGGAGGTCCCTTCTAACTCTGCCATTCTATGATTCTATGTTTGCAAGTTATTCCTGCGTTACTTTTTTTCCAGCCCATTGCATAAACCTCTCTGACCTCTGAGTGAGCTCCTACTGTCTCCTCCTTCATAATAGACATGCACTTTGTCAGTTTTTAACCTGAAGTAATGTTGGCAAATCTACAATGCTCTTGTAAACTACTCACTGCGACTTTTTCGTAAAAGTAGCCTTGATGTCTGGCACCACCTCCATCACTAACTCTATAGGTAGACTTGTAATCACTAATAGCCTGACCAATTTTCATTTGGTAAGCCATCAGTTGATTTTCACCCTCTGTATGGTCTTCTGACTGCAACAAAAGTGTCAGACTTTCACTAGATCACAGCAAGGTAGCTGCTCTGGTACACATGAAACCCTGACCTAGAATCAGGTTGACTATGAATGATTTAGCACCGGGTTCTCAATGAACATGCAACAGAGTAGGTGCCATTTCTGTTTGGCAAGCGCCATGCCTATGGAGATTTACCCTACTAATAATAAATGTATTTTTCCCCACTCTGAAGGAGATAATGGTCAGCCACCTGGTGAATCTTCCTGGGAAGTAGATGTTGCACATGGTTGCAGCCAGAAATAAGAAAAAATCCCAGTATGTCAATATGAAAAATGGTGATCCTCCTATATTTTCTTAAATGGCCAAATACAGTTCTAAAAGTAAGAAATTCCAGTGCTTCGGATCATCCTGCGTTTGCAATCACAACATTCACATATGTCTACTATATATCTGTCGTGGGGCACCGTTTACTTGTTACTAGGGCTGCAGTCAGGTGCCGACATCCAACATACACTTAATGGCATACCTGCTCCATCACTTGGTCACTTCTTTCTGCCCGTAGGGTGCACTTGCACTTCCACTCCTTCCCTTAAAGGACCAATGTGCACACCCTTAAAATTTACCCACCATTCCCTATTCACGTCTGGCTATATTATGCCTCCTACTCCATATAGAAAATGCCTTAGCAATCAGTCTCTTATAGCTATTATAACAAAGCTGTTTGTGTTTTCCGAGTATGACCTTTCACTATGGTCCTGACAATTCTAACTTCTGTGCATTCTGACCTCAGCTCTGTATTCTGGAGTTTGTTATTGCCTGCTACCTGCCACGACCTTCTGCCTGGACCTTGGTATTGCACGTGTCCCACCAGCCCTGAGCATAGCCATTCCTCTAAATATGAACAGGTCACACCATCACATACCATGCTTCGGCCTTGTGCAGTGCATTACTGTGAATGATCGCTTGAGAACCCTGCAGCAAAGACCATGTCCTGCTTGGAGGGGTCAAAGGTGATAACCGGGGTCCCCCAGGTGCTGTTTTCTTAGATAGCCCAAAGTCGAACTGGTGTGTGGCAAGGTGGATCCATATTCATCTATCTGACAATATCCACACATATCCCGAAGAACCTTTAGTGGTAAGACTATTGCCATAAAATGGTGCACAAGGTCAGTAAGAATATTCGGGTGCTATTTAAGCAATTTATACTTGATATACAACAGTTTAATGTCTGCCAATAAAACTTTACAGTGCCTGCATCCACTACACATCGCAGCAGCCTCAACTATTCATATAAGTAAAGATGAATCCATGAATTCATGTGTTCTATTGATTCTGTCCCTCTTGTCATTTATCCACTGTAATTGACATTAGTGGATCTCCGTGTAGTTGCTGCTGTGACTCTTCAACTTCAAAGATTAAGATGCTGAGTGTTTGGAGTTGTTCTTCCGCATATCATCGATTTGAAGCACAGTTATTTGAACTACTTCACTAACATGAGCAGTGCTGGCCAGTCTGGGCAACATCTCATGTTTTAAGCCCCTTTTACATAGAACAACTAGTAATTATTAGGAAATTATAGTACCAGTGTTTCTGGTGGTGCAATATGCCACACAGCTGTACTACATAGTACATGCATTATGATGATCCCTACACATCACACACAGCTTCACTACATTCATCTTGATTCCCACACATTACACACACAGCTCTACTACATTGTACATTCATTATGATTCCCACACATCACACACACAGCTCTACTACATCCATCTTGATCCATTATCAGGGGCAGAGGATGAGAAGCACTCACATACTACCTGACAAGTGGTCATTAGTAGTTTGATTACAGTGGTCAACATGATTTTGCCCCTTCACTATGTTACTCTTTACTAGGATATTCTTAACTATGTATTCAGGCCTCATTGCAGGTTGCAAATTGGGATAATTAACTGTATATTTTTTTTAGATGTGATTCCTTTAATGTTAGTTAAGCAGAAATAGCAATCTGTTAAATGGTCATTCCGTTCCCTCCAAATTATTAGAATAGCAAATAGTATATGATGTGAACAGTAAGAAATCTAACACATGATAAATAACATATATATGGAGCCCAGTTCTTATCAGTATCACCATCTTTACACAAGCAAAATATTCCCGTCAATCATCACCAAAAACTTTCTAGCTAAATTATATAACATAACATAGTAACATAGTTCGTAAGGCCGAATGAAGACAATGTCCATCTAGTTCAGCCTGTCTATCCTCCTGTGTTGTTGATCCAGAGGAAGGCAAAAAAAACAAGAGCAGAGCCAAATAGCCCTTTTGGGGAAAAAAATTCCTTCCCAACTCCCTAATGGCAATCAGACTGTTCCCTGGATCAACCCCTAATAGTTCCTACCTGCCTGTATACCCGGATTAACAATTAACCTAAGATTTATAACCTATAATATCCTTCCTCTCCAGAAAGACATCAAGTCCCCTTTTAAACTCCTCTATGGATTCTGCCATCACCACTTCCTCAGGCAGAGAGTTCCACAGTCTAACTGCTCTTACAGTAAAGAACCCCTTTCTATGTTGGTGATGAAACCTGCTTTCCTCTAAACGTAGCAGATGCCCTCTTGTTACCGTCGCAGTCCTGGGTATAAACAGATCATTGTAGAGATCCTTGTATTGTTCCCTCATGTATTTATACATAGTTATTTGATCACCCCTTAGCCGTCTTTTTTCTAGAGTAAATAATCCCAATTTTGATAGCCTCTCTGGGTATTCCAGTCCCTTCATTCCATGTATTAGTTTAGTTGCCCTTTCTTGAACCCCCTCCAGTACTGTAACATCTTTCCTGAGCAGCGGTGACCAGAACTGTGCGCAGTATTCCATGTGGGGCCTGACAAGTGCCTTATATAGTGGAAGAATAATGTTCTCGTCCTTTGCCCCTGTACCTCTTTTAATGCACCCCAAGACTTTATTTGCCTTTGCAGTTACTCCAGTTTAGTCTACAATCCACTAGTACCCCCAGGTCTTTTTCCATATCACTTTTCCCTAGCATTACCCCATTAAGTGTATATTGGTGACATCTGTTTTTGCTGCCCATGTGCATAACCTTACATTTTTCAACATTGAACTTCATTTGCCATTTTTCTGCCCAAGCCCCCAGCTTATCTAGTTCCTTTTTTTAGCCATACCTTGTCCTCTCTTGCATTAATTATATTGTATAATTTTGTGTCATCTGCAAATATTGATATTTTGCTGTGCAGCCCCTCTATCAGGTTGTTGATAAATATATTGAACAGAATGGGGCCTAATACTGAACCCTGTGCCGCCCCCCCCCCCCCCACTAGCGACTGTGACGCAATCAGAGTATGAACCGTTTATTACCACCCTTTGCTTTCTGTCATTGAGCCAATTCTTTACCCAATTACACACGTTTTCACCCAATCAGAGCTGTCTCATTTTGTATATTAGCCTATTATGAGGCACGGTGTCAAACGCTTTAGAGAAGTCCAGATATATTTCAAATAATGTAGACTTACATATATAAGTACTAAGTTTATAAAACCTGAAATGTATGTCACAAAAAAACTGCCTGATGCAAAAATTCTTATAGATTTGAATTTAGGAAGTGAAATACAACTAGAATCACTATTAAATATTCTTGGGAAAGACTATATTGTAAAACTTTTATTAATTTTTTTTTGATCGCAGGGAGAGAAAACGCATCAATTCTGCCATTATTTTTTGTGCGTTTTTTTTCACAGTGTTAATCATGCAGCATAAATGACACAATAAATTTTTTCTGCGGGTCAGTATGATTACAACGATACCAAAGGGGTTAAATACAAATCATTAAGTCGTTTTCATTCACTTGCACAGTGACTGTGAACAACTAAACATTTTCTTATTTGAATGAGCCAACAATGTATCTGCCTGTTATAAACAGGCTGCCTGAGCAAACTCTGACATCGTTCACTCGTTCAAATGATAAATTGTTTGGTGCAAAAGAACCCTTGGCTTGGACTATTGATGCATATTAATACACAGTGTGCATAAGGTAGTCAGAGAAGTGAGGCCATCTTTGTGTGAGCTCAGGATCGGAGGGTCACTTAAAGAACAAGACTTCCTCGGTTGAGTATCCACTATTTCAACAAGAACCTCTAAGGTCTCCTCCATGCCTAATCAGCTCTAAAATATCTTAAAGGCACATTGCTTTCTTTGTATTGGTTTGGCATTGTTTAGGCTTGGGCATCTGCCTCTAGGACCCTCATAGCCTAAAAAACTCTCATACCTTATTGCATAAATACTTTTCTAGATAGCATTTAGGTATGATTTAGTGTTCAACATGTTCCACTCAGGGACTTGGACTAGATGACCCTGGAAGTTCCTTCCAACTCTACCATTCTATGATTCTATGTTTTGGTTTTAACCATGTTCCTACAAATGTAGCCTAGTGTAACACATGATAGTGTTCTTATCTTAAGTAATTTAAAAGCTATTATTATCTTACCTTAACACAACAATAGTCATTGCAAATCAATTGAGAGGGTAAACAAATTGTTGCAGGGAAAGTCATCTTAAGGGAAGTTGTCATGTCCCTTGAGCCCCATAAATGATGTAACAGGGAGTCCAAGGAATAGTGAGTATAGAAATGAATGAGAGAGCACACACAGAGTGGGTAAAGAGAGTCACTCTGTGCGCACACATAAACTTTAAGGAGACAAAGTGCTGGAAAAGGGCACCCGTTGAGTATAAAACGCCACTCGCTAGACTTCCCATTCCTTGACCTTTCAGCATCATAGTGTTGTCTATGGTGCTCAAATGTTATGTCAGGTTCTCTTTAATGTCTTAAGTCAAGTTGAACTTGGCTACATTTGTATATCATTTCCCAATGAATCCTGCTTTAAAACAATTGTATGAGATTAATTTTTAAAATGCCTGGTTTATCTAAACACAACCTCACTTTTCCTCGAGATGTGTGTGGTTTATAGATATCCTCTTTCACTTCAAGAGCTGCCATACCATATGCAACCAATCAATAAGAGTGGTGCAGTTCATGGAGGAAAGTAGACTGTCCTTTAATTTCACTATATTATATATAGTTTCCATCATTTCTCCTATTTCTCTTCTATTGTCCTGTGACATATATAAAGGTCTCCATTATGTACCCCCTCTCCCTTCTCTCCTCCTGTAACATATATAAAGGTTTCCATCATGTGTCCACTTTCCATACTCTTCTCCTGTAACATATATAAAGGTTTCCATCATATCCCCCTCTCCCTTTTCTCCTCCTGTAACATCTATAAAGGTTTCCATCATGTCCCCCTCTCCCTTTTCTCCTCCTGTAACATCTATAAAGGTTTCCATCATGTGTCCCCTTTCCCTACTCTTCTTCTTTAAATATAGGAAAGTTTTTTTAAAAGACCCAATCACCCGAACAGAGATATCCCAGCAGCTTGATGTATATCTATCCACTAATGTACACCCTGAGTCACAACCAACATGGCTATGGTTGGCCCAAGAGGCCTATATGAGAGCACAAATAACCAGAATAAGGCGCGTAAGCAAAGAGAGAAAACACAAACTCAAAATATGCTGGAGAGGCGTCTCACTCTGCTCAAAGCCGCCAACCAACAGACACCCAGTATCTCACTAACTAAAGAAATCGGGGACATAAAAGTAAAATTAAATCTTCTTTATGTCTCACTAGCAAAAAAGGCTCTAAACTGGACACCAGCCACTTATTTTAGACTAGCAAACAAACCCATCAAATCGTTAGCAGCGCAACTAAGCGCGAAAGAACGGATCAACTCAGTTTATTCAATTAGGACAGGAAACAGAGCATGTACAGCGAATCCAGACAGAATTGCTAACTCGTTTCACGACTTTTATACGTCGCTCTATAAATACAAACCCCAGCAAACCCCTTCAGCTCCCATGAACTTCCTAAAACACATCCATTTACCTAAACTCACCACAACCTATAGTGACAAATTACATAGACCCATCTCTTGTGAAGAAATTAAAGATGTCATTAAGAATCTAAAACAAGGAAAAGCCCCAGGCCCAAATGGATTCACAGCCCTCTATTATAAAAAAATTAGCGACGTGTCTGATCCCTCACCTCACAAGCTTCTATAATGAGATCCTAACAGGGAAGCGTCCACCGAGAGAATTCCTTGAAGCGCATATAACGGTCATAGTAAAACCAAACAGAGACCACACTTCTCTAAAAAACTACCGACCGATATCACTGATCAACCTTGATTATAAAATATTAACAAGGAAACTCGCCAAATGCTTGAACCCCTTACTTCCTCACCTGATCCACAAAGATCAGATAGGCTTTTTACCTTCCAGACAAGCGCCAGAAAATATAAGAAAAGTCCTAAACTTGATCCATAGAGCCCAGGGCCGGAAACTCCCGATGCTAGCTCTGGCGCTGGACATAGAAAAGGCTTTTGATAGCCTATCATGGGACTATCTTTTCACAGTCTTTGACAAAATGGGAATTCACGGATCTTATATGCTAGCTCTTAGATAACTATTCTCTACTCCCTCGACAACCCTGAAACTCCCTTGTTCCAAACCCACCCCGATATACAGCTCTGCTATACAGAGAGGAACCAGACAGGGGTGCCGCCTATCCCCAGCTCTATTTGCTTTGGCAATGGAACCCCTTGTACATGTGATAAGAGAGAACCCAGATGTAGCAGGGATCACGCAAGATTGGAAGGAGTATAAGGCTAACCTATTTGCGGATGACATCCTCCTTACCCTAGCTCGACCACTAACATGTCTTCCTAATTTAATTGCCATCCTGGACAGGTTTGCAGTGATTTCAGGGCTACAGGCCAAGATAGATAAAACAGAAGCTCTGTATATCAATATCACCCCGAGCATGCAGAAATTCATTGAGATTAACTTTGGATTTCAGTCCCCGCAACATTACCTCGCATACCTAGGTATTAAGATCACTTCATCTTTGGGCACACTTTATAAATGGAATTACCCCTCCCTGTTTAACAAACCCAAAAGCGAACTGAAAAAATGGGATCAACACACGCTCTCTTGGATAGGGCGCTTAAATTCCATTAAAATGAACACGTTGCCACGTTTTCAAAATGTAATTTTCCAATTTACATGGAACAATAAAAGACCCCATATAAAACAGAAGATCATGTTTTATCATAGGAGGGAAGGGGAATTCTCAGTACCCAACTTGGAGAAATATTATGCTGCAACACAATTATCACAGATTCCCCCCATGTTTGCTGACCCTGAAGCTCCCCTCTGGGTAGATTTAGAGGCCTAATTGGTCTACCCTGCGAGACTTGGGGTCATGTTCTGGAATAAAGATGAAAAGACAGGAGATATGCAAAACAAGTCCAACCTAACTTATAATCTCTATCTAATATGGAGGAAAAATAGATTTAAATATCCGGTGATGTCAGCCCACCCTCCAATGCTCCCGATTATACCTAACCAGGCCTTTCTACCAAGAACCAAAGAAGAGAGGCTTGCATGGTGAAGGAACAGTGGTATCACATTATTACACCAGTTTACCTCACTAGACAAGCCCCTGTCCCCGCAATCCGCTGCGGTTTCAGCCGGACTTGCCGCAGCGGATTGCCGTCCCGTGTGGATGAGATTTCTGAGAAATCTCGTCCACATGGCTGGCTAATCCCGAGGTTAGCGGCAGCGGGCGGATTTGCCGCGGCGCAAATTCCACGCTGCAAAACCGTGGCAAATCCGCCCTGTGTGAACCCAGCCTTAGAGTAACAGTGAGTGATATGAATCTGGTTAATTCTGTTATAAGAAAAAGCAACTCAAAGAAACAAATGCTTCCTTTATTAAAGAAAAGTATTAAACAATGCTGAATGGTAACCCGTGACATTAGTTCAGATATTTGTCTCAAGAGAAGCATTTTATCAACCCATAATCTTCTAAACATTTCATGGCAATGAATCCTTTCGTACAAAGCGAATATCTCTGAGTCACGTAGTCTTTTCATCACGGTTGAGGCAATAGAAAGCTTTTCACTGACAGCTGAATGAACCTTTTGATTTTTAATATTTATTTAGAGTTATTTGCTCTTTCAGAATCATATTGCCAATTATGTCCACGGCGAGAAGCCATGCAGGCTAATATTTTTCTCGTAGGTGATCGAAAAAACAAGAAAAAATAATTATAGGCGCGGTACTATTTACCAATATTAAGTTCATATTCGGTTGTGGTTAAAGTTATTGGATCGTGGAAATTTATTGTCAGACCACATTGTTTTTTAATGAACTGTACGCATGAATTAAACATTATCCTCTATACAACTGCACATATTATCTTTCTTTATAAATGTAAAATTAAAATACTAGGTTGACATTTTAAAGCATACTTTTTTTTCAGGTGATTTCAAAAGAAGCTAGCATGTGGATGTACATGAAGAATAATGCTATAGCTGGCGATTATACATCTTTTATGGTACATTCATCACAAGTTTTCCCTCTGCTGACTGTATCTGTAATTCCCAGTCTTCCCTGAACTGGTGGGTGGAAACCGCTGCCTAAAATCTCTCTATACACATAGGATAAAAGGTTCTATTCCTTATTTCTGAGCTGGTGGGTGTAGACTATCTGCTATGATGCCCCAATAAACTGTACACATAGGAGAAACAGGACCTCTTCTTTATGTCTGAGCTGAGGGGTGTAGACTAGCTGCTATGATGTCTCCCATACACTGCATACATAGGAGAGCAGGATCTGTTTTTTTATTTATCTCTCTGTAGCACCAACAAAAATAATAGCATCATGGATGGTGAAAAGGCCCTTTTATGTGGGCTGATTAATAGTTCAATACAAATTCACACCCCGACTGAACGGTGAGCAAGAATATGTTCACTACTCATTCAGTTTCTGTAGGCATAAAACTGAACTTCGGATCAGCCCATGTCATTCATAAACAACTGCCTGTTTACTGTGGATAATGAAGTTAACAGTTCTTTATGGAGTGACATTCTGGGTGAACTTTATTTGACTTGAGTGAGATAACATTTTTAGGAAAAGGGAGATTTGGCTTATTATCTCTTAAGCATATGGAAAATTGAAGATGTTAGAAGGAGGTCAAAATTGAGGTGGACAATGAATGACCTATAATTATGGTTTTGATAAGATGCCAATGTTTGTTAGTTCCTAAAATAAAGACACCAAAAGCATGTTCTCATTACGTATATGCCAAAACATTGTCAACTTAAATTATTTCATGATTTGTTGCTCTGTTTACTTGAACTATGATTGCTAACATATGTACAAAAATCTTGCAATATAAATGCACTTTTAGAGGATGGTTTTGATTCTTGTCTGATTCTTGAGTCTCACCGCCAGCCGATCTATTATCTGCCTACATATGCAGTGGTACGAAGATGGCAGGGATCGCCCGAGTGGACAACTTGGGATGTGTCATGGTGGTGGTCATCGATGACTCCTGTAGCAAACAGATAACTTGACAAAAAGCATTAGATCAGTGTTCACATGATGCAAGTACTTCGAAGAGTAATATTATTAGATAATAAAGAAAGCCAAGCCAAGTCAGTTTGTGCAAAAACGGAGGTACACAGTTTTACTACAGCGTGTAAATTACATATGGTAGCATCCTCAAAATAGTTTCTTTAAACAGTAGAATCCAACAGTGATTACTCAGTGGTTTTACAGTCTTTCTTGCTCTTACTTTCCCTTTTGCTGTCTATTTTTCCTTGTCCTTTTCATATAGCCGCACTGGCTAGTCTAAGTTATCCTAACCTTGCTCTGAACGGTTACTTGTGGAGATTGTTCCAACTCCCCACTTTGCAATCTGTTAGTACCTAACCCTGACCAGACAATTCATCAGGGAAGCTTTGTCCTGCAAACTTGATAGCTCAGCAGTGAGAACTACTGACTGGAGCACAGGAGGTCCCTGGTTTGATTTCTGACAGGATGCTTAAAGAGGTTTTCCACTTAAATACTATTAATGACCTATCATCCAGATAGTAGACCTTTAGTTGAGTTTTTGATGAGCCCGTCTGTCTGTCCTCAGCTGCGTCGGCCTTGCTGCAGCTTGCTCAGAAAAACCTCACAATTGGTCAATCCAGGGTGTAATCCAGTTTCGCACCTTGGCTTCTGAGTTAAGGTGGAATGATGAGGCTTTAGTCGCCGTGTTCAGGGAGAGACTGAAAGGGTGAATCAAGGATGAGTTGGCTGATAGTCTTATCTTATTAGCTACGAGGACAGAGCTACGTTTTCAGGAGACAGATAGGCAGGTTAAGTAGCAAAAGAGTTCTATCTGTCCTGCTCCCCAATCCCAAGGGACCCACTTAGCACCACCTCCAGCCCCCTCTCTAGTCTTCGCTCACGTTCCCTCCTAGACAACCCTAGCCGATTCACTTGCATGGGTTCCGAATCGCTATGCTTATATTGCGGGTCTTCCAGCCATTTAGTGCGTAAATGCCCCCGCAAACTGGGAAACTCCTCCACCTAGGATCAGTTGGAGAGGCTGGCCTATGTGAGGATCATTCCTATCCACAATTAAATCTTCCTAGTACTTTGGTTTTCTCCAGCAACCAAGTTATCGGTGGAAGCCTTCGTAGATTCCGGAGCTGCTGGGAATTTTACCCAATAAGCCTTTGTTGATCACCATCAGATTCCCATTTGGCGTCTCAATAGACCTCTGATTGTCGCCACCGTCAATGGTAGCGTTGTCTCCCTGAGGTTTATTATTTTGATTCTTTGACCACAAAAATCTGTTCATTCAGCAAGTAACTGGTTGGGATTTTTATATCCATTCTAATGCATTAAAAAAGGCTGGTAATGCTACTCATTATAGAAGCAAAAATTTCAAGTCAGTGGTTACTGCTGCTCCTTTAAGTTCTAACCTGACAATTGAAAAAGCTCCTAATGGAGTGTCTGAACTTGGGCTGGCAATAAGAACCTGAACCTAGCAGAGGGGGATTGTCCCCTACCTTTATGGACACCTATTAAGAAATTTTATTTGCGCTCTAGTTTTAAAAAACGTGATTAGCCCTTGGGGTCTAAAGTGATCCATCTATTGGGGTGACCCTGTATGGATCAAGATGTTCAAAAGCATAAAGGTCCCTGATGAGTCAGTAGCATGACTGAAACAGGTTGAACCTGCTGAACCATAACTTCCGAGAGTTATCCTAAGCTAGATTTTTTTGGACCCTATAAAACCATCCGAATCATAATTTCTAGAATCATTCTCAGACCAATTTTCTAGAATCCTAATGGTGTTACAAGTATTGTTATGGATCATAACAATACTGTTATACTGACATACCATAAATAAAATATCATCATTGGGATATAGTCAGTCCAGTATTATGATGTCCATTTAGAGTTAGTGTGGGGATTCAGAGACTTTCATTAATACAGATTTACATCTGCCTCTGTTCCCTGCCACTAAAAAGTTGGTCACACTAACCAATTAAGACCTACACTTGCCTCGTATCCCTGCTATATTATTTTTTGGGATTTAAACACTATTCCTTAATAATTACCCACTTAATTTGCTGTTTGAGAACACTATACTGGGTCTTGTGGCCTTAGTAGTTCCTCTTTACATTTCGTATGACTACAATTTTAACCTAAGGAGACAGGAACCTGGGGTCCCTTTGTTTTGTCACATTAGAATAGAGATCATACACCTCTTATTTGACCTATACTTGGAAGGTCGGGATCTTATGTGAATTTTAGTGGGTCCCACAAATGAACGGACATAGTGGGTTATAGTGATTTTGTCACTTGAGTTATGTTGTTAGTTTTGAAGCAGTCTTATTTTAATTATTATTGTTAATAAAAGTTATATTTTAAGGGATCAATTCAGTGAAGGCATATTCAACGTTTTTCTGATTCCTCTGCCTCGGTGACATCTAAAACTGTGAGAAAATGTATCATGATTGATTTTGTGTTGATGGTCATTCTGTATACTAGCATCCTTTTTTGTATATGTCAGTCTGAATTATTATAAGACTTGTAATTTGCCATAACCAGAGCATTGTTGGATGTGTCTATTATTCTGCTTTCACAGACTTTCTCCTATAGCTACATCATTTAACAGGAAAACGCTCTACACAAACTAATTGCATACACAGACAGAGATCACAAGTGTGTTAGGTTTGGCAGACATAGGCGTCGTTCTCTGAATCTGTGATTGCCTTTTTTCCAGCACTGCCATGGTTAACTTGGTTCTGCCTCTTCCACCCAGCTGCAGATTGTTGATCATCACTTCACCACTATATTGAGGCCTCAAACCTGACAGTCCCTGCTGCAGTGTTGATGTATGAACCTTCATATATGCATGTGTCACAGCTGCTCCTGTTTGTTCCTCTGTTTGCAGTTTGTGCTTGGTCTACAGTTTGCTCTAGTACTTCCAGTTTGGTCCTGAACTTGCTCACTCCTTAGTTCTGCAGACAGCGTTATGTTATCCAACTTCCTGGTGATGAGTCCTAACAGGGTTAATCGGCGCCTAGGTTCCCACCTAGGGCCGCTCTTTTCAGGGTGAATTCTCTGCTGTTGATCGGCAGGACTTCCTATCTCCTGCTTCCAGAATAGGGCTAGATCTCCTGGTCACCTTGAATTCCAAGTTATGCCTTCCAGTGGTGAGCATCCAGGTTTCCAGAGTCATCTGTCTGCCCTGCTCTGCTGGTCTGTTCAATCTACTGGTTGGGTGACACAGCGGAGCCACATCAAATCCTTAACAGAGTGCTATGATTATTAAGAAATATGCAACTTAGAAGAAGACTCTGCTGTGAGACTGATGACCAAAACAACAACTATCCCATATAGTGTGTGTGTATATATATATATATATATATATATATATATATATATATATATATATATATATATATATAATTATATATATATTGCATGTTAAACGCTTCCTTCTTTATTTGCTAGTTTAAAAGTTTGCTGCGATGTAGAATAAGAAGGAACTAACTTTATTACACTGACTAAGTGGTATGTGTCTAGTTATTTGAAGTACTTAACCTGATTCTCTTATAATTTGAAACACCAGAATATATCTGAAGCACAGGGATTGCGCTAACAAAACCAACAAGTGGAAGAGCTCTGAGAACATTCCTTGTTTTAGTGAGCTATTGCTAGGAATGGGTTGCATTCACATCATTCTTGATGTATTGGACCTTTTGATTGCATGCAACAAGGGACAACCATATGTTTTCACAGAGGAAGCAAAAAGGTTCAGAAAATTGAAAAATACAATTGTGTCAGCTCAAGCACTGAGAATTTATAACTATGACCTCCTCTTTAATTTGTTTTGTCATGAAGTTAAAGGACATGGTAAAGGGGTGCTTACTGAAATGCATAGGGGGAAACATTAACCCCTGAGGTAGTACTTTGCTTGGCTGGATGTTGAAATTGTTAGAGTTACAAATATGTATCCATTTTGCTTCTTGTAACCTCGTGTATAGATTATGATACACTTCATATCCCAGATTTTAAAACACACAGGGTCATGACAGAAGGCTAAGGAAAGGTAAGGCGACATTGACCTCCATACTATCAAGGAACTTCTCAGTGGCAAAGTGACAAGTAGCATTTACTACAGAAGTAGGGAAGATCGTACATCCAGGATATTGAAGTGTTCACAAAAGGGGGGAAAATGTCAGAGCAACAAATGTATGTATCAATTGTGCTTCTTGTAAACATTTCATATGATTAAGCCTGAACATGTTATAAATAGAGATGAGCGAATATACTCGCTAAGGCACATTACTCGAGCGAGTAGTGCCTTAGCCGAGTATCTCCCCGCTCATCTCTAAAGATTCGGGAGCCGGCAGGGGGCAGGGAGCGGCGGGGGAGAGCGGGGAGGAATGGAGGGGAGATCTCTGTCTCCCCCTCGCTACCCCCTGCTTCCCGCCGCAACTCACCTGTCACCGGCACCGCCCCCCGAATCTTTAGAGACGAGCGGGGAGATACTCGGCTAAGGTACTACTCACTCGAGTAATGTGCCCTAGCGAGTATACTCGCTCATCTCTAGTTATAAACCTTGTGGTTTTCCATAATGCAAATGTTTCCAGAAATGCTGTTTTAATTATTAGTGATTAAGCGACTTGTAACAAGAAATCAAACCTGGGGTCCCGACATCAGAAACGATGACTAGTTCTTCAAGAGGAAGAAACCATATGTTTAAGATTTATGTTGCAATCACTGCGCATGTCGGACACTCCCTTGTTTGTTTGTAATTATAAAACTCTGTTGTGATGTAGAGCAAAGGGGAACTATCTCATTTATATTAAATCAAGTGTGGCATTTCATAATTCTATGAAGTACTTCATTTTTTTTATAGTTTCTTAATAATTAGAAACGCCAAAATATACCTTAGGCGTAGATTTCGCTAGCAATTTTGGCAACCAGACTCTCACTCCAGACCCCAGCAAAAAATCCAGTAACTTTCTCTTCTTCGGGAAAGACAGACAGAACACTCTATAAATAAAAGGTAAAATACTTTATTCCTTACAAAACTATCTGTCCTCCCCTGAGGTTGTGATTGTCTCTCTTTGCTAACCAAAACTATACAGTCCTTTAACGGTTGTTTATTGTCTAGGAAAAATAGTAACCCCCTTAGATGATGGATATTGTTCTGACTGTTGATGAATGAGATTGGAACTGAAAAATGCACTAGTGATAACTGCAGCACTGCTCTTTGTGGTGTTGGTGATCTGGGTAACTTTAAAAGTTATTGCTAGTCTGAGAAAAGGGCACCCAACCACTTATTTCCTTGAATAAGTACACTGTCAAGGGTACAGTGCGTAATACTTCTAATGGTGTAGTATTGAGAAGTGTGCTGACACTGATATAGAGGCTTTCCCAATTACAACCAGACAAGAATTTGAACCTGAATGAAAGATTGTGAGATAAGCCTATTGTGAGTTACAATGGGGAAAACACAATGAAATGGCTGGTAAGGGCAATTGCCAGAAGATTGCAGGGTAGCTGGTTGAGGACAGAAGGGGTAAAAGGTTCAGTGCAAGGATGTCAAGCAATGTTAAAAAGAGATATAATCTGTGTTTTTCTCTGAATGGAATGAATAGTTGATAAAGTTAGTCTGCGATCAAAGGGGCCAAGGATGCTGTGAAAGTGTGTCAAAGTGTTGAAAAAGCTAGAATGACTTCCAGATGAGGTTTGGACAGTTTGGACAGTTGTGGAAATCGGGCATGTATTGTGCTATTGTCAGCATCAAATGACCGATAGTGGATAAACACATCGAACCGCAGTGAGTAAGACCTTTCTTACCTGTGTTTTGTTTACTATCTGCCGTTTGGACGATTCCAGTTTATGAATATGAATGAATAAATAAATGTTCTGGCTGTTTGTGCAGTGTGGATTTGCAGTTTGTAAGGGAGGGGGGGGGGGCGCGTTCATAGAGTTTTGCCTAGAAGTAGTTATGGTTTACTTCCTTCTTTATGCTTCTCCTCAAAGATAAGGGAGGGGCTGTCAGCCTCGGAGAAATATGCACAGTGGATTAGAACGACTGTAGCACTGTATATAGGTGGTTTTAGAAAGTGAACATTATATAGATGGTTTCAGAAAATGGAAGTGAAGGCTGGATATCAGATCCTTAAAAAAAAGAGAATTAAAAAAAGGATGAGTGCATTAAAGTGTCACAGCAAGTGTATGCTGAAGGTTGCAAGGAAGTTGAATTGAAAGGATGTTTATGTACAGTAATTTTGAAGTTGTCTGTACAAAATATGTGAATTGAAAATGTGTAAGATTGAAGGACCTATGTATGTGTTATATATTAGATTTTCTTATCTTTGATGTGTACTGTCGGAGCACTTGACTTGAAGTATGAAGGATAGGCTTTAACAGATAGCCAGATGCCAAGGAGTGGAGCTAGATTATGTAAGGAAAGGGAGGGAAGAAGAGTATGTAATGCTTTTACATAAGACCTTGAAACAGTCCATTAAAATCTTAGAGTAGCCGTGCCGTGATGTAAATGCTGCTCTAAGATTTTAATGCACTGTCTCAAGCTTTTATGTAAAAACTTCTAATAGAGGAACAAAACTTTTTGCACTACAAACCTGGCTATATCCACTTAATTGAAAGTAAAGTCTTCAGCTGTGCAAACTTGCAGCAAGCCAGACACAGGCAAAAGTCTCCTACCAGCAGCAGAAGCACTACTCTGGAAACCCATAAGAAGACTGGTGAGCTAATTTTTTTCTTTCTTTCTTTTTTTCTGCAAAAGACTTTACTTAATCTTTAGGCAAGCCTATTAAGAATGCTAAACTGGTAGCACAACTACAAGTTGCTATTATAAAAGTAGAGGCGTACGCAAAGGAGCAGACTGAAGAAGTAGAAGGAAACAGGGAAAGTGATGCATCAGCTAAGGCCACAGCTCTATTACCCTTTCCTATAAATATCTGTGCAGTGCTATCTGTACTAGGGAAGGTGGACTTGCAACTACTACAAAAACTCCAGAAATAGCCCACTGCTCAAGAGGAGGGAGAATGGATACAAATGACAGTCCAAAGGATAGGATGGGCAATGAAGGTGATTACCAAGTTATACTTACCCAGATTATTACATTGAATGACCTGTACCCTGTCCCATGGACAAACCCATCAGTCCAGAGAAGCAATGGTAAGTCTAGTGAAACAATACTGGATAGCCCTAGGGCTTCTTTATGCTGCTGCCAGGTTTGTGCAAGGATGTGTAATTTGTGCTTCCCATATTGTTGGAAAAACTGTAAAAGTCCCTGCTAAGTGTACACTCAATCCATTATACCTGTTTCAGCGACTGCAAATCAATTTCATTCAGCTTCCAAGTGTGGGTGCTCGTGCATATGTTCTTATTTGCGTAGATTTATTTTAGGGTGGCTTGAAGCTTCGCCATGTGTCAAAGCAAATTCAAAAACTGTGGCTAAGAAAATTCTCTTTGAACTAGTCTGCAGGTATGGGGTACTCAAAGTAATTGAGAGTGACAGTGTTACTCATTTCACTTCAGATGTGTGCCAAGAAGGTATGTGAGCTTTAGGCAGTGGCAAGGCAAAGATCTTAAATAGTAAATGGAAATTAAAAATTCAGAAACCATGGTAGAAACAAACAATTAATGAACTGAATGTCTCCCTTTAGCTCTGTACTCTAAGAGGCTAACACTATAGATGAGCGAGTATACTCGCTAAAGTCAATTGCTCGAGCGAGCATTGCCTTTAGCGAGTACCTGCCTACTCGAGACTACAGGTTCGGGTGCCGGCGGCGGGCCCGGAGGTGCGGGGGAGAGCGGGGTGGAACGGAGGGGAGATCTCTCTCTCCCTCTCTCCCCCCGCTCCCTCCTGCTGACAGCCGCTACTCACCGCTCCCCCGCGCCGGCACCCGAACCTGCAGTCTCGAGCGGGGAGATACTCGCTAAAGGCAATGCTCGCTCGAGCAATTGCCTTTAGCGAGTATACTCGCTCATCTCTAGCTGACACCAAACAGGCATTAGTCCTTATGAAGTACTTTTTGACACACCTCCAAAAATGGGTTTATACTTTCCACAGCAACTACAGATGCTTCACTCTGACCTAACTTCTTATGTATAGGCTTTGCAGAAAACATTGCAACAAATTCACAAATGTTTTAAATTCTATTCCAGATCCATCATCTCTGCAGGAAACACAAAACCTGCAGCCAGGTCACTGGGTTACAATATGAAAACACGTAAGGCCTTAGAACTACTATTAGAACATCCTTATTAAGTTCATCTGATTACTCCAACCTCTGTGAAAGTGAAGGGTAAGTCAACATGGATACACGCTTCCGATTGCAAAAAATTTATAAGCTGGATGATATTGTGTTTCTGTTTGAATCCAGCTTTCTGTCTGTGTTGCTGCTACTCACTGCAGCTTGTCTATTGTCTATCTCCTTTGTTACCGCTGTATAGGATCATGTCCTGATATTACTTACTACTAGAGATGAGCGAGCACCAAAATGCTCGGGTGCTCGTTACTCGAGACGAACTTTTCGCGATGCTCGAGGGTTCGTTTCGAGTAACGAACCCCATTGAAGTCAATGGGCGACCCGAGCATTTTTGTATATCGCCGATGCTCGCTAAGGTTTTCGTTTGTGAAAATCTGGGCAATTCAAGAAAGTGATGGGAACGACACAGCAACGGATAGGGCAGGCGAGGGGTTAAATGTTGGGCTGCATCTCAAGTTCCCAGGTCCCACTATTAAGCCACAATAGCGGCAAGAGTGGGCCCCCCCCTCCCAACAACTTTTACTTCTGAAAAGCCCTCATTAGCAATGCATACCTTAGCTAAGCACCACACTACCTCCAACAAAGCACAATCACTGCCTGCATGACACTCCGCTGCCACTTCTCCTGAGTTACATGCTGACCAACCCCCCCCCCCCGCACGACCCAGTGTCCACAGCGCACACCAAACTGTCCCTGCCCAGCCTTCAGCTGCCCTCATGCCACGCCACACTCATGTCTATTTATAAGTGCGTCTGCCATGAGGAGGAACCGCAGGCACACACTGCAGAGGGTTGGCACGGCTAGGCAGCGACCCTCTTTAAAAGGGGCGGGGCGATAGTCCACAATGCTGTACAGAAGCAATGAGAAATCCAATCCTGTGCCACCTCCATCTGGAGCTGCACACGTGGGCATAGCAATGGGGAACCTATGTGCCACACACTATTCATTCTGTCAAGGTGTCTGCATGCCCCAGTCAGACCGCGGTTTTTTATAAATAGTTACAGGCAGGTACAACTCCGCAATGGGAATTCCGTGTGCACCCACAGCATGGGTGGCTCCCTGGAACCCACCCGCTGTACATAAATGTATCCCATTGCAGTGCCCTGGACAGCAGAGCTAACGTCCGATTAAATGCAGGTGGGCTTCGGCCCACACTGCATGCCCCAACCTGACCGGGGTTTTTAATTCATAGACACAGGCAGGTACAACTCCCTATTGTGAAGTCCCTGTGGACCGACAGTATGGGTGGGTGCCAGGAAGCCACCGGCGGTACATAAATATATCCCATTGCATTGCCCATCACAGCTGAGGTAATGTCATGTTTAATGCAGGTGGGCTTCGGCCCACACTGCATGCCCCAACCTGACCGGGATTTTTAATTCATAGACACAGGCAGGTACAACTCCCTATTGTGAAGTCCCTGTGGACCGACAGCATGCCTGGCTCCCTGGAACCCACCGGCGGTACATAAATATATCCCATTGCATTGCTCATCACAGCTGAGGTAATGTCATGTTTAATGCAGGTGGGCTTCGGCCCACACTGCATGCCCCAGTCAGACTGGGGTTCTTTAGAAGTGGACACATGTAGTTACAACTCCGTGTGGACCGACAGCATGGGTGGCTCCCAGGAACCCACTGGCGGTACATAAATATATCCCATTGCATTGCCCATCACAGCTGAGGTAATGTCATGTTTAATGCAGGTGGGCTTCGGCCCACACTGCATGCCCCAGTCAGACTGGGGTTCTTTAGAAGTGGACACATGTAGTTACAACTCCGTGTGGACTGACAGCATGGGTGGCTCCCTGGAACCCAGGGGCGGTACATAAATATATCCCATTGCATTGCCCATCACAGCTGAGGTAATGTCATGTTTAATGCAGGTGGGCTTCGGCCCACACTGCATGCCCCAGTCAGACTGGGGTTCTTTAGAAGTGGACACATGCAGTTACAACTCCCTGTGGACCCACAGCATGGGTGGGTGCCAGGAAGCCACCGGTGGTACATAAATATATCCCATTGCATTGTCCATCACAGCTGAGGTAATGTCATGTTTAATGCAGGTGGGCTTCGGCCCACACTGCATGCCCCAGTCAGACTGGGGTTCTTTAGAAGTGGACACATGCAGTTACAACTCCCTGTGGACCCACAGCATGGGTGGGTGCCAGGAAGCCACCGGCGGTACATAAATATATCCCATTGCATTGCCCATCACAGCTGAGGTAATGTCATGTTTAATGCAGGTGGGCTTCGGCCCACACTGCATGCCCCAGTCAGACTGGGGTTCTTTAGAAGTGGACACATGCAGTTACAACTCCCTGTGGACCCACAGCATGGGTGGCTCCCTGGAACCCACCGGCGGTACATAAATATATCCCATTGCAGTGCCCAACACAGCTGATGTAACGTCAGCTGTAATGCAGGTGGGCTAAAAATTAATTGGATTACACTGTAGGCGAGGGCCCCCAAAAATTGGTGTACCAACAGTACTAATGTACCTGAGAAAAATTGCCCATGCCCAACCAAGAGGGCAGGTGAAACCCATTAATCGCTTTGGTTAATGTGGCTTAATTGGTAACTAGGCCTGGAGGCAGCCCAGTAAAACTAAAAATTGGTTCAAGTTAAAGTTTCAACGCTTTTAAGAGCATTGAAACGTATAAAAATTTTAAAGAAAAATTATATGACTGAGCCTTGTGGCCCTAAGAAAAATTGCCCGTTCGGCGTCATTACGTGAGGTTTCAGGAGGAGGAGCAGGAGGAGGAGGAATATTATACACAGATTGATGAAGCAGAAATGTCCCCGTTTTGGATGGTGAGAGAGAACGATGCTTCCATCCGTGGGTGCAGCCTACGTATTGTTTAGGTATCGCTGCTGTCCGCTGGTGGAGAAGAGAAGTCTGGGGAAATCTAGGCTTTGTTCATCTTGATGAGTGTAAGCCTGTCGGCACTGTTGGTTGACAGGTGGGTACGCTTATCTATGATGATTCCCCCAGCCACACTAAACACACTCTCTGACAAGACGCTAGCCGCAGGACAAGCAAGCACCTCCAGGGCATACAGCGCGAGTTCAGGCCACAGGTCCAGCTTCGACACCCAGTAGTTGTAGGGGGCAGAGGCGTCACCGAGGACGGTCGTGCGATCGGATACGTACTCCCTCACCATCCTTTTACAGTGCTCCCGCCAAGTCATCCTTGACTGGGGAGCGGTGACACAGTCTTGCTGGGGAGCCAGAAAGCTGGCAAAGGCCTTGGAGAATGGTCCCCTGCCTGCGCAGTACATGCTGCCTGATCTCTGCGCCTCCCCTGCTACCTGGGCCGCGGAAATGCGCCTTCGGCCACAAGCGCTGTCGGATGGGAAGTTTACCATCAGTTTGTCCACCAGCGCCCAGTGGAAAGGTTCTCCTTATACCGTGGGTCAAGCAGTGAGTACACCCAGTAATCCGTAGTGGCCAGAATGCGTGTAACGCGAGGGTCACGAGAAAGGCATCCTAACATGAAGTCAGCCATGTGTGCCAGGGTACCTGTACGCAACACATGGCTGTCCTCACTCGGAAGATCACTTTCAGGATCCTCCTCCTCCTCCTCCTCTGGCCATACACGCTGAAAGGATGACAGGCAAGCAGCATCTGTCCCTCAGCAGTGGGCCAAGCTGTCTCTTCCCCCTCCTCCTCATGCTCCTCCCCTTCCTCCTCCTCCTCTGGCCATACACGCTGAAAGGATGACAGGCAAGCAGCATCTGTACACTCAGCAGTGGGCCAAGCTGTCTCTTCCCCCTCCTCCTCCTCATGCTCCTCCCCCTCCTCCTCCTCCTCCTCCTCCTCCTCAACGCGCTGAGATATAGACATGAGGTTGCTCTGACTATCCAGCGACATACTGTCTTCCCCCGCCTCCGTTTCCGAGTGCAAAGCGTCTGCCTTTATGCTTTGCAGGGAACTTCTCAAGAGGCATAGCAGAGGAATGGTGACGCTAATGATTGCAGCATCCCCGCTCAGCATCTGGGTAGACTCCTCAAAGTTTCCAAGGACCTGGCAGATGGTTGCCAACCAGGCCCACTCTTCTGTAAATAATTGAGGAGGCTGAATCCCACTACGCCGCCCATGTTGGAGTTGGTATTCCACTATAGCTCTACGCTGCTCATAGAGCCTGGCCAACATGTGGAGCGTAGAGTCCCACCGTGTGGGCACGTCGCTCAACAGTCGGTGCACTGGCCGATTAAACCGATGTTGCAGTGTCCGCAGGGTGGCAGCGTGCGTGTGGGACTTGCGGAAATGTGCGCAGAGCTGGCGCACCTTTCCGAGCAGGTATGACAAGTGTGGGTAGCTTTTCAGAAAGAGCTGAACCACCAAATTAAAGACATGGGCCAGGCATGGCACGTGCGTGAGGCTGCCGAGCTGCAGAGCCGCCACCAGGTTACGGCCGTTGTCACACACGACCATGCCCGGTTGGAGGCTCAGCGGCGCAAGCCAGCGGTCGGTCTGCTCTGTCAGACCCTGCAGCAGTTCGTGGGCCGTGTGCCTCTTATCTTCTAAGCTGAGTAGCTTCAGCACGGCCTGCTGACGCTTGCCCACCGCTGAGCTGCCATGCCGCGCGACACCGACTGCTGGTGACGTGCTGCTGCTGACACATCTTGATTGCGAGACAGAGGTTGCGTAGGAGGAGGAGGAGGAGGGTGGTTTAGTGGAGGAAGCATACACCGCCGCAGATACCACCACCGAGCTGGGGCACGCAATTCGGGGGGTGGGTAGGACGTGAGCGGTCCCAGGCTCTGACTCTGTCCCAGCCTCCACTAAATTCACCCAATGTGCCGTCAGGGAGATATAGTGGCCCTGCCCGCCTGTGCTTGTCCACGTGTCTGTAGTTAAGTGGACCTTGGCAGTAACCGCGTTGGTGAGGGCGCGTACAATGTTGTGGAAGACGTGGTCGTGCAGGCCTGGGACGGCACATCGGGAAAGGTAGTGGCGACTAGGAACTGAGTAGCGCGGGGCCGCCGCCATCATGCTTTTGAAAGCCTCCGTTTCCACAAGCCTATAAGGCAGCATCTCCAGGCTGATCAATTTGGCAATGTGCACGTTTAACGCTTGAGCGTGCGGGTGCGTGGCGGCGTACTTGCTCTTGCGCTCAAACAGTGGCGCTAGCGACGTCTGGACGCTGCGCTGAGAGACATTGCTGGATGGGGCCGAGGACAGCGGAGGTGAGGGTGTGGGTGCAGGCCAGGAGACGGTAGTGCCTGTGCCCTGAGAGGGGTGTTGGATCTTAGTGGCAGGTTGGGGCACAGGGGGAGAGGCAGTGGTGCAAATCGGAGGCGGTGAACGGCCTTCGTCCCACCTTGTGGGGTGCTTGGCCATCATATGCCTGCGCATGCTGGTGGTGGTGCCTCCCCAGCTGATCTTGGCGCGACAAAGGTTGCACACCACTGTTCGTCGGTCGTCAGGCGTCTCTGTGAAAAACTGCCACACTGTAGAGCACCTTGACCTCTGCAGGGTGGCATGGCGCGAGGGGGCGCTTTGGGAAACAGTTGGTGGATTATTCGGTCTGGCCCTGACTCTACCCCTGGCCACCGCACTGGCTCGGCCTATGCCCACACCCTGACTTGGTCCTCCGCGTCCTCGGCCGCGTCCACGTCCTCTAGGCCTACCCCTACCCCTCAGCATGCTGTATTACCAGTAATGCAGAAACAGAACGCTGTAATTAAATGTGCCGCTTATTGGCCTGTGGTTGGAGGCTGACTTTGCTTACGGAACGCCAGGAAATAATTTGGCGCAAGCCTGCTATAACACTTAGCTGGCTGCGTATGATTTTGTAGAACTACTACACCCAGCACAGACAGACCCAGAACACTGAGCACAGTGACAGGCAGGCTAAATAGATTTTTTGCCCCAAATTTTTTTGCAAAGGCCCACTGCCTATATTCAATCAATAATATGTCTTCTATCCCTGCCTAAGCACTTCTGTCCCTGGAGTATGTCACAGAACTGCAGAGTGTTGCACTGTGAACTGCAACACAGCGGTGATTTCAGAGCCCAGACAGAGCCAGGAAATAATTTGGCGCAAGCCTGCTGTAACACTTAGCTGGCTGCGTATGATTTTGTAGAACTACTACACCCAGCACAGACAGACTCAGAACACTGAGCACAGTCACAGGCAGGCCAAATAGATTTTTTCCCACAAATTTTTTAGCAAAAGCCCACTGTCTATATTCAATCAATAATATGTCTTCTGTCCCTGCCTAAGCACTTCTGGCCCTGGAGTATTACTGCAGGGCGCAATGCTCTGCACGGCCGATATACCAAAAAAATGTGCAACACTGCAAAAAGGAGCCTCCACAGTACTGCACACAGTTAGATGTGGCCCTAAGAAGGACCGTTGGGGTTCTTGAAGCCTAAAATACTCCTAACGCTCTCCCTATAGCAGCTCCAACAAGATAGCACTGTCCCTGATCTCTGTCAGAATGCATCTGTGGCGAGCCGCGGGAGGGGCCGATTTTTATACTCGGGTGACACCTGATCTCGCCAGCCACTCACTGCAGGGGGGTGGTATAGGGCTTGAACATCGCAGGGGGAAGTTGTAATGCCTTCTCTGTCTTTCAATTGGCCAGAAAAGCGCGCTAACGTCTCTGAGATGAAAGTGAAACTAACCCGAACATCGCGTGGTACTCGTTACGAGTAACAAGCATCTCGAACACGCTAATACTCGAACGAGTATCAAGCTCGGACGAGTACGTTCGCTCATCTCTACTTACTACACATCCTCTCTTCACTCCTCCATAACTGCTCAGCTCGGTGCAACTGACCCTAAGTTCCTGTCTTCACCAGAGAGGTAGGGACAACTAGGAGTTAGGGATATGCAAGGCGGCATGGACCTCCCCACCTCCAGGAGTACCTCTAGGCTATTTAGCCCATCGTAGTTCATGGTCAAGTCCGTCCTCAGCTGCTGCACCGAGTTTCAGTTTTTCAGGAGTCAGCTGTTCATCTTGCCAGGTGGTTTCACTCGGTAGGACGACACAGTGGATCCACAACCGCATCGTAGCACTACACCAAGCCATGGATTCTGCTGATTCCCATTACGGGGGCCTGCCAGAGTTTTTTCAGGAGCTCATGGTACAGCGACGGAGACAGGAACAGATTCTGACTTTTCTTTATGATGTGAGTACCCGGCTATACAGTGTCTTAAAGGGGTTGTCCTGCGGCAAAATCCAATTTTTTTTTTTTTAACTTACCCCCGCATTCTGCCCTGTTAAAATCAATTCCGTTAGTTATTTTAAAAATAAAATCACTTACCTGCATCCCCGTTCACGCAGCATCTTCTTTTCTTCTTTTAAAGATGTCCGCCGGTCCTTTCCCAATGATGCATCGCGGTTTTCTCCCATGGTGCACCGCGGGTCTTCTCCCATGGTGCACCATGGATTGTCTTCTCCTTCCTTGCGTTCCACTGCCGATACAGCCACCTAATTGGCTGATCGGCACCACATGACGGGGCGAAGCTACGATGACGACGCGCAGACCAGCTCTCCGGCGCGAGCACACAGCAGAAGACCAGGCTGCGCAAGCGCGTCTAAAGAAGCAAGAAGACACCGAAATTAGACAGATCCATGGAGACGGGGACGCCAGCAACAGAGTGGGTAAGTGAATAACTTCTGTATGGCTCATATTTAATGCACGATGTATATTACAAAGTGCATTAATATGGCCGCCATACAGAAGTGTATAACCCCACTTGCTTTTGCGGGACAACCCCTTTAACTACCAGGATATTACAGCCCTCTACCAGTGTGACTGCCACTGTGCTGCTTCCATTTGCGGACACTGCTTCTGTCCTTGGACCACGGTTGATGGCTCCCCCTTGCTATGAAGGAGACCCCGGACATTGTCGAGGTTTTGTTAACCAGTGCACATTACATTTTGAGCTCCTACCACATCTCTTTGTATCTGATCGTGCCAAAGTCGCGTTCCTAATGTCCCATCTTTCAGGTCAGGAGCTGGCCTAGATCAACCCCCTTTGGGAACAACCCATTAGTTGACAATCTTGGTTTGTTCATTGAGACTTTTTACCAAGTCTTTGATGAGCCGGGTTATTCAGCTTTGACCACGTCTGCGCTACTACGACTGTCCCAAAAATTTTTACGGTGGGCCAATACACCAGCCAGTTTTGCCTCCCTGCCTCATAGTTTGGTTGTGTTCCATAATTGGATGTGGAACCACTGTGTCATCCCTCCAAGCAGGGGAAACCACTTGGAAGGACTGACAGTTGGGCCAGAGACCAGATGCTCACTCCTCGGCGTGTAGCCTGGTACAAGACAGAGGAGACTGGGACTGAGCTAGCCCTGAGCTTGAATGGGGTAATGAAGTCCCTGCCTAACAGAGCGGAGTAATCGTCCCGATAATGACAGCCCCGAGCTGGAACCTGGGCACTGAATAACCCTGTCATGACCCTAACTGGAAGAGGATGTCCCAAGCAGAAACAGGAACCAAGGAAGTCAGCAGGAACAGAAGATCTGGGTAAAGCACAAGTAGCTTACAGCTACAGTAGACTTGAGATCAGTTATCACAGAGATAATGCAGGAGCAGCAGCCATGAACCGTCATAGAAGAACAACAACCTGGAAGCACTGGATACCAGATCTGAGGAAGCTATATAGTGGAGTGATTGGCAAACAGCCTCCAGCTGGGTGCAGGAGTCAGGAGCTATTAACTCCGGAGATGCTGGAGCAAAATAAAAACAAACTCAGATAAGAAACAGGGCAGAGTAGCAGACCTGTCTGCTATACCTAACGGTGGAATGATGAAGCCCTGGTAGCTGCATTCTGGGAGGGGCTTACTGGATGAATCAAGGATGAATTGACAGGGTATAAGGTCCCCTCCTCACTTGATTGCCTGATTGCATTAGCTACTAGGATAGACTTGAGGTTTCAGGAGAGGTCCAGGGAGATATTATAGGAGAGAGTGCTCTCCCAGGCAAATCCTGGGGCTTGGAGACTGTTACCCCCTCCATGCAGATCGATTGACTCGCTCTGTCCTGGAGAGAGTGGGAGCATAGACGTAGAAAAGGGTTGTGCCTTTATTGTGCTGCACCTGGCCATATGGTAATCGAGTGTAGCCACAGACTGGGAAACTTCACCGCCTAGGACCCATTGAGAGGTAGTCCTGGGTGAGGACATTTCCTCCTCCCGGTTGAATCTGCCAGTAAACTTCATTCTATCTGGTGTCCAGGGTCTTGTGGTGGCCTTTCTTAACTCTGGCGCCACCGGGAACTTTCTGTAACAGAGCTTTGTGGACCAACATCAGATTCCCATTCAGCATTTCAAGAACCCTCTGGTGGTCACTACAGTAGCTCTCACTACAGTACATGGTAGCTCTCTGTCTGAAGCCATCCAGTAGACCACAGAACCCTTAGAATTAAGAGTTGTCGCCCCTCATTACGAGATAATTTCTTTTTTGGTACTTTCTGGGGCTACCAGTCTGCTACTTCTAGGGTTACCCTAGCTGTGGGATCATAATCCTTCCCTGAATTGGAGAACAGGGGAGATGCTCAAGTGGGGAGAGACCTGTCATACCAGGTGCCTGTGTCCTGTGCGCACTGCTCGCGTATCTTTAAATCTCCAGGACATTCCAGAGGTGTACTAAGACTTTCCAGATGTTTTTGACAAGAGAGAAGCCAAATGAATACCTTGTAATGCCATACGGTTTAGTCAATGCTCCGGCTGTGTTTCAGGATTTCATCAATGATATTTTTTGGAACATTCTACATCTGTGTGTGGTCGTGTACCTGGACATAGTAACATAGTTGGTAAGGCTGAATGAAGACAATCTGTCTATCCTCCTTTGTTGATCCAGAGGAAGGCAAAAAACCCCAAGGCCAGAAGCCAATTAGCCCTTTTGGGGAAAAAATTCCTTCCCGACTCCCTAATGGCAATCAGACTGTTCCCTGGAACAACCCCTAATAGTTCCTACCTGCCTGTACACCCGGATTAACAATTAACCTTAGATTTATAACCTATAATATCCTTCTTCTCCAGATAGACATCACGTCCCCTTTTAAACTCCTTTATGGATTTTGCCATCACTACGTCCTCAGGCAGAGAGTTCCACAGTCTAACTGCTCTAACAGTAAAGAACCCCTTTCTATGTTGGTGATGGAACCTGCTTTCCTCTAAACGTAGCAGATGTCCTCTTGCTACCGTTGCAGTCCTGGGTATAAACAGATCCTGGGAGAGATCCTTGTATTGTCCCCTCATGTACTTATACATAGTTATTTGGTCGCCTCTTAACCTTCTTTTTTCTAGAGTAAATAGTCCCAATTTGGATAGCCTCTCTGGGTATTCCAGTCCCGTCATTCCATGTATTAGTTTAGTTGCCCTTCTCTGAACCCCCTCAACACCGTAACATCTTTCCTGAGCACCGGTGACCAGAACTGTACACAGTATTCCATGTGAGGCCTGACAAGTGCCTTATATAATGAAAGGATAATGTTCTCGTCCTTCGCCCCTATACCTCTTTTAATGCATCCCAAAACTTTATTTGCCTTTGCAGCAGCTGACTGGCCTTGGTTACTCCAGTTTAGTCTACAATCCACTAGTACCCCCAGGTCTTTTTCCATTTCACTTTTCCCTAGCAGTACCCCATTAAGTGAATATTGGTAACATCCATTCTTGCTGCCCATGTGCATAACCTTACATTTATCAACATTGAACTTCATTTGCCATTTTTCAGCCCAAGCCCCCAGCTTATCTAGGTCAGTTTGTAGCCGCACATTGTCCTCCGTTGCATTAATTATATTGTATAATTTTGTGTTACCTGCATATATTGATATTTTACTATGCAGTCCCTCTATCAGGTCGTTGATAAATATATTGAACAGAATGGGGCCCAATACTGAACCCTGTGGCACCCCACTAGTGACTGTGGCCCAATCAGAGTATGAACCATTTATTACGACCCTCTGCTTTCTATCATTGAGCCAATTTTTAACCCAATTACACACGTTTTCACCCAATCTGAGCTGTCTCATTTTGTATATTAGCCTACTATGTGGCACGGTGTCAAACGCTTTAGAGAAGTCCAGATATACGAGATCAATAGACTCTCCCTCTTCCAGCTTAGAGCTTACTTCATCGTAGAAACTGATCAGATTTGTCTGACATGAGCGACCCTTCATGAATCCACGCTGGTGAGGAGTTATTCCCTTGTTCTCCTTGAGGTGCTCATCGATGGCCTCTCTCAGAATCCCCTCGAAAATGTTTCCCATTACTGAGGTGAGACTTACTGGCCTGTAATTACCAGGCTCACTTTTGGTCCCCTTTTTATAAATTGGAACCACGTTGGCAATGCGCCAATCCAATGGTACAACACCGGTCTTGATAGTGTCTAGAAATATTAGGTATAGCGGCCTAGCTATCTCATCACTTAGTTCCCTTAGTATCCTTGGTTGTATTCCATCTGGGCCTGGCGATTTATCGATTTTAATCTTCTTTAACCTGTTCCGCACTTCCTCCTGCGTTAGGTATGACATATTTTGCGAGGGGTTTATTTTATTCCCCTGTATCTCGTGTGGCATTTCCTTTTCATTTGTGAATACGCTTGAAAAGAAACTATTTAATAGATTTGCCTTCCCTCCATCATCTTCAATGATTCTTCCTGCATTATTTGTTAAAGGGCCAGTGCTCTCCCTGCAAATCCTTTTGCTTTTAATATAGTTGAAAAATAGTTTTGGGTTGTTTTTGCTCTCTTTGGCGATCACTCTTTCCGCCTCCTCCTTAGAAATTTTGATCGTATCTTTGCATATTTTGCTTTTTCCCTGTACGATTTTAGCGCTTCTTCGCTGCCTTTTTGCTTTAGTAGTTTGAACGCTTTCTTTTTTTCGTTTATTGCCCCTCTTACCGTCTTGTCGAGCCACATTGGTTTCCTTTTTGTTGAGATTCTTTTATTTTTAAAGGGAATGAACTGCTCACATGAGGTGATTAGGATCCTTTTGAACTTTTCCCATTTGCCCTCCGTACTGGCATTTTTGAGGATGTTGTCCCAATTAATGTTACCGATAGTAGTTCTAAGCTCATCAAATTTTGCTTGACTAAAGTTTAGTTTATTTGTTGCTCCCTGATAAGGCTTCTTATTGAATGACAGCTGGAAGTTGATTATATTGTGGTCACTGTTTCCCAAGTGTCCCTCAACCTGTACCCCCTTTATTCGGTCCGTTTTGTTAGTTAGTACTAGGTCCAGAATGGCCCTCCCTCTTGTTGGTTCCTGCACCAGTTGGTTCAAGTAATTATCTTTAATTACTCTCAAGAACTTATCACCCTTGTGAGATTTGCAGGTCTCATTTTCCCATATTATATCTGGATAATTAAAGTCCCCCATTATAAATAAATCTTGGTATTTGTATAGCGCCAACTTATTCCGCAGCGCTTTCAGGTAATAATTACTTATTACCCCCCACCAAGCTGGGTTCTCATTTTACCGACCTCAGAAGGATGGAAGGCTGAGTCAACCTTGAGCCAGCTACCTGAATCATGCAGGGATTGAACTTGCAGCCTTCAGGTCGTAGGCGAGAGCTTACACTCTGCGCCACACGAGGCTCAGTATTATAATTACTTCATTGCGGTTTGACACCTCTTCTATCTGCCTTAATAGTAATTTTTAGTTTCTTCTGTTGCTTTTGGTGGTCTATAGAAGACCCCTATCAGGATTTTGTTATTTTTTCTTCCCTGTATTTCTACCCACAGAGATTCCACCTGTTCGTCTCCTACACCTATGTCCTCCCGTAGTCTCAGATTTAAGTTCGATTTGACATACAGACATACCCCTCCCCCTTTCTGGTTCCTTCGGTCTCTTCTGAAGAGATTGTACCCCTGTAAATTTGCCGCCCAATCACACTTATTATCAAGCCATGTTTCTATTATTCCAACTATATCATAACTCTCATCAGTCATTCTTGCTTCAAGCTCACCCATTTTACCAATTAGACTTCTTGCATTCGTGGTCATACAATTGATATCGTTATTTTTGTTTTTTAAATTTGTTTTGTTGCTATTCGTACTAATGGCTGACCTCACATTTCTAACTGTACTAACCCCCCCCCCCCCCCCCCTGCTCGACCCCCATTCCCATTTCTTTGACCCAGGTCGCTAGCTACACTGGCTACCCCACTATTTATCTTTTTGCCCTCCCCCCCCAGTCCCTAGTTTAAACACTCCTTCAGCCTTCTAGCCATCTTCTCCCCCAGCATAGCTGCACCCTCCCCATTAAGATGCAGCCCATCTCTACGGTAGAGCCTGTAGCCGACAGCAAAGTCAGCCCAGTTCTCCAGGAACCCAAATCCCTCCTTCTTACACCAACTCCGGAGCCACTTGTTTACCTCCCTAAGATCCTGCTGCCTTTCTAGTGTGGCTTTAGGTGCAGGTAGTATTTCCGAGAAAACTACCCTGGAGGACCGCGCCCTAAGCTTGGACCCTAGGTCCCTGAAATCATTTTTGAGGGCCCTCCATCGACCTCTAATTTGTTTATTGGTGCCAACATGCACCATGACCGCTGGATCCTCACCAGCCCCTCCCAGTAATCTGTCAATCCGATCGGCGATGTGTCGAACTCGAGCGCCAGGAAGACAACACACCGTTCGACGATGCCGGTCTTTATGGCAGATTGCCCTATCTGTCCCCCTAATAATTGAGTCCCCCACCACTAGGACCTGTCTAGCCTGCCCTACGCTCCCCGTCCCCGTCTCACTGGAGCAGTCATCCCCCTGGCGTTCAGAGGGCGTGTCGTGCTGCAGCGGTGCTGGCTCTGTAATGGCATCCCCCTCATCTGCCAATCGTGCAAACTTGTTGGGTTGTGCCAGTTCAGGACTAGCCTCCCTGGTTCTCTTCCCTCTATCCCTCCTTCTTTCTGTCACCCAGCTTCTTGCCTGCTCCCCCTGCTCTTCCGTACTACCATCCGCCCCCGCCTCTACCCCAGCGAGTGCCTGCTCAGTGAGCACCAAACCCCTTTCCATGATGTCAATGGCTCTCAGTATTGCCAGTTGCCCTTATAGATCCAGGATTTGGGCTTCTAAATGTGCGACGTGCACGCATCTTGCGCAACAGTATGCACCCTCAATCTGCTGATCAAGGACCACATACAGTGCACAAGTAGCACACTGGATGGCATTGCCAGGCATGGAGCTCATCCTAATGGGGATCTACAATTTACTTGTGGAAGTAGTGAAGATAGATTTGTTCACACTCCGCTCACACGCTGTCGCCTCTGCGCAACCGCTCACACACTGACGCTCACACGCAACCGCTCACACGCTGCCCCCTCTGCGCAACCGCTCACACGCTGCCCCCTCTGCGCAACCGCTCACACGCTGCCCCCTCTGCGCAACCGCTCACACGCTGCCCCCTCTGCGCAACCGCTCACACGCTGACTCTTAAAAGCAACCGCTCACACGCTGACTCTTGCCAGAAACCGCTCACATGCTGACTCTTGCAAGCAACCGCTCACACAACAATTTTTTTTTTTTGCCCCCCTCCTCACAAACACTTAGACCTACAGACACACACTTACAGTAGGTACACAGAAGACACAACTAGGACACACTAGATACACAGAAGACACACACCAGATTCACACACACACACAGAAGATACTTATTGGCTCCTCTTGCAGCTCCTCCACAGTGACGTCACCTGTTCTCCCGGCGGCCGCTTACTCTGCCCTCCTGCTGCTGCTCCGGGACCTGTTCTGCTTCTGTACTCCTCCTGCCGGCTCTTCCTCGGACTCCTGTCACCTCCGGGCGCCGGTATCGGCTCCTCCGCTGGTCCTATGTCCCCTTCTGCCCCTCAGACCTGCGCTCGTGCCTCGGACCCGCGCTCGTGTGCGTCGTGTCGTGGACGACATGCGATTTTTTCTCGGGACATTCACACTCATCGGAGACAGGTTTGCATGGTTCTTCAGCGCTTAAGAGAGAACTGTCTGTTTGCTAAGTGCATCTTTGAATGAAATTTGCTTCCTTTTCTTGGCTACATAGTTTGACAGCAAGGTTTGGAGATGGATCCAGAGAAAGTCTTGGCGGTTTTGAATTGGCCTCATCCTTCGGGACTCTGAGCTACTCAGTGATTTTTCGGGTTTGCCAATTTCTATCTGCAATTCATACTGCATTTCTCCTCTCTGATGGCGCCCATATCTGCCCTCATGAGAAAGAGAGCAGATGCCAAGCAATGGCCTCCAGAAGCAGAATCTTCCTTCTAGGCTCTTAAGGAGGCCTTTTCATCAGCCTGGGTTTTAAATCCACCAGAGGAGGGGAAACTATTTTTTCTTTAGGTCGATGCATCCTCATCTGGAGCAGGGATGATCATACTGCAAAAAGCAACATCTGGGAAAATGAGAACCTGTGGGTTTTTGTCCAAATCATTTTCTCCCGCAGAATGGAACTATTTCACCGGGGATCGGGAGCTGTTGGCCATTAAAATAGCTTTGGAGTTCTGGCGATATTTATTAGAGGAAGCCTCTCATCCTATCATAATTTATACGGACCATAAAAACTTGACATACGTGCAGACGGCTCAGCAGCTTAACCCTCAGCAGGCTCGATGGTCCTTATTTTTCACACGCTTTGATTTCCTTTTGTATTTCTAAACCCGCTACTTGGAATATCAAAGCAGACACGCTATCTAGAACCTTTGATTGTGATGACATAGAGTAAACTCCACAGTGCATTATCGATCTTGCTAGGTTGGTAACTGTGGCACCTGCCTGGTTAAGAAATGCGCCACCAGGGAGAACCTTCGTACCAGAGGCCAAGAGAAGGAAGGTTTTGGCCTGGGGCCACGTGTCCAGGTTAGCTGGGCACTCCAGTCTACAAAAGACCAACGAACTCATACGTCAGTAGTACAGGTGGCCATCAATAGGTGAAGATATTTGTGAGTACCTCTTGTGCTCAGAACAAAGCAATAAAGTCAAAACCATTTCATCATGGATCTACCATCCTCCAACAACTGTACTATCATATGGATAGTGATGGACCACTTCTCTAAAATGGCTCATTTTGTGCCTTTGCCTGGTCTACCTTCCACGGGGCAGCTGGCCGAGAGGTTTATTGAACACATTTTTCATCTCCATGGCTTTCCTAAACATATTGTATCGGACAGGAGAGTACAATTTAAGCATAAATTCTGGAGATACCTCAGCAAGCTGTTGAGCATATCCCTGGACTTCTCTTCGTCCTATCACCCACAATCCAATGGGCAGGTTAAGCGGGTAAATCAAATTCTGTCTGGGTACCTCCACCACTTCATCAATGCCATCATGGGCAAAGAAGGTGTCATACTGCTGAAGTCAATGGAGGCCATCCGATTCGCGGCCCGCCCGCAGCTGACACTGTCGATAAGCCTCTCTATTGAGATAATACAGCGGCTATTCACTAGTGAAAGGCTCATCGCTCATAGTTTATGCAGCATAAAAGATCAGCAATGAGCTCATCGTTCAGTTTAAATAGCAGCTGTTCAATAGTCAACGGCCGCTGTGTTATCTCAATGGAGAGGGGCGGGGGAGCGAGAGGAGAGAAATATCCTGCACTGCCCCGCCCACCTGCTGGCCGCTCCATGCGCAAGACAGCTCTGCTGGCTCCTGTGCAGGATCACGGGAGCGCAGAGACACAGGGACAAGTGTTGAGCACCATTTGTCCCATGTAAATGGACTTTAAGATTCAAATAATAGTTGTTGAAAGTATTGCTGACCATTCCCAGAGTATTGCCACATTGTCGGCATCACATTATTGTCTAGAATGCCAAAGTACACCTCTGTGTTTATGGTTCTTGCCAGTACAACTAACGGACTGACACCATGCCTCGTAAAACATCTCTAGACCATAACGGAACCTCTCCCCTACTTAACTGTTGGCACAACACACTCAGACAAAAGGCATTCCACAGACCTCCTCCAAATCATAGTATGTCCATCTGATTTGAACATAGAGTAGCATGATACGTTACTCCATAGCATGTTTTTCTATTGCTCAACTGTCCAATGACGACGCTCCTTGCATTGTAGAAGGACCAATGGATCTTCTTTGAGAGAACCAGCCAGACATTTTTAAGATGAATAGAGGGAAATAAAACCTGAAATGTACCTGCCAAAAGAAATTTCAAGCTTCAGGCCATTGATGAATAGATGGTTTATAGAGAATACTATACACTCCAAGGGAATGGTGAAAACCCACAATAGGCAGTACAGAGCTACAGACTACAGGGCAGTGGTAAAAAATAAAAAAAATCCTTGTAATTACAGGCACAGTTCTTATTAAAATCAATGGGACCACACCAGTTTGATTTCAATGACAGCTGTGCTTGCAATTATGTGTACCAGCCACTACACGTGGATTGGAGTGGTGCTTCCACTCTGACCCCGTTGTATCCCGGGGGGTGCTGCCTGGATGACCCCTTTGTAACATGTCAGAACATGATCTTAGCTTTATAGGACAACATGTTGACTTTAGATCATTTCAGTAAACCAATTCTAACCTCTGCTGTAACCTTCCTTAAAAGTGGTCTCAGGGATCACACTGGATCAAACTGCCTGAAACCTATTCTGACAGCAGGAAACATTTGTTATTATATATCTTTTTATATTTTTGTGCAACCATTAGTCATGTTCCAGTCTTTTCTTAGTGATGAAACATAAATAGCAGGACAATAAAGCTTGACTTTATATGAGGTTTATAATGTTATCGGAAAGTAAACATGTGAGTAATAAAGAGACAGACCATAAATGAAGAATGACAGTAATCCCACTGATGAATATTTGGGGACATTTAAAACCAAACACAAATTTGGTACATTCTGCACAGATCTTCCTGTAACGACTAGCTGGAGATAAGGAATTGATATCCAGAACTCATGACAGAAATATATTTCAGCCCATTAATTTACCTCCAACTTTAAAGGTCTATATAAATAATATTGTTTGTACTTGTTTCATAAACAGCAGAGAAATGCTTCACAGGTAGTTTATAAATGAAAGTGTAGAAAACCCTGTAATTTGTTTTTCTGTTGATGTTTATTTTCCCTGTCTAAGGGTGCATTCACACAAACGTATATCGGCTCAGTTTTCACGCCGAGCCGATATACGTCGTCCTCATGTGCAGGGGGGGGGGGGCAGGATGGAAGAGCCAGGAGCAGGAACTGAGCTCCCGCCCCCTCTCTGCCTCTTCTTCGCCCCTCTGCACTATTTGCAATGAGGAGTTGGGTTAAGTTCCACTAATTAGCCCCGCCCCACCTCTCCTCATTGCACCCTTAGGCCTCGGTCAGACGGGCGTTTTTTCGCGCGATTTGCGCATACAATCTGCACATATATAGGACCATGGCTTCGCAATGGGATCGGTCACATGGCCGCTTTTTATGCGGCTGTCGGATAAATTATAGGACACGAGGAATCGCAGATCGCGCCTATCTGCATTCTGCGATTCCTTGTGTTCTATATATGCGCTAAACGGGGCCGGCGGCAGCAGCGCCGACCCCATTGAGAACATATACTACAAAGATCATTCTCCTCTGCCACAGCTGTAACAGCTGTGGCAGAGAAGAACGATGTTCGCCCATTGAATTCAATGGAGCCGGCAATACAGCCGGCTCCATTGAAAGCAATGTGCTGCCGGCGAGCGCGGCATGAATTTTCAGGAAGGGCTTAAAAATATAAGCCCTTCCCTGCAAAAACATCCAAAAATGTGTAAAAATAAAAAAAGTATATATACTCACCTTGTCCCTGCAGCCGGAGTTCAGCCATGGCCGGCCGGCAGTTCTCCTGAACTGCTCTGTGTAGTATTCAGCAGCTGGGGATTTAAAATCCCCACCTGCTGAATGGGCTGCCTCTGATTGGTCATAGCCCTCACCAATCAGAGGCAGCTCTCACTCACCCATTCATGAATTCATGAATGGGTGAGTGAGTGCTGCCTCTGATTGGCTCAGCGCAAGGACCAATCAGGGGCAGCTCTTAGCTATTGAAAGACAGCTGAGAGCTGCCCCTGATTGGTCCCTGAAAAATCATGCCGCGCTCGCCGGCAGCCCATTGCTTTTAATGGAGCCGGCTGTATTGCTGGCTCCATTGAATTTCAATGGGTTGGACAGCGCTCCTTTGATCGGGCCTGTTTCGCCGAAAACGCTGCTAGCTGCAGATTTTTTGGTGAATCGTCGGCCCGGTCATGCGATTTGCGGATGCGCATCCGTCATGCGATCCGCAAATTGCGGCAAAAAACGGTCGTCTGACCGAGGCCCTAGGCTTTCTTTCTGTAGTGTGAGTTGTATTTTTCAATGGTACTGCTTAGTGCACTGTATAATGTACTAAAAAACTTTTTAAAAATCTAGGTAGAGTGAAATGGAAAAAAAAAAAAAAATAATTGCACCATATTTGATGGGGTTTTTCATTTTTTTTTCAATGATATTCACCATGCAGGAAAAATAATGTGTTATTTTAATAGATATGATTTTTCCAAAGTTGGCAGTACCAAATATGTTTATTGTTTTTGTTTTAATGTTTTCAGAAATAAGGAGAAGGGGTTAATGTTTAAGAATACTTTATTTCACTTATTTTTTAAAGTCCTCAAAGGAGTCTTGAACTAACGATCGTTTGATCATTTATACAATATATTGCAATACTTCAGTATATTGCAATTCTGCAGGCATTCTATTAAGGCATGCCACAGGCATACATGGCAACTGTGGGGTCCTTCACAAGCCCCCAGGCTATTATAACACCAGAACAACCCCCTGCAGACTCATTGTGGGTGAGCCATTAAGGACATTTAAATGCCATTGCCAGAACTGATATCAGCATTTAAATGCCTAACAGATGCATTTATAGATCCATCCAAGGAAACCAGGGTCACATCACAAAATCTGTGATGATGCACCTGGCTGCCTATCGGGCTATGCAACTTTTACATAGCATTGCCTGACTCATCCCCTTTCTACAATGTGTAAAGTATGAGCAGAGGATGGAAGGAGTCTGGCTATGCTGTGTAGGAAGTTGCAGAGCCAAACTGGCAGCACCTGCATCATGACAGACTTAATGAAGAATGGACAGTGGCTTCAGCTGGACTAAAGGTGTGAGGATTGGAGGGCTGAGGACGCAGTGCTGGATGGAGGTGCAGGAGTGAGGAAGCCAGAACAGTCAATAGTCTTGGGTAGTGCGTTCCAGAGGACTGGTGCTGCTCTGGAGAAATCTTGGAGACAGGAATGAGAGGCTGGAGTTAAAGGGGTCCTCTTATAGAGGGACAGCACAGTAAAAGGTAATTACCATATATACTTGTGTATAAAACGACTTTTATGCTGAACCCCGTCCCCTCCCCTTGGCTTATACTCAAAATTTAAAAAAAATCTATACTTATCTCTCCGCCGCTGCTGGGGCTCAAGCGCATCTAATCGCTTGGGTCCCATCACTGTAATAAAGTTCTTTCAGCAGGCAGAGATTTAAAATCCCAAGCTGCTGAAAGGGCTGCGACTGATTGGCTGAGCGCTCAGCCATTTACAGGCAGTGCTCAGCGATTCATTGAATGACAGCTGAGCGCTGCCTGTGACTGATTACAGTGCTCAGCCAATCACAGGCAGTGCTCAAGCCATTCATTGAATTCATTGGCGGCGGAGAGGTAAGTATAGATTTTCTTTTTTATTCTTTACTACAACTAGGGATGATTTTCAGGGAAGGGCTTATATTTAAAGCCCTTCCCTGAAAATCACTGTGGGCGGTGCCAGCAGCCCATTGCTTTCAATGGGACTTTCAAGATTGGTTGATGAGGAAAAAAAAACATTATGAGAATTTGAATTCAGCCATGCAAAAAAAAACCCTTTTTATTCTGCAAAAGTGAAAAAAACTGAAAAAAATATTTAATTGTGGTATTGTTGTAATCATAGCACCCCACAAAAAATGTATCATGTTATTCATGCTGCATGAGAAAAAAATAGTGGAATTGATGTGTTTTTTCTCCCTGCTCTCCCAAAAAAAAAAAATAGTACCAATAAAAAACTACAGCTTGCAACTAAAAGCAAATAAAAGCCCTCATATGGTCATGTCAACGTAAACTAAAAAAGTTATGGCCTTCGAAAAGTGAAGATGAAAATCTCAAAAAAAAATAATTCAATCCGTAGGTCCAAAACAGACCATGTCACTAAGGGGTTAAAGGAAAAAATGCATGTAGTATTGCAGCGCAGCTTTTGATCATGTAGCACATTGCCACATTCACATGGTGAAAATCAGCCCCAAAAGCTTTATAAATTTTGCATCATAACTACATATTGGTATGGATTTTGGTGTGGGTCCACAATAGATCTCACCCTTTCAATAAAAGGAGTGAAGTCTGCTGCAGATCTGCACCAAAATCCACACCACTGATGCAGATTTTGATGCAAATTTTCAAATGTGGAAATCCATTGCATAGAATCCGCATTATTTTCAGCTGTATGTGAACCTACCATAAAACACACTAAGAAAAAACACCACAAAAAGTCATCTATAACATTTGATTAAATTATCCACAATTGTATAAAAAAAAAGATATTTGGTTTGTGGAGAACAGTAACAGAGCATACCGCACAGGGCAACATCTACCATAAGGCAAGACCTGATTTGGGAGCAGTAGTGTTGTAGACCTTGAGAGGCACAGAGTCAGTTTATTCGTTTGTGGCAGCACAGAGGTAGCTCTATGTTACTTTGTGGCAGCACAGAGGTAGCTCTGTGTTTCTTTGTGGGGGTGCTATTACTTTTTGGGACATAAAAGGGTGGACTACTACTATGAGAGGGCAATGGCAGGATCAGACATAGCAGCATGTTAGGGAGAGTGTGCAGAAACGAATGGTGACTCGAATAAGTCTTTATGGTGGACTTCATCTAAGTAGAGAAGGGAAGGAAATGGAAACAACACCAATCAGAAGAGATGCCAACTATGATCACTGGAGATAACTGCACTGTACTTACTATCACAGTGTAGAGCTGGTATCAGACTATCATATGGTGACTGCAATATTTAGCACTATACTAGAGCTGAGCCGCTGTGTAGTATACACTATATATTTATATTTTTTCTACCAAAGACACAGCACAGTGTAATGTACGGTATAATATAGCGAATGGTGTACCGGTGACCATTACCCCAATCCTGGGTGCAAGCATGCAATCTAAAAGATTTGCATCACTCCCAGAGTACTAGCACAACTATTTTTATTCACCCAGTGTGACATTTCAGTCACCTAAAAAACGCCCTGGCAAATGAAATGTACTGATATGTCACACTGGGGAATAAAGAATATTTAGAATCATAGAATGATAGAGTTGGAAGGGGTCATCTGGTCCAATCCCCTGCTCAATGCAAGATCACTAAATCATCCCAGACAGATATTTGTCTAGCCTTTGTTTGAACACTTCCATTGAAGGAGAACTCACCACCTCCCGTGGTAAGCTGTTCCACTCATTGATCACCCTCACTGTCAGAAAGTTTTTTCTAATATCTAATTAGTGTCTCCTCCCTTTCAGTTTCATCCCATTGCTTCTAGTCTTCCCTTGTACAAATGAGAATAAGGCTGATCCCTCTGCACTGTGACAGCCCTTCAGATATTTGTAAACCGCTATTAAGTCTCCTCTCAGCCTTCTTTTTTGCAAGCTAAACATTCCCAGATCCTTTAACTGTTCCTCATAGGACATGATTTGCAGACTGCTCACCATCTTGGTAACTCTTCTCTGAACTTGTTCCAGTTTGTCTATGTCTTTTTTATTCCAGATGAGTTCTTACTAAGGAAGAGTAGAGGGGGTTGATTACCTCACATGATCTAGACTCTATGCTTCTCTTAATACATGCCAGATTTTTTCACTAATACTATGGGAGTGGGTGATCTCTTGGATCACATAAATAGATATACATGGTATAATTATCTTTGTGGGTGGGGGTGACCAGACATATGTGTTAGGACTTGTGCCCCTAATATTTTAAGACTCTCGCTTCAGTGGCTACAGTTGTATCTATGGACTACCTGAGACCCAGCAATATAGCAGAACAACTTTGTAGAATAGTTAGATGGGTATGAGAAATTCTTTTGGCATTTTTGTGGTGCTTGTTGACCATTTTGGTGGCAACCGTCTTGGATTGAGACAAAGAAACTTCAATGGAAAGGAGGTTATGAGATAAACCCTGTATAAGGATTTACAAGATAGCCAACTATAGGTAGCTACCTTGTAAGTCTTTGGGTTGGGACCCATTGCTATCGGGCACCCATGTATTTACTGATCTAAAAAACCCTCTGGGATTTGTATTGTCTATATCTTCACAATATTTACATTGATAAGAGTAATTGTAAAATCTCTAATTATTATTATCTCAGCTCATTCTTCTCAATACAAGATCAAAAATATTTATCACCTTTTGGTGGAACTAAATGTTCCATGAGCCGCTCAGCCTCCGATAACCTTCTTGTGTTGTATATTTTTTATGAATGATATTTCTGGACTCTTGGGTGGAAATGGCTACATGACGTACATTGTATTTGTCTTCTCCAGCCAGAGCTTATGATGTTGGCAACAAAAACCTAGTTGTTAGGGTAAAGACAGGCTATTCATTTCAAAACTAAGCAACAGAGACTTATCCGAGCGATGATGGAAAGTAAATAAAATGAACAGCCCTGCATGCCTTTCAGAGCAATTGAACATGTTTCCTGTTATACATTGCTTGAAAAATTGCTATACAACAGCTAATTACATTGTAATATGGTATAAAGGCCAGACGATAGGTTTTCATTCAACTAATTTACAAAGGTATTTAGACTTTGTTTACATCAGTGTTGGAGGTCTCATTCAGAGCCTCTGTTGCTGATTTACACAAAAAATCCTGGACAAAATAGTGCAACATGCAGTGCTATTTTCTCTGGGACTGCATAGTAGCAAGCAAACAAAACATTCTATGGTTAATGGGTTTCATCCAGTGCCATTTGGATCCAGCATGTGCGAGGTCAAGCAATTCTACTTTTGCGCTTGTTTGGCTTCTAGCATGGGCCTGAAGAGTAGAAAACGAAAGTGCATATACAACTGAGCTCTAACAAATAATATGAAATTACTAGTTATTTTTATCAATGATTGGACTTGATGTGACTTTTTTAAACATAATTCAAACAAACTATATACACCGAATGGCCACCTTACTAGACCCCGGCCCTTTCATGATTAGAGCTCCCCTGTTTGGAAATTACCCTCATGGCCCTGCAGTGCATATGAAATCACATGAGCAAGTTTTCAGTGTGAATTCACATGACCCGGGGAGGGCAGAGTATCCTTCTTCTGCAGCCATCTCCACTAAACCAATAACAACAAACAACTTCTTTTGGATAAGCCAATTTATTAACATTAAACACATTTTTATCACCTACGAGGGGGAGTCCTTGGAGCCACAAAAATCTGGTGCTAACATCTCACAACCATAAACACTGCCCCTACCATACCGACAGGCTCAGGGGCACCACAAGCCACCCTCTCTGGGTCTCTCCGCAGACACAGTGTCTGTGGGGTCTCTCCGCAGACACTCTGGTGACAATCATTTACTTAAGGATTAGTGATAACACCCCGCACGGCAGGCACGCGGGTTAGACTCAGCAGCGTACCTCTATACGGTGATCCTGGAGTTGGACAGCTGCATAGAAAAACTTGTGGTATGAATTGGTACCTGTACGATGGGTCTCTATATACAGAATTACAGTGGTATCTCGGGATGCGAGCGCCTAATCTTGCAAGTTTTTTGACTTGCGAGCAGGCGCTCTCCCAAATTTTTGCTCTGATTTAAGAGCAAATGCTCGGGTTACAAGCTTGCTTGCAAGTAAAAAAACTCACAAGCTGAGGCTCGGGGGGGGGGGGGGGGTGGGTCTAATACTCACCTTGGGTTAACCAATCACAGCCATTCAATGATGTTATTGAATTGCTGTGATTGGATAACACAGCGCCGGCTTTCATTGGCTGATGCAGCACTGAGTTAACCAATCAGAGCAGTAGCTTGCTGGAGGCAGGGCATTGAAGCCCTGCATCCAGAAAGCAATGCTCTGCCGGCATGGAGGAGGACGTGACAGCCTGCAGCAGCTCCGCAAACCATCACGGAATGCCCGTGGTAGGTGAGTATTGATTTTTTTTTACTCGTAGTTAACGTCACAATTGAAATGAATTGGAATGCATTAATGGCATTTCAATTCATTTCAATGGAGAAAAGTGCTTTGACATACGAGTTTTTTGGCTTAAGAGCTCCGTCACGGAACAGATTAAACTCATATGTCAAGGCACTACTGTACTTGGAGATGCTCTCTCTTACTGTCTTAGGACTCATTCCATTCACATCCAGACGCCAATCGCTATGGGATGTCTCTCCTTTTCCTCCATCTTCACCTACATGGAAGCTGAAGGTGCTTTCATGTGCCTCTAAGTTAGGTGGCACTCAGGTAGCAAACAAAATGGAACTCCTTTCCCACTCTCAATCACTCCTATTTATACCTTCACTTATACCACATGACATGAGAGGCTGTTACATTTACATGCATGCAATGATTTTATTGATGTTAACTAGAGATGAGCGAGCACCAAAATGCTCGGGTGCTCGTTACTCGGGACGAAATTTTCGCAATGCTCGAGGGTTCGTTTCGAGTAACGAACCCCATTGAAGTCAATGGGCGACCCGAGCATTTTTGTATATCGCCGATGCTCGCTAAGGTTTTCGTTTGTGAAAATCTGGGCAATTCTACAAAGTGATGGGAACGACACAGCAACGGATAGGGCAGGCGAGGGGCTACATGGTGGGCTGCATCTCAAGTTCCCAGGTCCCACTATTAAGCCACAATAGCGACAAGAGTGCCCCCCCCCCCGCACTGTCAGCGTAAAGATCGTTCTCCTCTGCCATAGCTGTAACAGCTGTGGCAGAGAAGAACGATGTTTGCCCATTGAATTCAATGGAGCCAGCAATACAGTAGGTTCCACTGAAAGCAATGGGCTGCCGGCGATCGCAGGATGAATTGTCGGGAAGGGGTTAAATATATAACCCCTTCCCTGCAATTTATCCAGAAATGTGTTACAATAAAAATATATACCGCCGTATAAGGCGACGGGGCGTATAAGACGACCCCCCTACTGTCACCTTATACGCCGGCAATACAGTGGAGCAAGGAATAAAAATCATTACTTACTTCTTCTGACATTCTGCGGCGCTCCTGCAGGCTGTCACTCCCTCCTGGTGTTCTGCGGCGCTCCTGCAGGCTGTTGCTCCCTCCTGGTCCACGCCAGAGTATTGCTTTCTGGACGCAGGGCTTGAAATCCCCGCCTCCAGAAACACAGCCAATCACAGCCATTCAATGACATCATTGTCATTGGCTGTGATTGGCTGAAGGCACGTGTGTTTCTGGAGGCGGGGATTTAAAGCCCTCCGTAGAGAAATCAATGCTCTGCCGGGAACCAGGAGGGAGCAACAGCCTGCAGGAGCGCCGCAGAACGTCAGAAGAAGTAAGTAATGATTTTTATTCTTTGCTCCACTGTATTGCCGGCGTATAAGGTGACAGTTGGGGGGTCGTCTTATACGCCCCGTCGCCTTATACGCCGGTATATATTTTTATTGTAACACATTTCTGGATGAATTGCAGGGAAGGGGTTATATATTTAACCCCTTCCCGACAATTCATCCTGCAATCGCCGGCAGCCCATTGCTTTCAGTGGAACCTGCTGTATTGCTGGCTCCATTGAATTCAATGGGCAAACATCGTTCTTCTCTGCCACAGCTGTTACAGCTGAGAAGAAGGATTTGTCTTCTATATGTTCTCAATGGGGTCGGCGCTGCTGCCACCGGCCCCATTGAGCGCATATAGAGAAGATTTATGGCCTTAAGAAGGACCGTTGGGGTTCTTGAAACCTAAAATACTCCTAACACTCTCCCTATAGCAGCTCCAACACGATAGCACTTTCCCTGAACTAATGTCAGAATGCATTTGAGGCGAGCTGCGGGAGGGGCAGATTTCAATACTCGGGTGACACCTAATCTCGCCAGCCACTCACTGCAGGGGGGTGGTATAGGGCTTGAACGTTGCAGGGGGAAGTTGTAATGCCTACCCTGTCTTTCTATTGGCCAGAAAAGCGCGCAAATTTCTCAGGGAAGAAAGTGAAAGTAACTCGAACATCACGTGGTACTCGTTACGAGTAACGAGCATCTCGAACACCCTAATACTCGAACGAGTATCAAGCTCGGACGAGTATGCTCGCTCATCTCTAATGTTAACCTCTCAAGCGCCATAGCTGTACAACGCACACACTGGAAATGACAAGACAAGCTTTGCACAGTGCATCTACATGGGACAAACATGTATGACATTTATGGAGGGGGCCAGGATGATGTTCTGGGCCACAGCAAGGCCACTGCGGGGGTCATTATTACGACTGAAGCTACTATGGGGGTCACTATTACTACTATAGCTGATATAGAGGCACACTATTACTACTGAGACTACTGTAGGGGAGACTATTACTACTGGGGCCGATATAGGGGTCACTATTACTACTGAGGCCACTGTGGGGGACAGTATTACTAGTGAGGCCACTCTGCACGTAGCAGCGTACCTCTAGCTGACTTAGGGTATGTTTACATGTGGCGGAAATGCTGCAGAATGTCCATGGCAGAAATTTCCACAACAAATACCGCAGCATTTCTGCATCCACAAAAGAGTCAAAATCCGTACCATTTGTGTGAATTGTTACTGAAAATCAGCCACGTATCCGCAGCAGATTTTATACTCTCCTCCGAAGGCTTCCTGCTGTCAGCGGCCTGGTCAGGTGCAGCATCTCTGGTCAGGTGAGGCTACTACAGGCCACTGGGAACCAGAAGCCGGGGAGCACTGACAGTGGGAAGCCTTTGGAGGAGGTGAGGGGAAGCCCTGCATAGTATGAAATCAGCTGCGGATACGTGGCCGATTTCAAGTCAAAATCCCCACCAATGGTGCAAATTTTGTTTTGTTTTTTGGATGTAGTAATGCTGCAGAATTGTCTTTTTTGCAACGGCCCTGTAGTTTTTATAATGACAAAGGTAAAATCATATATCGTGATAAACCCCACCCCTAACCACACCCCTTTATCTTGCTTTGACCCTGGGAAAATCTGGTCACCTTATTTTGCTTTACCTCAGAAATACTGATAATTTTAATGAGCTTATTATTAGTGGTTATATATAAAATGCACATTGCAATATGCACCAGCAGGAAAATCCTACATATTGTATGGTACATTCCAGATACAGCATTTGTCCTTGCATTGGACTGTAAGTGGTTAAGCGAATGTATAATTAATGCACTGGGCTCTAATAGGTAGGACTTTTAAAAGAATAAAAAAGGGAAAATAATCTACAGAGATGGAAAAGATTGAATAGATGCACTGCTCTTCAGAAAATGTTCTCTCCTTCCTACATGTTTCCCTCCCACGCAATAAATCAGCACTGCTCTTCACTAGAAGAGGTGCTTAGAAAAACATTTTAATAAACCATTTCCTTTTTGTATTATTCACAAATACGTAAAAGTAGAATAAGGAATCATACACATGGCAAAGCCGCATGCACAGACCTTACATAGAGTAAATTCTGAATGGGCGCTTTAATAGAGACCCCCCTATTTAGGGTTGCCAACTTTATCACAAAAAAATACCGGCCAAGGTAAAAGGTGGTGTGGTCAGGTACATGGCTCATCACAACATATGTTTTACCTTAGTTATTCTAGTGGCCACAACTAGCAACTGTGACTCCAGTAGTGGCCATAATAGTAATAGTGCCCCCAGTTGTGGCTCAAAAAGTAATAGTGCCTCAGTAGTGGCCCCAGTAATAATAGTGCCACCAGTTGTGGCTCCAAAAAGTAATAGTGCCCCTAGTAGTAATTATACCCCCAATTATGACCCCAATAGTAAGAGTGTCCTTAGTAGTGGTCCCAATAGTAATGGTGACCCCATTAGAGGCCCTAAATGCAATAGTGTCCCCACTAATGGCCCCAAATAGTAATTCTGTACCCCACAGTGGCATCAATAGTAATTGTGCCTCAGGTAGTGGCCTCAATATAGTAATAGTGCCCGCAGTAGTGGTCCCGATTAGAGATGAGCGTGCACCAAAATGCTCGGGTGCTTGTTACTCGAGTCGAACTTTCCGCGATGCTCGAGGGTTCGTTTCGAGTAACGAACCCCCTTGAAGTCAATGGGCGACCCGAGCATTTTTTTTATATCGCCGATGCTCGCTAAGGTTTTCATGTGTGAAAATCTGGGCAATTCAAGAAAGTGATGGGAACGACACAGCAACGGATAGGGCACGCGAGGGGCTACATGTTGGGCTGCATCTCAAGTTCTTACGCGCCACTATTCTGGTTATTTGTCCTCTCATATAGGCCTCTTGGGCCAACCATAGCCATGTTGGTTGTGACTCAGGGTGTACATTAGTGGATAGATATACATTAAGCTGCTGGGATATCTCTGTTCGGGTGATTGGGTCTTTTAAAAAAACTTTCCTATATTTAAAGAAGAAGAGTAGGGAAAGGGGACACATGATGGAAACCTTTATAGATGTTACAGGAGGAGAAAAGGGAGAGGGGGATATGATGGAAACCTTTATATATGTTACAGGAGAAGAGTATGGAAAGTGGACACATGATGGAAACCTTTATATATCTTACAGGAGGAGAGAAGGGAGAGGGGGTGTGGTGGAAGTCCAGTATTCCTATATTTTGGGCCTTGGCAGTAGACAGTTATCAATTTAACATTCTGTATACATACTTCTATCTTGCTACAAATATAGTTCATGACAGTTGTGCAATAAGTACTTCCTACATATGAAAGTATCTGTTTTTCATAACTCTGCTGACAAAGATGGAATTTAGCCCGTAACCAACATGTATAAATATATTTGACTGTCCAGCTGCATGCACTAATACGGAACTAGGAATCAGACATGGACAACCGCAGAAATTACCCAAGCAATTTTACTGGAAACGTATGCAAATAACATGGGAGATTTGTGCAATTTATAGTTCATGATGTAACATCCAATCATATCGAAGGAACCCCACGTGGCTCCAAGACAACCCACTCATTTCATCCACCACCTGATGGCCAATCACAGATGACCGGAGGATGGAAGAATTGCAAGATGCTTATCCAATAATTAAACAATACGTTGTATGCATGTAATCTTTGGACTGCCCAGATGGGCGGATTTGTTAAACTCTTAAAATAGGCTACACGCCGATCATTAAAGTTAGAATTGAGGAAGCTAGGCATGCTGAACCCCGTGTCAGTGTGAAAAACTTCTTATGCGCATTATCAATTCAGAATTAATATGGAGGGCTGTAAACATTCCAAATTGAGTAAGCCGTAATTCCGCAAAGGAAATCTACGACAGTGGCGACCACGAAGGGACTGTGATCGACAGGTTCCATAGAATTCGGACAGAAGACACGGACATATGCGACCTTGGACTTGGTGGGCCCAAAATATCATCAGAACACGGTGAGATAAATTAATTATCTATACCTGTGTGGCTAAGTTCAGGCTCGCCCATGTGCCGTGCCAGGCCGAATGATTTGGACCCGATCGACAGGTACTTCTTTAAGTCTCGATCACATGATAAGAACCTGTCATAAGATATAAAGGAATGTTTACATGCCTGTCGTTTTGAGAGTACTGGTTGGTTGGCAAGGTCAGTGAATTGCTTTAAGGGAGAGGAAGTCCCCGCAGGGGCCCCCTGCTCGGGTCAGGTTTGGAGTCTAAAACCTTAGAGTCAGGGGGGCCTGACGGAGTAGTTTGACTAGGTGGTCCTGCTCTGGTCAGGTTTGGAGTCTAAAGCCTTAGAGACAGGAAACGGTCAAACGTCTGGACAGGCAACGCTGCTCCGTTAGAGTCTGGTAATAGACCTAGGAGGGGGGCCTGCCAGACAGTATCCCGAGGGGCAGTTTAGACCAAACCAGCCGTACTGGTGCTCCGTCTAATTGTCTGTCTACTTGTGTGTGTCCACAAATATTTGTTTATTGTTTAAATGTCCACGAGTAGATCCCTCCGTCTGAGGGTAGATTGATAAACTGTGTAGCGACAGAAATGCTAGAGACTCTAGGGCGGGGCATACTGTGTCCGGCGTCTGAGGAGACTTCTATAATCATGAATTTGGCAGCCATGATTGAAATTGCAAGGCAGCAAACAATGAGCCAAGGTTAATTCTTACACCCTCCAGAAAAGTGTGGAAGGGGTGGAGAGTCAAGTTATCATTGATTAATCAAGCAATCTTTCTGTGTGTCCTACCTATATAAAGTTAGTGTGCTTGTTTGTTGTGTAGAGCTAATCCTGCTGAGTTGTTATATAGGAATAGTTTGTTTGTTGGTCATATAGAATTAGTATCAGTCCTGCTAAACTGTAAGAAGGGAGTGTTAGCAATGAGAATGCATTGGCTGGGTTATAGCCAAGATAATGCACCGTACACAGCGGCGCGCTGTGGGTTTGGACTTTATAGGTTAGGTTGCGTTATTGGATCCCTTCTAGTAAAAGACAGACTACTAAACTGTGTTGTCTTTGAATTGTTAAACGTTAATAATAGCATAGAAGTATAGGCTTATGCCCGTAAGTGTGTTTGGAGAAAGAAAGAAAAAAAAAGCTGCTAACTACATTTAAAAAGAGGAAGTGGAACTCTTAATAGAAGCGGAGCAATTCCTGTGCTGTAATAAATAACTACTGTTGGATGTTAAAACTACTGCGGATGGCTTGTTATGTAACCTAATCCTTCAGACAAATACATCCGTCATACAAATGTAAAAAGTTGTATGCCACTCACATCCTGAGGGGGCTCTTAAGAATACAGACTGCGTAGCCCACCAAATCCCAATACACCGTGCCCACAAGAAAATACGTCTATGTTTGCCAAGTCCCCAATAGGTGTTTAGTCCCCAATTCAATTGTAACCACCGCTGTGACAGAAGTTACAACATAATCTATGTGATTTATGCATTAGACGTTAGAATTTCTCTAAGTGTCAGAAAAGAGGAAGTGAAGGTGGGCTGCAATGGCGTCTGTATTAATATACAAAGACACCAGCTTAGTGAATAGAGAGAATTGCAGTACATTACCAATCAGATGGAGATGCCCGGCATCTAAGACTGCATCTGCCCGGTCGCCGGAAGTCTGACAAAAATTGTTGTAAAAGTGAAAATTAGCCACGTACTCCCGTTATCTCCCTTATAATCCTGTCGCTGGGCTGTCACATGAGTAAGAGACCTAAAAAGAGGAAGTTACTTGCCCTGTAGTCCCAGCACAAGTAACGTATATTCACAGACAATATAGAATAAATAAACTACAGGGAGAAAGAGAGACGGTAGAGAAGCCAAGGAATAGGAAACAAGCAGGTAACGATAAGGCCAGGTATCCACAGGAGGAACGGGGCAGATTGACCCGTAATTTGTAAAATGTAAATTGTGTGGTGCATAAGACTTTATCTTTATTGAGTTGTGATGTGTACCCAAGGACTGCCAAACATTGAATGAGGGAATAAGGAAGTGATTAGCCACACTCAGAGGGGTGGAGCTAGATGATGCAAGAATACGTCTCTTCTCCAGGAGGGGGTAAGAATCATAGATAGCCAGAAGGAAAAGTTTTGTTTTTTTCTCCTGTCCCAAACTCAGCTTTCCACGGTTCCTGACAAATTATGGGACACCTACAAGACAGGCATAGGGAAATTGAATGTATCGACCATGATAATATATACGAGACCCAGATACACACCCCTGGGTCAAGCAGTATCCCCCTAGATAAAAAAAAAAAAAAAAAAAAAGGGTGAAGGGTCAGCCACACATGTTAGGTGCTGTGTGCTGATGCTTTGGAAAAAACTGCCAACCGGCCACAATTTCACTGTTAATTTCTCTTGCAGAAGGCTGTAAGGCCTGGAGGCCTCCAAAGACTAACCAAGTTCTGCAGGCCATACCTGTACTTACACCCGTTGCCAAATTCCGCACCTTTCTGGGCCTTGTTTCATACTGCCGCCTATATGACAGTATTGACACAAAAGCACGAAGGACAACCACAGCCATGAGGGTGGATCCAGTGACTTGAGGAGCTCCCTCACCTGCTTTTGCGATGGCAGCAGTACAGGCAATGGTTGACAAATCTTCTAAGTTGGTATTGGACTACCCCCTAGTGGTCCACACGCCAAATGACACCCAGAACATACTCATGCAAGTGCAACCCAAGCACTTAGCTCTGGCCTATTAGATCCGGCTACAATGTGCTCTTTCCATGCCTCCCCCAATATTGCTCTGAGCTTCCCAATGTTGTAATACCTTGAATCCGGCTACTCTTCTTTTAATCAGGTATTCCTGGGGGGAGGGGAGGCATAGGTGATTTGAGTATGGCGGATCAGCTATTTTTTAAACAGCATTATTGTAGTGATGTACACACTGTTAATGATGCATATTTTGAGTTTTCTTTTGTAGATGGTATCAGGGTGAGGATTGATGATTCCGAACCAGATATGCAGAGGTCACACAACAAGATGTCCTAAACGCAGAAGCTCTGCCTCCGCATGTCTCAGGGCAAGAAGCGGAACCGGAGGCCCTCACTGGGGCGTGTGGAGTGGTAGAAGGTAAGTCGGCAACTTTTTACACTGACTCCTGGAATGCATTTGGCATAGCTCATGATTATGGCCCAATATGGAAGGCCAGACAGCTTGTTATCTCAGTAGGACAGCCAATTAAGAATGGTGCAGCGGTGCAGAGTCTCATGGAATCCCTACTACTACTACCTGGCAATGGAGAATCCACACCGATTTCTACAACGGAGAAGCGAGAGATGACACCCTCGCCGACAACACAGCAAAGGCAGCGGCCCTCAAGCCGTGGAAGAAAGAAGAATAGATACTGACAGCATGAGTCAGTGATAAGACTTTGGACTTTGATAAAACCTTTGGACTTTGATAAAACCTTTGGACTTTGATATGTCAAGGACTTTACAGTTACAAGTCAACGAGGAAAGAAAGCAGATGGGCTAAAATACGGGAGCGACAGCACAGGACGGCGTATGGCGAACAATCAACAGAACTTGCCTACAGAGGTCCCTGTCCCCCATGATGGCCCAGCTGGTATACAGAATCAAAAGCAGCGATGACGGCGACACTGAACAAGAATGGGTGACACCTGGGTTCTCTGTAGCTGCTGCATCATTTGTCCAGTTAGCATGATCTTTGCCATATGCGAGTCCGGACAGAAGTAAGGTGGCCATATAACACTTGCCTTGACCACTCTACCCATTTCAGAGATTGCCAATTTGACCACATTCAGCTCACACCTGTTGGGGAGTATGAACATGTGCTTGTTGTTGCTCGAGTCTTTCTCAGGTTGGAGGCCCACCCGGATACTAAGGTAAATGAGCAGATAACCACACAGAAATTCATGAATGAGGTAATCTGCAGATATGGGGTACCAGAAGTAATTGAGTCGAACAAAGGTACACACTTCACAGGTGAAATAATGCAACACGTCATGTCTGTTTTGGGGTATATTCCAGGCTTTTCACACACCCTACCATCCACGGAGTAGGGGGAAAGTAGATACGAAAGGCAATAGAGAAAATAGGTAAATTTTGAATTGAGTATCTTTCATTAGTTTTTCTTTTTCTTAGGAGGATACATGCCACAGAAGCTGAATTTGGGGAATGATTTTCTTGTTAATTTTGTCATAGGCCTCTCCAAGGAATTGTTAGTAATGCATTCTGCAGTCTCTGCTTTTCCCCAGGTCCTACAGATGAGTGTCACAATCTAAAACCAGGTGACAGGGTCTATGTGGAAAAGTTTAAGAGAGAAACCCTGTTTGAATGTCCCTACCAGATGTTGCTCACCACCCCAACTGCAGTCAAGCTCAAAGGAAAGCCCACTTGGACCCACATGTTGGCGTTGAAAAAAACTAATGATCCTGCATATCCTTTACATGCTATAATGTGGTACACTGAGGGTGAGAATCTAACACTGCATCGTGCTAAGAGAGACGTTGACGCTCCAGGTGGTAACTTTGATCCACATGTACACATAGATGTAATAGGAGTGCCAAGGGGGGAGCGAGATTAATTTAATTCTAGAGATCAGGTTAAAGCAGGTTTTGATTCCTCATTTGCTTTTGTCACTGTTAATAGTAATGTAGATTGGATGAATTATATCTCTTACAATCAGCAGAGGTTTGTAAACTACACCAGAGATGCTTTGCAAGGGTTAGCTAACCAGTTAGGGCCCACTGCATCCATGGCGTTCCAAAATAGAGTGGCCGTGGATATGATTTTCGCAGAAAGAGGTGGGGTATGTAATTTCCTGTACGTGTATTCTCCCTTTAATGTGACCAATGTTTCCCTTGTTTGAAAAAGATGAAGAGCCAGTTCCGATAATGCCAACCAGGTACGTTACCAGAAGAATGGAGAAATGTACCAGTACTGCACCTGCCTCAGTCTCATAAGATGGACTGTCAGTGGACTTCCCATTTGCCTAGGGAAAGTGCAGAAGACCTTAGGTTCCGGCGAGGGCACACCCTGTGGGGTGGTAACTCGTACAGATAGAGGGTATGGATGCCCGGAAATAAGCCCAGGGAATCCATGGCCTCCTTCTGAGGTGAGGTAGGGATCCCTCCCCTTTTAGGAGTAGGGACTTACGGGCAGTGGGAAAACCCTGACGCAAGGGTGAGGGGAACTGGACGTGTTCACCATTAGGACTATCTCCAGGAGGGACATTGGTGTGGGTGAAGATTAAGGAGTCCCACGCCGTGCGTACCTGTGCACGCTATTAGTATTGTAACATTATGCTAGAGCGAGAAGAGAGGCTCCTGGTGATAGTTTTGATCTACACGTATACATTGACATCATAGGATAGCCAAGGGGGGTACCTGACAAGTTTTAAAAATTAGAGACCAAGTTAAAACTAGATTCGAGTCCATTTTTCCGATCATTAGGGTAAATAAATGTTGACTGGATTAATTATGTTTATTATAATTAACAGCGGTTTATAAATTATACTAGAGACGCCTTATAGGGACTAGTCGACCAATAGAACCTACCTCGACTACGACTTTTCAAAATAGAATGGCACTAGGTACGATTTTAGCCAAAAAAGGGAGTGTCTGTAAGATGATAGGGGAGACTTGTACCTACATTCCAGACAAAACGTGACCCACAGGTAAAAACGCAGTTGCCATTAAGAAGCTGACCGCACTAACTAAAATGAGCTAACCTTAGTCTGTTTTCCTCAGTTAGGTACCTAACAGGAGAAGGAAAAAATATAGAAAAATAAGTTTTGGAACATTGTGTATTTAGAACACTGTGATAGGGTTTTGCTAAGATTTTGCTTTATTTTATCTGCAGTGCACTCTGCTTATGTCCACGCAACATGCCGGTGTTACAACGCCCCTGGTCCTGTTACCTTGCCGCCTCTGGAAAAGGGAAGTGGGAATAATCAGCTTGTAGCTCTTTCCTTCGAGACTAATATATATGATAATGCACTTACTAATAAGACAGGGGTTCAGTCATGTTGATCAGTCATTAGATAGTCCTGACTTTGCACTCTTGTTGATGAATCGAGGTAACGTCAAGAAGGCGGGGTTCTATACAAGTTATGCAGAGTTTACCTGAAATAGTAAAAGTCGCACCTCTCCTAACCTGATTATATTTGTCACCTTTATAGTCATTCTAATTTCTGTTTGTCGTTGCATACAGTGTATTCCGACCCTGATGACTGCCTGGTCCACCTGTCCCACTACGACGTCCAACAAAAAGCCCACTGTCAGCGCAACCGTCGTCATCATGGATCCAGAATGTGATGATGTCGAACCATCCTATACCCCCATGGCAGTAGTAGGCGCAGTCGTCTACAAAACAATGCGAGTCTAGGGTCAGCGGTGGGGGATTGGGGTGGGACGGAGCAGGGCGAGTTTAGTGAAACAGATAGTTTCAAGGGGGGTCTGTGGTGGAAGTCCAGTATTCCTATATTTTGGGCCTTGGCAGTAGACAGTTATCAATTTAACATTCTGTATACATACTTCTATCTTGCTACAAATATAGTTCATGACAGTTGTGCAATAAGTACTTCCTACATATGAAAGTATCTGTTTTTCATAACTCTGCTGACAAAGATGGAATTTAGCCCGTAACCAACATGTATAAATATATTTGACTGTCCAGCTGCATGCACTAATACGGAACTAGGAATCAGACATGGACAACCGCAGAAATTACCCAAGCAATTTTACTGGAAACGTATGCAAATAACATGGGAGATTTGTGCAATTTATAGTTCATGATGTAACATCCAATCATATCGAAGGAACCCCACGTGGCTCCAAGACAACCCACTCATTTCATCCACCACCTGATGGCCAATCACAGATGACCGGAGGATGGAAGAATTGCAAGATGCTTATCCAATAATTAAACAATACGTTGTATGCATGTAATCTTTGGACTGCCCAGATGGGCGGATTTGTTAAACTCTTAAAATAGGCTACACGCCGATCATTAAAGTTAGAATTGAGGAAGCTAGGCATGCTGAACCCCGTGTCAGTGTGAAAAACTTCTTATGCGCATTATCAATTCAGAATTAATATGGAGGGCTGTAAACATTCCAAATTGAGTAAGCCGTAATTCCGCAAAGGAAATCTACGACAGGGGTACATGATGGAGACCTTTATATATGTCACAGGACAATAGAAGAGAAATAGGAGAAATGATGGACAGTCTACTTTCCTCCATGAACTGCACCACTCTTATTGATTGGTTGCATATGGTATGGCATCTCTTGAAGTGAAAGAGGATATCTATAAACCACACACATCTCGAGGAAAAGTGAGGTTGTGTTTAGATAAACCAGGCATTTTAAAAATTAATCTCATACAATTGTTTTAAAGCAGGATTCATTGGGAAATGATATACAAATGTAGCCAAGTTCAACTTGACTTAAGACATTAAAGAGAACCTGACATAACATTTGAGCACCATAGACAACACTATGATGCTGAAAGGTCAAGGAATGGGAAGTCTGGCGAGTGGCGTTTTATACTCAACGGGTGCCCTTTTCCAGCACTTTGTCTCCTTAAAGTTTATGTGTGCGCACAGAGTGACTCTCTTTACCAACTCTGTGTGTGCTCTCTCATTCATTTCTATACTCACTATTCCTTGGACTTCCTGTTACATCATTTATGGGGCTCAAGGGACATGACAACCTCCCTTTAAGATGACTTTCCCTGCAACAATTTGTTTACCCTCTCAATTGATTTGCAATGACTATTGTTGTGTTAAGGTAAGATAATAATAGCTTTTAAATTACTTAAGATAAGAACACTATCATGTGTTACACTAGGCTACATTTGTAGGAACATGGTTAAAACCAAAACATAGAATCATAGAATGGTAGAGTTGGAAGGAACTTCCAGGGTCATCTAGTCCAAGTCCCTGAGTGGAACATGTTGAACACTAAATCATACCTAAATGCTATCTAGAAAAGTATTTATGCAATAAGGTATGAGAGTTATTTAGGCTATGAGGGTCCTAGAGGCAGATGCCCAAGCCTAAACAATGCCAAACCAATACAAAGAAAGCAATGTGCCTTTAAGATATTTTAGAGCTGATTAGGCATGGAGGAGACCTTAGAGGTTCTTGTTGAAATAGTGGATACTCAACCGAGGAAGTCTTGTTCTTTAAGTGACCCTCCGATCCTGGACTCACACAAAGATGGCCTCACTATATATCAATATTTGCAGATGACACAAAATTATACAATATAATTAATGCAACAGAGGATAATGTGCGGCTACAAACGGACCTAAATAAGCTGGGGGCTTGGGCAGAAAAATGGCAAATGAAGTTCAGTGTTGAAAAATGTAAGGTTATGCACATGGGCAGCAAAAACAGATGTCACCAATATACACTTAATGGGGTACTGCTAGGGAAAAGGGAGATGGAAAAAGACCTGGGGGTACTAGTGGATTGTAGACTAAACTGGAGTAACTGCAAAGGCAAATAAAGTCTTGGGGTGCATTAAAAGAGGTACAGGGGCGAAGGACGAGAACATTATTCTTCCACTATATAAGGCACTTGTCAGGCCCCACATACTGCGCACAGTTCTGGTCACCGGTGCTCAGGAAAGATGTTACAGTACTGGAGGGGGTTCAAGAAAGGGCAACTAAACTAATACATGGAATGAAGGGACTGGAATTTCCAGAGAGGCTATCAAAATTAGGATTATTTACTCTAGAAAAAAGACGGCTAAGGGGTAGAGATGAGCGAGCACCAAAATGCTCGGGTGCTCGTTACTCGGGACGAAATTATCGCGATGCTCGAGGGTGCATTTTGAGTAACAAACCCCATTGAAGTCAATGGGCGACCAGAGCATTTTTGTATATCGCCGATGCTCGCTAAGGTTTTCATTTGTGAAAATCTGGGAAATTCAAGAAAGTGATGGGAACGACACAGAAACGGATAGGGCAGGCGAGGGGCTACATGTTGGGCTGCATCTCAAGTTCCCAGGTCCCACTATTAAGCCACAATAGCGGCAAGAGTGCCCCCACCAATTTTTACTTCTGAAAAACCCTCATTAGCAAGGTATACCTTAGCTAAGCACCACACTACCTCCAACAAAGCACAATTACTGCCTGCATGACACTCCGCTGCCACTTCTCCTGGGTTACATGCTGCCCAACCCCCCCGCACGACCCAGTGTCCACAGCGCACACCAAAGTGTCCCTGCGCAGCCTTCAGCTGCCCTCATGCCACACGCTGAGGAGGAACCGGAGGCAGACAACTGCAGAGGGTTGGCAGGGCCAGGCAGCAACCCTCTTTAAAAGGGGCGGGGCGATAGCCCACAATGCTGTACAGAAGCAATGAGAACTCCAATCCTGTGCCACCTCCGTCAGAAGCTGTAAATGTGGGCATAGCAATGGGGAATCTATGTGCCACACAGTATTCATTCTGTCAAGGTGTCACATAGCTCAATCCACACTGCAAGGGGAAAGCCGTCAGCGCTCTGCCCCCTACCCAAGTCAGTCAGTGCGTTTGTGCCAGACAGGTCAAACACCGCAATGGGAACTAAGTTTGCACCAACAGCATAGGTGGGTCCTAGGAAACCCAAGACATGAACAAAAAATTGATCTGATCTGCCAAACATGGCAGACTTGCACCGCGCCCACGGCATAGGCCTCAGCCCACAGATTCAGCAATCCTAGGCTGGAAGCAGACTTTTACTGCACCCAGGATATAGGCCTCTGCACAAACCCTCAGCAATCGCATGCCTACAGCAGACTCCAATGCTAGTGTAGCTGTGCACGTCTCATTAGCGCTGTATTGCTCCTGTAGTTTGTCCCAATGCAGTGCCCCGGATAGGTACAACTCCGTGTGGACCGACAGCATGGGTGGGTCCCAGAAAGCCACCGGCGTTACATAAATAAATCCCATTGCATTGCCCAGCACAGCTGAGGTAACGTCAGATTAAATGCAGGTGGGCTTCGGGCCACACTGCATGCCCCAGTCTGACCGGGGTTTTTAATACATAGACACAGGCAGGTACAAAACCCTAATGTGAAGTCCGTGTCTAACCAAAGCATGGGTGGCTCCCTGGAACCCACCAGCGGTACATAAACAAATCCCATTGCAGTGCCCAGCACAGCTGAGGTAACGTCAGATTAAATGCAGGTGGGCTTCGGCCCACACTGCATGCCCCAGTCTGACCGGGGTTTTTAATACATAGACACTGACAGGTAAAAATCCGTAATGTGAAGTCCCTGTGGACCCACAGCATGGTTGACTCGCTGGAACCCATCGGCGGTACATAAATGTATCCCAGACTGGTAATATATACCTTAACAGTAACTGCGTTGGTGGGAATGTGGTAGCGACTGAGGACCTAGTAGCGCGGTTTTATTTAGTTGGTTTTCGGAATGTGGCCAGGATTAAGTGGACCTTGGCAGTAACCGCGTTGGTGAGGGCGCGTACAATGTTGCGGGAGACGTGGTCGCGCAGGGCTGGGACGGCACATCGGGAAAAGTAGTGGCGACTGGGAACCGAGTAGCGCGGGGCCGCCGCCGCCATCATGTTTTTGAAAGCCTCCGTTTCCACAAACCTATACGGCAGCATCTCCAGGCTGATCAATTTGGCAATGTGCACGTTTAGCGCTTGAGCGTGCGGGTGCGTGGCGGCGTACTTGCGCTTGCGCTCAAACAGTTGCACTAGTGACGGCTTTACGCTGCGCTGAGAGACATTGCTGGATGGGGCCGAGGACAGCGGAGGGGAGGGTGTGGGTGCAGGCCGGGAGACGGTCGTGCCTGTGTCCTGAGAGGGGGGTTGGATCTCAGTGGCAAGTTGGGGCACAGGGGGAGAGGCAGTGGTGCAAACCGGAGGCGGTGAACGGCCTTCGTCCCACCTTGTGGGGTGCTTGGCCATAATATGCCTGCGCATGCTGGTGGTGGTGAGGCTGGTGGTGGTGGCTCCCCGGCTGATCTTGGAGCGACAAACCTTGCACACCACAGTTCGTCGGTCGTCTGCACTCTCAGTGAAAAACTGCCAGACTTTTGAGCACCTCGGCCTCTGCAGGGTGGCATGGCACGAGGGGGCGCTTTGGGAAACAGTTGGTGGATTATTCGGTCTGGCCCTGCCTCTACCGCTGGCCACCGCACTGCCTCTTCCAACCTGCCCTGCTGCTGCACTTGCCTCCCCCTCTGAAGACCTGTCCTCAGTAGGCGTAGCAAACCAGGTGGGGTCAGTCACCTTATCGTCCAGCTGCTCTTCCTCCGAATCCTCTGTGCGCTCCTCCCTCGGACTTACTGCCCTTACTACTACCTCACTGATAGACAACTGTGTCTCATCGTCATCGTCCTCCTCACTCACTGAAAGGTCTTGAGACAGTTGCCGGAAGTCCCCAGCCTCATCCCCCGGACCCCGGTAACTTTCCAAAGGTTGGGCATCGGTCACGACAAACTCCTCCGGTGGGATAGGAACCATTTTTTCCCAATCTGGGCAGGGGCCCGAGAACAGTTCCTGGGAGTCTGCCTGCTCCTCAGAATGTCTCATTGTAATGGAGTGAGGAGGCTGGGAGGAAGGAGGAGCAGCAGCCAGAGGATTCAGAGTTGCAGCTGTGGATGGCGTAGAAGACTGGGTGGTCGATAGACTGCTGGATGCACTTTCTGCCATCCACAACAGGACCTGCTCACACTGCTCAGTTTCTAATAAAGGTCTACCGCGTGGACCCATTAATTGTGAGATGAATCTGGGGACCCCAGAAACTTGCCTCTCTCCTAATCCTGCAGCAGTCGGCTGCGATACACCTGGACCAGGAGCTCGGCCTGTGCCCACACCTTGACTTGGGCCTCCGTGTCCTCGCCCGCGTCCACGTCCTCTAGGCCTACCCCTACCCCTCAGCATGCTGTATTACCAGTAGTGCAGAAACAGAACGCTGTAATTAAATGTGCCGCTTATTGGCCTGTGGTTGGAGGCTGACTTCGCTTACGGAGCGCACTGCAGAGCCAGGAAACAATTATGCGCAAGCCTGTAGTGAGACCTAGGTGCGTATGACTGGGCTACTGGAATTCACAGCGCAGAACCAGTTAAGTGGCCAAAGGCCAGTGGTAGGCCTTAAGTATTTTGCTTCAATTGTTTAAAATGGTGAGGTGAAAAACCAGACAGACACCGTATGCAGCGTATATATGTATACTGTTTCCCTCTGGCAGGATGGCGACGATCATGTATCGGACACAGCAGAGCCAGGAAACTATTATGTGCAAGCCTGCTGTAACGCTTAGCTGGGTATTAATTAGCGACTACTACCCCCAGCAGACACGCAGTAAACTGAAAACGGTCACAGGCACCCGAAATATAGTATTTTTTTCCAATTTTTGGGAAAAAGCCCACTGCCTATATAGCCTGTATATGGATTTCCCTGTTGGAGGAGGACTGTGGTTATTGAAAGCACAGTGCAGCCAGAAAAAATTATGCGCAAGGCTGCAGTAGCAACTAGCTGGCTAATAAGTGTGCAACTACTACCCCCAGTAGACATGTAGTAAACTGAACACGGTCACAGGCAGCCCAAAGATTTTTTTTTTCCAATTTTTTTTGAAAAAGCCCACTGCCTATATAGCCAGTATACCTCTTTCCCTGTACCACTGTCCCTGCCTCACCAGTGCTGCCCCTATACTCAGTAAAATGACTGCAGACTGAGGACGCTATGGTCTGCACGCCCGATATACAAAAAAAAAAAATTTGCAACACTGCTAAAAGCAGCCTCAACAGTACTGCACACGGTCAGATGTGGCCCTAAGAAGGACCGTTGGGGTTCTTGAAGACGAATATAACAGCCTAACACTCTCCCTATAGCAGCTACAGCAAGACAGCACTTTCCCTAATGTCTCTCAGCGTGCACCTGTGGCGAGCCGCGGGCGGCCCCAGTTTATATACTCGGTTGGCACCTGATCTTCCCAGCCACTCAATGCAGGGGGGTGGGATAGGGCTGGAACTTCACAGGAGGAAGTTGTAATGCCTTTCCTGTGTTACTTTTGGCCAGAAAACGGCGCACAATTTTCTGGGAAGAAAATGAAAGTGACTCGAACATCGCGTGGTACTCGTCTCGAGTAACGAGCATCTCGAGTACCCTAATGCTCGAACGAGTATCAAGCTCGGACGAGTACGCTTGCTCATCTCTAGTCCCGATACATTAATAGTGCCTGCAGTAGTGTCCCCAATAGTAATAGTGCCCCCAGTAATGGCTCAGATAGTAATAATGCCCCCAGTTGAGACCCTATAGTGAAAATAACTCTGTTGGAGTCCTCAATAGTAATAGAGCCCTATATGTGCCCCCTTTGCATCCCTGGCAAGTTATGTGGCCCTTCCTTGAGCTACCGTGTTTCCCCGAAAGTAAGACAGTGTCTTACTTTCTTTTTATCCCCAAAAGCCCCACTATGTCTTACTTTCGGGGTATGTCTTATATTGGAAAAAATATATTTTTTTTTTACATTTTTCTTTTTTTTACATTTTTCTTTCTTTTTTTTTACACTATTTGAGTCCCTCTGAGGGACTTGCAGCAGTATGCCTATGATCGCTGTGATAAGGCATGGCAGAGCTACTGCTCTCCCATGCCTTATCGCCTATACAGCGACAGACATCGCGAAAGCCGGCCGGAGATACAGAAGGATCGCGATTCCTCTGTGAACTCTTTCCCTGCCGCGATCTACTTAGATCGCGGCAGGGAAGGGGTTAACAGCGGGGCGGCGCATCTCTGATGCCCCCCCCCGCTGTTGCAGCGGGACGCTGGCTGTGAGTGACAGCCGGCTCCCGCTGCGGGATAGCACGGGATCTTATGTGATCCCGTGCAATCTCCAGGACGTACCGGAGATAGCTAGATAGCTAGATGCCCCCCGCTGTTGCAGCGGGACGCCGGCTGTGAGTGACAGTCGGCTCCCGCTGCGGGATAGCACGGGATCTTATGTGATCCCGCGCTATCTCCAGGACGTACCGGAGATAGCTAGATAGCTAGATGCCCCCCCACTGTTGCAGCGGGACGCCGGCTGTGAGTGACAGCCGGCTCCCGCTGCGGGATAGCACGGGATCTTATGTGATCCCGCGCTATCTCCAGGACGTACCGGAGATAGCTAGATGAGAGGGAGGCGGCAATACCCCCGTGTTTCCCCGAAAGTAAGACATATGTCTTACTTTCGGGGTACGGCTTACATTGGCCGACCCCCCTGAAACCCCCGATACGTCTTACAATCGGGGGGTGTCTTACTATCGGGGAAACACGGTATGCTTCAGTACTGGCTTATGATTTGTAGTCAAATAAATAGACTTTAAAGTGATTGTATGGGACCAGACAAAGGGTCTGTTATTTTCCTATAAATAGTGCCACTTATGGATGGAAACATAATACTGTATGTGCAACCTGTGTGCTTGCATATGGCATTTGTGGCCAAAGAACCCTCAACCATCATCTTTGAGTGTGCCTATCATCTCATTTTATTAGGAATATAAACATGATGCAGCATCTTTCTCTGCTCCCTCCAATAGAACTCAGTTTATGTTCTCTGTTGATAAACAACCTTTCTCACCAGCAGCAATATATCCTCTGTAGAATATCTGACCCTAACAGAGCACATATTATATAGACATATAAACGTGATGCAGCTTCTTTCTCTGGTCTCTCCAATATAACCCCAGTATACAAGCTTTTACACCAGTAGCAATATATCCCCTGTAGAATATCTGGCCCTAACAGACCACATGTTATATAGGCATATAAACATGATGCAGCTTCTTTCTCTGGTCTCTCCAATATAACCCCAGTATACAAGCTTTTACACCAGTAGCAATATATCCCCTGTAGAATATCTGGCCCTAACAGACCACATGTTATATAGGCATATAAACATGATGCAGCTTTTTTCTCTCGTCCCTCCAATATAACCCTCGTATAGAAACTTCCATACCAGCCGCAATATATCCTCTGTAGAATATCTGACCCTAACAACAGACCACATGTTGTATAGGCATATAAACGTGATGCAGTTTCTTTCTCTGGTCTCTCCAATATATCCCCAGTATACAAGTTTTCACACCAGCAGCAATATAGAATATCTGTAGAATATTTGGCCCTAACAACAGACTATACATTATATAGGCATATTAACATAATACAGCGTCTCTGTCCCATGCTTAACAGTAAAATGGCCGCTGATTAAACTGTGCCTATGTTATATAGGAATAGGTCATGTGATGCAGGCACCCAATGAAACTGCTGCCGATATGCAAAATAAAGGAAAAATTTGGTGATCTCACTAAGGCACCTTGGCTGCTGATTGGCTGCACGTTGACCTCTGCAGCAAGAATTATGGGAAATTGGATTTTCCCACGATTTGTGCCCCAAATCCATTTGGACTTACCCAATTAAAATTTGTAAAATCGGTGTGATTTAATCGACTGGATGATCAAGATGAGCAACTCTAATACTAACATCCTCTGACCAGGTGACAGTCAGGGTTCATTGATTCATGCTGCTTGCGCAAAATTCTGACCCTCCCAGCAGCACAGGGCAACAGAAATCTGGGGAGATGTTTTTCCACTGCTCAATGATACAATTTTTGCTTAATTGTGCATTGTGTGTTCATCAGAATGATTCCAGACATCCTCCTCTGAACCCTTTCATTGATGAGTTGTTTCTGTCCACAGAATTCCCTTTCACTAGATCTTTTTTCTCCATCACGCCACTCTCGATATACTCTTCACACTCTCGCACAAGAAGCTATTTTAGGTATTGGGAAAAGCCCTTTATATAGTTATCTTTCCTCTGTTTTAAAGAAGGCATAACTAATTTGGGCAAAAGGTGGCAGTAACACATAGTAATCCTGTTAAGGGCTAGAGATGAGCGAGCACCAAAATGCTCGGGTGCTCGTTGCTCAAGTCGAGCTTTCCGCGATGCTCGAGAGTTCGTTTCGAGTAACGAACCCCATTGAAGTCAATGGGCGACTCGAGCATTTTTGTGTATGACCGATGCTCCACTTAGGTTTTCACTTGTGAAAATCTGGAAAACCTATGAAAGTGATGAAAACGACACAGAAACGGATAGGGCAGGCGAGGGGCAACATGCAGGGCTGCATCTCAGGCTCCCAGGTCTCACTATTAAGCCACAATAGCGGCAAGAGTCTGCCCCCCCCCCCCCCATCCCCTAACAATTTTTACTTCGGACAAACCCTCATTAGCAAGGCACACCTTAGCTAAGCACCACACTACCTCCAACCAAGCACAATCACTGCCTGTGGGTCAAACCGCTGCCTCTTCTCCTGGGTTACATGCTTCTCAACCCCATGCTAGTACACCTGTGAAGGTCTCAGTAAATTCGTTACATTTTCTTTCACTGCTCCAATGACTGGATTAGCCAGGAAAAAGTTCCACAGGCACAACCTGGCGTACTTGCAGTTCCCCCAGGACCTAGGCCTCGGCCAACAGCTTCAGCAATCGTAGGCATGAAGCGGACTTCGATGCTAGTTCATCTGCGACAGGCTCATTAAATCAGTTACGTTTGCTTTCACCACTCCAATGACTGGATTAGCCAGGAAAAAGTTCCACAGGCCCAACCTGGCGTACTTGCAGTTCCCCCGGGACTTAGACCTCGGCCAACAGCTTCAGCAATCGTAGGCATGAAGCGGACCTCGATGCTAGCACAGCATTGAACGTATCATTAATGCAGTAACGCTCCTCTTCTTTGGCCCAAACCAGTGTATCAGACAACTGTGGTAACACGGCAGCAAATACATGATGCCCAGTGCTGATCCCCTGACCCCAAGCAGGAGGAGGAGGTGGCCTTACAAGGCCAAGAAACCATGACAAGGACCCGCTGTAGCCTGTGTGGGAAGTATGTGAGCCAGCCCTTGGTCAGGCTTGGTCCCAGCAAACACACTGTGTTACCCAAGGTGCCGCGAGTTACATCGCAATGGGCAATCCTCAAACTATTCATTCTGTGTTGGTGTCGGATAGCTCAATCGACACCGCAAGGGGAAAGCCATCTGCACTCTGCACCCTACCCAAGTCAGCCAGTGACTTTGTGCCCAACAGGTAAAACATCGCAATGGGAAGTCTTTGTGCACCCACAGCGTAGGCGAGCAGAAGGAACCCCAAAAAAGTAATAAACATGAATAAATTACAGTGCCCAAACATGGCAGACTTTCAGTCCGCCAAGGACATAGGCCACTGCACACACCCTCAGCAAACGGGGGCATAGAACGGACTCCCACGCTAGTACAGCTATGAACGTCTCATTAAGCCAGTAACGCTTCTCTTCAGTGGCCCAAATGAGTTTCACAGATAACTACAGAGAAAATACATATTGGCCTCGGCCCACAATTCATGCCCTAGTCAGTGAGTGTTTTTGGGCTTGATAGGTAAAACACCGCAATAGGAAGTCTGTGTGCACCCATAGTATAAACAGACCCCTGTAACATTCCAGTAGAAAAGGTATAAGCAGATCCCAGTAACATTTCGGTTGCAGTAGTATAGGCAGACCGCAGTACCATTTCTTTAGTAGGAGTATAGGCAGACCCCTGTAACATTTAAGTGGCAGCAGTATAGGCAGACCCCTGTAACATTTTTGTAGCAGCAGTATAGGCAGACCCCTGTAACATTTACGTGGCAAAAGTATAGGCAGAACCCTGTAATATTTAAGTGGCAGCAGTATAGGCAGACCCCAGTAACATTCTTGTAGTAGCAGTATAGGCAGACCCCTGTAACATTTAAGTTGCAGCAGTATAGGCAGACCCCTGTAACATTTACGTGGCAGCAGTATAGGCAGACCCCTGTAACATTTACGTGGCAGAAGTATAGACAAACCCCTGTAACATTTACGTGGCAGCAGTATAGGCAGACCGCAGTACCATTTCTTTAGTAGAAGTATAGGCAGACCCCTGTAACATTTAAGTGGCAGCAGTATAGGCAGACCCCTGTAACATTTACGTGGCAGAAGTATAGACAGACCCCTATAACATTTACGTGGCAGCAGTATAGGCAGACCCATGTAACATTCTTGTAGCAGAAGTATAGGCAGACCCCTGTAACATTTTTGTAGCAGCAGTATAGGCAGACCCCTGTAACATTTAAGTGGCAGCAGTATAGGCAGATGCTTGTAACATTTACGTGGCAGCGCTATAGGCAGACCCCTGTAACATTCTTGTAGCAGAAATATAGGCAGACCCCTGTAACATTTAAGTGGCAGAAGTATAGGCAGACCCCTGTAACATTTTTGTGGCAGCAGTATAGGCAGACCCCTGTAACATTTACATGGCAGAAGTATAGGCAGACCCCAGTAACATTTAAGTGGCAGCAGTAAGACAGACCCCAGTAACATTCTTGTAGCAGCAGTATAGGCAGACCCCTGTAACATTTTTGTTGCAGCAGAATAGGCAGACCCCTGTAACATTTAAGTGGCTGCAGTATAGGCAGACCCGTGTAACATTCTTGTAGCAGAAGTATAGGCAGACCCCTGTAACATTTTTGTAGCAGCAGTATAGGCAGACCCCTGTAACATTTACGTGGCAAAAGTATAGGCAGACCCCTGTAACATTTACGTGGCAGAAGTATAGGCAGACCCCAGAAACATTTAAGAGTCAGCAGTATAGGCAGACCCAAGTAACATTCTTGTAGCAGCAGTATAGGTAGACTCCTGTAACATTTTTGTTGCAGCAGAATAGGCAGACCACTCTAACATTTAAGTGGCAGATGTATAGACGGACCCCGGTAACATTTACGTGGCAGCAGTATAGGCAGAGCCCTGTAACATTCTTGTAGCAGAAGTATAGGCAGACCCCTGTAACATTTGCGTGGCAAAAGTATAGGCAGACCCCTGTAACATTTATGTGGCAGAAGTATAGGCAGACCCCTGTAATATTTAAGTGGCAACAGTATAGGCAGACCCCACTAACATTCTTGTAGCAGCAGTATAGGCAGACCCCTGTAACATTTAAGTTGCAGCGGTATAGGTAGACCCCTGTAACATTTAAGTGGCAGAAGTATAGGCTGACCCCTGTAACATTTATGTGGCAGAAGTATGGGCAGACCTCTGTAACATTTAAGTGGCAGCAGTATAGGCAGACCCCTGAAACATTCTTGTAGCAGAAGTATAGGCAGACCCCTGTAACATTTTTGTTGCAGCAGAATAGGCAGACCCCTCTAACATTTTTTTTGCAGCAGAATAGGCAGACCCCTGTAACATTTAAGTGGCAGAAGTATAGACAGACCCCTGTAACATTTACGTGGCAGCAGTATAGGCAGACCCCTGTAACATTCTTGTAGCAGAAGTATAGGCAGACCCCTGTAACATTTAAGTGGCAGCAGTATAGGCAGACCCCTGTAATATTTAAGTGGCAGAAGTATAGGCAGACCTCTGTAACATTTTTGTAGCAGCAGTATAGGCAGACCCCTGTAACAGATTTGTAGCCGAAGTATAGGCAGACCCCTGTAATATTTACATGGCAGAAGTATAGGCAGACGAGTAACATTTACGTTGCAGAAGTATAGGCAGACCCCTGTAATATTTAAGTGGCAGCAGTATAGGCAGACCCCAGAAACATTCTTGTAGCAGCAGTATAAGTAGACGCCTGTAACATTTACGTGGCATCAGTATAGGCAGACCCCTGTAACATTTTTGTAGCAGCAGTATAGGCAGACCCCTGTAACATTTACATGGAAGAAGTATAGGCAGACCCCTGTAACATTTACGTGGCAGCAGTATAGGCAGACCCCAGTAACACTCTTGTAGCAGCAGTATAGGCAGACCCCTGTAATATTTAAGTGGCAGAAGTATAGAAAGACCCCTGTAACATTTACATGGCAGCAGTATAGGCAGACCCCTGTAACATTCTTGTAGCAGAAGTATAGGCAGACCGCTGTAATATTTATGTGGCAGAAGTATAGGCAGACCCCTGTAACATTCTTATAGCAGAAGTATAGGCAGACCCCTGTAACATTTTTGTAGCAGCAGTATAGGCAGACCCCTGTAACATTTACGTGGCAGAAGTATAGGCAGACCCCTGTAACATTTACGTGCCAGAAGTATACGCAGGCCCTCTTTAGCATTAAAGTAGCAGCAGTACAGGCAGACCCCAGTAACATTCTTGTAGCAGCAGCACAGGCAGACCCCTGTTACATTTTTTGCTGCAGCAGTATAGATAGACCCTTGTAACATTTAAGTGGCAGCAGTATGGGCAGACCCCTGTAACATTTACATGGCAGAAGTATAGGCAGACCCCTGTAACAGTTACGTGGCAGTAGTATAGGCAGACCCCTGTAACATTTTTGTAGCAGCAGTATAGGCAGACCCCTGTAACATTTTTGTAGCAGCAGTATAGGCAGACCCCTGTAACATTTAAGTGGCAGAAGTATAGGCAGACCCCTGTAACATTTTTGTAGCAGCAGTATAGGCAGACCCCTGTAACAGATTTGTAGCAGAAGTATAGGCAGACCCCTGTAATATTTACGTGGCAGAAGTATAGGCAGACCCCTGTAACATTTACGTTGCAGAAGTATAGGCAGACCCCTGTAATATTTAAGTGGCAGCAGTATAGGCAGACCCCAGTAACATTCTTGTAGCAGCAGTATAAGTAGACCCTGTAACATTTACGTGGCATCAGTATAGGCAGATCCCTGTAACATTCTTATAGCAGAAGTATAGGCAGACCCCTGTAACATTTTTGTAGCAGCAGTATAGGCAGACCCCTGTAACATTTTTGTAGCAGCAGTATAGGCTGACCCCTGTAACATTTTTGTTGCAGCAGAATAGGCAGACCCCTGTAACATTTAAGTGGCAGAAGTATAGACAGACCCCTGTAACATTTACGTGGCAGCAGTATAGGTGGACCCCTGTAACATTCTTGTAGCAGCAGTATAGGCAGACCCCTGTAACATTTAAGTGGCAGCAGTATAGGCAGACCGCTGTAACATTTAAGTGGCCGCAGTATAGGCAGACCCCTGTAACATTCTTGTAGCAGAAGTATAGGCAGACCCCTGTAACATTTAAGTGGCAGCATTATAGGCAGACCCCTGTAACATTTAAGTGGCAGAAGTATAGGCAGACCCCTGTAACATTTTTGTAGCAGCAGTTAAGGCAGACCCCTGTAACATTTACATGGAAGAAGTATAGGCAGACCCCAGTAACACTCTTGTAGCAGCAGTATAGGCAGACCCCTGTAATATTTAAGTGGCAGAAGTATAGAAAGACCCCTGTAACATTTACGTGGCAGCAGTATAGGCAGACCCCTGTAACATTCTTGTAGCAGAAGTATAGGCAGACCCCTGTAATATTTACGTGGCAGAAGTATAGGCAGACCCCTGTAACATTCTTATAGCAGAAGTATAGGCAGGCCCCTGTAACATTTAAGTGGCAGCAGATTAAGCAGACCCCAGTAACATTCTTCTTGCAGCAATATAGGCAGACTCCTGTAACATTTACGTGGCAGCAATATAGGCAGACCCCTGTAACATTCTTGTAGCAGCAGTATATGCAGACACCTGTAGCATTTAAGTGGCAGCAGTATAGGCAGACCCCTATAACATTCTTGTAGCAGAAGTATAGGCAGGCAGACCCCAGTAAAATTTCTGTAGTAATAGTATAGGCCAACCTCTGAAACACTGGGATACCATGAGCGTAGGCGAAGACCGGAAAAATTAGTTGCATAAGAGTGTAGGCGTGGGCCTGAAAAATAAGTGTACCAAGAGTACAAGTGTACCTCTGAAAAATTTTGTCAACCGAGAGGGCAGGTGAAACCCATAAATATTTTTTGAAAGATACAGCTCACTGTTGCTTAATTTGTATCAGAGCCTGTAGGTAGCCCTGTTGAAAAAATTGGTTCATGTTAAAGTATCAATACTTTTGAAACTTTGAAAAATTGTAAAAACATTGGTAGATGAGCCTTTTGGGCCGCAAAAAAATTGGCCGTTCAGCGCGATCACATGTTGTTTCTGGAGGAGGAGTAGCAGGAGCAGGAGTAATGTCAGAGACAGATTGACAAAGCTAAATGTCCCGTTTTTCCGGTGATAGAGAAGAGTGCTTTTATCTGCAGTTGCAGCGAGAAGAATCTTTAGGTTCCGCTGCTCTCAGCCGGTGGAAAAGAGAAGTCTGGGGAAATCCAGCCTTTGTTCATCTGTATGAGTGTTAGCATGTCGGCACTGGCAGTTGATAGGCGGGTACGCTTGTCCGTGATGATTCCCCCAGCTGCACTAAACACCCTCTCTGACAGGACGCTAGCGGCAGGGCAAGCCAGCACCTCCAGGGCATACAGCGCAAGTTTGTGCTATGTGTCCACCCAATAGTTGTATGGAGCAGAGGCATCACGGAGGACGGTGGTACGATCGGCTATGTACTCCCTCACCATCTTTTTACAGTGCTCCCTCCGACTCAGCCTTGACAGGGGAGTGGTGACGCAGTCTTGCTGGGGAGCCAGAAAGCTGGCAAAGGGCTTGGAGAGTGTTCCCCTGCCTGCGCTGAACATGTTGCCTGATCTCTGCGCCTCCCCTGCTACTTGGCCCTCAGAACTGTGCCTTCTGCCACTAGCGCTGTCAGATGGGAAGTTTACCATCAGTTTGTCCACCAGGGCCCTGTGGTATTGCATCACTCTCGTACCCCTTTCCTCTTCAGGAATGAGAGTGGAAAGGTTCTCCTTGTACCGTGGGTCGAGAAGGGTGTACACCCAGTAATCCGTGTTGGCCAGAATGCGTCTAACGCGAGGGTCACGAGTAAGGCAGCCTAACATGAAGTCAGCCATGTGTGCCATGGCTGTTCTCACTAGGAAGATGACTTTCAGGCTCCTACTCTTCATCCTCCTCCTCCTCCTCAGGCCATACACGCTGAACAGATGAGAGGCAAGCAGCATGGGAACCCTCTGCAGTGTGCCCAGCTGTCTCTTCCCCCTCCTCCTCCTCCTGCTCCTCCCCATCTTCCTCCTCCTTCAAAACGCGCTGAGATATAGACATGAGTGTGGTCTCGCTATCAAGCGACATACTGTCATCCCCCGTCTCCTGTTCCAACCGCAAAGCGTCAGCCTTTATGCCTTGCAGCGAACTTCTCAGCAGGCATAGCATCGGGATGGTTACGCAAATGATTGCAGCGTCGCCGCTCACCATCTGGGTAGACTCCTCAAAGTTTCCGAGGACCTGCAGATGTCTGCCATCCAGGCTCACTCCTCAGTAAAGAATTGGGGAGGCTGACTACCACTACGCCGCCCATGTTGGAGTTGGTATTCCACTATTGCTCTATGCTGCTCATACAGCTCATACAACATGTGCAGCGTAGAATTCCACCGTGTGGGCACGTCGCACAGCAGTCGGTGCTCTGGCAGATTAAACCGATGTTGCAGGGTCCTCAGGGTGGCAGCGTCCGTGGTGGACTTGCGGAAATGTGCGCAGACGCGGCGCACCTTGCCGAGCAGGTCAGACAAGTGCGGATAGTTTTTCAGAAACCGCTGAACCACCAGATTGAAGACGTGGGCCAGGCATGGCACGTTTGTGAGGCTGCCAAGCTGCAGAGCCGCCACCAGGTTACGTCCGTTGTCACACACGACAATGCCAGGTTGGAGGCTCAGCGGCGAAAGCCAGAGGTCGGTCTGCTCTGTCAGACACTGCAACAGTTTGGGGGCCATGTGCCTCTTGTCACCTACGCTGAGTAGTTTCAGCACGGCTTGCTGACGCTTGCCCACTGCTGTGCTGCTGCGCCGCACCACACTGACTGCTGGCGAAGTGCTGCTCACATTTCTTAATTGAGAGGTAGAGGTTGCGTAGGAGGAGGAGGAGGGGGAGGGTTTAGAGGAGGTGGCATAGACCGCCGCAGATACCAGAACTGTGGAAGGTTCCGCTATTCTGGGTGTGGGTAGGAGGAGTGCAGTCCCTGGCTCTGACTCGGTCGCAGCCTCCACCAAATTCACCCAATGTGCCGTCAGGAAGATATAGTGGCCCTGCTCGCCAGTACTTGTCCACGTGTCCGTGGTTAAGTGGACATTCCCAGTAACCGCGTTGGTGAGGGCACGATTGATGTTGTGGGAGACGTGCTGGTGTAGGGCTGAGACGGCACACCGCGAAAAATAGTGACGACTGGGGACCGAGTAGAGTGGGACTGCCACCGCCATCATGTTTTTGAAAGCCTCCATTTCCACAAGCCTGTACGGCAGCATCTCCAGGCTGATCAATTTGGCAATGTGCACGCTTAAAGCTTGAGCGTGCGGGTGCGTGGCGGCGTATTTGCGCTGTCGCTCCAACGCTTGCGCTAGCGACAGCTGGACGCTGCGCTGAGAGACATTGCTGGATGGGGGTTGAGGCGGAGGTGAGGGTGTGAGTGCAGGCCAGGAGCGCTCGTGCCTGTGTCCTGAGAGGGGGGTTGGATCTCAGTGGCAGGTTGGGGCACAGGGGGAGAGGCAGTGGTGCGACCCGGAGGCGGTGAACAGCCTTCGTCCCACCTTGTGGGGTGCTTGGCCATCATATGCCTGCGCATGCTGGTGGTGGTGAGGCTGGTAGTGGTGCCTCCCCGGCTGATTTTGGCGCGACACAGGTTGCACACCACTGTTCGTCGGTCGTCCACGCTCTCACTGAAAAACATCCACACCTTTAAACACCTAGGCCTTTGCACGGTGGCTTGGCGCGAGGGGGTGCTTTGGGAAACAGTTGGGGGATTCTTCGCTCTGGCCATGCCTCTACCCCTGGCCACCCCACTGCCTCTTCCAACCTGTCCTGCTGCTGCACTTGCCTCCCCCTCTGAAGGCCTGTCCTCAGCTGGCTTAGCAAACCAGGTGGGGTCAGTCACCTCATCGTCCAGCGGCTCTTCCTCCGAATCCTCTGTGCGCCCCTCCCTCGGACTTACTGCCCTTACTACTAACTCACTGATAGACAACTGTGTCTCATCATCATCGTCCTCCTCACCCACTGAAAGCTCTTGAGACAGTTGCCGTAAGTCCCCAGCCTCATCAGCCGGACCCCGGGAACTTGCCAAAGGTTGGACATCGGTCACGACAAACTCCTCAGGTGAGAGAGGAACCATTTTTTCCCAATCAAGGCAGGGACCCTAGAACAGTTCCTGGGAGTCTGCCTGCTCCTCAGAATGTGTCATTGTAATGGAGTGAAGAGGCTGGGAGGAAGGAGGAGCAGCAGCCAGAAGATTCAGAGTTGCAGCAGTGGACGGCGTTGAAGACTGGGTGGTCGATACATTGCTGGATGCGTTTTCTGCCATCCACAACAGGACCTGCTCGCACTGCTCATTTTGTAATAAAGGTCTACCAGGTGGACCCAAAAATTGTGATATGAAGCTGGGGACCCCAGAAACTTGCCTCTCTCCTAATCCCGCAGCAGCCGGCTGCGATTCACCTGGACCAGGAACTCAGCCTGTGCCCACACCCTCACTTAGTCCTCTGCGTCCTCACCCGTGTCCACATCCTCAAGCCCTACCCCTCAGCATGGTGGATTATGAATAGAGCAGAAACAGAGCAGTGTAAATAATTATGGAATTATTGGCGTACAGTTGGAGGCTGACAGCGGTATTGTAACGCTAACTCCAGGCAGAAACAAAGAATACGGAAGGCTGCAAACAGGCCTAGCCGTGCAATACTGATGCACTACAACTCCCACCAGACACACAGTAAATTTCAGATGGTCAGAGGTAGCCGTAAGAAGGACCTTTTTTTAAAAATTTTTTGAAAAATAATACAGGCTATATAGCGTGTATATGACTTTCCCTCTATCAGTGGCTGTGGGCGTACGCTGTGCGTGAAATTCACGACAGACACAGACCGGTGTAAAAAATTATGGAATTATTGGCATACAGTTGGAGGCTTACAGCGGTAATGTAACGCAAACTGCAGCCAGAAAAAAAATTATACGGAAGACTGCAAAAAGGTCTAGCTCTGCAACAGTGATGCATTACAACTCCCACCAGACAACCTGTAAAATGCAGACGGTCAGAGGTAGCCGTAAGAAGGAGCTTTTTTAAAAATTTTTTTGAAAAAGAATACACGCTATATAGTGTGTATATGACTCCCTCTATCAGTGGCTGTCGCCGTACGCTGTGGGTAAAGTTCACGGCAGACACAGACCGGTGTACAAAATTATGGAATTATTGGCATATAGTTGGAGGCTGACAGCAGTTATGTAACGCAAACTGCAGCCAGAAAAAAATTATACGGAAGGCTGCAAAAAGGTCTGGCTATGCAATAGTGATGCACTACAACTGCCACCAGACAACCAGTAAAATGCACACGGTCAGTGGTAGCCCTAAGAAGGACCGTTGGGGTTCTTGTAGACAGGATCCTACACTACCACTGTCCCTGTCTCAGCACCACTTCCCCTATACTCTGTATTACAGACTGCAGACTTAGAACGCTATAGCTGTAATAGCCTGCACAGCCCGAGATGAAAAAAAAAATTTGTGGTGCAAAACTGCTCCCAGCAGCTACAACAGTAATGCACACGGTCAGATGTGGCCCTAAGAAGGACCGTTGGGGTTCTTGAAGACAGGAACCTACACTACCACTTTCCCTATAGCAGCAGCAGCACTGTCCCTGATCTCTCCCAGTGTGTGTCTGAGGCGAGCCGCGGGCGGGACTGCTTTAAGTACTCAGCGGTCACTTGATCTCGCCAGCCACTCACTGCAGGGGGGTGGGATAGGGCTGGAATGTCATAGGAGGAAGTAGTAATGCCTTCCCTGCATGTCTATTGGCCAGAAAATGGTGCTAAACATGCAGGGAAGGAAGTGGAATTGACTCGAGTACCGCGTGGTGCTCGTCTCGAGTAACGAGCATCTCGAGTACCCTAATACTCAAACGAGCATCAAGCTTGGACGGGTATGCTCACTCATCTCTATTAAGGGCTCCTACCCACTTGCATTTTTTTTAACGCTGTGTTAACACTGCATCTTTTTAACGCAAATGTCCATGGGACTTTCTAATGTTAAAAACGCATCGCAAGTTGGTGCTTTGCAATTTTTGTGCGATGCATTTTTAACATTAGAAAGTCCCATTGACATTTGCGTAAAAAAAAAAAACACAAGTTGGTAGGAGCCCTAAAGCCTTGTTCACACGAGCGCTGTTTTTGCACAGTATAGGTGCATGCAAAGATCGCAGTTATATTGCACTAAAGATCATGTGAAAAGGTGAATTCCAGCCATTTGAATGAGCCTGTTCACACGATCGGAGGTGCATAGTGCGTGTCATCCAGCTCCCATAGGAGTCTATGAAAAGCATTCACTAAAGATAGGTCAGGTCCTTTCTTTTCACGCACCACGGACCTTACATGAGAGCATCGCAGTCACACGTCCTATCTTTAGTAGATGTGAGTGTTTTGGCATCTAAAATTCCTTCATATGAACGCTTCTATAGGAAGCCATTAGTTCTATTTAGACACCGTATTTTCACATGCCTCTAATGCGCAAAAACAGTGCTCATGTGAATGAGGCCCAAGGAGCACTAGATAGCAGAAAAGGAGAAGATTGCAGTCTGTGAAAAGTATTCCACGCTTGTCTGCACACTATATGGACTTTGAATGAACTTTATGTACAAGGTATGGCTAGACTTGGGTAGCTTAATGCCACTTGTATGAGGTACTCTGTATATAACTACATTTGTACTCTGGAAATTGCACTCTAAGGGCTCCCACCCACTGGCGATATTTTCTCCACTGCGATGCAATTCTAAAGTTAAAGTCTCGCATCGCAGTGCGAGAAAAAAATCGGCATGACGCCGGGATATCGGCATCACGCCAACATATCGCCAGTCTGTTCAATGGGGCCAGCGGCAGCAGCGCTAGCCCCATTGAAAAGAGATGGAGAATGCCGGGGACTTCTGCCACAACAGTCACAGCTGTGGCAGAAGTCCCCGGCATTCTATTCGATTGCTTTCAATGGGATCGGCACTGCTGCCTATTCCATTGAAAACACTGCTTTCTGCCAAGCCCTGCAGAATGATTATCGGGGAAGGGCTTGAAATATAAGCCCTTCCCCGATAATCTGCCAAAAGTGTAAAAACATTTTTTTATTAATTATACTCACCTCTCCTGCGCTCAGCCGCGTCCTCCTGCTGGCTCCCCGGTACTACTATCAAGCTCTTTCAGCAGTCATGGATTTAAAAATCCCCACCTCCTGAAAGGGCTGTGCAGATTGGCTGAGGGCTCAGCCAATAGCAGCTACTGCTTAGCTATTGGCTGAGCGCTCAGCCAATCACACATAACCCTTAGCTATTCATTCATGAATAGCTATATCTTAGCTATTCATGAATGAATAGCTACAGTGGAGAGAGAGTTATGGCACATGCAAGACCATTTTTCCCCTGCAAATAGTGGACAACTGTATTTAATGTCATTTGTGGTCCTTGGATGAAGATAACCTGCTTGGAACTATTGTACCTGCCCAACCCATTATGTATGTACAGTAATTGCAATAAAAGGGAAAATTTGTAGGACTTGGGGGACAATTTTATAGAGAAGGCTGAAGTGAATTATATGAATTATTTATGTTATGTATTTTATCTCCTTTACAAGATGATATGGGCCTAATAGTGGGAATACCTCTTAAGCCCTTGATACCACAATATGTACGATTGCATACGGTAGAGTGATAGTTAATGCAACAGGACATAAACTTACATATTGTGGACCGCACCGGCTCTGAAGTGAGCCTGTGCCATCCCACAGTGGAAGTCAGCTGTGACTGATAGCTGGCCTCCCATTGCAACAGTGGGGATCGTTGACATCACTGCGTGGTGCTCTTAACCCCTTATATGCCATGATCAATGTGCATTGCGACATGTAAAGGGTTCACAGAAGCAGCACATCATTGACCCTCCATATTTACATTGCGGAGCGCTGATGGATTGTCATATGTATGGTATACGAGCCTGCCATGGCCTGTGATAGCTATTGTGAGCGATAATGCATTGCAGTACCAAAGTACTCAATGCATTATCATAGCGATTGGAATTTTTCCTTTTTTTTCCCCTTCAGAGACATAAGGGAAAGGGACTTGTTATTTGTATAGTGCCAAATTATTCCGCAGCACTTTCCGGGTAATTTGTTTATTTGTTTATTGCCCCCCAGAAAGCTGGATACTCATTTTACCAACCTCGGAAGGATGGAAGGCTGAGTCAACCTTGAGTCAGCTACCTGAACCATTCAGGGATTGAACCTGCAACCTTCAGGTCCTGAGTGAGAGCTTAGGACTGCATTCTGCTGTCTTAACATTCTGCGCTACATGAGGCCATAAAAAATACAAATAGTGTGTAAAAAACACGTAAAAAAAACAAACTTGTGCACTTTCCCGTTTTTATAAAGAAAAATTTTAAAGAAATACATATTGGGTATCATTGTATCTGTAACAACCCGTACAATAAATTGAACGCACTATTTATCCTGCACGGCAACTATAAAAGAAAAACTGTAAAAAACTGGGGCAAACCTAAAAAAATATTTTTGGTATCGTTGTAATCATGCCAACCTGCAGAAAAAATATTTTTTGTCATTTATGTTGTAGGATTAATGCTGCAAAAAAAAAAAATACAAAAAAATGGCACAATTGATGTTTTCTCCCACTGCCCTCCAAAAAAAATGCATTATTTGTACCAATAAAAACTACAGTTTTCTGCACTAAAAATATGCCTTTATATGACCATGTTGACAGGAAAATAAAAAATATGGCTATTGAAAAGTGGAGATGAAGATTCCCCCCAAATTGCTGCATCCTCATGGTCAAAATAGGCCGTCATTGAGGGGTTAAGTTTCCCTCAGTAGATCTGCATGACATCTGGGTATACACTTAATCGAAGGAACTCCATGTTTCGATGTTCATGGTCTGTGCACATGGAACTGCCACGTGCAGAACCCCTTAATAATAATTATATCAGTTTTGTTTTCCATGAGTACTTATGATGGTGCCTTCTATGTAGAAGAACCACTTAAAAGCTACTTGGAAAAGAAATAATGACCCGTAGTCATGCTAATGTTCAATTTCTAGAAGCCCTGTGACCCAGAGGATTACAAGGAGGTCACAAGATTGTGAAAGTACATTAAACATTGAAAACAAAATTAAATTAAAGGGTTCTTAGAAAAAAATGTTATCAAACCAGGAACATTAGAAGTAAAAGGAGAGGAAAGGAGTAAGAGAAGTTCAACAAGTGGTCATATAGAAGAGAACAGCAATTTGTCAAGTAGCGATGTGGAAGAGAAGACTCATTACACCAGTTGTGATGTAGGAGAGAGGCGGAACTGAACCAGCACTAATGTAGAAGATAACAAAAGCTGCACTAGTGGTGATATAGGACCATTAGTTACAAAGAATAGTCGTTGGACCAATAGTGATGTGGAAGAAACCAGCAGGAACCAGTGGTGTAGCTACAAGGGTCACAAGGGTTGCAGATGCTCCTATTGCCACTGTACCACAGCACCCAAGAGAACCTACCACAGCCCAACCTCTGCACTGCAACACTGGCCATTATCTAGATTCACATCATCACATACACTACATCCCTGCCTCATGCTGATGAGCACCCGACTCCTCCCTGTCATGTTCACCCTGAGTGTAAGATGCACCATGCCCTAGCTGTAGTAATAAAATTAAAAAAATATACACTCACCTGTCTGCCAGGGCTCAGACGCATCTAGCCACTGCTTATTCTCTCTGCATTGCTCTAAAGCTTTTCAGCAGGCAGGGATTAAAAATGCAGGGAGGACAAGTGACAGCTAGACACGCCTGAGCCCCGGCAGGGGCGGACAGGTGAGTATATATTTTTTACTACAGCTAGGGATGATTTTCAGGGAAGGGCTTATAATTAAAGCCCGTCCCTGAAAATCACTGCAGGGGTTGCTGACAGGCCATTGATTTCAATGGGCCCACCGGCAGCAGGAGTGGCCCCATTGAGAGCAAGGCTTGTAACCCAAGTTTTTGCTCTTAAAACAAAGCAAAATTCTGGAGAGAGCCTGCTCTCAAGTCAAAAAGCTTGTAAGCTGAGGCACTCTTAACCCAAGGTATCACTGTAATGCAAAGAAAAGGACAAGAACCGCCTTGCCTGAAAGCGAGGTTATTGCCTGGATAAAGGTGGACCCATGTCTTGTGCCTCAGCCACTAAGTCTAGCAACTAAGAGAAGTTAAACACTAATGAACAAACAAAAGCACCACTTAGCTTTACAGCAGAACTTTTACCACCACGAGAATAATAATCAGCAACAACCAGACTCAGAAACAGACTTAAATAATGACCGAGGCAATTCAATTGGACAGAGAAAGTTCCACAAACACCAGTGTAAAATCCACAATCGAAACAAGAGAACAAAATCAGTGACAGAGGAAACCGAAGGGAATACAAACAAATGATCAAAGTAACACTTAAAGAAATAACAAACCACAAATCACTCTGTCAAACAGACTGGAACAGTGTAGCCAATCCATCCACGTGTCAATACCACTGTCCTATGACCCCGTTGTGGCCAACAGACCTCGACACTCCCCTGGCTCATCCTGCACCAAGAACAGGAGACTTCTCTTTGGTGGGCTACAAGCTGAACTTCTTCACCAAAGCCCACAAGTCTTTAGCTATGTCCCTGGTTGGACCAGTTGTGATATGGTAGAGAAGTAATTATGTGGGGGAGGATGCATTGCACGAATAGTGATGCAGAAATACAGAGCAGTTGCACCAGTATTGTAGGAGAGAAGGGAAGAAGAACCACTTGTAATGTAGTAAGGTTGGAGCAGTAATAATGTAGAAGAGACACGGTATTGTACCAGTAGTGTTGTAGGAGAGAATGGCGTTGGACAGTAGTTATGTCGAACAAAAAAGTCATTGGACCAGTAGTATTGAAAAAAAGAGAACGCAGACCACTAGTTTTGTAGGCAGGAAGAGAAGTTGGACCAGTAGTATTGCAACATGATACTAGACAGGTGTCTGTAATAAAGTGGCCATTTGGTGTGTGCAAACATTGATGTAGCAAATGGTAACTAGACATTTAATGCGTTATCATAACTTAACTACAAAGTACTACTGTGTTGTAAATTCAGTCATCATGATGCATTAGTAGAGATGAGCGAGCACCAAAATGCTCGGGTGCTCGTTGCTCGAGTCAAACTTTCCGCGATGCTCGAAAGTTCGTTTCAGGTAACGAATCCCATTGAAGTCAATGGGCGACCCGAGCATTTTTGTATATGACCCATGCTTCGCTAAGGTTTTCATTTGTGAAAATCTTCAAAACCTACGAAAGTGATGGAAAAGACACAGATACGGATGGGGCAGGCGAGGGGCAACATGCTGGGCTGCATCTCAGGCTCCCAGGTCCCACTATTAAGCCACAATAGCGGCAAGAGTGAGCCCCCCCCCTAACAATTTTTACTTCGGACAAACCCTCATTAGCAAGGCACACCTTAGCTAAGCACCACACTACCTCCAACCAAGCACAATCACTGCCTGCAGGACACACCGCTGCCTCTTCTCCTGGGTTACATGCTGCCCAATCCCCCTGCACGACTCTGCGTCCGCAGCGCACACAAAAGTGTCCCTGCGCAGCCTTCAGCTGACCTCATGCCACACACTGGCTGCATAGCCACACCACCCTCATGTCTATTTTCAAGTCTGTAATGAGAAGGAACCAGAGGCACACACTGCTGAGGGTTGGCAGGGCCAGATAGAGACCCTCTTTAAAAGGGGCGGGGCGATAGCCCACAATGCCGTAGAGAATCGATGAGAAATTGACGTTCGATCGTCATTCCAATCTGTGCCACCTCCGTCAGGAGCTGCAAACGTGGGCATGAGTTACATAGCTATGGGGAATCCATGTGCCCACACAGTATTCATTCTGTCTAGGTGTCGCATAGCTGAATCGACACCGCAAGGGGAAAGCCATCTGCACTCTGCCCCCTACCCAAGTCAGTCAGTGTCTTTGCGCCAGACAGGTCAAACACCGTGATGGGAACTAAGTGTGCACCCACAGCATAGGTGGGTCCTAGGCAACCCAAGACATGAACAATAAATAAATCAGAGCGGCCAAACATGGCAGACTTGCACCGGGCCGACGACATAGGCCTCGGCCCACAGCTTCAGCAATCGTAGTCATGAAGCGGACTTCGATGCTAGTTCATCTGCAACGGGCTCATTAACTCAGTTAGCTTTCCTTTCACCGCTCCAATGACTGAATTAGCAGGAAAAAGCTCCACAGCCCCAACCTGGCGTACTTGCACTTCCCCCGGGACATAGGCCTCAGCCCACACCCTCAGCAAACGCGGGCATGAAGCGGACTTCGATGCTAGTTCATCTTTGACGGGCTCAGTAAATCAGTTACCTTTCCTTTCACCCGCCCCAATGACTGGATTAGCCAGGAAAAAGCTCCACAGCCCCAACCTGGCGTAGTTGCAGTTCCCCCGGGACATAGGCCTCGGCCAACAGCTTCAGCAATCGTAGGCAGGAAGCGGACTTTCACTGCACCCAGGACATAGGCCTCTGCACAAACCCTCAGCAATCGCGGGCCTACAGCGGACTCCAATGCTAGCGTAGCTGCGCACGTTCCATTAGCGCTGTATCGCTCCTCTTGTTTGTCCCAATGCAGTGCCCCGGATAGCTGCGGTAACGTCAGATAAAATACAGGTTGGCTTCGGCCTACACTGCATGCCCGATTCAGACAGGGTTTTTTTTATTAATAGTCACAGGCAGGTACAACTCTGCTCTGGGAAGTCTGTGTGGACCCACAGCATGGGTGGGTCCCAGGAAGCCACCGACGGTACATAAATAAATCCCATTGCAGTCCCTCGAATAGCTGAGGTAACGTGAGATAAAGTACAGGTGGGCTTCGGCCAACACTGCATGCCCTAGTCAGACAGTTTTTTTTAAAATTAATAGTCACAGACAGGTACAACTCCGCTATGGGAAGTCAGTGTGGACCCACAGCATGGGTGGGTCCCAGGAAGCCACCGATGGTACATTAATAAATCCCATTGCAGTGCCCCCCATAGCTGAGCTAACGTCAGATCAAATATAGGTTGGCTTCGGCCCACACTCCATGCCCTAGTCAGTCTGAGTTTTTTTTAAGGCCAGATACGTAGAACACCGCGATGGGAAAACTTAGTGTACCCATACTATTCACAGACCCCTGTAATATTCCTGTAGCAAAGGTATAAGCTGACCCCACTAACAGTTATGTTGCAGAAGTCTAGGGAGACACCAGTAACATTTCTGTAGTTACAGTATAGACAGACCCCAGTAACATTTCCGTAGCAGCAGTATAGGCAGAGCCCAGTATTAGTAACATTTCAGTGGTAAAAGTATAGACAGACCCCAGTAAAATTTCCGTTGCAGCGGTATAGGCAGAGCCCTGTAACATTTCAGTAGCAGCAGTATAGGCAGAGCCCAGTATTAGTAACATTTCAGTAGAAACAGTATAGACAGACCCCAGTAACATTTCCGTAGCAGCAGTATAGGCATAGCCCAGTATTAGTAAAATTTCAGTAGTAACAGTATAGACAGACCCCAGTAACATTTCCGTAGCAGCAGTATAGGCATAGCCCAGTATTAGTAACATTTCAGTAGTAACAGTATAGACAGACCCCAGTACCATTTCTGTAGTAACAGTATAGGCAGACCCCTGTAACATTTGTTTAGCAGCAGTATAGACAGACCCCTGTAACATTTCTGCAGCTGAAGTATATGCAGCCCCCAGTAACATTTCTGCAGCTGAAGTATAGGCAGCTCCCTGTAACATTTCTGCAGCTGAAGTATAGGCAGACCCTTGTAACATTAATGCAGTTACTCTCCTCTCCTTTGGCCCAAGCAAGTTTCTCAGATAACTGTGGTAACACGAGATAAAATGCTTGATGTGCATTGCTGATCACCTGACCCCAAGCAGGAGGAGGAGGTGGCCTTACACGGCCAAGAAACCATGACCAGGACACGCTGTAGCCTGTGTTGAAAGGATGTGAGCAGGCCCTTGGCCAGGCTCGGTCCCAGCAAGTACCTTGTGAGACCCAAGGTGCTGCGACTGACATAGCAATGGGCAATCCATGTGCCCACACAGTATTCATTCTGTCTAGGTGTCGGATAGCTCTAGCGACACCGCAAGGGGAAAGGCATCTGCATTATGCACCCTACCCAAGTCAGTCAGTCAGTCACTTTGTGCAGGACAGGAAAATCACCGCTATGGGAAGTCTGTGTGCACCCACAGCATAGGCAAGTCGAAGGAACCCAAAGACAGCATTAAATATGAAGGAATCAGACTGCCCAAACATGGCAGACTTAAAGTGCGCCGAGCCCACACCCTGAGCAATCGCGGGCATAGAGCGGACTCCGATGCTAGTACAGCAGTGAACGTCTCATTAATGTAGTTACGCTCCTCTCCTTTGGCCCAAACGAGTTTCTCAAATAACTGTGGTAACACAAGAGAAAATTCATGATGCGCATTGCTGATCCCCTGACCCCAAGCAGGAGGAGGAGGTGGCCTTACAAGGCCAAGAAACCATGACCAGGGCCCGCTGTAGCCTGTGTGGGAAGGATGTAAGCGGGCCCTTGGCCAGGCTCGGTCCAAGCAAACACCTTGTGAGACCCAAGGTGTCGCAACTGACATAGCAATGGGAAGTCCATGTGCCCACACAGTATTCATTCTGTCTAGGTGTGGGATAGCTCTATCCACACTGCAAGGGGAAAGCCATCTGCACTATGCACCCTACCCAAGTCAGTCAGTGACTTTGTGCCGGACAGGTAAATCACCGCTATGGGAAGTCTTTGTGCACCCACAGCGTAGGCGAGCCGAAGGAACCCAAAGACAGTAATAAACATGAAGAAATGATAGTGCCAAAACATGCCAGACTTTCACTGTGCCGAGTACATAGGCCACTGCACACACCCTCAGCAATCGAGGGCATAGAGCAGACACCGATGTTAGTACAGCTGTGAAGGTCTCATCAATGCAGTAACGCTCCTCTTCTTTGGCCCAAACCAGCAGCCAGAGGATTCAGAGTTTCAGCAGTGGACTGCATAGAAGACTGGGTGCTGATACATTGCTGGATGCATTTTGTGCCATCCACGACAGGACCTACTCACACTGCTCTGTTTGCAATAAAGGTCTACCACGTGGACCCATTAATTGTGAGATTAATCTGGGGACCCCAGAAACATGCCTCTCTCCTAATCCCGCAGCAGCTGGCTGGGATACACCTGGACCAGGAACTCGGCCTGCGCCCACACCCTCACTTGGAACTCCGCATCCTCGCCCGCGACCACATCCTCGACCCCTACCCCTCAGCATGGTGGATTACGAATAGAGCAAACACAGACCGCTGTGAATAATTATGCAATTATATGCGTACACTTTCACGCAGAGAGCGGAATCGTAACGCTAACTCCAGGCAGAAAAAAAATGGAAGGAAGGCTGCAAACAGGCCTAGCAATGCAATAGTGATGCACCAAAACTCCCACCAGGCACCCAGTAAAATGCAGACGGTCAGAGGTAGCCCAACGAAAGAGCTTTTTGTTTTTTTTTTTAAAAAGAAGACAGGCTATATACTATGTATATCACTTTCCCTCTATAAGTACCTGTGTTGGCCGTACGCTGAGCATCAAATTCACTGCAGACACAGGCCGGTGTAAATAATCTTGGAATTATGTGCGTAGACTTTGTCGCTGAGAGCAGTATAGTAAGGCAAATTCCAGGCAGAAAAAAATAGTCAGAAAGGCCGCAAACAGGCCTAAGTGCAATAGTGATGGACTACAACTCCCATCAGACACCCAGTGAAATTTAAACAGTCAAAGGTAGCCCAACTGAGGAGCTTTTTGTTTTCTTTGGTCAAAGAATACAGGCTATATAGTGTGTATATCACTTTCCCTCTATCAGTCGCTGTGGCCGTATGTTGTGTGTCTCTAATTCACTGCAGACACAGCCCGGTGTAAATAATCTTGGAATTATGTGCGTAGACTTTGTCGCTGAGAGCAGTCTAGTAAGGCAAACTCCAGGCAGAAACAAAATAGTCAGGAAGGCCGCAAACAGGCCTAAGTGCAATAGTGATGGACTACAACTCCCATTAGACAACCTGTAAAATGCACACGGTCACAGGTACCCGTAAGAAGGAGCTTTTATTTTAAAAAATTTTGAAAAACAATACCGGCTATATAGTGTGTATATGACTTTCCCTCTATCAGGGGCTGTCGCCGTACGCTGTGCGTGAAGTTGACGGCAGACACAGAACGGTGTAAAAATTTTTGGTATTATTGGCGTACAGTTGGAGGCTGACAGCGGTTATGTAACGCTAACTGCATCCAGAAAAAAATTATACGGAAGGCTGCAAACCGGCCTAGCTGTGCAATAGTGATGGACTACAACTCCCATCAGACAACCTGTAAAATGCACACGGTCACAGTTAGCCCTAAGAAGGACTGTTGGGGTTCTTGTACACAGGATCCTACACTACCATTCTCCCTATCTCAGCAACGCTGTCCCTATACTATGTAGTACAGACTGCAGCCTGAGAACGCTATAGCTGTAATGGGGCTGCACGCCCGATATACAAAAAAAAAAAATTTGCAAAACTGCTCCTAGCAGCCACAACAGTAATGCAGATGGTCAGATGCGGCCCTAAGAATTACCTTTTGGGTTCTTGTACACAGGATCCTACACTAAGGGTGGGTTCACACAGGGCGGATTCCCGTCGGAAATCTCGCGGTTTGGCCGCAGCAAAAACCGTGAGATTTCCGCCGGGAGAACCGCCGCGGTTTAAGCCGTGGCAGCTTTGAAGCGGCCCGGCCGCATGCTTTTCCGTTGCGGCCGGCGCTCCCATAGAGGAGAGCGCGGCTGCGACGTAAATAAACAAACAAAAGAAAGTAAACAGACATGCTCAATCTTTTGAAACCGCGGCTGCGGCGGCCGCAGCTGCGGTTTCAACCGGATTTACCGCAGCGGATTAGCCGTCCCGTGTGGACGAGATTTCTGAGAAATCTCATCCACATGGCTGGCTAATCCCGAGATTAGCGGGCGGTTTTGCCGCGGGCGGATCTGCTGCGGCAAAACTGCGGCAAATGCCCTGTGTGAACCCAGCCTAACACTTTCCCTATAGCAGCACCAGCACTGTCCCTGATCTCTCCCAGTGTGTGACTGTGGCGAGCCGCGGGCGGCCCCACTTTAAATACTCGGGGGTCACTTGATCTCGCCAGCCACTCACTGCAGGGGGGTGGGATAGGGCTGGAATGTCACAGGAGGAAGTTGTAATGCCTTCCCTGCATTTCTATTGGCCAGAAAATGGCGCAAAACTTTCAGGGAAGGAAATGGAATTGACTCGAACATCGCGTGGTGCTCGCCTCGAGTAACGAGCATCTCGAGTACCCTAATACTCGAACGAGCATCAAGCTCGGACGAGTACGCTCGCTCATCTCTATGCATTAGTGAAGTTTACTAGTGTAGAGCAAACTAAAACAGTTGAACCCTGATTTGGGTCAAAATTTTCAAAAGGTTCGGTTCAGCATAAACCTAAACATTGGATAGTTTGTCTTGACTGTAGCAATCTTTTAGACAAAGTTCGGTGGACTAGCCGAGCCAAGATATTCAAAAGTTCGCTCAACACTAATGATTGCTACATCTGTGGAAATCAGTGACTGATCCCAGTACTAACACATAACAAGACCTTTAATATTTGCCATTTATGAGTATATATGGATACATCCTATTCATAGTACAAGAATATAGCAGGCATTTCCTGTCTCACTGTCTCTATACAGGGTTATTCAAAAAGAAGGAGCAGATTTGGGGATTTAATTACAATCAAACTACAAAAGACAGCTACACAATCCTTACATCACTGAGAAGAGGAAGGGTCAAAGTTTTGTTATGACATACAAGTAAATTCCATTTTCTGCCACATTGCAGTGTTTGGTGTGAGACCAGTGCTTTTCATATTGTGTATGCAACGAAGTTCAACAAATTTTCTATACTACTTGTAAATTTGCTTGTGACGAGGCGGCTGTTTGTGGAATTGACACTGGAATTCATGTAGCACTTGAACAATGGAGTCACACTTAGCAAACTCATGCATACCAAACGATTTATCCTGTGGTGTCCCCATTTTTCTATAAACAACAAGAAACAGCGCTGCCGTGTGGCAGAAAATGGAACTTACTGATATGTCATAAAAACGTTTCTTTTTTCAATGATGTGTGGATTGTGTTCCTGTCTTTTGTAGTTTGTTTGTAATTAAGGCCCCAAATCTGCTCCTTCGTTTTGAATAACCCTGAATTAATTAAAGACAGATTTGTTAAGTCTTATCCAAACACACGAGCGCACTCAAATATCACACAAATCAGCATTTTTTATAATTAATCTCCATATTTATTTTGTTGTGTCGCTGTGAATGTCAGAGGACGCCCACCGTGTAGAGAGGACGTATAATCAGGAGCTCCAGTGTCACACTGTAAATATTGGATTGGTAAATTGAATAAAATAATATAAAGGTCAATTTTGCATAAAAATCGTAAGACATTTCTAGGATTCTTTTTCTTCTGTCACTTCTGTAGTATAAATTAATGAACCCTGTGCCTGCAAGTGTTGCTTGAGACATTTTGCTTGGATTTCCCATGAGACCAATTCTGCATGTTTAATATTCTTATCTTTCCTATGTTTTTAGAGCTGGAATGTATATCACCTGTGGCAGGACTTACTAGATAGATTTGAAATGTGCCGTATACCGCAATACAGAAGTATTGCTGTATACTGTACAAGTGATTAGACAATTGCTAGTTCAAGTCCTAACAGGAGCTAAAAATTAAGCAAAAAAATAAAATTAATAAAATAACTCTTGTCCCAAATTTCACATCACGACATAAAAAAATAAACATATTTGATATTGCGGTGTCCGCAGAAGTCCATTTCTTTTCAAATATTACATAATTTATAATGTACGGTGAGTGCCATCAGCAAAGTAATGACACAGTACCGCTTTTTTTCCTCACCTATCTTCAAGAAAAAATTGATTAGAAAGCAATCAAAAAATAGTTTGTAGGCAAATATGGTAGTAATAGAAACTACAGCTCTCCTCACTGAAAAAATAGCTCTCATTCCAGCCTATCGGTGGGAAAATAAAAATGTTATGGAGCTTAAAAGATAGTGACAAAAAGGATTTTTTTTTAAGGGCTATTTTTTTATATGGTATGTTAAATGGTTGCTATGCTCATGTAGGGCTTATCCACCTTGTCTGCATGAACAAACAAAGAAAGGGGTTCACAGCAAGGCATTATGGTCCAAGAAGGACCTCACCGAAAAACATATGGAAATCATTAGGTAAAGTTTTGGTTAATCTAGGAAAAGTCTTGGTGCAACCCTGACATCAGAGCTTCTTGTGTTCAGCTTGTTAAAAATTAAGTAAGCTCTGCTGCCACCTTGTGGTAAGATAAATTAATACACTATGAATAACAAAAAATCATTCATGTTTATAAAAGTGTGGAAATAATTTGTAAACTGTGATTTCTGTGCAACTGCGCATTTATTTGTTGAAAGTTCTGACTGTTTTCATGTCGCATTTGCACAGGAATGACTGCATCCCCTTTTGTTGGGCACTCTAGTTACCTATCTGTCTCATAAGGTATTCTTACTATATAGAGTTACCTTACTATTATTTCTTTATAAAGGGCACTACCATGGGTATTACAATGGGGACAGAAAAGCAAATGGTTACCTAAATGTGATGGTTGGGCCTACATGTTTTGATCAAAATGAGCTATTTATTTGTTGGAAGTACTGACTTAGATTTTTTCTTCATTTACTAAGTACTAAAGACGCTTGTCATGAAGGGGTTGAATCATTCTGAGACTATAGTGGTAATTAAAAGTGGCATTTTGCATTGCATTTGGACAAAACATTTCTTATATTACTTGTGTTAAGCCTTTTAAATTGTTTTTTTTTTTTTTTTTGCTCGCAAACAGCTGAAGGTTTGTACATTTCTCAAAAAGCCTAATTTGCAATGGGGGTTGAATAATTTTGAATGCATCTATCTATCCATCTATCTATCCCTTCTATCACGGACTATGAATCAAAACTGGATTTCATCTACTGGACTCATAATAAATACTTCCTCTATTCTGTACTTGATAGACTCCACTGTACCTTGTATTTATTATATAAGATGATTAAGTGTATGCGCTAATACAATTGGAATTCTGGAATCTTAGTTTTTAGAATTGTATGTATGTTTCTACTCTTACACAATGCACGTGGCACAGAAAGTTACTCTATCCAACACATTAGAAAGCTCTTCTTCTCTTGTCTTAACACAACAAAGCTCATTGTAAAGTAATTTAAAGTGTAAATACATCACTGTGATATTGTGTCATGTTAATAGTCAAGCTAAAAAACATGCATCTATACAGGCAATGCATAAAAACAATGTAAAGCCCCAGCATTCTGGCTTTGCTTTTAAATTCCCAGTCATTGTAATAAGGCTTGTATAAAAAGTCTGACTTTGACTTGAAGGAATGCTGCCTTTCAATAGGTGGCACTGTGCAGGATTTATTCCATCTCCCATTGCATATTACCCAGAGGAGCGTGCGTGGCCATTTGAGTCTCCTCACTTAGTTTATAGTATATAGTTGCTCTCCCTAAGGAGAAAAAAGCGTTTCTGACCCCCGCCCCGGCATTAGGCTCGGTTCACACGGGGCGGAATTACCACAGAATTTCTGTGCCGACTTTCCGCACGGAAATTCCGACAGCAATCTTAAGCCCAAATCTAACCAGCAAAGTGGACAAGATGTGCAAAAATCTTATCCACACGTTGCGGAGAAGCTATTGCAGCCCAGCCGCGCTGAAACTGACAGGCAACGCAGAATTCAAAGCTGCAGCATGTCAATTTTATTGCGGTTTCTGCAGCGGCCACTCTCCTCTCAAACCGCTTTTCCCCGTCTCCCACCAGACATTATAGTAAAACTGCTCTATTTCCAGGAGGGGCGGTGTACATGGCAGATACAACAAGCATCGACCTGATCTACAGAGCAAGAGGGAAGGAGGCAAGCGATGCTTCACCATCTCCTCTGCAGTGCCGGCGCTGATCGGTGGAGATGAGCAGCAGCCTTCTCTGTGCTCTAACCTGCAAACAGAAGACAGTGCAGAGGACTCCCCAGACTCTGAGCCAGGACCGAAGTGTAAGGTTTAGTAGCACTTACACTGTTTTGAGTCACAAATGATGTTGTCCTCATGGGCAGGGGGGATGGTATGGGAGGGCATGGTCCTGGGAAGGGTAGGGGCAGACATAGTGGATCTGAGGATTTCTGAGGTGGGGCACAGTCATTCACTACAGGCATGCTGGAAGTCCTAGATAGCTAAAATATCACTCTACTCTAATATATAGCATGCCTGGAGTCAGAGGCATAGCTAAAGGCTTATGGGCCTATGTGCAAAAGTTTATCTTGGGGCCCCCCTACTTTTCTTAACCCCTTAACGCAGAGGCGTAACTTGAATCTCCTGGGCCCCAATGCAAAACCTGTAAGAGGGCCCTCAACTATAATGCTTTATTCATAGTTCTGGGCTCCACTAAGTCCCCAGATTAAAGGGCCACTCAGCGTATTTTGTCCATTCATTACGTAGCTATCCCCTCAGTGTAACATGATAATGTATGTTAGGCTGAAAAATGCTAAGCCTATTGTCCTCCAATGTTCATCAACAGGAGGGCAAAAAAAAACTGTGGGGTAGAAGCCAATTTTCCTCATTTAAGCAGTTTCGGCTTGTGGAGCAAAAATTGCAGCATGCTCCCTTTTTGCGTGGATTCCACGCTGACAGCTGCCATTGAAGTCAATGGAAGCCGTCTGATTTGCGGCCCTTCCGCAATTACCATTGCGGAAAGGTTGTGGAATCCATGTAATTGCCAGGCGATGACGTGGGGAATGGCATGTCGACGGTGAGCCATGTGGACCATCCGCAGTACAGATGAAGAGAAAGAAGGACAAGTACGTGTGGATGCCGCTGCTGCCAGGGCCGGATTCCGCTGTGGGATTCCATAGCAGGTTGCTCCTCAGCTGCCTTTTTTTTTAAACTAAGCAACCCCAATTTTGATAACCTCTCTGGGTATTGTAGTCCACACATTCCATTTATTACTTTAGTTGCCTGCCTTTATAACCGCTCAAGCTCTGATATGTCCTTTTGAGCACCAATGCCCAAAACTGTCCACAATATTCCATGTGTGGTCTGACCAGTGACTTGTAAAGAGGAAGAACAATGTTCTTGTCATGTGCCCCTAGACCTCCTGATGCACCTCATGATCCTGTTTGCCTTGGTAGCAGCTGCCTGACACTGGTTGTTCCCATTAAGCTTACAGTGAACTAAAATCCCAAAGTCCTTTTCCATGTCAGTGTTCTCCAGTGGTTTCCCTTTTAGTATGTAATGGTGACATGTATGTCCTCTTCCAATGGGGCTGCTGCAGCCCCATTGAAGCAGTGGGTGAAACAAATATCTTTTTAATTTTTTTTATACAAGCTAGGGATAATTTTCAGGGAAGGGCTTATATTTCAAGCCCTTCCCTGAAAATCACCGCTGCAGGGGTTGCCTGCAACCCACTGGTTTAAATGCAGCCACAGCAGCGCCGACCCATTGAAAGCAATGGGATAGCATCCTGGACTTCTACCACAGCTGTGACTGAAGTCTGCGATATACTCCTTATGTTTTCAATGGGGCTAGCGCAGATGCCGTTTGCCCCATTGAAAACACTGAACGATATTGCAGATTTTTTTCTCTGCGATGCGAAGCTGGAAGGAAAAATTGCAAATGAGTATGAAACCATTGAAAATCATTGGTTTCATAATCATCGCAGGGAAAAATATTGCTAGTGAGTAGAAGCCCTTAAAGGGGTTTTCCGGTGAAATACTAATGATGAACTATCCTCAGGATAGGTCATTAATGGTTGATCCACTCGGGTCTGTCGCTCGTGATCCTGACCGATCAGCTGAACGGGTGCAAGCAGTCAGCGCTGCAATAACATACAGCTCGGAGCAGAAGCCTCTGCACCGACCTCTGTGTAGTGGCCTCTGTATGCATATACCGTGACATATGTGCAAGATCTCTGTTGCAGGTAGACATGAGGGAATATTCCAAGCATAAACTTACATAGAAGAAAACAAAAGAGGTATGAACAGAGCCTTAAACCGTTTTCAAACCAAGGTGATCTGGCTGCTTGGTTTGCAGTGATTGAATATCTGCAGTTCACTCTTTAGACACAAGGTGGCGCTGTACTACAGTCTGTGGTTGTATTATTATTATTATTTTTTTTTTTAGCCATTTTTGCAGTAATTAAAATCACTACCATTTTTCTCCTAGTCACAAAAAAATGCGAGAGACGATTACGGTGGTTTTTGCTCTCGCTGCTCTTTAGGTGGTTCTTGTTGCTACGGAAACTCACCCTGTGATAACCAGATGTTCAACTCGCCTGGTGCTTTAGCTGGAAAATAAATATAATGTCTGAGTATCAGTCAGAGATTCAATCAAATAAACAAGTAGCTGATAGCTTAAATTAGTGGCAATTACAGTGGCGTGTACGGCGAGGACAGGGAAATAACTTCACTTCAGCGCAAAGCAAATATTACAGGGTTGAGAGAAATGGGGCTTATTGGGGAAATTATATCTATATAATTATAATAAGCAGCATATACATCAAATTATACAATGAAGACAGTCATGTAAATGTATGCTAAGGATGTGTCTGAGAGGTAAAGTTCCATTATACACCCATAAACCCCCTGCGACAAGATCTGGACTTCCCCTGTTTGGTATCACATCCCACAGAATAACCTCCTGTATGTCTCTTATGACAAGTCCCAAACCTGTGATCCTTTCATTTTGGTATGCTTTCTTAAAATGAACCAATCATCATGTTTATGTCGCCCTAATTGAAATAAAATAAAAAGCGCAAGAAAAAAAGTAATTGAACACTTTGGAATTAGCTGAATATCGACATCTATTGCTATTAAATTGTGGTCTGATTGCTATTTACTGATGTAGCCAGTGGCATATCAATAGTGGCCGCAGGGGTCGCAATTGCAACCAGGCCCCTAACTAAGGAGGGCCCATAGGCTTTCATTACCATTAATAGCACTACGCTGCTCCTCCCACACAGCTGAGCAGTAAGTACACAGTAACAACTTCTCTCCTTCACCAGACGTCTGAACGCATAGTGAATAGAAGAGGAGGAGTCCTACACTCCGACCACATAAATCGGGCGACGGGTAGCATGCAAGTGCAGCACCACTGCCTGCGAAACACAATGTTATTGTGTACTTATTGCTCGGCCGGACAAGAGGGGTCATGAGGGAAGTGTTAAACTTTTTTTCTAGATAGGGGAAGGGCACAGTGGGGCTTACTACTTTCTTGAGGCACGAGGGGCACTATTACTCTAGTGGCACAGAGGGTTGTATTACTTTAAATGGACATACGGAGGTTCCATTACTTTAAAAGGGCATGGAGGGGCTCTATTTATAGAAGCAAAGGCGGGGTGCTTAGTTCTTTAAAGAGGTTGTCAAAGTTAAATTTAAAAAAAAATTCTGCTCCCCTTTTATGAAAAGAACAATCGTATACTCAGCTCTCCCGGCTCCCCACAGCTCCAGCGTTACATGCTCAGGCAAACCACAGCCAGTAGCCATGCAAAGCAGCTGCCCAGAGGGTAAGCCAAACTTTTGCACTTGGGCCCATGAGCCTTTATCTACACCCTTGGATGCACTAAAATTTAACCTAATGCTGATAATTTGCTGCAACAAATGATGCCATCTTAACACAACAAAAGCCATTGAAAAGGCAAGAAAAAGTTCTGTGCCACAGTTTATATAAGTTGAATGCCAAGTTAAACTTTGTTACATCTGTAAGTCACACTTATAGGAAGATAACTAATAACACATAAACAATTTTAACTTGAGTTCACTGAGTAACAGTCACAGTGCATGGATAAAAAGTAAGTGAACCTCTCATTTAATAACTTCTCCAAGAGCTAATTGACAAAAGGAGTTTCAGTGAAGGAGATAAGATTGAAAGTGTGTGGAATTCACAGGTGTTTTGCCTATTAAATACAGGCATACAAAGCCTGATTACTGACAATTGTTTCTTCACTGGAAAGATGGGTAAGTATGAACCATGCCTTGCTGCAAACAACTTACATAAGACCTCAGAAGATGTATTATAGAGATCCATGAAACTGGAAAAGGCTACAAAAAATACTGCTAAGGGCCTGGCTGCAAATCAAGCCATGGTTAGATAAATAATCTACAAATGGAGATAGCATAATCATAAATGGGTTGTCCAGCTTTTAACTCTTGGTGGCTTATTCGTAGGATAGGCTATTAATAGTAGATCGGTGGGGGTCCGATGCCCAAGAACTCACTAATTAGCTGTTCACCAGGCTGTTGCTTTTGTACATGGAGTTAATTTCTGCCAAAGCAGAAAGGGGTGCCGTACGGTTGCCATAGCAGCTGGGAACCTTCTGGAGATCCCCAGGGTTGCCATACATGATTGCCTCTCAGGCCACACCATAGGTATAGACTGCCTGTCAAAACACAGTATAATGCAATACTATGGTATCCAAAAAGTCCATCTATCAAAATAATGCATTATTTATCCCACATGATGGCCCTCATCTAAAAAATACACTGCACCATGCAAGGTTTTTTATTTTTTTGGTCACCCGATTCCAAAGAAAATTTAGATAAAAATGATCGAAAAGTTGGATGTACTCCAAGATGGTACCAATAGAAACTACAGTATGCCCTGCAAAAAATGAGCTCTCACCAAACTATGTCATTCCCCCAGTGTCAGCCCTGAAAGCTTCAACTTAATGCATTGAGTGGCGCAATAAGTAGTCCTCCCAATGTAATTTTATAATGGGAGGACTACTTAGCAATGCCACTGAATGCTTCCAGAGCTGACACCAGAGGAATGACAGGGGAAGGTAAGTATAATTCTTACATCCCTTGACTCAGTAGATCACCTGCTTTCAGCCCATAAGCTTAGTTTATAGAGTAAAAAAAAGTTGGTGGCAGAGTCTCTTTAAGGGGTCTAAAAACAGTAATTCTGCTATTGTTTTTCGAGTTTCATTTTCATGGTGTACTGTGTGGTATAAATGACATGTTAATTTTTTTCTGTGGGTCAGAAAAATACCAAATGTATTAAGCCTTTTTTTCTTCTCTATGTTTTACTACTACTTGCGCAATAAAAACTTTTCAAAGGGTGTGTGGCTACTGCTGAAACCCCTACTGATTAGTTGTATTCTGCAGGAGAAATGGGCAGCAAGTGTTGAGATCTCCTGCAGCGCCCCCACAGGGGGAATGAACCATTGAAATCAATGTGTCATCTATGTAATACAACAGCGTGCTACAGTCCTCCAGACCTACAGAAACACCCTTGATGGTTCAATTAAAGGAAATCGTTAATGAGAAAATTCCCTCTATTAATTCCAAATACTCTAATAGGGTATTTGAGAATGAGTTTTCTAAAACAGATAACCCCTTAATTCCTGATAGTATTGTATATAGCGTATAACTTGCAATTTTTTGTAAGACTAAGGTGGCAAGTCAGCTTTATCCCTTCGTGGCAGTTGTACTTTTGGCAAAATGACACTGGAAGTCTAAGAAAGTTTTGGAATCATTCCAGAGACATGAAAGTGCAGTTCACTTTAGGGCTTTGCACACAATCACTTTGAAAGCATCTTTGTATGTTCCATTTGGCATTAGATTCAAGAAAAACATTACAAGAGTACCACAGGCACCTGTAGAATTGATGTACATATGGGAAACCGGGCGTCATGAAGTGTCTGTCAGCTTAAAATGCTACGCACTGTAGGCCCCACATTCTGGATGAGGTTATGCATGACTGTACAACCCCTTCAAGGGCAGTTTTCAAACAGACTACCTATTAGGTTGCCACTTTTCAGCATGTACTCTATGCACAATGGTAGATCAAAAATTCTTCACAATAACAGCAGAGGGTAAATCTTATTGTAACTCCATCTTTATCAATCTGTAGGGGGTTGACACAGGATCCCACCATTACAAATGTTGACAACTCAACATCTCAACCTCCCTGCAAAATAAAGGCCCATTTAGACACAATGATTCTCGCTCAAAAATCTCTCAAAGCTGTCTTTTGAGAGATAACCGTTGGGTCTAAATGCATGGACTTCATGCAGTTTTCGGCACGAATCATACCTCGCTCAATTCTAGCTTTTTTGAATTGAGCGATGAACTCTTACCAGCGGTGCAGGCTGTTATCACAGTCGGCAGCGCTGATAAGATTCTTTCAGCTCATGTCCTGCTGGTAGTTCCCAGCAGGATGTGAACTGTAAGCGCGGAGAACAATACAGCTGTTTGCTTATGCAAAACAGCTAAATTGTACGCCGAGCTATAGCGGTAGTGTCCAGCTCAAACTGCATAGTTCTTTAGTAGCTACTTAGCTACTATAGACTATGCAAAGATGATCGCTCAAAACTGTCACTCAAACTGTCGTTTGAGCGATCATCTATCAGTGTAAATGGGGTCTAAGACTCTTTTCACATAGCATTTTTAGGGGTTCAGCGCTGCTTCTGTCCTCAGTGCAAACAACTGCATACGGACGGAAAGCAGGGCTGAACCTGAACGACACCATAGGGGAAATCATGTTTCGACAGAGACCTCTTGCATGGTGCTTTTCTCTCCAATGTAAAAGTGAAAGAAGTAACAGAAGCTATGTGAGATGAAAATCAAAGAGGTCTCCATCTCATATATCCTCCTGAATGCTTCTTTAAATATTTTGGAGACGCGATTTCACTCTCTCCAAGTCATGGGAGGCTAGACTAATCCATATCTTAGGTATTAAAGGGGTTGTCTGAGTATACAAATTTATTTTAAATGGCTGAGCATGCTATGAAAAGAATCAATACTTATCTCTTTTCTTCCCTCGGGTAGGAGTCAAGTGGGTCCAGTGAATCTCCCACTGTCAGCGCTGTCCAGAAGTCAGGTGACTTCTGCATCCAATCACAGGCTGCACCATCACCTCCCATTATCCCGACATCAGTGCTCAACATCCTGGGTGCCAGGAGTACGGAACAGGACAATTGGAGGCTGCAGTTGTCACCTGACTTCTGGCCAGCACTGACGGTGGGAGATTCACTGGAGCAGCTCAGCTGTTTCCCACGAGTAAAAGAGAGGTAGATATTGATTTTTTTTATTTTTTTATTTTATGGCTCATCTATCCATTTCAAAAGACTTTTTTTATACCCAGACAATGCCTTTAATAGAAGCCAAACTGGTGCCCAGCTCTTTGTAGTGTGAGATTGCAGTAGTGAAGACTTTCATGAATGTATAGTTAAAGGGGTTGTCTCGCGAAATCAAGTGGGGTTAAGCACTTCTGTATGGCCATATTAATGCACTTTGTAATATACATCGTGCATTAATTATGAGCCATACAGAAGTTATTCACTTACCTGCTCCGTTGCTAGCGTCCTCGTCTCCATGGTTCCGTCTAAATTCGCTGGCAGCTTGCTTTTTTAGACGCGCTTGCGCAGTCCGGTCTTCTCCTTTCAGCACGAGCCGCTTCAGTGTGCTCCCCGCTACAGCTCTTCTGCGCATGCGCAGACGAGCTGTCACTGCTCGGGAGCGCGCTGGAGCGGCCATTCTGTACCATCCTCTGTTAGAGGAAGGTGCAGAGCTGCCGAGCTGTCCCAAGAAGCCGCCCAGCTGTCCCGCCGTCCTGCCGCCCAGGTAAGTGATGGGCCGGGGGGGCTGCCGCTGCGCCGGGGGCAGGCTGCGCCGGGGGGGCTGCCGCTGTGATGGGGGGGCTGCTGCTGTGCCGGGGGGGCTGTCGCTGCGATGGGGGGGCTGTCGCTGCGATGGGGGGGGCTGTCGCTGCGCCGAGGGGGGCTGCCGCTGTGATGGGGGGGCTGTCGCTGCGATGGGGGGGCTGCCGCTGTGCCGGGGTGGGGGGGGGGCTGCGCCGGTTACCTGCTGCCTGGCGGTGGGTGACTGGTCGGCCGGCCGTGTTCACTCCAGGGATCCGGTCGGCGGCTGCGGGGCGTCTGGTTGTCAGGGAGACACAGCTGGTAGCGTCTCGGGAGCACGCACGTCGGGCTACAGCAAGCGACGGGAAAAGAGCCGGCGGCCATCTTGGGAAAATTTTTATAAGTTGCTGAAACGCTGGAACGGTAAGTACAAACCAGCTAGAAAAGTCATTTACAGGGGGGCTTAGTAATGTATGCTTAATTAGGGGGACTGGGCAAAAAAAAAAATTCACTTCTGCCTCGAGACATCTCCTTTAAGATATACTGTGTGTCAAGGGTATGTTGGTAGCGCATGAGTCATGTGAACATAGTGGACACAACTTCCACAGGAGTCGTGGAACACCAGCTACTCTGGAGGGTAACAAGTCCCACAACTGGGATCGTCAGTAAACTGAACCAATTGTGCGATCCTGAATTCTTGGCTCATCTCAGATAACGAAAAGGCACTCACCAGTGAAGTTTTGGTGATATTGTACCTGAAATGGTTGCTAAGTAAAATTCTGTTAACGCACAATGGGGTTGCAAGTGGTGTATCTTGTGACCTGAGAAACTGCAGCGCACCCTGAACCATCTCCACTACCAACCCGTTACCATCTGCCATGTAGAGGTATGTTATTTATCGCCTCGTCTCAGTACCTTCAGTGGGGGATGGACCCAACAATCCTGGGACCCAAGATCATGTTCTTGGTATCCACTAATAAATGGCATTGAACCAACCGGGACCCGGCACCCTTTCTCCATGTGCCTTAAAACGGCCACATGATTTCTGTTTTTTTGAATGTACGTCTTTGCTCAGAAGCTCTTCCTTATTCTCAGCCACGCTTCCTCCTTAATTGATTTGCATATTACTTAGAAATAATGAGAACGTCTCAATCAAGTAAAACAATTATGTAATTGCTATAATTTCCTTAGCGTCATTGGTGAGTTCATGCCTAGTTTTGCAGTAGGCTATAACAGTAATTTTATTTTATTCTTGCCGGATACTAAACGAAAGCTTTTTGTCTATGGGTATAAAAAAATTAGGAAATAGATCAGGCAAATCATAAGTAAAAGCTTAATTGCTCTACCAAGCTGCCCTATGCTGTGCGGCTGATTGCAGCTACATTTCACCGTTTCCCTGTGATAGTCACAATGGACTGAAATGTTGAAGCCTAAATAGTAAAACAGAAACATCAAATCCTCATCATTCATTTATCATATTTTCCATTACCCATAAGAGGTGGTTATATATTACTCTCAGAGAACATCTGAAATGATACAGCTTGTTTCCCTTAAGTACCTTCCAGAATTTGTTTATGAGGAAAGAAATCTTCCTCGCAGTTTTTTTTTACCTCCTGTATCCATGGAAACTCTACGGAGGCTACATCTAACGAGGGAGCGAGCTGAAGGTTCATTAACTGTGAGCAACCAAAAATATGCAACGTGAAAATCTTCAGTCTTTTCTCTTTTTGCATTTGGATATATTGTATTGCACCCACTCAATCATAAATGCAACAAATATATCAGAGAATGTAATATATTGAGGATTTGGGTGCTTTTATTATATCTCCTAAGGGTGCTTTTGATTAAAAGGATACTTTATAACATGATTTAGATTTGTAATTGGTTGTCGACTGAAATGTCTCATTAGCAGGATATTAGTAATGGCCTTAACTATGAGTGACTTGTGTGGCCACCATCATGTAAAGGGGGCAGTGACAGGGGGGATCTTTCATATAGCAGCCAGACAATCTCGATGGAGCTCCACTCTTCTATTTGTAACCCTAAATCACAGTAGTATCACAGGAGACATCCCAATGACCAAGTATCCATCAACTTTTCACATGGCAGGAGTGAAGATGGCAGGTAAGATATATGGGAGATCGCCTCAACTCAGCTCCCCAATCAGATCTCTATCAGTTTCCTCATGGGTCCAGGATCTGGCCTCATCATCAGATCATAGCACCTTCCATGATATCTCACTTGCTTCAACTTACTGAATTCAACTACTTCCACCAGCAACATGTGCTTCGTCTTTTCACAACCCAATCCATGCTGTACAGCAAAGGTATGCATAGTTAAAGGGGTTGTCCCGCGAAAGCAAGTGGGGTTCAGCACTTCTGTATGGCCATATTAATGCACTTTGTAATGTACATCGTGCATTAATTATGAGCCATACAGAAGTTATTCACTTACCTGCTCCGTTGCTAGCGTCCTCGTCTCCATGGTGCCGTCTAATTTCAGCGTCTAATCGCCCGATTAGATGCTCTTGCGCAGTCCGGTCTTCTCCCTTCTGAATGGGGCCGCTCGTGCTGGAGAGCTGCTCCTCGTAGCTCCGCCCCGTCACGTGTACCGATTCCAGCCAATCAGGAGGCTGGAATCGGCAATGGAACGCACAGAGCCCACGGTGCACCATGGGAGAAGACCTGCGGTCCACCGTGGGTGAAGATCCCGGCGGCCATCTTCGCAAGGTAAGTAAGAAGTCACCGGAGCGCGGGGATTCGGGTAAGTACTATCTGGGTTTTTTTTTTAAACCCCTGCATCGGGTTTGTCTCGCGCCGAACGGGGGGGCTATTGAAAAAAAAAAAAAACGTTTCGGCGCGGGACAACCCCTTTAACAGGCCTAAACAAAATCTGAAGGCAGGTTCATGAGGTCTTTTGACTCCCCCACACATTGGAAGTTTCATCTGGCTCCGTCAGTCTGTCAAGGCTATCCACTAAGTAGTAAGCCCACACAATTCTAGAACCCCTTCCGCCTTCACCATGTCCTGGACATGTAGAAGAAGACAATATAGAATCACGGCATGGAAGATAGGCCAACAGAGTCCAGGAGATGGAGGCAAACAAAGTCAATAAAATAACAAAGCAGCAATAGAATAAAAAGAACATAATGCAATTTCACAGGAGCAACAGTTAGATGTAGGCGAAGGTGATCTCTTTCTTAGGTTTGTCTGGTCAGATGATCTTCTTCCTTCACTATCTCCTCCTTTTTATATTCCAGGCACCACTATCAGCCCATTCTCACCACCGCAACACAATTGCTTAGTCCTGCTATTGTATACATGTTATGAGCTTGGTTCTGATGCTGTATTTATGTTATGAACTTGTTTCTGGTGCTTGATTTATGTTACAAGGTTGATTCTCCAAAATGAATTTCAGGCTTCTTTCCCATGAGCATATATCGGCCACCGTTTTCACAGTCGGCTGATATAAACTACCATCTGGGGCGTTAAAGCTCCTGAACGGGCGCACAAATCTTATGTTTATGTGCCTGTTCATACGGCATGGGCACCTGCGCATATACGCCGAGGCTACCATGCCGTCGCCCCTTTCCCCTCTCTCCCCCATGCAGGCTCCCCTCTGCTCTCCTCCCAGCTCACTTTTTGCAATGGGAGGGGGTGGGATGGGGACAGAGCTAAAGCACCGCCCTGTCCCGCGCTCCTCCCATTGTTGGCTGTGGACAAGGGCGGGACGGAGCAGATCCTAGCTCCGCCCATGGCCACTCCTGTTGCAAAGAGCTAGCGGTAAGGAGACCAGAGGTGAACCTGCGAGTGTGGAGGAGAGCAGAAGGAGGGAATTTAGCAGCCACGCTGCTAAACTTCCTCCCACCTCTGGCTGCTGTCATGGGCTCCCATAGGAGCCCATGCAGCGGCTGACATACTCCGGCCCAAAAGATAGTTCCAGGGCTAGCTTTTGGGCCTGACGTAAAAACGCCCGGTGCTACATTGGCCGGCCAGGCGCTTTTACGTTATGAGAATACGGCCATGTGATCTGATTCATTGGAATCCAATGCATCAGATCGCAGCATATATTGGACGACCGTGAAAACTGCGGAATGATATACGCTCACGGGAATGAAGCCTCAGATGTGAGAGTGAGGATGCTTTTAAAAAAAAGCAATTACTTACCCAATAAGTCCATTCAAGCAGTGCTGCGGACAGTGTTATTGGAACACTGAAATGGCTGTGGGTATACTGGGTAAGTAATGGATCTTTTGTTTTTTTAATGTCATTTATCCACCCATCAGCTACATTTTCTTGAATCCTAGACAATCCCTTGACCAAATTTAAGGAAATGTAAGGGTGGAAACAGCTATATATGATGTAAAATGGTTATCTACAGTATTGCATATTTTAACAGTATAGGTTTATTCTAAGCAGTATAAACAAGTAGGCAAATTAAGCTTAATACAGACCAATACAGAAGGGGGGATCACGGAGGAAAGGGGGTACACATGCAAGAGATGCACGACAGGGCAGGCATAAAACATAGGAGGGTAAAACCAGACAAGGTTGATATATGCATTCAGAAATTAGGAGTCAAAAAGGCAAAATAGAATCGACCACAACAAGGCAAAAGTTTAACTTCTCCTGAGACTCACACCAGGGCACTAGAAGCATTATCAGCATCCTCTGCACAGAGGCGCCAAAGGAAATATCCCATGGGACACATTGATAGGCTCACTGAGACAACTGAACGCTCAACCAGCCTATCAGTAAAACAACAGAAAGGAGATGTAACTCCCATTACACCTAGTGCCAAATGACAATGTGCATGCGCCAGGTAGTACATCACATGGTCCAGCACTGAAATCATGGTGTCACACCAAACTTGTACGAGAATCCAAAAAAAGACTTTATGTCTTTTATGCTTTTCTTTATATTTTGCCTCCATCAGCATAATCATAGACAGTAGCATAGCTAAAGGCTAATGGGCCCGGGTGCAAAAGTTTATCTTGGGGTCCCCCAACATCTCTTAACCCCTTAGCAGAGACATACCTTGAAGCTCCTGGGCCCCAATGCAAAACCTGTAACAGGGTCCCCAACTATAATGCTTTATTCATAGTACTGGGCTCCCCATATGGAGAAGAGAGGCCTTATGAGTCCCCTAAGGCTCCTGAGCCTAAGTGCAACCGCATGCCCTTCATCCCCTATAGTTAAGCCAATGATCATAAAACATATCACAGTGATAGACCATGCTTATTGATGAAGTGGATAATCCAATGCATCTAAACTTGTGATTCCTAATCCTGCAAACATTTTAAAAATTATACATCAGCATTGGTCATTTCTTCTGATGGATCTTGATTTATGGAAATTATTAAACTTCAAGCTGGAGATTAGATACAGGGAACATTACACATGGAAGGTGCAAGATTTTGAAAATATCACTTGTTATCAACATCAAGAAGAGACATTTCTACATTACTCAGCTACGGTAGTTGCTTAGAAATTTACAACACTGCAAGAGACATAAGATGCACAGTTGTACAAGATGTACAGTTCCATCAATGTGACAGATGGAAAGATACACAAAATCTCATATATGATAGATGCAAGTGTCCTAAACTGTAAATAAGTAAAATAGTTAGAGATCTAACACCACATGAAAACTCAGGAGAATACCCTGTTATCAAGACATTTGTGATCTTCGTACTTTCGAATCTTGGAGAACTCGAAAACTAAAGTTGGGCTTACCTAAACAAGACCACTAAGTTTACAAGATAACTGCAAGAAGAGGCAAGTTTGAGCTTTGAAATGAAGTCCCTTAACACCTCAGGGTTAAATCTTGGATTTACATTCTGTGAGAATCAGTAGATGTAGATCTGCTGCATCACATACTGGTTTGGCTTTGGCCCAAATGTAGAGGTGACTCCTGAAGAATGCCGATCCTCCCTGTTTCATCGTAAAAGTCAGGATATGGGCTTTGCTGTGGGGCCCCCAGACAATTTCACTAGAAGTGGTCTCAATTATGTGGCTTCTGACCAAGGTGCGGAACCTGAGTGTGTGAACAGAGGCATAATCAGAGAAGTCTGGAATTGAGGCAGGCAGTTTATAATTCAGGGCAAGGGACAGTCCAAAGGTTAAGGCAAACAGAGTAAGTTCAGCACATTACAAACAGACCAAGGGTTGGGGAAGGCAGCAGACAGGAGAATAGTCAGTAGTGGAGAATGCAGAGTGGTCAGGTATAGTCAGAACCATTAACCAGGCAATCAGAACAAATGTGAAGCTGCACAAAGACATCAAATGTTCAGCCACCTTTCTTGTGGGGAACCAGGGGTACTCTGGGTTTGGTGAGGGACAGAATTACAAGACACTAGCTGGCCTTTTAATACTGCAAGGGTGTGCATGTTTGCCCTTTAGAGTGCCGACAGAGGCCAGTGCATGGGGCCTGACGCAAAAAAGAGAAGAGCATGAGCAATGGCCATTAGCAGGGACAGGTGAAGCAAGATGGTGGCCACAAATTGCAATACATATTATATTGTTTTTGCGAAGATTTAGTAGTTTTGAAATGGAAATTTGGGACAATTCAAAAATGTATTATTTATTATAGATGTTGTGGTTGTTATAACACCAGGCTTCATGGCATGTGACCGTGATGCAATCACAGAGGTTGACTTACTTCCACTCCCTCAATTGTGCACTCATAACAAGATAGGGCATGAATCACACCCATCATAGTTCTACGTGTCCCAAAAATATTCATTGCCACTACTAATCATTTCACTGCAAGGTTGGTTACTCACTTAAATTTTGGTCTCACATTTTGGTCACGCTCTCCAGCAGTCAAAATTACCACCCTTATTGGAGTCTATGGGTTTTGTATAGAGTAGAAAGGACTGAACTTAAAAAAAGCGTAAACCTTTTTTTTTTTTTACAAAAAGTAGCAATTATAAAAAGTATATAAAAGGATAATATAAAAAGACAAAAAAACATACAGCAATGTGGAAGAGTAATTTTCTAAATTTTCATTTTACTACACCATCTACCTGTCCATGTGAAGGAGATTCAGCTTCCATAAGCTTTGACTACTGTAGGCGCATATGAGTAAGATAAACAAAGATGCTTTTAGGTGTTGCATTTCATGACTAACCCCCTTCAGAATGCAACCAGCTCAATGGCCAGATTTTATTATTTGGGGAAGATACCGACAGCTGCAAGTTTCCTTTAGCTAACCACATAATATCTTGAGTCATGCAGAGCAGGAGCTACTTTTATAGATGGATCCGCCCTCTATCATATCTTTATGCCCTCAATGCATAACTGCTTTGAGTTCTCCAGAGTATGAGACACTCTGTAACAACCATAGGACAACCCCTTTTAGTGAGACCAGTTCTTGTTAAAATTGAGATATCATTCGTAATACAATATATGTGTCATAGTACATATCTGTTCCTGTTACAGTTGCCAAAGTTGGTTGCCATTCACACTCCTCTCCTTCATACAGCAGATGCCACATCTTCTCCAGCTCCCAGACTCTAGCCTCTGTCCATAGAGTCCACAGAGCGCATGCATGCACCCACCTACATACTTTAAAGGGTTAGTATGCGCTCTGTTAATGCTTCCCCAACCTATCCCCATACAGTCCTGGCTCTATTAGTCATCCTCCCACTAAGGTGGATGCCTAAAGAAGTTGGTTAAAAAAAAATTGATATATTATTTTCTGTGTTCTGGTGGTTTTCTAACCCCTTGTCCTGACTATTCTGATATCAACATCTCTGACCTTGGATAGGTGTATTGGATTAGTTTTGTATGCCAGCTGCCTGCCCGGACTCAGACTTTTTATATTATTGCACCTGTTCTGATAACCGTGGCCTCTTGCCTGACTCTTGAACTAAAGTTTATGCTGCTTGCCTTGACCATGGCTACGTCTCTGGGTTATATCTCTGTTCTTGCATTCAGATACCATGACTTGGTCTTGGGTAGCATACACTACCATATGACTGAGACTACTTCTGTGACTAACCAGTAGAACCCTGTTTACGTAGAACTTTGCTAAAAGTTCAGTTTGGCACAAACCGCTTCCTCACTTCCTGGGAAAAGAAGCTACATACATCACTCCCGGTAAAAGATAACAAACTAATCTGGAAGACTGCATTCGGACACTCTCCCTATATCTTATCCTTGGAAAACTGAGCTTTTAACAAAATTCTACCTGAAACAGGGTTCTACTGGTTTGGTTCGCTGAACACTGGTCCTAAATACTAGTGTATAACAATGTCAAAGTACCATAAAAGCCTGTAAAATACAGCTGTGGCTTTTATAACTCTTAGTCAGTGTTATTTACCAGTTTTAGGGAGTTTGGTAAACGTTTGGTTCAGTATACACGAATTTGGATAGAACTGAACTTTTTGCAAAGTTTGGCAAACTGGCTGAACCAAACTTTTCAAAGGTTTGCTCATCACTATCTGTGAGTAATGGCCTGGGGACCTCGCAGCGAAGATTGGATCCCAACTGGTGGGAGTTTCCCAGGTTTTGCCTCCAGATTCAGCCAAAGTCAAATCTGTGTGCGGCAAAACGGATTCACATCCACTCACTGACAATATTCCACAATTTACGTCAAAGTACATTCTATTACTTGTTTACGGAAATAAGTTGACATGCATATTACATTCAGATGAACGCATTAAAGTTGTTCACAACGCACTTCATACTAACTACGCTTTTGGAAATTCTTAAGCATCCTTCCCTGATGGGCTCAAACTAGTTATCCAAATCTGGATGAAACCTAGTGAGAACACAGTGCACATATTGAGACACATTTACAAAAATGTTGCCACCATAGGTTATATTTTAGTTAGACCTAGGAAGCTTTTCAAAATGTTTTTATTATATTCATTTACTATGTCTTCTACTTTTTTGATCAGGTCCCTACTTGCAGACTAGTACCACCTGAAAACAGGAGATGGCAGCAAATCATTACACATGGTTGTCACTTCTGTGAAACGTATCACATTAATCATAAATGACATGGTTGATACATATGGAAACATTTTAGTCGAGACCACTACTACTCTACCAAATAAAAATCCTATTAGGAACAATTTTTTTTAACTTTATGGTCATGCCTCATTTACAAAAATGGTGCTTCTAAAGTTGATGATTCTTTTACTCTACTTTGCTATGACTAAGGGCTGCCAATAAGCCTGAAACACCTAAGAGGCTATGTAATATGCGTTTGTCTTGAAGGGATTTTAAACGACTCTCAAGTAAGCCACAATTTTATGGATGCCGAATCTCCAGTTATTCTTCTATGTTGTTTTGAACCAAGCAAATCCATGCTAGTCAGTTGCAGGTGAGCTGGGTAATCTCTTTTGTTCGTTCTACTCTACTCATCTAACTCTTTTTGGGCAGAATATCCGAAGCTTTCACATTATTTTTCCAGATTCATATCAAAAATTGATGTTAGTCTGTGCTGTATTTTTTAAACTGTGGGACATTTTAACTGCATGGGGTGGGCAAGAAGAGGTTAAGCAATAGAGGTAAAGAAGTGGCATAGCTGTTATTGGTGAGGTGCCTCACTCTAGCGGAGACCCGTAACTTATGGGTTGGATCCAGCGAGTGGTTTTCTCTTCCTTCCACTCAGTGTCGGATTGTGAATCCTTGGATCCACATAAGCAAATGATTCTGAGGGTTCATTCTCCATCCATGTAACGTCCATTTTTAATTGCATGTACACTTTGTTGTTATCATTGCACACACAGGACATGACAATAAGTTGGCGCTATACAAATAAAGATTATTATTATATTAAAGGGGTGGTCTCGCGAAAGCAAGTGGGTCTATACACTTCTGTATGGCCATATTAATGCACTTTGTAATATACATCGTGCATTAAATATGAGCCATACAGAAGTTATTCACTTACCTGCTCCGTTGCTAGCGTCCCCGTTGCCATGGTTCCGTCTAACTTCGGTGTCTTCTTGCTTTTTTAGACGCGCTTGCGCAGATGCATCTTCTTCTCTCGGCTGGTCTTGGAAGCATCGGCGTTTTGGCTCCGCCCCCTTGTAAGCATCATCGCGTAGCTCCGCCCCATGACGTGTGCCGGTTCCAGCCTCCTGATTAGAGCCGGTCCGGCCTTCTCTCTGGTAAATGGGGCCGCTCGTGCCGGAGAGCTGGTCCTCGTAGCTCCGCCCCGTCACGTGTGCCGATTCCAGCCAATCAGGAGGCTGGAATTGGCAATGGACCGCACAGAGCCCACGGTGCACCATGGGAGAAGACCCGCGGTGCATCGTGGGTGAAGATCCCGGTGGCCATCTTGGTAAGGTAAGTAAGGAGTTGCCGCAGCGCGGGGTTTCGGGTAAGTACTAAACCTTTTTTTTTTTAACCCATCCCTTGGGTTTGTCTCGCGCCGAACAGGGGGCCTATTGTATAAAAAACAAAACCGTTTCGGCGCGGGACAACCCCTTTAACTATAACCAATGGCCCTAGTACTTCCCAGTAAAATAAACACCCCCACACCATAACAGAACATCCTCCAAGCTTCACAGTTGGGATGATGCAGTCTTGTAGAAACCACTCTCCAGGCAACCGCCACACTCAAGCGCGGCCATCTGATGGGAAGATGGTGTACTGTCATTCAGCTATCCACAGCACCTGCTTCTACTCATTCACAGTCCAAGAGTGACTTTCCAAGCACCATCATAGGTACCTCTGTGCATTCACTGCTGTGATGTTGGGCTTGTGTGCAGCCATTCGTCCATTGTAACCCTTTGCATGCAGTTCCCTATGGATGGTTCTAGTGCTAATGGATGGTCCAATGGCCTGTGAGAACTCCTGAATGAGTATTTTGTCAAATGATGAACATGATGCCTTCACAGCTTGTGCACGGCTTTGTTGTCAATTTTCTATCATTTTACAAAGTCTCCTCGGACGTGGCTGCACTGCACACACATCAGATATTTTCCATTTCCAAAGAACATTGCCAACAGTGGATTTTGGAAGGTCCAAAGTGCTGCGATTTCTTGTACTTATTTGTTGATTCTGAATGCTCACACATCTCATTTGCATATCTCTTCCACCTGACAGAAAAGAATTGGTGGGTGTCCCAATACTTTTGTCAATATAGCGTAGAATCTAGAAAAATGGAATGACACCCTAACAGGGGTAAATAACAAATTGCAATACTTAACAGCACCTCTTGCACAACACTGAATGGACCTGCTTTTAAGCAGAGCACCCACCCCTAAAAGGGCAACCCAACTGCTGGAAAGAAGCAAGGTCCAAAGTCAGAGTTGAAGAAGGCAGATATCCAGGAAAATGAACTAATAGAAGCTAAAGTGCAAAGAAATACCACACCTTTAACACACTGGAGTCCAAGCACTAGTAACACAGAGTGCAACAGTGCAACCCACTGACCAATATACATTGAGTATTATCAGCCTCTGTGTAATCCCATATATAAACCCTACCAAAACACCTAATAGGCTGGCTGAAATAACAGACAGCCAAGGCAGTATATAAAACAGCTACACACCTGAGGAAATGTATCTCCCACAGTGTGAAAACATAATGATTCAGCACTGCACCGCCAGCTGCATCATTGACACTGTGATGTCACGCTGGATTCATGCCGACTCCTAGATGATACTTGAAGCGTCGTGACAGTCAGCACATGTAACAATTGTAACCAGGTATCAAAATTAGTTTAAAATTGTCTATATCTGAAAAAAAAAATGTACTGCTATTCCAACCACAAGGTCTTTCCAATTCCAATTACCGCTGTCATAAAACCCAAACATCAAAGACACTTTGTAGGAGCTGATTGTGATTGAACTGTCATTGTGATGATGCATAATGACATGGATGAGGATACAAACAAGATTTCACAAAATTACCGTCTTCCCCCAATCTACAGCACTGTTTATTGGATCTCGGCTTCAGAGTCTATAATAGTTTGTGATTTAAGACTTAAGTCCAGAGTCTCCTTGCTCTGCTAAGTGTCACTTTAACATGGATATCTGCCAGTGATGAATTTAATCATCATCGACTAACACTGAAGGTACAGAGCGAGTGGTTCGGAATTTAACATGAGAACAAGAGGACACAAAATGTCACAGCAATACAGAAGATATCTTTGCTATGCCCTTTGGCAGCGATGGATGATTAAGAATTGTGACATTGCCAGAAAATTTATTTCTTTCAAACCGTTCTGATGAAACATTATTTGACTCACAGGCTGTTCCTTGTGATCTGCTAAGAGTTTTCCATATATTTACAGTATGTATTTTGAGTTCCACCATGTTGTCTTCCTACCATTGGTGTAAATAATAAGTGACAAAAATGTTGAGTTGGCATTACATTTTTAACAAATAAAAGTTTTTAATTGTTTTATGAAAAGTTCTGCAACTTTACAATATATTATCACCACTGAATGGCCACTTTTTTAGAGCCCCTGGCCCTTTCACGATGGAAGCTCACTTGTATGGAAATTAGAGCTGTGTCTCTGAAGTGCAGAATAAAATCACATAACAAGTTTTCAGAATCCACAATAGATGGGAAAATCCAGCAATCTGAGCGACTTCTATCGAGGTCTATTCATCAGGGTAGACTAGCTAGGGCCAGGATTTCACTGGCAACCTTGTAGGGTTTTCTCATGCAGTGGTGTTGAGAATATACTGAGAATGGTGTGATTGAGAAAACATCCAGTGAAAGGGGATCCTACATGTTTAAGTAAAGGGGTCAGAGGTGGATGTTAGGAATTGTTCTATTGAGCAGGTGCTGCTTAGTCAAGCAAACAGCAGACTAATACAATACTAGTGCTCCATCTAATGTGTCCGAACACACAACTCGTTATTCCTTAGCACGGATGAGCTATACCAGCAGATGTGCAGTTCTAGTACTATTACTTTCTAAGAGAAACAGAAAGACAAGACTCTAGGAGGAGAAAAAGAGAACGTCAAAATCCATGACTTTCAACAAGTCCTTGTAATTGGTGCTAGGCTAACTGGAAGATGTATTCACTGCCAACTTAGCGGGGATTGGTGTGCAATGGAGTGGAGAGTATATTGAGTGTGATTGAAAAAAAAAAAAACAGGGAAAAGGAGCAAGATCCGAGAGACCGTGTGGTGAGAAAGAGAAAAGTGTGAGTATGACAAGGAGTATTGAATAAATGAAGGAAAGAGAAAGAAGGCAGTTTTATGTAAGGATAGATGAAGAAAAGATCAGCTAAAATAACAGTGACAAAAGAAAGGAGAAGATTCATTCTTAAAGAAATAGAATTCAAAGAAAGAAAGGCAAGCAGAAGGGCAAAGCATAGCAGAAAGAAAGGGTTCTCATACTGTTTTCACTATAACAGAGCCCAAAAGTACTGATATACGTTAGCAGTTGTGTGTATCTACTTCAAGTAATAAAGTAATGCTAATTGTATGAAGTTTATTAAAGATATTTCTCTCTAAGAAAATAAACTGTTCTATTGGTTTGAAAGTTTAAATCCTGCCTCCTGGAGTCCCTTCTCACCACTGTAACATCTGCACTGAGGTACCACACTACTCTTCAGGGAAAAGGACAATTCCCACTTTGTTTTAGTTTCCCATTTTTTTATTACTATTTTGTCCAGCATGGGTCTAAGCCTCTATACGGATTGGTGTCACGAACTTGACAAATTTACCATCTTACCCTATCCAACTTCACTGGTAGCACCCCCCCCCCCCCAAAAGAACCCCTCACACCAGAGAACTTTTCAAACTACGAACATCCCAAAGCCGCAGTTTGGGAGGTAGAGGCAGCGGAGCCACTGCTGCCACCATTACTGCACTGGCCACTCTGCAGTCTGTCTGGCACATTGCACAATGATACTCCTATGACTAACATATCTGAATGCACAACTTGCCGTTTCTTAGTGTGGATGGGTTATAACAGCAGAAGACCAGTCCCATTGCTGTTTAAAAGAAACAGAAAGGCAAGACTCTAGTGGGCAAAAGGCATCTGGTCGCATGAATCCAGTTTTCTGTTGCACCGTGCTGATGGGAGGGTCAGAATTTGTTACAAGCAGCATGATTGTTAATTGATGACCTCTTCCTATCAGCTGGTCAGAACATGTTAGCACCTCTATATAATTTGCAGCAACTACAAGAAACTTCCTATCCACAGGGGCTGATGCTCCTGTAGAACAATTTTATCAACTAGTGGAATCTATACCATGACTAACCGCTGCAGTTCTGAAAACCAAATTATATCCAACACGCTACAAGATGGGCGTCTTCAATAAAGTAGTCTTTCAATGTATTTCAATTTCTGAGAATTGTGAGGAATTGGTGCACAAATAATATTGAAAAATATTATAATATTCTGTAATATAATTAAATACATTTTATACATTGTATAATATTCCATTATTTGATGAATAACCTTGGAAGATACTTTATGGGTCACTTTCTTTTGCATTTATTAAACTTTCAGCATAAGTTAAAAGGGATTCATTCAGTCACTGACCACAAACCTAGGAGGAAAAGGAAGTTTACAGAAGGAATGTTGGATGAACATTATGGTCCAAGTGAGTTGTGATGAGTACATAAATAGGAGGTATTATAGTTATTTAAAGCTTGCCGTCTACACCCACAAAATTCCCTTTATTAACCCCTTAAGGACTCAGCTATTTTGGCACTTATGGCTGTGGTTAATTGTATGACTTTTCATCTCCATATTTCTAAAGCCATAACTTTTTAATTTTTTTTCTATGATGTAGATGTATGAGGGCTTGTTTATTGCAGGATGAGTATGATTTTTTTAATGGTACCATTATTGAAGAAAACAATTTCACTAGAGATGAGCGAGCACATTGGTCCGAGCTTGATGCTTGTTTGAGTATTAGAGTACTCGAGATGCTCATTACTCGAGACGAACACCACGCGGTACTCGAGTCAAATGCATTTCCCTTCCCCGCATGTTTAGCACCATTATCTAGCCAATAAACAAGCAAAGAAGGCATTACCACTTCCTTCTGTGACGTGCCAGCCCTCTGCCCGCCAACAGCAGTAAGTGGCTGGGCAGATCAGGTGACTACCGAGTAGTTAAAATGATCCCGCCCGCGGCTTGCCTCAGACGTATGCTGGCAGAGGTTAGGGATAGTGCTGCTGCTGATATAGGGACAGTGTTAGAGTAGGATCCTGTCGTCAGGAAGCCTCCTTCTTAGGGCTACTCCTCATAGTGTGCATTACTGTTGTGGCTGGCTGGGAACAGTAGTGCACCAATTTTTTTCTTTTAAGCATCTAGGGCTGTGCAGGCCATTTCAGCTATACTGTTCTGTGTGTGCAGTGCATAAGGCAGAGTGTAGGGACACAGCTACTTATATAGGGAAAGTTTTACAGTCCTCCTGATCCTCTGTACAAGAACCCCAATGGTCTTTCATAGGGCTACATCTCACTATGGGCATTATAGTTATGGCTGGCTGGGAGCAGTAGTGCACCGACTTTTGTATTACGCATCTAGGGCTGTTCCCAGCCTTTCAGTTATAGCATTCTCAGCCTGCAGTGCATTACTCTGAGGTAATTTAGCACCAAACTATTTTAGCTCTACCACTGTGCAGAGCGTCTCACAATACCCCGTTCCTTGGGGGGGTTGAGATAGCCGCAGTTACCAGCACTATCCACTGGCTTTAGAGTCTTCTCCCACTCCATACAGCCTCTCTTATCTACAAGTCTCTGTGAGCGGAAAATTACCCCTAGGTATCAGTGCAAGAGAGTGGGTTAATTTTTTTAAGTCACAGCATAGTGCCTCCGCTATCTACAAGTCTCTGTGTGCGGTGAATTAAGTCACAGTTGTCAGTGCTGTACAGTGGGGTAATTTATTTGGGCCCTGCTTTATTCTTAATCCGCCATGATGAGGAGTAGGGTAAGGGTCGAGGACGCGGACGCGGGTGTCCAAGTGAGGGTGTGGGCACAGACATGGTGAATCACAGCTGGCTGCTGAGGGATTAGGAGAGAGGCAAGTTTCTGGCCTCCCTAGCTTCATATCACAATTTGCGGGTCCGCGTGGTAGACCTTTTTTTACAAACAGAGCAGTGCGATCAAGTCCTGTCATGGATGGCAGAAAACGTGTCCAGCAATGTATCGACCACCCAGTCTTCTACGCAGTCCACTACTCCCGGCCTAGGGACTGAAACTCTGAATCCTCTGGCTGCTCCTGCTTCCTCCCAGCCTCCTCACTCCATGAAAATGATATATTCTGAGCAGGCAGACTCCCAGGAACTGTTCTCGGGACCCTGCCATGAGTGGGGAAAAACGGTTCCTCTCTCACCGGAGGAGTTTGTCGTGACCGATGCCCAACCTTTGGAAAGTTCCCGGTGTCCGGGTGATGAGGCTGGGGACCTCCGGCAACTGTCTCAAGAGCTTTTTGTGGATGAGAATGATAAGACACAGTTGTCTGTCAGTTAGGTAGTAGTAAGGGCAGTAAGTCCGAGGGAGGAGCGCACAGAGGATTCGGAGGAAGAGCTGCTGGATGATGAGGTGACTGACCCCACCTGGTTTGCTAAGCCTATTGAGGACAGAGCTTCAGAGGGGGAGGCAAGTGCAGCAGCAGAACAGGTTGCAAGAGGCAGCGGAGTGGCCAGGGGTAGAGTCAGGGCCAGAGAAAAGAATCCCCCAACTGTTTCCCAAAGCACCCCCTGGCGGCAAACCTCCGTGCAAAGGGCTAGGTGTTCATGCTTTTTAGTGAGAGCGTGGATGACCGACGAACAATGGTGTGCAACTTGTGTCGCACCAAGATCAGCCCGGGAGCCACCACTACCAGCCTGACCACCACCAGCATGCGTAGGCATATGATGGCCAAGCACCCCACAAGTTGGGACGAAGGCTATTCACCACCTCTGGGTCACACCACTCCCTCTTCCCCTGTGCCATAACCTGCCACACAGATCCAATCCCCCTCCCAGGATGCAGGCATGAGCACCCCCTGCCCTGCACCCACACCCTCACCTCCACGATCCTCCACTCCATCCAGCAATGTCTCTCAGTGCAGCGTTCAGCTGTCGCTAACACAAGCGTTGGATCGAAAGTGGAAATACGCTGCCACCCACCGGCATGCACAAGCTTTAAACGTGCACATTGCCAAATTAATCAGCCTGAAGATGCTGCCGTACAGGCTTGTGGAAATGGAGGCTTTCAAAAACATAATGGCGGCGGCGTACTATTTTTCCCGGTGTGCCGTCCCCGCCCTACACCAGCACGTCTCCCGCAACATAAATCGTGCCCTCACCAACGCGGTTACTGGGAAGGTCCACTTAACCACAGACACGTGGACAAGTACTGGCGGGCAGGGCCACTATATCTCCCTGACAGTACATTGGGTGAACTTGGTGGAGGCTGGGACCGCTCACATCCTACCCACACCCAGAATAGTGGGTCCTACCTCGGTGCTGGTATCTTTGGCGTTTTATGCAACCTCCTCCAAACCCTCCCCCTCCTCCGCCACCTGTACCTCTCAATAAAGAAGCGTGAGCACGTCACCAGCAATCAGTAGCGCGCTGCAGCACAACGGTGGGCAAGCGTCAGCAAGCCGTGCTGAAACTAATCACCTTAGGTGACAAGAGGCACATGGCCCCCGAGCTGTTGCAGGGTCTGACAGAACAGACCGACCTCTGGCTTTCGCCACTCAGCCTCCAACTGGGCATGGTTGTGTGTGACAACGGCCTTAACCTGGTGGAGGCTCTGCACCTCGGCAGCCTCACACACGTGCCATGCCTGGTCCACGTCTTCAATCTGGTGGTTCAGCGGTTTCTGAAAAACTACCCCAACTTGTCTGACCTGTTCGGCAAGGTGCACCCCGTCAGCGCACATTTCCACAAGTCCACCACGGACGCTGCCACCCTACGGACCCTGCAATGTCGGTTTCAGCTACCAGAGCACCGACTGCTGTGCGACGTGCCCACACGCTGGAATTCTACGCCGCACATGTTGGCCAGGCTGTACGAGCAGCGTAGAGCAATAGTGGAATACCAGCTGCAACATGGGCAGCGGAGTGGTAGTCAGCCTCCCCAATTCTTTACTGATGAGTGGGCATGGATGGCAGATATCTGCCAGGTTCTCGGAAACTTTGAGGAGTCTACCCAGATGGTGAGCGGTGATGCGGCAATCATTAGCATTACCATCCAGCTGCTTTGCCTGCTGAGAAGTTTGCTGCTAACCATAAAGGCCGACGCTTTGCGGTTGGAACAGGAGATGGGGGATGACAGTATGTCGCTTGATAGCCAGACCACCCTCATGTCTATATCTCAGCGTGTTTTGGAAGAGGGGCAGGAGGAGGAGGGGGAAGAGACAGCTAGCCACACTGCACAGGGTACCCATGCTGCTTGCCTCTCATCTGTTCAGCGTGTATGGGCTGAAGAGGAGGAGGAGGAGGAAGAGGAGGAGGAGGATCCTTAAAGTCATCCTCCTAGTGAGGACAGCATTGTGTTGCATACTGGTACCCTGGCACACATGACTGACTTTATGGTAGGCTGCCTTCCCCATGACCCTCACATTAGACGCATTCTGGCCAACACGGATTACTGGGTGTACACACTTCTAGACCCACGGTATAAGGAGAACCTTTCCACTCTCATTTCCAAAGAGGAAAGAGGTACAAGAGTGATGCAATACCGCTGGGCCCTGGTGGGAAAAGTGATGCTAAAGTTCCCATCTGACAACACTAGTGGCAGAAGACACAGTTCCGAGGGCCAAGTAGCAGGATAGGCATGAGGATCAGGCAGCATGTCCAGCGCAGCAGGGGAACACTCACCAAGGCCTTTGCCAGCTTTATGGCTCCCCAGTAAGACTGTGTCACCACTCCCCTGTCAAGGCTGAGTTGAAGGGACCACTGTAAAAAGATGGTGAGGAAGTATGTAGCCGATCGTACCACCATCCTACGTGATGCCTCTGCTCCATACAACTATTGGGTGTCAAAGCTGGGCACGTGGCACGAACTTGCGCTGTACGCCCTGGAGGTGCTGGCCTGCCCTGCCGCTAGCATCTTGTCAGAGAGGGTGTTTAGTGCAGCTGATGGAATCATCACGGATAAGCGTATCCACCTGCCAACTGCTAGTGCCGACATGCTTACACTCATGAAGATGAACAAAGCCTGGATTTCCCCAGACTTCTCTTCTCCAACGGCGGAGAGCAGCGGAACCTAATGATTCTTTTCGCTGCAACAGCAGAAAAATGCATCCTCTATCACCACAAAAAAAGGGGAATTAGCTTTGTCAATCACTCTGGGATATTATTACTCCTACTCCTCCTCCTAAAACAGCATGTCATCATGCTGATCTGCCAATTTTTCTGTGGTCCAAAAGGCTCTGTTTAAATGTTTTTTACAATTTTTCAAAGTTTCAAAAGTATTTATACTTTAACAGAAACTAATTTTTTTCACAGGGCTGCCTCCAGGCCCTGTTACAAATTAAGCAACAGCGAGCTGTATCTTTAAAAAATGTTTATGGGTTTCACCTGCCCTCGCAGTTGAGCAATTTTTCAGGGGTACACTTGTACTCTTGGTACACCAATTTTTCAGGCCCTTGCCTATACTGTTATGTAACTAATTTTTCCGGCCTTTGCCTACACTCTTGGTAACCAAATTTCTTCAGGTGTTCGCCAATACTCTTGGTACACCAATGTTTCAGGGGTTTGCCTACACCTTTGTTACAGAAATGTTACAGGGGTCCGCCTGTACACTTGGTACTGAAAGGTTTGGGGGGTTCACCTATACTCTTGCTACATAAATGTTACTGGGGTCCGCCTATACTCTTGCTACAGAATGTTACTGGGGTCCGCCTATACTCTTGCTACAGAAATGTTACAGGGGTCCGCCTATACTCTTGCTACAGGAATGTTACAGGGGTCCGCCTATACTCTTGCTACAGAAATGTTACAGGGGTTCACCTATACTCTTGCTACATAAATGTTACTGGGGTTCGCCTATACTCTTGCTACAGAATGTTACTGGGGTCCGCCTATACTCTTGCTACAGAAATGTTACAGGGGTCCGCCTATACTCTTGCTACAGAAATGTTACTGGGGTCCACCTATACTCTTGCTACAGAAATGATACAGGGGTCCGCCTATACACTTGGTACTGAAAGGTTTGAGGGGTTTGCCTGTACTCTTGCTACATAAATGTTACTGGGGTCCGCCTATACACTTGCTACAGAATGTTACTGGGGTCTGCCTATACTCTTGCTACAGAAATGTTACAGGGGTCCGCCTATACTCTTGCTACAGAAATGTTACTGGGGTCCACCTATACTCTTGCTACAGAAATGATACAGGGGTCCGCCTATACACTTGGTACTGAAAGGTTTGAGGGGTTTGCCTGTACTCTTGCTACAGAAATGTAACTGGGGTCTGCCTATACTGTGGGTGCACAAAAGTTTCCTATTGTGGTGTTCAGCTGCCTGACACATACACAGAATGAAGTGTGTTGAGACACATGGATTTCCCATAGCTATTTAACTCACGGCACCTTGGGTCACACAAGGTGGAGACTGGGACCGAGCCTTACCCAGGGCCCGCTCACGTACTTCCCACACAGAGTATTGCGCGTCCTACCTTGGTCATGGTTTCTTGGCCTTATTATGCCACCCCCTCCTCCTGCTTGGGGTCAGGGGATCAGCGCTGGGCAACATGTGTTTTTTCTCATGTTACCACAGTTATCTGAGACAGTGGTTTGGGCCAAGCAAAAGGAGCGTTACTGCATTAATGAGACGTTGACAGCTGCACTAGCATCCGAGTCTGCTTTATGCCCATGATTACTGAGGGTGTGAGCTGAGGCCGAGGACCTTGGCGGGGTGAAACTGCCTTGTTTGGGCGCTCTGATTTCTTTGTGTGTAATACTTTCCTCGGGTTCCAGGGGCTTGCCCATGCTGTGGGTGCACAAAGACTTCCCATTGCGTTGTTTTACCTGTCTGGCAGAAATACACTGACTGACTTGGCTAGGGTGCAGATGGCTTTCCCATTGCGGTGTTTTACCTATCTGGCACAAATACACTGAATGACTAGGGCAGAAGTGTGGGCCGAGGTCCTGGGCAGGGTGAAACTCTGCCATGTTTGGGCACTCTCTTTTCTTCATGTTTAATACTGTCCCTGGGTTCCAGGTGCTCGCCTATACTGTGGGTGCACAAAGGCTTCCCCATTGCATTGTTCAGCTATTTGACACATGCAAAGAATGAATTGGGCAGAAATGTGGGCTGGGGCGGAGGTCCTTGGTGGGGTGAAACTCTCCCATGTTTGGGCACTCTGATTTCCTCTTGTGTAATACCATGTTTGAGTTCCTTGGGCTCGCCTATGCTGTGGGTGCACAAAGACTTCCCATCGCAGTGTTTTACCTGTCTGGCACAAATACACTGACTGACTAGAGCAGAAATGTGGGCCAAGGCTGAGGTCCTTGGTGGGGTGAAGCTCTGCCATGTTTGGGCACTCCTGTGTAGTACCATCTTTGTGCACCCACAGCATAGGCGAGCCCAAGGAACTCAAAGACTTCCTATTGCGCTGTTGAGCTATCTGACACCTACACAGAATGAATTGTGTGGGGACACATGGATTTCCCATTGCCATGTAACTCGCGGCACCTTGGGTCACACAAGATGGAGGCTGGGACCGAGCCTGACCCTGGGCCCACTCACATGCTTCCCACACAGAGTATTGCTGCATTGTGGAGATGTGTAGAAGTGCTTGCACCTGAGTCCTCTTTATGCCCACGTTTGCAGCTCCTGACAATTTTGTGATGGAGGTGCCACGGGATTGAAATGATGATCGTAGGTCAATTTATCATCCATTCTAAACAGCATTGTGGGCTATCACCCACACTTTCAAAGAGGGTCGCTGCCTGGCCCTGCCAATCCTCTGCAGTGTGTGTCTCCAGTTCCTCATCATCCAGTACGCACTTATAAATAGACATGAGGGTGGTGTGGCTATCAAGTGAGCGTGTGGCATGAGGCGAGCTGAACGCTGCGCAGGGAAAATTTTGTGTGTGCTGTGGACGAAGGGTTGTGCGGGGGGGTTGGACAGCAATGCCAGCATGTAACCCAGGAAAAGAGGCAGCGGTGTCACCCGCAGGCAGTGATTGTCCTTGGTTGCAGGTAGTGTGGTGCTTAGCTAAGATGTGCCAGCGCGCGTGCCTTGCTAATGAGGGTTTGTCCCAAGCAAATTGTTAATGGGGTGAAAGCCAGTTGCTCGACTCGAGCAACGAGCACCTGAGCATTTTGGTGCTCGCTCATCTGTAAATTTCACCATTGTTTTATGAGTTTTGTCTTTACAGTGCTGACAGTGCTTTTCCTTATGATTATGACAACACCAAATTTCTATAACTTAAAAAAAAAATGTTACCACTTTTGGGCATGGGATATTCTACAATTGCACTGGCCTGCCTTGCCCTGAAACCTATTGAACATCTGGGGTGAACTGGAATGTAGGTCAGCAAAAAAGAATAGCAACCATCCTCTTTGAGATAACTTAAACACTTGTAGGATGGATGGAGGGAAATACTAGCTAAATTATATAAAACTTTAGTAGAAAGTATTTCACTGAGAGTATCTGATGTCATTAGGGACAAATATGGAAATAGATACTACTTTTGATTCTGGTTAAATGCCCAATTACTTTTGGTAGAATAGGGTGCATAGTTGTATTAATTAGGCACTATTTTGGCAGAATTCTATGGTCTGAAATTATGAGAAATAATATAAATGAATAATGGGATTAGGCAACTCTGCTTGTTGCCTGGGGAGTATTCTGAACAAACTAGCCCTGGTAGCAGGCAGAAATTTGAGTCTACAATTGGGTTTAGGAAACCAATTGCCCATTACAAGCATACTATTGTATTCCATGTACTGCAGATGGATTGCCATTTAGAGATAGGATTTTGGAGTTGCAATATTTTTATAGCTCTTCCAAACCATTCAGTGATGGATCACTTATAGGTATATTTCAGAAGTTTAGCATCATATATTTGGCAGTGGCAAGGTAGAATGGGAGAGTCATTTTGATTGGTGAGAGCCCTATTATTCTATGTGGTGTTCCATTTATTGGCTGAACATACGTATATATTTGAGTAGTTTTCTTCTAGTTATGGACTTCTCCATAAATGTACCTTGTGTGTCAGTTGAGATTGGTCAGCATATAATTCTCAGTGTGTGATAAAAAGAAAATGAAGTGGAGCTCTTCTTGGGGCAACTATGCAAGCCGATAATGGATCTGCCTGCCCATTTCAATGGCTGTATGAACAGATCAATGGAAGTATCTGTTCATACAGTAGAAGTATGTAAAGTAGAGAGCTATGTAAAGTTCTGCTGTTTTAAGGTCACTATCATTCAAACTGGTATGGACAGTGATGGACAATCATGTGAGAAGGAGTACAGAGCAAAAGCATGAGACCTCACAGCTGTGACAGCCTTGTTCCAAGCCCACTCCTTCTGATGAAGCTGGTCACAGAAAAACATGTCAGGGGGCTTGATATTTTGTGTCTTTTAACTAGCAATTTATGTGCTCTGCTTTTTCTTCAAATGTTATGGAACATTATGACTAACACTGTGACACTAAGCTTGCCAGTGTTTGTTCTGTCCTGCATTGTACTGTATGTAGGCTGTATTATTAACACTGTGGTGGCATCTAGCTTGTTGTGCTATTCTCCTTTTTCCATGGAGTTATGAGTATCCACACTATGGCAGTACCTAGTTAGCCAGTTTTGTGCTGGCATGTGTTCCTTCACACCTTATGGAGTAACCAGTACCTGCACTATGGTGACATCAGAATGGCCAGTCAATATTTTGTTTTGCATTATGTGATTGGCTATATTACCAATATCAGCTCGATTAGCCGGGTGATAAAATCATCACAATTTTTGCAAAATCAAATTGGATTACTCCAATCCAATTTTTGGCAAAAATCATGGGTAAATATAATTTCCCATAATGCCTGCTGTAGAGGTCAGCATGCAGCCAATTATCAGCCAGGGTGCTATGTTCATGTCACCAAATATGGCCATTGTACAGTTCAGAGAAGCTACATCACGTTTATATGCCTATGCAACATGTGGCCTGTTATTAATAGGGACATATATTCTAGAGAGGATATTCTGCTGGTTGTGTGAATGCTTGTATACGAGCAGAGAACTTAAATGGGGTTACATGGGAGGGAGCAGAGAGAGGCTGCATCACCTTTATATGTCTATATGAAATGTGGTCTGTACCTTGGCAAAGGGTATATTTCTGCTGCTGTCAATGCATATAGCAGCAAAGCAGACAGACAAAATATACTTTGGTGTGGGGAATATTTCAATTCTCTGTTTATGGCTTCACACATCATTTAAAGTCACCAGTTCGGCCACTATTAGAGATGAGCGAGCACCAAAATGCTCGAGGGCTCGTTACTCGAGTCGAACTTTCAGTGATGCTCGAGAGTTCGTTTCGAGTAACGAACCCCATTGAAGTCAATGGGCGACTCGAGCATTTTTGTATATGACTGGTGCTCCGCTAAGGTTTTCATTTGTGAAAATCTTAGCAAATCACCAAAGCCATGTAAAAAACACAGAAATGGATAGGGCAGGCGAGGAGCAACATGCAGGGCTGCATTTCGGGCTCCGAGGTCTCACTATTAAGCCACAATAGTGGCAAGAGTGAGACCCCCCCCCCCCCACTGTCAGCATAACTATCGTTCTCTTCTGCCACAGCTGTAACAGCTGTGGCAGAGAAGAACGATGTTAGCCCATTGAATTCAATGGAGCCGGCAATACAGCCGGCTCCATTGAAAGCAATGGGCTGCCGGCGAGCGTGGAATGAATTTTCGGGAAGGGCTTAAAAATATAAGCCCTTACCTGAAAATCATCCTAAAATGTGTAAAAATAAAAAAAATAAAAATTATATCAGCATTAGGATCGTTTTCCTCTTCCACAGCTGTAACAGCTGTGGCAGAGAAGAACGATGTTAGCCCATTGAAAGCAATGGGCTGCCAGCGAGCGCGGGATGAATTTTCGGGAAGGGCTTAAAAATATAAGCCCTTACCTGAAAAAGAAAGATTTTAGTGTAAAAAAGAATAAAAATGCAGGCATTCTCTTGAATGGAGCCGCTGCTGCTGCCGGCGACTCCATTGAAGACAATGGTCCGCTGGCACACCTGAATTCTTTTTCAGGGAAGGGCTTTACATATAAGCCATTCCCTGGAAATGAATTAAAAGTGATTTAAAAAACAAAAAAAATAGATACTCACCTCCCTTCAGCTGCCGGGGCACAGCCGCATCTTCTCCTGCTGTCCCCTGCACTGTGGTGCTGAACTGCTGTCATTCAGCTGAGAGCTGCGCTGAGCCAATCAGAGGCAGCATTCACTCACCCATTCATGAATTCATGAATGGGTGTGAGTGAGATCTGCCTCTGATTGGTCAGGCTGTGACCAATCAGAGGCAGCTCATTCAGCAGGCGGGGATTTTAAATCCCCGGCTGCTGAATACTACAGAGAGCAGTTCAGGAGAACTGCCAGCTGGCCGCAGCTGAACTCCGGCTGCCAGGACCAGGTGAGTATATATATATATATATTTTTTTTTTTTTACACATTTCTGGATGAATTGCAGGGAAGGGCTTATATATTTAAGCCCTTCCCGAAAATTCATTGTGCGATCGCCGGCAGCCCATTGCTTTCAATGGAGCCGGCTGTATTGCCGGCTCCATTGAATTCAAAGGGCTAACATCGTTCTGCCGGGACAAGGTGAGTATATATTTTTTTTACTTTTTACACATTTTAGGGTGATTTTCAGGTAAGGGCTTATATTTTTAAGCCCTTCCCAAAAATTCATCCCGCGCTAGCCGGCAGCCCATTGCTTTCAATGGAGCCGGCTGTATCCATTGAATTCAATGGTCAGTGCTCGTTTAATCGAGACGAGCACCGCGTGGTGCTCGTCTCGAGTAACGAGCATCTCGAGCACCCTAATACTCGAACGAGCATCAAGCTCGGACGAGTATGCTCGCTCATCTCTAGCCACTATGAATTATTTGAAGAACCTACACAGCTAGCAGTTGGGTTTAGGCTACTCAATTACATGAGACTAGAGATGAGCGAGCGTACTCGTCCGAGCTTGATACTCTTTCGAGTATTAGGGTAATCGAGATGCTTGTTACTGGAGACGAGCACCACGCGGTGTTCGAGTCACTTTCATTTTCTTCCCAGAAAATTTTGCGCCGTTTTCTGACCAATATTAACACAGGGAAGGCATTACAACTTCCTCCTGTGAAGTTCCAGCCCTATCCCACCCCCCTGCAGTGAGTGGCTGGAGAGATCAGGTGCCACCTGAGTATATAAACTGGGCCCGCCCGCGGCTCGCCACAGATGCAAGCTGAGAGACATTAGGGAAGTGCCGTCTTGCTGTAGCTGCTATAAGGAGAGTGTTAGGCTGTTATTCTTCATCTTCAAGAACCCCAACGGTCCTTCTTAGGGTCACATCTGACCGTGTGCAGTACTGTTGAGGCTGCTTTTAGCAGTGTTGCAATTTTTTTTTTTTTGTATTTTGAGCGTGCAGACCATAGCGTCCTCAGTTTGCAGTCATTTTACTCAGTATAGGGGCAGTACTGGTGAGGCAGGGACCGTGGTACAGGGAAAGAGGTATACTGGCTATATAGGCAGTGGGCTTTTTAAAAAAAAATTGGGAAAAAATACTATATTTGGGCTGCCTGTGACCGTCTTCAGTTTACTGCGTGTCTGCTGGGGGAAGTAGTTGCTAAGTAATACCCAGCCTTGCGCATAATTTTGTTTTGGCTGCACTGTGCTTTCAATAACCACAGTCATCCTCCAACAGGGAAATCCATATACAGGCTATATAGGCAGTGGGCTTTTTCCCCAAAATTGGGAAAAAATACAATATTTGGGCTGCCTGTGACCGTCTTCAGTTTACTGCGTGTCTGCTGGGGGTAGTAGTCGCTAAGTAATACCCAGCCTTGCGCATAATTTTGTTCTGGCTGCACTGTGCTTTCAATAACCACAGTCATCCTCCAACAGGGAAATCCATATACAGGCTATATAGGCAGTGGGCTTTTTCCCCAAAATTGGGAAAAAATACAATATTTGGGCTGCCTGTGACCGTCTTCAGTTTACTGCGTGTCTGCTGGGGGTAGTAGTCGCTAAGTAATACCCAGCCTTGCGCATAATTTTGTTCTGGCTGCACTGTGCTTTCAATAACCACAGTCATCCTCCAACAGGGAAATCCATATACAGGCTATATAGGCAGTGGGCTTTTTCCCCAAAATTGGGAAAAAATACAATATTTGGGCTGCCTGTGACCGTCTTCAGTTTACTGCGTGTCTGCTGGGGGAAGTAGTCGCTAATTAATACCCAGCCTTGCGCATAATTTTATTCTGGCTGCACTGTGCTTTCAATAACCACAGTCATCCTACAACAGGGAAATCCATATACAGGCTATATAGGCAGTGGGCTTTTCCCCCAAAATTGGGAAAAAATACAATATTTGGGCTGCCTGTGACCGTCTTCAGTTTAGTGCGTGTCTGCTGGGGGTAGTAGTCGCTAATTAATACCCAGCCTTGCGCATAATTTTGTTCTGGCTGCACTGTGCTTTCAATAACCCCAGTCATCCTCCAACAGGGAAATCCATATACAGGCTATATAGGCAGTGGGCTTTTTCCCCAAAATTGGGAAAAAATACAATATTTGGGCTGCCTGTGACCGTCTTCAGTTTACTGCGTGTCTGCTGGGGGTAGTAGTCGCTAATTAATACCCAGCCTTGCGCATAATTTTGTTCTGGCTGCACTGTGCTTTCAATAACCACAGTCATCCTCCAACAGGGAAATCCATAGTAGTCGCTAATTAATACCCAGCTAAGCGTTACAGCAGGCTTGCGCATAATTGTTTCCTGGCTCTGCTGTGTCTGTTACATGATCGCCGTCATCCTGCCAGAGGGAAAGAGTATACAATATATACGCTGCATACGGTGTCTGTCTGGTTTTTCACCTCACCATTTTAAAAAATTGAAGCAAAATACTTAAGGCCTACCACTGGCCTTTGGCCACTTGACTGGTAGTGCGCTGTAAATTCCAGTAGCTCAGTCATACGCACCTAGGTCTCACTACAGGCTTGCGCATAATAGTTTCCTGGCTCTGCTGTGCGCTCCGTAAGCGAAGTCAGCCTCCAACCACAGGCCAATAAGCGGCACATTTAATTACAGCGTTCTGTTTCTGCTCTACTCGTAATACACGATGCTGAGGGGTAGGGGTAGGCCTAGAGGACGTGGACGCGGGCGAGGATGCGGAGGCCAAAGTCAGGGTGTGGGCACAGGCCGAGCTCCTGGTCCAGGTGTATCGCAGCCGACTGCTGCGGGATTAGGAGAGAGGCAAGTTTCTGGGGTCCCCAGATTCATCTCCCAATTAATCGGTCCACGTGGTAGACCTTTATTAGAAACTGAGCAGTGTGAGCAGGTCCTGTCGTGGATGGCAGAAAGTGCATCCAGCAATCTATCAACCTCCCAGTCTTCAACGCCGTTCACAGCTGCAACTCTGAATCCTCTGGCTGCTGCTCCTCCTTCCTCCCAGCCTCCTCACTCCATTACAATGACACATTCTGAGGAGCAGGCAGACTCCCAGGAACTGTTCTCGGGCCCCTGCCCAGATTGGGCAGCAATCTTTCCTCTCCCACCGGAGGAGTTTGTCGTGACCGATGCCCAACCTTTGGAAAGTTCCCGGGGTCCGGGAGATGAGGCTGGGGACTTCCGGCAACTGTCTCAAGAGCTTTCAGTGGGTGAGGAGGACGATGACGATGAGACACAGTTGTCTATCAGTGAGGTAGTAGTAAGAGCAGTAAGTCCGAGGGAGGAGCGCACAGAGGATTCGGAGGAAGAGCACCTGGACGATGAGGTGACTGACCCCACCTAGTTTGCTAAGCCTACTGAGGACAGGTCTTCAGAGGGGGAGGCAAGTGCAGCAGCAGGGCAGGTGGGAAGAGGCAGTGCGGTGGCAAGGGGTAGAGGTAGGGCCAGACCGAATAATCCACCAACTGTTTCCCAAAGCGACCACTCGCGCCATGCCACCCTGCAGAGGCCGAGGTGCTCAAAAGTGTGGCAGTTTTTCACTGAGAGTGCAGACGACCGACGAACTGTGGTGTGCAAGGTTTGTCGTGCCAAGATCAGCCGGGGAGCCACCACCACCAGCCTCACCACCACCAGCATGCGCAGACATATGATGGCCAAGCACCCCACAAGGTGGGGCGAAGGCCATTCACCGCCTACGGTTTGCACCACTGCCTCTCCCCCTGTGCCCCAACCTGCCACTGAGATCCAACCCCCCTCTCAGGACACAGGCACGACCGTTTCCCGGCCTGCACCCACACCCTCACCTCCGCTGTCCTCGGCCCCATCCAGCAATGTCTCTCAGCGCAGCGTCCAGCCGTCGCTAGCGCAACTGTTTGACCACCAGCGCAAGTACGCCGCCATGCACCCGCACGCTCAAGCGTTAAACGTGCACATAGCCAAATTTATCAGCCTGGAGATGCTTCCGTATAGGCTTGTGGAAACAGAGGCTTTCAAAAACATGATAGCGGCGATGGCCCCGCGCTACTCGGTTCCCAGTCGCCACTACTTTTCCCGATGTGCCGTCCCAGCCCTGCACGACCACGTCTCCCGCAACATTGTACGCGCCCTCACCAACGCGGTTACTGGCAAGGTCCGCTTAACAACGGACACGTGGACAAGCACAGGCGAGCAGGACCACTATATCTCCCTGACGGCACATTGGGTGAATTTAGTGGAGGCTGGGACCGAGTCAGAGCCTGGGACCGCTCATGTCCTACCCACCCCCAAAATTGCAGGCCCCAGCTCGGTGCTGGTATCTGCGACGGTGTATGCTTCCTCCACTAAGCCACCCTCCTCCTCCTCCTCTTCCTCCTACGCAACCTCTGTCTCGCAATCAAGATGTGTCAGCAGCAGCACGTCGCCAGCAGTCGGTGTCGCGCGGCGTGGCAGTACAGCGGTGGGCAAGCGTCAGCAGGCCGTGCTGAAACTACTCAGCTTAGGAGAGAAGAAGCACACGGCCCACGAACTGCTGCAGGGTCTGACAGAGCAGACCGACCGCTGGCTTTCGCCGCTGAGCCTCCAACCTGGCATGGTGGTGTGTGACAACGGCCGTAACCTGGTGGCGGCTCTGCAGCTCGGCAGCCTCACGCACATGCCATGCCTGGCCCACGTCTTTAATTTGGTGGTTCAGCGGTTCCTGAAAAGCTACCCACACTTGTCAGACCTGCTCGGAAAGGTGCGCTGGGTCAGCGCACATTTCCGCAAGTCCAAGACGGACGCTGCCACCCTGCGCACCCTGCAACATCGGTTTAATCTGCCAGTGCACCGACTGCTGTGCGACGTACCCACACGGTGGAACTCTACGCTCCACATGTTGGCCAGGTTCTAGGAACAGCATAGAGCTATAGTGGAATACCAACTCCAACATGGGCGGCGTAGTGGGAGTCAGCCTCCTCAATTCTTTACAGAAGAGTGGGCCTGGTTGGCAGACATCTGCCAGGTCCTTGGAAACTTTGAGGAGTCTACCCAGATGGTGAGCGGCGATGCTGCAATCATTAGCGTCACCATTCCTCTGCTATGCCTCTTGAGAAGTTCCCTGCAAAGCATAAAGGCAGACGCTTTGCGCTCGGAAACGGAGGCGGGGGAAGACAGTATGTTGCTGGATAGTCAGGGCACCCTCATGTCTATATCTCAGTGCGCTTTGGAGGAGGAGGAGGAGGGGGAGGAGCATGAGGAGGAGGGGGAAGGGACAGCTTGGCCCACTGCTGAGGGTACCCATGCTGCTTGCCTGTCATCCTTTCAGCGTGTATGGTCTGAGGAGAAGGAGGAGGAGGAGGAGGATCCTGAAAGTGATCTTCCTAGTGAGGACAGCCATGTGTTGCGTACAGGTACCCTGGCAGACATGGCTGACTTCATGTTAGGATGCCTTTCTCGTGACCCTCGCGTTACACGCATTCTGGCCACTACGGATTACTGGGTGTACACACTGCTCGACCCACGGTATAAGGAAAACCTTTCCACTCTCATACCCGAAGAGGAAAGGGGTTCGAGAGTGATGCTATACCACAGGACCCTGGCGGACAAACTGATGGTAAAATTCCCATCCGACAGCGCTAGTGGCAGAAGGCGCAGTTCCGAGGGCCAGGTAGCAGGGGAGGCGCGGAGATCAGGCAGCATGTTCAGCGCAGGCAGGGGAACACTCTCCAATGCCTTTGCCAGCTTTATGGCTCCCCAGCAAGACTGTGTCACCGCTCCCCAGTCAAGGCTGAGTCGGCGGGAGTACTGTAAAAGGATGGTGAGGGAGTACCTAGCCTATCGTACCACCGTCCTCGGTGACGCCTCTGCTCCCTACAACTACTGAGTGTCGAAGCTGGACACGTGGCCTGAACTCGCGCTGTATGCCCTGGAGGTGCTTGCTTGCCCTGCGGCTAGCGTCTTGTCAGAGAGGGTGTTTAGTGCGGCTGGGGGAATCATCACGGATAAGCGTACCCGCCTGTGTACTGACAGTTCCGACAGGCTTACACTCATAAAGATGAACAAAGCTTGGATTTCCCCAGACTTCCTTCTCCACCAGCGGACAGCAGCGGTACCTAAACAATACGTAGGCTGCACCCGCGGATGGAAGCATCGTTCTCTATCACCATAAAAAATGGGGACCTTTTAGCTTCATCAATCTGTGTATCATATTCATCCTCCTCCTCCTGCTCCTCCTCCTGAAACCTCACGTAATCACGCCGAACGGGCAATTTTTCTTAGGTCCACAAGGCTCAGTCATATTACTTTTGTAAACAATGTTTTTACCTTTCAATTCTCATTAAAGCGTTGAAACTTGCACCTGAAAATTTTTTATTTTAACTGGGCTGCCTCCAGGCCTAGTTCCAAATTAAGCCACAGTAACCAAAGCGATTAATGGGTTTCACCTGCCCTCTTGGTTGGGCATGGGCAATTTTTCTGAGGTACATTAGTACTGTTGGTACACCAATTTTTTTGGGCCATCGCCTACAGTGTAATCCTAGTAATTTTTATGGGCTTCGCCTGCACTCATGGTACAGCAAGGTGTGTGGGGTTGGTCTACACTTTTGCTACATAAATGTAACTGGGGCCTTGTCTATACTGCAACTACTGAAATGTGAAAGAGACTGTTATCTCCCTAAACTGCTGCAACGGGAATGTTACTGTAGCCTGTCTTGACTGCTACTACTACTGAAATGGAACTAAGACTGTGCATAGTTATAGATACAGACATGAGGGTGCTCTGACTATCCAGCGACATACTGTCTTCCCCGGCCTCCGTTTCCGAGCGCAAAGCGTCTGCCTTCATGCTTTGCAGGGAACTTCTCAAGAGACATAGCAGAGGAATGGTGACGCTAATGATTGCAGCATCCCCGCTCACCATCTGGGTAGACTCCTCAAAGTTTCCAAGGACCTGGCAGATGTCTGCCAACCAGGCCCACTCTTCTGTAAAGAATTGAGGAGGCTGACTCCCACTACGCCGCCCATGTTGGAATTGGTATTCCACTATAGCTCTACGCTGCTCATAGAGCCTGGCCAACATGTGGAGTGTAGAGTTCCACCATGTGGGCACGTCGCACAGCAGTCGGTGCACTGGCAGATTAAACCGATGTTGCAGGGTCCGCAGGGTGGCAGCGTCCGTCTTGGACTTGCGGAAATGTGCGCTGAGCCGGCGCACCTTTCCGAGCAGGTCTGACAAGCGTGGCTAGCTTTTCAGAAAGCGCTGAACCACCAAATTAAAGACGTGGGCCAGTCATGGCAAGTGCGTGAGGCTGCCGAGCTGCAGAGCCGCCACCAGGTTACGGCCGTTGTCACACACGACCATGCCCGGTTGGAGGCTCAGCGGCGCAAGCCAGCGGTCGGTCTGCTCTGTCAGACCCTGCAGCAGTTCGTGGGCCGTGTGCTTCTTCTCTCCTAAGCTGAGTAGTTTCAGCACGGCCTGCTGATGCTAGCCCACCGCTGTGCTGCCATGCCGCGCGACACCGACTGCTGGCGACGTGCTGCTGACACATCTTGATTGCGAGACAGAGGTTGCGTAGGAGGAGGAGGAGGAGGGTGGTTTAGTGGAGGAAGCATACATTACCGCAGATACTAGCACCGAGCTGGGGCCCGCAATTTTGGGGGTGGGTAGGAGGTGAGCGGTCCCAGGCTCTGACTCGGTCCCAGCCTCCACTAAATTCACCCAATGTGCCGTCAGGGAGATATAGTGGCCCGGCCCGCCTGTGCTTGTCCACGTGTCCGTTGTTAAGTGGACCTTGGCAGTAACCACGTTGGTGAGGGAGCGTACAATGTTGCGGGAGACGTGGTCGTGCAGGGCTGGAACGGCACATCGGGGAAAGTAGTGGCGACTGGGAACCGAGTAGCGCGGGGCCGCCGCCGCCATGCTGTTTTTGAAAGCCTCCGTTTCCACAAGCCTATACGGCAGCATCTCCAGGCTGATCAATTTGGCTATGTGCACGTTTAACGCTTGAGCGTGCGGGTGCTTGCGCTCAAACAGTTGCGCTATCGACGGCTGGACGCTGCGCTGAGAGACATTGCTCTATGGGGCCGAGGACAGCGGAGGTGAGGGTGTGGGTGCAGGCCGGGAGATGGTCGTGCCTGTGTCCTGAGAGGGGGGTTGGATCTCAGTGGCAGGTTGGGGCACAGGGGAAGAGGCAGTGGTGCAAACCGGAGGCGGTGAACGGCCTTCGCCCCACCTTGTGGGGTGCTTGGCCATCATATGCCTGCGCATGCTGGTGGTGGTGGCTCCCCGGCTGATCTTGGAGCGACAAACCTTGCACACCACAGTTCGTCGGTCGTCTGCACTCTCAGTGAAAAACTGCCACACCTTTGAGCACCTCGGCCTCTGCAGGGTGGCATGGCGCGAGGGGGCACTTTGGGAAACAGTTGGTGGATTATTCGGTCTGGCCCTGCCTCTACCCCTGGCCACCGCACTGCCTCTTCCAACCTGCCCTGCTGCTGCCCTTGCCTCCCCCTCTGAAGACCTGTCCTCAGTAGGCTTAGCAAACCAGGTGGGGTCAGTCACCTCATCGTCCAGCTGCTCTTCCTCTGAATCCTCTGTGCGCTCCTCCCTCGGACTTACTGCCCTTACTACTACCTCACTGATAGACAACTGTGTCTCATCGTCATCGTCCTCCTCACCCACTGAAAGCTCTTGAGACAGTTGCCGGAAGTCCCCAGCCTCATCTCCCGGACCCCGGGAACTTTCCAAAGGTTGGGCATCGGTCACGACAAACTCCTCCGGTGGGAGAGGAACGATTGCTCCCCAATCTGGGCAGGGGCCCGAGAACAGTTCCTGGGAGTCTGCCTGCTCCTCAGAATGTGTCATTTTCATGGAGTGAGGAGGCTGGGAGGAAGGAGGAGCAGCAGCCAGAGGATTCAGAGTTGCAGCTGTGGACGGCGTCGAAGCCTCAGTGGTCGATAGATTGCTGGATGCACTTTCTGCCATCCACGACAGGACCTGCTCACACTGCTCAGTTTCTAATAAAGGTCTACCGCGTGGACCCATTAATTGTGAGATGAATCTGGGGGCCCCTGAAACTTGCCTCTCTCCTAATCCTGCAGCAGTCGGCTGCGATACACCTGGATCAGGAGCTCGGCCTGTGCCCACATCCTGACTTGGGCCTCCGCATCCTCGCCCGCGTCCACGTCCTCTAGGCCTACCCCTACCCCTCAGCATGGTGTATTACGAGTAGAGCAGAAACAGAACGCTGTAATTAAATGTGCCGCTTATTGGCCTGTGGTTGGAGGCTGACTTCGCTTACGGAGCGCACAGCAGAGCCAGGAAAAATTTTGCGCACGCCTGTAGTGAGACGTAGGTGTGTAGGACTGAGCTAGTAGAATTTACAGCGCAGAATCAGTCAAGTGGCCAAAGGGCAGTGGTAGGCCTTAAGTATTTTGCTTCAATTTTTTTAAATGGTGAGCTGAAACACCAGACAGATACTGTATGCAGCGTATATATTGTATACTGTTTCCCTCTGGCGCTAAGACGGCGGTGATGTAACGGGCACAGCAGAGCCAGGAAACAATTTTGCGCACGCCTGTAGTGAGACGTAGGTCCGTATGACTGAGCTAGTGGAATTCACAGCGCAGAAGCAGTCAAGTGGCCAAAGGACAGTGGCAGGCCTTAAGCATTTTGCTTCAATTTTTTAAAATGGTGAGCTGAAACACCAGACAGATACTGTATGCAGCGTATATTATGTATTCTGTTTCCCTCTGGCGCTATGACGGAGGTGATGTAACGGGCACAGCAGAGCCAGGAAACATTTTTGCGCAAGCCTATTGTAACGCTTTGCTGCATATTAATTAGAACTACTACCCCCAGCAGACACGCAGGAAAACTGAAGACGGTCACAGGCAGCGCAAAGATAGTATTTTTCCCCAATGTTTTTGAAAAAGCCCTCTGCCTATATAGACAGTATATCTCTTTCACCTTTCCCTCTTTCCCTGCCTCACCAGTACTGCCCCTATACTCTGTACAATGACTGCAGACTGAGGACGCAATGCTCTGCACGCCCTATATGCAAAAAAAAATAAATTGTGCAACACTGCTAAAAAGCAGCCTCAACAGTACTGCACACGGTCAGATGTGGCCCTAAGAAGGACCGTTGGGGTTCTTGAAGCCTAAAATAAGACCTAACACTCTCCCTATAGCAGCTACAGCAAGACAGCTCTTTCCCTGATCTCTGTCACCATGCATCTGTGGCGAGCCGCGGGCAGGGCAGATTTTAATACTCGGGTGTCATCTGATCTCGCCAGCCACTCACTGCAGGGGGGTGGTATAGGGCTGGAACGTCACAGGAGGAAGTTGTAATGCCTTCCATGTATTTCCATTGGCCAGAAAAGCGCGCAAATGTCTCAGAGATGAAAGTGAAAGTAACTCGAACATCGCGTGGTGCTCGTCTCGAGTAACGAGCATCTCGAACACCCTAATACTCAAACGAGCATCAAGCTCGGACGAGTACGCTCGCTCATCTCTAATGCTGAATTAAAGGGGTTGTTTTATGAATACAGTCCCTGACATCTAGTAGTAGTGTACCATTTTGGATCACTTTAAAGGAGTTGTGCCAAATTATAAAGTTATTCCCCATCCACAGGATAGTGGATATCTTTATAATCAGTAGGGGAGCCATTAGCCCCTTAAGGATCAGAGTGTTTCAGTCTTAAAGAACCAGAGACTTTTTAGGCATTTTACTCATGTGATTGTATTAAGGCCTTATTTTTCTTTTTTCAGCTGCCAAAATTATTTTTGCTGCACTTTTTGTTTTATGACATTAAGGGCTATTTTTATATCGTCTTTCACTGCATTTTTTTCCATTTTCCAGGGAAAAAAGTTTTAAAATAATTTTTTTTTTTTTTAAATTTATAGTTGTTTTTTTACAATTAGTATATTTCCTCTAAAATAAAGTACAGGAATGGGTTTGTTTTGGACATTCTGACATATAATTTGTCTAGTGTGGGATTACAGGGTGAATATGGTGATGGCTTAGGTTGGCATTCATCGTGGGCGGTTTTCTTTTTTTAAAATATTTTTTGATTGTATTCTGTTTTGAAACAATTTTTATAACTGTTCACAATGTTAACAATGTTTTTTTTTACACTATTCCACTGTAAATGGGGCATCCATGGGAGCCCCAAGTTACAGGAAAAACATCCACCTAGTGTGACAGTAGTCACTGGCAGAGCTGATCTGGGTCTGCAAAGACCCTGCAGCTATGCTTTTCCTGTGGGCACCTGGCGATCACATGACTTGCGGATCAAATAGTGGAAGCAGCACTTATATTTTGAGCACTATGTAGCCTGCAACAGAGATGGCAGTAGTGGTTAAAAACAGCTTTTGCCTTCTCTGGGTCCTCGGCTGTCACGGACAGATGAGGACCCAACCTGTTCCTGTTAGATTGCAGGAGAAGGAGCTTTAATCCCACATCATATTTTTACTATGGTGTGGAATTAAAGACCAAGATCAAGTGTCGTATATTTACGGACTTGGTTCTTATCAGGTTAATTAGTCAGGCTCTTTAAGGGAGAGAATGGTGCTATCTTCCCTACTGTGTGCATGGCTGTGAAGTACATTGGCATTGCTATGTGATTAATGGATTACAAGATGATGATTCTCAATGAATTTTTCTAGAAATCTTTATTTAAAGTGGGATTATAGACCTGATCTGTCAGGAAACCGAGTGCCAAAAATCTGTAGAGATTGATGCATAAAAGCGTGCACACTGCATAATCACGGGGTCGGCTGTTGTTCTCATGGTGACTAGTGCCCATGTCACTACTCTGCTAACACAGCGGAAATCCTACATGTTTTTAGCTTTCCTTTTTTTCATCCATGAAGAAAAAAAGAAACGTGGGGCGATAAAAATGATATAGTGCTTCCGAGTCTTACAATTAGCTTGCAGTAATTACAGGTGGATTTACTGATTGTCTACAGATTATATGGATTAATTGTCTAATGTCGAGATTGACAGCAATTATTTCTGCTCCCGTCAAGGGTATTTACGAGGAATTATTGCAGAACGTATAAAATACAGATTTGTATTGCGAGAACTATTTGCGTAAAAATATGTTTCAAAGGATTACGGTGTGTAATGTAGACTTAAGATCATTACAGTCGAATCTGATTGCTGCATATGCTGTATGCACCATATACACTCATTGTCAAACAAATTAAGCACCTAAAAGGAGTTGTCGGAATTCAATGAAACTTTCCATGTGTGATTGTAACATTGATATAAATAAGTGCTTCCATTAACAGAGCAAAAGCATAATTTACTGCAGAAAACTGACTACTTGAAGGAAAGCTCCAGTACCCTGTTGAGACACCTCTAAGTTGGATGCAAGATGTGATACGGGCAGGCGTGGAGGTATACGGGTTCTGTATGCTATCCTGCCGCATATAGGTCCACATTTGCTGCCACTGAGCCTCTAGATCATGCAAACTCATAGGCTGTCAAAGGTGGCATACCAGATGGTCCCATACATGCTCTGTTAACAAGCAATCTAGTGACTGAGAAGGCCACAAAAATGTGCCACTGTTGTGGAGACATTCCAGTGGCCCCCTTGTGTGTGCGGCCAAGCATTATTCTGCTGGAAAATGCCTCTTGGAAGCCGCCATGAGAGGAACACATGTGGCTGCAGGATGTCCTGAACATATCGCTGAGCTGTCATTGTCCCTCGTACCACTACTAGGGGTGACCAACTGTCATATGCGATGACCCCCCGGACCCTTACACCAGCAGTGGGAGCAGAATGCAGCTCCACAGCAATATCTCCATACATGAACACGTCCATCGTCAGTCCCCACACGAAACCTGGATTCAACAACCTGATTCCAATCTATAGAAGTTCAGTCCAGTTAAGTTGTTCACAAGACGACTGCAAACGGAGGTTTTGGTGGGTGGGTATCAAAGGTAATACACAGCAAAGAGCCTGGAAATGGCTCAGACAGATAGAAGGGCCTGTAATGATGGTGCTACCTGTCTCTAGATAGCAGCAACAAAACAGTTGGAGCTGGTCGTGCTTGTCAGAAGATGAGACGATCGTCTTTACTGGTAGTCTCTCGAGGGCCTGGTGGCCTTGTGTGCATGCCCATATGCATCCACTATCCTAACAATTCCTAACAGTTTGGTCACAATTGCCTAGAGGATGGGAAAGACAACGCATTTCATTCTACTTTAAGGTGTATTCCGATATCTACCACTCAGGATTAGAGATGAGCGAACGTACTCGTCCGAGCTTGATACTCGTTCGAGTATTAGCGTGTTCGAGATGCTCGTTACTCGTGACGAGTACCACGCGATGTTCGGGTTACTTTCACTTTCATCTCTGAGACGTTAGCGCGCTTTTCTGGCCAATAGAAAGACAGGGAAGGCATTACAACTTCCCCCTGCGACGTTCAAGCCCTATACCACCCCCCTGCAGTGAGTGGCTGGCGAGATCAGGTGTCACCCGAGTATAAAAATCGGCCCCTCCCGCGGCTCGCCACAGATGCGTTCTGACATAGAGGAGGGAAAGTGCTGTCTTGGTGGAGCTGCTATAGGGAGAGTGTTAGGAGTATTTTAAGCTTCAAGAACCCCAACGGTCCTTCTTAGGGCCACATCTAACCGTGTGTAGTACTGTGGAGGCTGCTTTTTACATTTTTTTTTTGGGTATATCGGCCGTGCAGAGCATTGCGCCCTGCAGTAATACTCCAGGGCCAGAAGTGGTGGTTAGGCAGGGACAGAAGACATATTGATTGAATATAGGCAGTGGGCCTTTGCAAAAACATTTGGGGAAAAAATCTATTTGGGCTGCCTGTGGCTGTCCTCAGTGTTCTGGGTCTCTGCTGGGTGTAGTAGTCCTCCAAATTCATACGCAGCCAGCTCAGTGTTACAGCAGGCTTGCGCAAAATTATTTCCTGGCTCTGTCTGGGCTGTTAAATCACCGCTGTATTGCAGTCCACAGTGCAACACTCTGCAGTTCTTTGACATACTCCAGGGCCAGTAGCGGTGAGGCAGGGACAGAAGACATATTGATTGAATATAGGCAGTGGGCCTTTGCAAAAACATTTGGGGAAAAAAATCTATTTGGGCTGCCTGTGACTGTCCTCAGTGTTCTGGGTCTCTGCTGGGTGTAGTAGTCCTCCAAATTCATACGCAGCCAGCTAAGTGTTACAGCAGGCTTGCGCAAAATTATTTCCCGGCTCTGTCTGGGCTGTTAAATCACCGCTGTATTGCAGTCCACAGTGCAACACTCTGCAGTTCTTTGACATACTCTAGGGCCAGTAGCGGTGAGGCAGGGACAGAAGACATGTTGATTGAATATAGGCAGTGGGCCTTTGCAAAAACATTTGGGGAAAAAAATCTATTTGGGCTGCCTGTGACTGTCCTCAGTGTTCTGGGTCTCTGCTGGGTGTAGTAGTCCTCCAAATTCATACGCAGCCAGCTCAGTGTTACAGCAGGCTTGCGCAAAATTATTTCCTGGCTCTGTCTGGGCTGTTAAATCACCGCTGTATTGCAGTCCACAGTGCAACACTCTGCAGTTCTTTGACATACTCCAGGGCCAGTAGCGGTGAGGCAGGGACAGAAGACATATTGATTGAATATAGGCAGTGGGCCTTTGCAAAAACATTTAGGGAAAAAAATCTATTTGGACTGCCTGTGACTGTCCTCAGTGTTCTGGGTCGGTGCTGGGTGTAGTAGTCCTCCTAATTCATACGCAGCCAGCTAAATGTTTCAGCAGGCTTGCACAAAATTATTTCCTGGCGTTCCGTAAGCGAAGTCAGCCTCCAACCACAGGCCAATAAGCGGCACATTTAATTACAGCGTTCTGTTTCTGCATTACTGATAATACAGCATGCTGAGGGGTAGGGGTAGGCCTAGAGGACGTGGACGCGGCCGAGGACGCGGAGGCCCAAGTCAGGGTGTGGGCACAGGCCGAAATCCTGATCCAGGTGTATCGCAGCCGACTGCTGCAGGATTAGGAGAGAGGCACGTTTCTGGCGTCCCCACATTCATCGCACAATTAATGGGTCCACGCGGTAGACCTTTATTAGAAAATGAGCAGTGTGAGCAGGTCCTGTCGTGGATGGCAGAAAGTGCATCAAGCAATCTATCGTCCACCCACAGTTCTGCGCCGTCCACTGCTGCAACTCCGAATCCTCTGGCTGCTGCTCCTCCTTCCTCCCAGCCTCCTCACTCCATTACAATGACACATTCTGAGGAGCGGGCAGACTCCCAGGAACTGTTCTCGGGCCCCTGCTCAGATTGGGCAGCAGTGGTTCCTCTCCCACCAGAGGAGTTTATCATGACTAATGCCCAACCATTGGAAAGTTCCCGGGGTCCGGGGGATGAGGCTGGGGACTTCCGGCAACTGTCTCAAGACCTTTCAGTGGGTGAGGAGGACGATGACGATGAGACACAGTTGTCTATCAGTGAGGTAGTAGTAAGGGCAGTAAGTCCGAGGGAGGAGCACACAGAGGATTCGGAGGAAGAGCAGCAGGACAATGAGGTGACTGACCCCACCTGGTTTGCTACGCCTACTGAGTACAGGTCTTCAGAGGTGGAGGCAAGGGCAGCAGCAGGGCAGGTTGCAAGAGGCAGTGTGGTGTCCAGGGGTAGAGGCAGGGCCAGACCGAATAATCCACCAACTGTTTCTCAAAGTGCTCCCTCGCGCCATGCCACCCTGCAGAGGCCGAGGTGCTCAAAGGTCTGGCAGTTTTTCACTGAGAGTGCAGACGACTGACGAACAGTGGTGTGCAACCTTTGTCGCGCCAAGATCAGCCGGGGAGCCACCACCACCAGCCTCACCACCACCAGCATGCGCAGACATATGATGGCCAAGCACCCCACAAGGTGGGACGAAGGCCGTTCACCGCCTCTGGTTTGCACCGCTGCCTCTCCCCCTGTGCCCCAACCTGCCACTGAGATCCAACCCCCCTCTCAGGGCACAGGCACTACCGTCTCCTGGCCTGCACCCACACCCTCACCTCCGCTGTCCTCGGCCCCATCCACCAATGTCTGTCAGCGCACCGTCCAGCCGTCGCTAGCGCAAGTGTTTGAGCGCAAGCGCAAGTACGCCGCCACGCACCCGCACGCTCAAGCGTTAAACGTGCACATAGCCAAATTTATCTGCCAGGAGATGCTGCCGTATAGAGTTGTGGAAACGGAGTCTTTCAAAAGTATGATGGCGGCGGTGGCCCCGCGCTACTCAGTTCCCAGTCGCCACTACTTTTCCCGATGTGCTGTCCCAGCCCTGCACGACCACGTCTCCCGCAACATTGTACGCGCCCTCACCAACGCAGTTACTGGCAAGGTCCACTTAACAACGGACACGTGGACAAGCACAGGCGGGCAGGGCCACTATATCTCCCTGACGGCACATTGGGTGAATTTAGTGGAGGCTGGGACCGAGTCAGAGCCTGGGACCGCTCACGTCCTACCCACCCCCAGAATTGCGGGCCCCAGCTCGGTGGTGGTATCTGCGGCGGTGTATGCTTCCTCCACTAAACCACCCTCCTCCTCCTCCTCCTACGCAACCTCTGTCTCGCAATTAAGATGTGTCAGCAGCAGCAGCACGTCGCCAGCAGTCGGTGTCGCGTGGCGTGGCAGCACAGCGGTGGGCAAGCGTCAGCAGGCCGTGCTAAAACTACTCAGTTTAGGAGAGAAGAGGCACACGGCCCACGAACTGCTGCAGGGTCTGACAGAGCAGACCGACCGCTGGCTTGCGCCGCTGAGCCTCCAACCGGGCATGGTCGTGTGTGACAACGGCCGTAACCTGGTGGCGGCTCTGCAGCTCGGCAGCCTCACGCACGTGCCATGCCTGGCCCACGTCTTTAATTTGGTGGTTCAGCGCTTTCTGAAAAGCTACCCACGCTTGTCAGACCTGCTCGGAAAGGTGCGCCGGCTCTGCGCACATTTCCGCAAGTCCTATACGGACGCTGCCACCCTGCGCACCCTGCAACATCGGTTTCATCTGCCAGTGCACCGACTGCTGTGCGACGTGCCCACACGGTGGAACTCTACGCTCCACATGTTGGCCAGGCTCTATGAGCAGCGTAGAGCTATAGTGGAATACCAACTCCAACATGGGCAGCGCAGTGGGAGTCAGCCTCCTCAATTCTTTACAGAAGAGTGGGCCTGGTTGGCAGACATCTGCCAGGTCCTTGGAAACTTTGAGGAGTCTACCCAGATGGTGAGCGGCGATGCTGCAATCATTAGCGTCACCATTCCTCTGTTATGCCTCTTGAGAAGTTCCCTGCAAAGCATAAAGGCAGACGCTTTGCGCTCGGAAACAGAGCTGGGGGAAGACAGTATGTCGCTGGATAGTCAGAGCACCCTCCTGTCTATATCTCAGCGCGTTGAGGAGGAGGAGGAGGAGCATGAGGAGGATGAGGAGGAGGGGGAAGAGACAGCTTGGCCCACTGCTGAGGGTACACATGCTGCTTGCCTGTCATCCTTTCAGCGTGTATGGCCTGAGGAGGAGGAGGAGGAGGAGGAGAAGGAGGAGGAGGAGGAGGAGGAGAAGGAGGAGGATCCTGAAAGTGATCTTCCTAGTGAGGACAGCCATGTGTTGCGTACAGGTACCCTGGCACACATGGCTGACTTCATGTTAGGATGCCTTTCTCGTGACCCTCGCGTTACACGCATTCTGGCCACTACGGATTACTGGGTGTACACACTGCTTGACCCACGGTATTAAGAGAACCTTTCCACTCTCATACCCGAAGAGGAAAGGGGTTCGAGAGTGATGCTATACCACAGGACCCTGGCGGACAAACTGATGGTAAAATTCCCATCCGACAGCGCTAGTGACCGAAGGCACAGTTCTGAGGGCCAGGTAGCAGGGGAGGAGCGGAGATCAGGCAGCATGTACAGCACAGGCAGGGGAACACTCTCTAAGGCCCTTGACTGCTTTATGGCTCCCCAGCAAGACTGTGTCACCGCTCCCCAGTCAAGGCTGAGTCGGCGGGAGCACTGTAAAAGGATGGTGAGGGAGTACGTAGCCGATCGCACAACCGTCCTCTGTGATGCCTCTGCCCCCTACAACTACTGGGTGTCGAAGCTGGACACGTGGCCTGAACTCGCACTGTATGCCCTGGAGGTGCTTGCTTGTCCTGCGGCTAGCGTCTTGTCAGAGAGGGTGTTTAGTGCGGCTGGGGGAATCATCACAGATAAGCGTACCCGCCTGTCATCCGACAGTGCCGACAGGCTTACACTCATCAAGATGAACAAAGCCTGGATTTCCCCAGACTTCTCTTCTCCACCAGCGGACAGCAGCGATACCTAAGCAATACGTAGGCTGCACCCGCGGATGGAAGCATCGTTCTCTATCACCATCAAAAACGGGGACCTTTTTGCTTCATTAATCTGTGTATAATATTCCTCCTCCTCCTCCTGAAACCTGACATAATCACGCCGAACGGGCAATTTTTCTTAGGCCCACAAGGCTCAGTCATATAACTTTTCTAAACAATTTTTATACGTTTCAATGCTCATTAAAGCGTTGAAACTTTCACCTCAACCAATTTTTATTTTAACTGGGCTGCCTCCAGGCCTAGTTACCAATTAAGCCACATTAACCAAAGCGATTAATGGATTTCACCTGCCCTCTTGGTTGGGCATGGGCAATTTTTCTCAGGTACATTAGTACTGTTGGTACACCAATTTTTGGGGGCCCTCGCCTACAGCGTAATCAAATGAATTTTTAGCCCACCTGCATTACAGCTGACGTTACATCAGCTGTGCTGGGCACTGCAATGGGATACATTTATGTACCGTCGGTGGGTTCCAGGGAGCCACCCATGCTGTGGGTGCACACGGAATTCCCATTGCGGAGTTGTACCTGCCTGTGACTATTTATAAAAAACCGCGGTCTGACTGGGGCATGCAGACACCTTGACAGAATGAATAGTGTGTGGCAAATAGGTTCCCCATTGCTATGCCCACGTGTGCAGCTCCAGATGGAGGTGGCACAGGATTGGATTTCTCATTGCTTCTGTACAGCATTGTGGACTATCGCCCCGCCCCTTTTAAAGAGGGTCGCTGCCTAGCCGTGCCAACCCTCTGCAGTGTGTGCCTGCGGTTCCTCTGGCAGACGCACTTATAAATAGACATGAGGGTGGCGTGGCATGAGGGGAGCTGAAGGCTGGGCAGGGACAGTTTGGTGTGCGCTGTGGACACTGGGTCGTGCGGGGGGGTTGGTCAGCATGTAACCCAGGAGAAGGGGCAGCGGAGTGTCATGCAGGCAGTGATTGTGCTTTGTTGGAGGTAGTGTGGTGCTTAGCTAAGGTATGCATTGCTAATGAGGGCTTTTCAGAAGTAAAAATTGTTGGGGGGGGGGGCACTCTTGCCGCTATTGTGGCTTAATAGTGGGACCTGTGAACTTGAGATGCAGCCCAACCTGTAGCCCCTCGCCCGCCCTATCCGTTGCTGTGTCGTTCCCATCACTTTCTTGAATTGCCCCGATTTTCACAAATGAAAACCTTAGCGAGCATCGGCGATATACAAAAATGCTCGGGTCGCCCATTGACTTCAATGGGGTTCGTTACTCGAAACGAACCCTCGAGCATCGCGATAATTTCGTCCCGAGTAACGAGCACCCGAGCATTTTGGTGCTCGCTCATCTCTACTCAGGATCTCCACCGATCAGCTGATTGGTGAGGGCCGGAAGTCTAATAAGAGGCATCACTCCCATTGATTTCAATGGGCGTGAAGATGTCTTTTATAGTTCTTGCCCTGAACACTGATGACAATGTCCAGACCGCTGCACTGACAGCAGTCCGGTCGATCAGCTGATGGGCGATGATCCTGAGACGCAGACACGTCCCGATCAACTATTGATGATCTATCCTGAGTAAAACTCTAGACTACATCTTTAAAGGGATTGAACCAAGATCAGAAGTTATCCCCTATCCACAGGACAGGTATTAACTTTATGATCAGTGGGGATTTGACCACTAGGACTCCTACTGATCCTGAGATCAGTGGTCATTCTTTTTGATGACAGTATCTAAGTGAGTGCTGATGCTTGGCAAATTTCCGAACTGTAATTGCAATAAATGGAGCAGCTGTAGGAGAGTGAAGGGAGCACTCCATACTCCCTGTACACATAGACAGGCTACTGCCGCTACACAGACAAGGGGATGTCACGAGGTTGCAATAATAATAGCAGGCATCAGCAACAGCTCTGAGTGTTGTAATTCTGCAAATACTATTAGGCGTAAAATACCTGGCCAGTATGGAAGTTTTTAACCTGTTGGGATTACGCATATTGTTTAGCACTAGTTACTGGTCTAACAGTTAATCTGTTTCCACATGTCCTAAGTGGAAGGTAGCTGGTAAATACTATAATACTGCCCCCTCTGCACAAGAACATAACTATTACAATACTGTTCCCTTTGAACAAGAATATAACTACTATAATACTGCCTTTATGTACAAGAACATAACTACTATATTACTGCCCCCCTATGTATAGGAATACAACTACTATCATACTGCCCTCTATGTAAAAGAATATAACTACTATAATACTGCCTCCTATGTACAAGAATATAACTACTATAATACTGCCTCCTCTATACAAGAATATAACTACTATAATACTGCCTCCTATGTACAAGAATATAACTACTATAATACTGCTCCCTATGTACAAGAATATAACTACTATAATACTGCCTCTTATGTACAAGAATATAACTACTATAATCCTACCGCTATGTACAAGCATATAACTACTATAATACTGCCCCCTATGTACAAGAATATAGCTACTATAATACTGCCCCCTATGTACAAGAATATAACTACTATAATACTGCCCCCTATGTACAAGACTATAACTATTATAACACTGCCCCCTATGTACAAGAATATAACTACTATAATACTGCCCCCTATGTACAAGAATATAACTATTATAACACTGCCCCCTATGTACAAGAATATAACTACTATAATACTGTCCCCTACGTACAAGAATATGACTACTATAATACAGCCCCCTATGTACAAGAATATAACTACTATAATACTGCTCCTATGTACAAGAATACAACTATTATATTACTGCCCCTATGTACAAGAATACAACTACTATAATACTGACTCCTATGTACAAGTATATAACTACTATAATACTGCCCCCTATGTACAAGAATATAACTACTATAATACTGCCCCCTATGTACAAGAATATAACTACTATAATACTGTCCCCTACGTACAAGAATATAACTACTATAATACTGTCCCCTACGTACAAGAATATAACTACTATAATACTGTCTCCTATCTACAAGAATATAACCTCTATAATACTGCCCCTATGTACAAGAATATAACTACTATAATACTGCCCCCTATGTACAAGAATATAACTACTATAATACTGCTATGTATAAGAATATAACTACTATAATACTGCCTCCTATGTACAAGAATATAACTACTATAATACTGCCTCCTATCTACAAGAATATAACTACTATAATACTGCTCCTATGTACAAGAATATAACTACTATAATACTTCCATTTAACATATATACAACATTGTATTTTAATTTTAGCAATAAGATATAGGGTATATCGAACAGTACATAGTTAGTAGAAGACAAATGTGAAAGATCTGTTAGAAACTTCCACGATTGCTATCTCACTTCATGTCATTATTAGGTTTGTATTCATTTACATGTATTTGTTTCTGTTATGTAACATCGTCTTTATTACACTGTGCTCCCAGTAAATTCTGGAAAACTGATAAAACCTTCCAGTTCCGCCGTAATCCTCCATTATAGTATTAGCATACAAGGTTCACATCTTGTAAGATTGCAAAACACAATTTGATACTGGTATAATTTGTGCCGACTCTTTCCTCGCTGTAGCAGAGATGCAGAAACAGATTAAATGTCTAATCGAAAATACCAAATTCTACTTATGGTAATGAAAGTACATCTACAGCCTTTCCGGAAATAACATAATAAAGCTATAATCTTACAGGAAAAAAGGCTGTAAATTCAAGCCTGTTACTGTATTTGCTGCGATCCTAGTTTACGGTATGCACGGATTAATGGCAAGTGCTTAAAATGGCATAATAACAGCGAATTGCATCTTTCCTGTTTTCCAATAACATTATATTTTATTTTTAGAGTTATCTAATTGCTGAGGTAATTTACTTTATTTTTTAAGAGTTACATTTCATATTGCTTTTATGCTTTCAGCTGGTCTACTGCAGAAAAACACAATTTTGAAGCTCTTTACCTGGTACTGTATAAGGCTAGTTTTACACGGTAGTAACATAGGTACATTTTAGCATCTTTATAACAGCTATAATGTTTGGACCTCCTGCATTTATAATGAACCAAACCCACATTATCCTAACGTATTTATTTGCATATGTTAATACTTAGTGAGGCTACTTTGGCCCTAATGACATTGAATACTTTCTATCAATGTCTGATACACTACAGCTGGTATTTCCCTCCATTCATCCTGCAAATGCCTGCAAATACTCTCAATGAAGATCAATCAGCCTGTCCACAATAGTGAAAGGAATGACTTCCCTGGACAGTTTAGCAATGGAATAACTTTCTGTGGAGTGACAAATCTTACTACTCCAACCTTCAGATGAGATAGAGATACCGGGGTGTGGAGGAGGCCTGGGGAACTCTTTTTGCCTGAGTGTGTTGTGCCAACAGTTAAGTACGGCGGAGGTTCAGTTATAGTGTGATGTTTTATGTGGCATGGTCTTTGTCCATTGGTTATATTAACAAGAAACATGAACATGGAGCTGTAATTTGGCATTCAAGACAATAATCTGCTGCCGACAATGTGGCAATACTCTGGGAATGGTCAGCCATACTTCCAATAAGACAAAGCACCTTGTCACAAATCCAATGCTGTTATATGTTGATTTGAGGATATAGATGTTCCACTATTGGACTGGTCTGCACAGAGTCCCAACCTGAACCCTACTGAACATCTTTGGAATGAACTGGAACCACTATAGGGGATGTAGTTGTACCTGGGCCCAGGAGCCTTATGGGGCCCATAAGGCCTCTCTTCTCCATATAGCGAGCCCAGTACTACGAATAAACCGTTATAGTTGGGGGCCCTGTTGCAGATTTTGCATTGGGGTCCAGAAGCTTCAAGCTACGCCTCTGACTGGAACGCTGGGTCAGAAAATATGAACAATATCCATCCTCTTTAAGATAACAAACATTTGCAGGATGAATGGGGGGAAATACCAGCTGAAGTGTATCAGACATTAGTAGAACCTATGCCATGAAGAGGATCTGATGTCATTAGGGCCAAAAGAGCCCCACTAAGTATTGACATATGAAAATAAATACTACTTTTTATTCTTGCTTAAGTGACCAATATCTTTTGGTAGGATAGTATAGATCTTCATGATATCCTATAGTCATAAAGACAAAGTGGCTGCTTTATTAGAGTCACCCATCTAGTAGTACATTGAACCTCCACTTTTGTCCACTAGAGTTTTGCTTTTCTGTTTTTCTTAGACACAATGGTGCTGGAACTGGTTGTCTGTTGTTATAGCCTATCCGTGCTAAGGAATGATGAGTTGCACATTCTAACACATTGTTTGGAGTTGTTTCTGGCTATAATTTCCACTGTCTGTTTATAAGAACGACTCCTGACAACTTCTGACCCCTTTCATTGAAGAGCTGTGGTTCCTAGATGCTCTCCTTTTGCTTCACTTCGGGGTCGCAGATCTAATTTCCATACAGGGAAGCTCCAATCATTAAAGAGTCTGAGACTATAAAAAACTGCCCCTTCAATGTAAGTCTTATTTAATAGAACTCCAGGAGGGCTGATTATTATGGCCAGAATATGGGTACTAAAATACACAATTTTTTTTTGCTTGTGAAGACAGCTTAAATTATGATCGCTATGGTAATACATTGCATTACTGTCGTACTGCAATGTATTATGGTTATTATTAGCGATCATGGGCCATGGTAGACACAGACACTTTTTCTGGCATGCGGTTTCTATGGTAATGCATCGGCCCTCCAGGACAACATAGTGATCAGCTGATTATAGCATGTCCGACTCCTGGCAACTCCCATCAAACAACTGATTTTGCATGAATTACATTGACGATTCAAGTCCACTAGAAGAGCATTTATAGGGGGTACCTAAGTTGAGACCTCCTCTATGACATCCCTATGCCCTATTGGATCATAAAGACAAACATTGTCTTCATGAGACAAGAATATAATAAAATTGTGTCTGTCAGCAGCTGGCACAAGCAAAACTTCACCCCATAGTGATTTCTAAACTTCCTGTTAAAGAGGTTCCTCAATGGCAGCGGGGTCAATTATAAAGCTTTGCACTTGCTGCCCCACTGACTTCAATAATGTCTTTTTTCTGTTTATACTTACCTCGTTCTTTGGTATGAGTTCTCTTAAGATTTAGCTTTCTGCACTTAGAATATGTCAAATGGGCGGTCCTCACTCCCTGTGCAGATTGATTGACAGTGATTGGTGGGGATCTCCTACTTGACACATTCCAAGCACCAGGAAACAAATTTAAAAGGAGACTATACTGGGAAATGGAGGTGAGTATAAAGAAAAAGGTTGTTGCCAATAGGGGTCGGCAGCTGTATAGCTATGCACCCAACTCCCATGACATGAGGATATGGCAGGTCTTCTTTAAATGATCAATATGCAGTGAGAACCACCCATTGGCAGAAGAAAGAAGAGAATTTTTATGTGACTCAACGGGGGCGATTTATCAGCATATTGTGAACAATATACCAGTCACTCCTGAAATGCAGTGTGTAACCAGTTGAACCTGGCATTAGTTTTTACCAATTTTTAAAGTAAAAAGTTTCTCACAATTTTTTTTCAACACATTCATGTGTGTTGTATAAAGTGTTGTGGGGGTTTCATAATATGTATTTTAGTCAACTCATCAAATTTTTCAATTTATAGTGATACCTTGGGTTAGGAGTGCCTCAGCTTACAAGCTTTTCGACTTGAGAGCAGGCTCTCTCCTGAATTTTCGCTCTGATTTAAGAGCAAAAACTTGGGTTACAAGCCTTGCTATCAATGGGGCCGCCACTGCTGCCGGTGGCCCCATTGAAAGCAATGTCCTGCCGGCAACCCCTGCAGTGATTTTCGGGGAAGGGCTTTAAATATAAGCCCTTCCCCCAAATCATGCCTAGCTGTAGTAAAAAATATATACGCACCTGTCCACCGCTGCCGGGGCTCAGGCGTGTCTAGCCGTTGCTTGTTCTACCTGCGTTTTTAATCCCTGCCTGCTGAAGAGCTTCAGAGCAGTGCAGGGAGAACAAGCAGTGGCTAGACGCGCCTGAGCCCTGGCAGACAGGTGAGGATTTATTTTTTTTATTTTATTACTACAGTAGAGGCCTCAGTCACACGGGCGCATCGGCACCTGTACACTGGCGCCGATGCGCCCGTGTGACTGACAGTTAGTAAACGGTCGTACCTGAAGACGGGTATCTCTCTCCAGCGCTGATCATAGAACACATGACCGGCAATGGAGCCGGTCACATGTTCTTCCTCCCGGCGCTGCAGAGAGACGGCCGTCTTCAGGTACGTCCGTCTGCTGGTGTCAGTCACACGGGTGCATCGGCGCCGGTGTACGGGTGCCAATGCGCCCGTGTGACTGAGGCCAGAGATGATTTTCAGGGAAGGGCTTATATTTAAAGCCCTTCCTGGAAAATCACTGTGGGAGTGCCGGCGTCCTATTGCTTTCAATGGGGCAATGCCATCCCCATTGAAATCAGTGGGAGAGCTTCGCGATCCAGAACGGATTAATGGCTTTTCCATTCATTTCAATGTGGAAAACTGATTTGACTTACAAGTGTTTTGGGTAAGAGCTCTGTCACCACGATATTTATACCCAAAAGTTGGTATAAATACATTGCTAAATCTGCTTCAACATTTTTTCTGGGTACTAGGAGCCTCCCACCTGACTTTGTTAAAGGGGACTCTTTGGATCATGGGATAGACCAACCGGAAAAGTCAGAGCAGCAACTGAAGAATACCTGAAGGAACCCAAGGGTCTTGGCCTGGGTTTTGCTCTCACACCAGTGTGATGTAGGTCTTTTGAATCAGGTCATGATATCTGTATGTTTATCAGTTTGGCAGATAAGCATATCTTCAAGATGACCACATGCTTTGGTAGAAAATAAACTTTACTTGTACAATAGTCACTACAGGTTATGGTGCTTGAATGTCAGCAAGATTTCAAAGTCAAACAGGAAAATGTAATGGCAACGAAGTATGGTGATGCGGCAAAAGAGGCAAGGTTGATGTAAATTCTTCTCTCCAAAACAGCGCCTTCTTATCAAACACTGCCTTGACGGTAATTTGTCACAATTTCGCTTAAACGACAGGAGCTCAACTTGGCTCAGCTGTCATCACAACTGCTTTTTCTATGCGCTGTCAGCAACAGCACAAGAAAATGCTGCCTTAAAGGGGCATTCGGATTCCAACAAGTTATCCCCATCCATGGGATAGGGAAAAACGAGCTGATCGGTGGCGGTCCTACCACTGTAACCACCACTGATCATGAGAATGGGGTGCCCGGTAAGTCTCCAAATTAACAGAGAGCTGGTCGAACATGAGCCCTGTGCTTAATTTATTTCAATGAGAGCGCTGGAGATTGCTAAGCGCTTGATAGACAATCCATCAAGATTTGCCCCGGGCATGCCTTGATAGATAATTATAATTCATGTCAGCCCTGAGGTTCTTCAGAAGGCCCCAAGCTGCTATGAAACCGAATGGCACCTCACTATCTCATCGTGAAAGGGATGCTTAGGACCCCCAAATGGCAGTCAGGCATATAAAGACTTAACAGCTACAATTGGCATGAACACCGACAATGACAGAAAGTGTCAGCTGTCAAAAAAGGCTAAAACTCACCGTGTATATAGCAAGCTGGGCAAGAGGTTGATAGGTGTATTCACTTCCAAATACCTTTATCATATACAGATGGCCTATTTAAGCCCTTTTACTGCACTTGTGTAGTGACCCGAAGGGTCCTACAGGGTAGGCAAAGGGTTAATATGTTCTGGGCAACTTGCTGTGATCCCTTCTGGGGACAAAGGAGGCATCCATCAAGGGAAAATAACGGGTTGCCGGTAACCTGCCTAGCAACTGCGCCACTTCTGATTGGCTGCTTGCAGCTAATTATCCGACTAGTTGTTCGCTCCGTCCGAGAGGTTTTCAGTGATTGGGGAAAACTGGCCATGTGACCCCAGTAGGAGAAGTCTAAAAAGCCTGGGAAAGTGCACGAGGGTGGAGGAGAGAAAATGAGTCAGCGGAAGGAGAAGGGGAGTGCACAGAAAAGAGAGATGGTGCTGAGAAGAGGGGCAGAGGCGGAAAGGAGTCAGCACGCGCTAGAGAGGTGCCGGAGCAATGAGCCGGGATCCAACAAAGCCCAGCTCAATAGCGGAGTCTTCTTCAACCCTGCTGCAAGGAACCAGAGCCAGGACAGTCTCCGCGTAAGCCAGGAACAGATCAGCTATCGCAACTGTGAGTTAAACTTGTCCCTCCACAGTTAGCAGTCCATGAGTCCCCCAGGAGGGCCTGCGCTACTCCCTCCAGTCCTCCACAACATACTCAATGGCACTGACGTCACACCATACTTACACTAGCTACTCATCACTACATCGGGAATCCCGTTAGCAATCCCACCTGCCACACGAGTGACCATTTTAGGCAGAATAGCCACCACCGTGACAAGGTCAGAGCTAGTGCACCCACTAGGGCTACTCTCACCAATTTCTGCTCACTGTACTTGCCCATGTCCTAATAATGCATGTAGATGTGTTCTTCCTTACCTTTTTTCTTGTCTAGATATGATCAGATATGTTTGTCTTGCTTCTCAAAACAACATGATTTGGTGATACTCTGTCAGGAGATCTCTATCCTATGTGTCTATTGCGGCCCCCCAGGGGTTGTGAAGTGTATTGCATTCTTTCAAGAGTTTTGCTAGCATGTCACAATATTGTATACAATTGGTTTGATAAGAAAATGAAGTCCTTAAAGGGAACTAAGTTATAGTGCTTATAGTTTAGGCGATGGAGAGTCCAGGGAACCTCTTTTCATACTTACTTGACTCTTCTCTTTAACCAAATTTAAGGGATGATAGAATTGGACACATCCGCATGTACCGAGGTTTTGTACTTTAAAAAAGGATAAACATTTTTGGTTTGGTTCAAAACAAAAACAATGTCCCGTCATTGACATAGCCGTGTACAATCTGTCAACCAGCATTCAGTAATTCAGTACAGCCTTGTATTAATTATACAAGTGAAGTCACCTGATTATGCAGAATGCTCATCCGTAGTCTTGCTTTACTAAACCGATTAATTGATATATTTGCAAAGCTAATTTCGTCTCACAGCAGATCGGACACAACAGCGGTCCCGGCCAGTTTCAGGTCACTGGTCACATAGAGGTGCAGCATTTTCATTTCATGTCCTGGTAAATGCCAATTATAGCTTAGTGCTCCCAGGTGCAGCTAACAAAAGGGTGATATTCGCAGGCAGCAAATGTGTAAGCAGACATTTTTACAACTCAAAATCAGTTCGCCTTATCTGAATGGGGTAGTTTTGGAGGCCAACACATGGATTTCTGCAAGTTCCTTCAGATGAAGTGATGGGAGGCGTTTTCGACACAAACATGCCTTGCATCCACGGGACATTGCATGGGCACAAGCGCAATATTGGGCCAATTTTCACGGCCCGATATCGCGCTTGGTCGTGTGAAACTAGCTTTTAGCCGCCCATGCAGCTTCAATAGCCGTCAGCCAACTGTTCGCTAGCATTTATTTCTCCCAACTCCCCCATACATGTGAATGCTTCGTTCTGCAGAGAGTTCATGTGTTTTAACCCCTTAATGACGCAGCCTTTTTTCCTCATTTTTTTTTTTTTTTCTCCCCTCTTTCAAAAGATCATAACTCTTTTATTTATCCATCGACAAGTTGTATTTTTCAGTGTACTATTTAATATACCATGGAATGTACTGAAAACTTTAAAAAAATTCTCAGTGGAGTGAAATGGAAAAAATTCCTCCATCTTTGGGGGGGAAGAGTATTTTTTACAGTGTGTACACTGTGGCAAAACAACATGCTAACCTTATTCTTTGGATCAGTAAAATTACGAAGATACCAAATTAATATCATTTTTTTTGCTGTACCACTTTAATTAAATAGCTTTAGAACAAAACTAAATTATTTTCTGCCATCTTCTGACTGTTACAACTTTTTTAGTTTTCTGTCAATATTAGCTCCGTTTTTGCAGGACATTCTTTTAGTTACTATCGGTACAAATTTGGAGTTCGTATGACTTTTAGATCGCTTTTTATTCAATTTCGTCTTGGAAAAAGAGAGACCAAAAAAATACAATTCTAGGGTGTTCTGTTTTTCTGATGATGTTCACTGTGCAGGATAACTAATACACTACTCTAATAGAATGGACTTTTATGGATGCAGTGATACCAAATATGTTTTTGTTTTTTCTGTTTTCATTGTTTTAATTATAAATATGAGAATTTTGTTTTTTACTTTTAATACCTTTTTTAATGCTAATTAATAAAGCATTTTTTACTCATTTTTAATGTTTTTGTTTTAGTTCCCAGACAAGACTTGAATTAGCAATTATTTGATCACTTATACAGTATACTGCAATACTATAGTATTACATTATACCACATTCTGACAGGTAGTCTATCAAGACCTGCTATAGGCATGCCTTGGTAGACAACCAGTCATGGCAGCCCTGAGGGCCTGCAGAAGGCCCCAGGTTAACATGGCAATTGAAGGGTGCTCTGCAATTTCATTGCAGGTGGGGCAATGGGCATTCAGGACCCCTAACACCAGTCAGGGCATTCACACTGATCACTGCTGTTGCGGGCAGGTGTCAGCTGTGAAAGATTGCCAGCATCTACTGTGTATAGAGTGGGATCAGCTCATAGACAGAAGCTTCAGAACAACCAAAGCTCCCTCTGTCTACAGGAGGAAACAAGGGTTATAAATGAGGAATGATAAGGGTCATTCTATGCAGTAGATTTGCCATTTAAAAGGTTATTCAAGTCTACAATATTGATGACCCATCTTTCGGATAGGTCATCAATATCACAGGTGTTTGAAGAGGGCACAGCAATTGGGTGAGGCCATAGCCTCTTCTCTAGCCAATGATCAGAAGTTTATTTATCACAAGGACTATATGTGTTGTAGGTAGTGGTGTCACGATGCAGATTCAGAATACAATGCAACAGAAGGAGTTACAAAATTATAAAAGACCTCTTTTGGTTCATGCCATGATACTATTTGCCTTGGCAATCGCTACCTGACACTAGTTGCTCCAGTTAAGTTTACAGTTAAAGGAGTTTTGTCATTAAAACAAAACCCCATCCTCCAGCTGGACCCTGCCTAAAATACCATGAGAGGGTATACTCACCTAGGATACAGCCAAAAGCCAGGGTTAGATTGGCCAGGCAAATGCATGTGACCCTTGCAATGAATCAAAGGCTGCAGAGTCAGCAATCCTTTCATTAGTGGGGATATAATGCTGTGGCCTCTGATTGGCCATAACGGTCATGTGTTCCACCCAGCCTGTCTACCCAGGGCTCAATTGTGGGACTGGGTTTTGTTTCATTAACTTTATATTAATCAGGTGTTAAACCTCATATGCTACTTATCTCCCCAAGCCCCCGATTTATCCATATGCATTTGCAACTGTATACTGTCCTTTCTTGTGCTAATTACGTTATATAGTTTTGTGTCCTCTGCAAATATTGATATTTTACTATGCAATCCTTCTACCAGGCCATTAATAAATGTATTAAAAAGAATATTGCCAATTACTGCCCCCTGTGGTACCCCACTAGTAACGGTGACCCAATGATCCAATCAGAGTATATACCATTTATAACCACCCTCTGCTTGCTATCACTGACCAGTTACCCACTTACACACATTCTCACCCAGACCAAGCATTCTCACTTTATATACCAACCTTTAATTTGACACAGTATCAAACACTTTGGAAAAGTCCAGATACACAAGATCCAATGACTCTCCCTTATCTATCTATCCATCCATCCATCCATCCATCCATCCAAGTAAGCTGGATTGAAGTAAGCTGAATGGTTGCATCAATGAATTGCCCACCACCTGGGCCATTCTGACCAGACTAGTAGGATGTGTGAGGGCATGCACACAAGGCAACCAGGCTCAGCACACCCTCCGCAGACCACAAGTAGAGAGAATTGTCTGAGTGTCCAACAAGCAGCTCCAAGTGTTTCAGTGTTGTCTGCCAGAAACATGTAGTGGCCCAAATGGGTCCTACAAAAGAACCTTGCCTTTAAATAGTGGCGCTCAGTTCATATATAACCAGCAGGGGTTAACCACTACTTAATTTGCCCTATGACAGAACTATTGATTCTCGTTGGTTGCCTGCAGATTGAATTCTGATTGCAAGCGAGTGGAGTGACAGTTGGGAGGCAGTTGATCATGCAGGTGTGGGGAGTGAAGAGAGCGAGAGGTAGGAGAGGAGTCATGTGATAGTCATAATGAGAGGATTATCAATCAGTGAGATTTCAGTCAGATCAGAACAGTAAAGTGCGCAGAGAGTTTGTCAGTAAGTCGGCTGTTAAACACGTGGACCGTATAGTTAGTCAGTCTGATCATGTGTGTAGTTGAGAGGAGTTAGTGAGACAAGAGAGAGAGTTACATAGTGAAAATCTTCGGGCGTCCATCAGAGAGAGAGACAGACATTGTTAGTGTGTATAGAGAGTGAGTTAGGATTACTGGGAGAAGAAAGATCCCCATCAGCATTGCAGTCAGGGAGCTGATGGATGCTACCAGAAGAGTTGTTGGATCCAGAGGAGGGTTGTGGCCTGACACGGGAGAGTCCCTGCGAGGTGGCCGCAACACGAGAGGTAAAACACAGAAGTATTCATATTCATTTTACCATGAGGAGAGGGCCCTAACTACAGAGCAGAGTTATAATTGTGAACCCCAGAGCCAAGGAATTCCCTTATAACCAGGGCCAAAGCAAAGGTGTATACTGCTCACAGTTCATGCCACTGAAGAGCCATTAAACCAGCCCAAGGAAAACTAGCAGCACTGTCAAATGTTACCCAGAGCATCATCTCTGTCTGTAATCTGAAGAATCCCATGTACATTATTCCTGTTAATGATACTCCTAACATGTAAAAAGAATAACCACTTTTAATGTAAGACTTGTATGTGTGCACTGATATATGATCGCTACTGACATCAACAAAGTTATTAAGTTTTAAACCCTCGTTCTTCTGCTTTCTTAATTGCATCACATTTAACATTCTTGTTCTAATATAGCACTGGAATAGAAAAAAAATTGCAATAATGCCATTAAGAGGCCATTGTGGTTCTGTTGCACACGACAGGGAGTCTCTTCAGAGCATCTAAGCAGCCACCTCTTACAGACCGGTGGCACCATTAATACTGTCCTCGGTATCTGTCTAAATCATTTCCACATGCTTGGCTGAAGGATGTTTGGTCTCATAGCGCCCATTATGTGTTCTGCCTTTGACACTCACTGTCACCTCAGTTTTCAGTGGTGTTGCGAACGATTAAGCTGGACTGCTACAGAGCAAAACTGGGTTGTCTTTAGTGACAAATCCAGGTTTAGTTTGGGTACTGAAAACAGACGTGTTTGTATCTGGAGACCTAGTGGTGGGTGTCTTAATCTTGCCTTTGCACAGTGCCCCCACTGCTTGGGTAATGGTTTGTGGGCCATTGCATATGACAGTCGGTCACCCCTAGTAGTGGTACGAGGGACAATGACAGCTCATCGATATGTTCAAGACATCCCACAGCAACAAAGAAGATGGCTAGGCCTCGCCTAAGCCCTACTCATGTACCAGAATCATCAGAAACATTCTCAGGCTCCTGCTATATAAAGCACAGGACTGCATCACAATTGCTGAGCAGAGCAACAACCCAGACAGGAAAGAGCAGCAGCACACAGATGGACCCAGCAGCAGTAGGTCTTAAAGTGGCGGAGGCCTACTTCAGGGCGGTGCAACAGGCAGTCTCCCCATGCTGAGAAGATGTCAGAAGAGGCCAGACCAGTGAGCCCTAATGACCTAGAGGTAGAATACAATGAGGCTGCCAGACTAGCAAGCCTTTATGACCTGGGGGATGAAGCAGATGACAGTGCCCTGGACTCAGAGCAGGGCTATGGATTGGGAGTGTATCTTCCTGAAGAACTATTATATGGTAACGTATAGAGTTGAATACTGCACCAGAGAGTTTAATGCAAGACCTTGCAGGATAATCGTTATTTTATGTGTTTAGGATGTACTGTGTTTAATATCATGAAAAAAATAGATCTTTATGTAACGACGCTGCAGGGCACCTGATAAGATGCATAGGCTATAAGTATAGATGGATGTGATGCCGGAAAAAGGCCGCAGTTGTTGTGCAAGAATCCTCTGGAGGAATTACGTCTACGATGTTGAGCATCTAGTATAGAAAGGACTGAGCTTCTACGGGGAATGAGAACTTAGGCTACAACTAGTGAAGCAGGTGTCAGGCATGACTAAGGAAGGCCCTTGAGACTCAAGACTTTCTGCAGCCAACTGGGAGAATGTGAGAGTAGATGTACGTAACAGCGGGTTATGCTGGAGAATGTAAGCCTCTATTATGTCGCTTTAAGAAAATATGAATGCATGATGTTATGACATGTTAAAGTATATGAACCCTGCTTTGGGGAGAATAATGTAAATACTGTTTCTTTAAGTTATTTTTGATAAAAATATGCTGTCTCCACCTCCGTCTGTCATTACCGTGCCATGTGTAACCTACCACCAGGCACTGCCAACTGCCACAATCTATCTATCTATCTATCTATCTATCTATCTATCTATCTATCTATCTATCTATCTATCTATCTATCTATCTATCTATCTATCTATCTGTCTATCTCATATCTATCTGTCTGTCTGTCCTCAGAATTCATTTCAACCACAGTCAATGATGTCCCTATTGACCTCCACTGAACAAAAGGAATAAAATTTCTCCCCTTGAGCACTTGACAGTGTCATTCTTGGAACCCCCCCAATAGCTTAGGTCACATTACAAGTACACATTTAGCGCAAACACAATGTCAACCACCGTCTTCCTCCCTTCCCCTTTCATCATTATTTCATGTATTTTGTTCTTCATTACTATTAAATTATTTCGATACGGGGATTCGTAGCCGCAGCTCTTCTTACGGGAATTGAAATATCCAATTACTGCAGTAACGTTCTCCGCAACTATTTGCTTTTTTTTTCCTATGTGCATTTTGCCTAAGTTTAATCATGTTACAGAGGCATAAACAAAGTTGGCGAGCAGCCACGTTTCTGTGGAGACCGCATTAGAGAGGGAGATCTTTTATGCATGCACATATTGAGGTGGCATTTAAATTATGTCGATGCTCCTCTCCCCGAGAAAAACATCTCTTCTGTGCCAGGTTCTGGTCTGGAGGGAGCCGGATATCATAATACAGTATGTGATCTTGTTTCCCAAACAAACATTTTAGATTGGTTTGTGCATATCTATAAACGGCTTGTGGGGATTCGGCATCAATAGAGGAAATGAAATTAGACGGACTTCTGATTGTATTTATGTCAATTATACAACGCACAATCAATAGCGAATAAAAGGTTAAGAACGTAATGGTGAAGAATGAAAATGAAGGGCTTGGTGGTTGGTGCTGGACCAACAGTTGAAGCAGAGCTTTATGTATAAGGCCGCAATACGCAGTAAATACGTAGGGCCCATTGATTTCAATGGGTTTGCTCACATAAGCGTGTATTGCACGCATATTTCGTTTGTGCAAACAAATATGCAGCATATGCGCAGGAACATAGCATATATTGTACTAATTAACATTTTACCGCGATCAGTGCATCCTGAGTGCTACGCTAATTGTGATACAACACCACCATTGATTTCAATAGGGCCTCGCAGCCATGCGCTCGAACGCATGGACCGTCTGTTCTATTTTCTGAGTTTTTGTGGTTTTTAACGTACCTCATCAGCCATCACAGTGACAGGGTGCGTTAAAAAGTGTTTTCAAACGCTGTACCATGCGTTCTAAAAGGCCGCTCGAAATCACAGTAAAATTGACACGATTTTGAGTAGCGTTTTCTGAATGTGTGTGTGAGAGTGGCCTTAATTGTCCATTGCAATCAATGGTAGCAAGCTTGAATATTGTTGGGAGCACGTGCAAATGTTCACGACTTGTGCACAAAAAACACAGTAGAATGTCAATCCAATCGCCCAAATATGCAGCACAAATGCTCTTACGCAGCGTGTCACCAGACTTAGGGCGACCGGATTTATTCGCACGGTTCCTTTTTTTCACGTGCATTTTGTTTGCGGAAAAAAAAGTGACATATTATATTTTGTGCCTATTTGTGCATGAAAGTTCCCCATAAAAGTCCATGAGGGTGCGCAAATGTCCACATTTGTATGTGCGCGTATACGCAAAACACTGTGCATACCTGCGAATGCTGGCACCACGTAAGGTTAATTAGCTTTTTAAATCAGGACGTAGGTGAATTCCCCGCCCGTGTAAACGAGCAGTGCCTATGCAAATACGCTCAGCATTTGCACAGGCATGGTCGCAAAAAACGCTCCTTTATTATTGTGCAAATATGTTGCACAGGAGCGAGTGTTTTTGCGCTTACTTCCATGTGCAGCCACCCTTATTGTGGCATACGGAAAGGGGGTGCACGTGTCACCAGATTTATGTAATTCAATCCAAGTGCAGCGCTGCAATATTCTACACAGTACTTTTGCTTGGTCTGGTAATAAAACCTCACTGAAATAAGCAATGAGCAATGTCATTCTGCGCACATGTAAATTATGTAGAGCAGTCCGGGGGGCAGGTCTTTGCTAGCAGCCTTTTTTTCACCTAATTCTGCCCATCTCTGCAGAGGGCCGATGCCCTGCCATGGCAACTCTACACCATTGACTGGTGACTGGATCTGCCATGGCATATGATCGCTAGCAATAGTGACAATACAATGCAGTACAGACGTACTGCAATGCAGGGACGTAACTATAGGGGATGCAGAGGATGTGGTTGCATCCGGGCTCAGGAGCCTTTCTTCTTCATATAGGGAGCCCAGTACTATGAATAAAGCATATTTGGGGGTCCTGTTACAGATTTTGCATTTGGGTCAAGAAGCTGCAAGTTACACCTCTGCTGCAATATACTACCATAACGATCATACGATCTAGGGTTCAAGTCTCCTAGAGGGGCATAAAAATGTGTAAAAAAACCTGAAATAGTAAAAAAAAAATTATAAAAAATGCTAGTTAAAAACTTTTTTCGCCCACTTTCCCTGCTTTAAAAAATAAAATAAAAACATACATATTTGGTATGGCCATGTCCGTATCAACCTGTACAATAAATTGAACATGCTATTTATCCTGCACGGGAAAAAACATAAAAGATAAAATAGGGAGCCAAAATCCTTATTTGGTTCAATTCTCGTCCCAAAAATATAATAAAAGTGATCAAAAATGCCATATGTACCCCAAAATGGTATGAATAAAAACTACAGATCGTCACCCAAAAACAATCCTCCTCACAGTGTTTACCTGGTTGCAGCAATGATGTATCTATATACACATGTGAATGTTGCAGCCAATCACTGGCCTTAGTGGACTTGTGTCTTCTAAAGAAAGCTTGAGAAGCCCAGAGCTGCAGCTGTGAACCAGAGGGGGATTGAACTGGTGAGCATATGGCAGTAGGTAGCCACCATACCCTGCAGCCTGCATGCTGTGCTCCATTGCTTCCACTCCCTTAGGGTACATACATGCTAACGCCCCTGCTCTTAAAGGGCCAGTGTACGTGCCCCTATTAGATTCTTCGCTAACTACCAGAAACTTACTGCCATATTAGGTATCTATCCACCATAGAGGATGCCTAAGCAATTGGTCCCCTGCTGCCATTTGTGATAAATCCCCCATTTCTGTACATGACGGTTCATTGTATTTTTTTTACTAGAGATTAAATGCATTGTGTTGAGAGGGTATATTGGAGGGATATATTGTTAATAGAGATGAGCGAACGTGTTCTAAACGAACACTTACGCACCCAGACACCGGCTTTACCGAGGACTTCAGTGTCCGCGCGTAAAGATTCGGCCGGCGCCGGGGGGCGGGGAGAGGCGCGGCGGCGCGGGCGGCAGCAGCGGGGAACAGGGGGGAGCCCTCTCTCTCTCCCTCTCCCCCCCACTCCCCGCCGCACCCCCCCGCGCTGCCACGGCGACCCCCGAACTTTTTTCGCCCGAGCACGGAATTGCTCGCAAAGTTCGGTGCTCGGGCGAAAAGGGGCGGAGCCGAACACGTTCGCTCATCTCTAATTGTTAAACATTGTTACATTTAAAAGCACATATAGTCTGCTTGTGGGTTTCAGTCTCCATTGCTTTGCGCAGGTGATTAATTAGAGGTGAGGTTAGCCAATCAGGGAGTGATAAATTGCATCCGTGGAACTTCCTATATACAAATAAATGCTATACAAAGCAAACATAAGCGAGTGTGTGTGGTTTTATTTTAAGTGTACCGTCTTCTTAAGTGTGCTGTTTCTTAAGTGTGTGACTTGGGATTAGTGACTTTGGATTCAAGGACTGTACAATCCCCATTTAGAATATGCTTCATGATTGACAATGCAGTCCAGAGTACATGTTGTACCACGTATGCAGTCCTTGAACAGCTTTTCCAGGGTACAAACTGCTGTATGAGAAGTGAGCATATTGTGCATTTGGAAGCCCAGATCATGGACCCCCTCCAATTAACTATAGGTCATCAATTGCATTTTGCGTGGAGAACCCCTTTAACACGATTGGTACAAGAATTTTCAATTATCACTGTAGATTTCTGATTGCCTCCACTGTGGAATAATTGAATGGCTCTTATATGGTTGCACATTCCAAGCTACAGAACTATACAGAAGTCAATAGGGTCCGGATAAAGCTGTTTAAAAAAAATGCTTCAAAATTCTTAAAAACATCTGTGCATGTGAAGTGTCTCCGGAGCACTTATGAGGTGCTGAGAGAGGCTTCATTCAAATGAAAATAGGCAGGAAAAAAGCGCTTCAAACGTGCATCTACAGCACACATGCTCGACTGGAGTGCTTCTGAACAAATTATTGAGTCTTCATTCAGGATGGAGCCCTGTTTACACACCAACCATTCATAGCGTGCATTACTCATCCCAAGAAATAAGTGCAAACTGTTCCTTTCCTTCTAAAACAACCATTATTTGTTGCTGATTATTTTTCCCTTTTGAAACTGAATTAGATATAAATGTATATCAGAACATATTGCAGCCTACATTGTAGTCCGTATGAAGTCTAAAAACATCTAGTGAAAGGGGATATATGTAAATAACTTGTCGATGAAAGGGTTCAGAAGAGGACGTCAAGAATTGTTCTAACCAACTGGTGGTGTTCAATCAAGCAAATTGTAGCTGAATACAACACTGGCCCAGGACCTCCACCAACCTTGACCCAACCTTATAAACAAATCGGGTATTCACAAAGTGATTCTACTTTCTATGTACTTTATTTCTAGTTGTACAGTTGTGATGCCCAAGAATGAGAAACATGGTGGAGGGCTGGTGAATGTCACGGTAGATATTGCCTTTGCTGTTGGCTTTTCCTAGTATGTCCTCTCACACTAGGTGGTCGCTGTACGAAGGGATAGAATTAAGGCTGCTACATTTGTCACCAAAGTATAACAGCTAAGGTAAAGTGGGAATGGTCTTGTGGTGTAGTTAGAGACATGGCTTATCACGATCTATGTTTTACCTCTGTTATTCTAATGGCCACAATATTAACAGTGCTGCTCTCAGTGGCCTTAATAGTAATAGTGGCACCAATAGTAGTAGTGTCCCCTTTAGTGGCCTCAACATTAATAGGCCCTCATAGTGGACCCAGCACTGCAGAACTAAGAAAAGATCCTCATTCCTCCCCTTAGCATCTGCATTTCTGCATGTACTGTACTGGGAGTTATAGCAATGGCAGGGTTGCTGTCCGGCTAGAAGTTCAGATGTGGGGAGGGCATCAGGATGGAGCACTATTACTGTTGGGTCTACTAATGGGTGGACTACTATTGCTGGGGCCAACGGAGGTGCTCACACCAAGCGATTATGTTCTACCGGCTTTAGTTTAGCCAATAAAAAATGAATACTGACACCTGCCTCTAGAGTAAATTACCAGTTGGATTGGTGGTTAAAGAGCCAGGTGGCAACCCCAAATAGAGAACTTGGATTGGGATGGATTAGGTTCCAATGGAATTAAAGAATAGGATATAACTTGCTGATCGTTGAAGGTCCAACCACTGGGGCCTCCATGGTACTAAGAACAAGTGTCCAGTGCATCCAGGAATGGATGGAGTGAAGGTTGCACATACATGCTACTGCTTCATTCATTTCAATTGGACTGCCAGAGATAGCTACGTTCCAGCTCCCGGCTGTCTGCAGCAGTTCCATTGAAATGAATGAGCTGTAGCCCCTAAGTGTGACCACCACTTCCTTTATTTCAGAAGCTGGAACCCCCTAGGTTCCAGGAGATAACTTGCTTTTGTGTGACAATCCCTTTAAGCTTTACAAAACTACAGTAATAGTGCTATAGTATAACTAGTTATATTACAGCACATTACTTAAGACAATACATAAACCACATACCTCAAGAATACAGATTTGACAAATCATTCGTTAGGAAATTGTAATAAATATATTTTTTTTCCATGGTGAACATCAGATTTGCCTCATGTGCTGCCATCTCCGAGAAATTATGTCTTTGGAGCAATCAGATGGTCCTGGCATCTGCTAATACTGATGATTCTTCTCATGTCAAAACAAGACATGCCTGTGTCATCTGTCAGCCCGGCTCTCATAACAAGGTGCACATTAAAAACTAAAATTACTTGGTAAATGAGCCATGAACCGCAGCAATGCCTGTCATCAAGTGGAGAGCTAGACCACAAAAATGATCAAATGCTACAGATGTAGAAGAGCAGAGATTGTCAGCTGCCACATATCAGGGTTTTATCAAGATGTGTCATCCGTAGTCTTTGATAAGGCTGCGGGTAAAGGTCTCCACACATTAGTGTTTAGTCACCTGAACCTGCTGATCATGGGGTGTTGAACGACTTTCTGATGCGAATGGAGGCGATTCAACTTTCCCCTGATAAATAAAGTAAGGGGAAGGAAGGATCAGGGACGTTGAATTTCAACATCCGATCCTTTTGTTTCTCAGAAAATAAGCCACCATCAGAGCTCTCTTTTTGCTCTTTAAATCCCTAAACGCTGATGTGTATAAGGAAGCTGGCAACAACAGCTGTAGGCCGAATGTTCGTTTTAGTTTTCAATATTGTTGAAGTTGTATGGGCACCCTTAATCTATAGAATTCTATAGAATTAGAAAAAGGGTCCTTATTATGAGCTCTTATCTCCCATATATTTACATTACTAACTAGGAGACATCTGGTGCCTGTGTTTATTGCCATACATATCAACATGGTGGGGAATAGCTGTCCACCGCAGTCAAGCACTGTGGACAAGATATCATCATGCACCACTGAAGACAGATAGGTAAAAGGCAAGAAACAGAAGACAAAGTGACTGAACAAAAGAGAAATGTAAATCACATCAATATTTGGTGTGATCACCCTTTGCCTTCAAAACAGCATCAATTTGTCTAGATACACTTGCACACAGTTTTTGAAGGATCTAGGCAAGGAGGTTGTTCCAAAGACTTGGAGAACTAACCACAAGTCTTCTATTGATGTAGGCTTACTCAAATCCTTCTGTCTCTTCATACAATCCCAGACAGACTGGATAATGTTGAGATCACATTTCTTTGGGGGGCAAATCATCCCTATTAAGACTCCTCATTTACCTCTATATTTAGGATGGTTCTTAACGACATTCGGAGGGTGGATTCAGACAACTGTATATCGGCTCGGTTTTCACACCGAGTCGATATACGGTGTCCTCATCTGTAGGGAGGGTGGAGGATGGAAGAGCCAGGAGCAGGAACTGAGCTCCCGCCCCCTCTCTGCCTCCTCTCCACCCCCTCTCCGCCCCTCTGCACTATTTTAAATGAAAGGAGGCGGGACGGGGCGGGACTAAGTGCTAAGAATTAGCCCCACCCCTGCCCCGCCTCTCCCCATTGCAAATAGTGCAGAGGGGGTGGAGAGGAGGCAGAGAGGGGGCGGGAGCTCAGAGCACTGCTCCCTGCTCTTCCAGGCTCCCCCCTGCAGAGAGAGATGACGTATATCGGCTGGCCGTGAAAACCAGCCGATATACGTTCATCTGAATCCAGCTTTAATGACATTCTCCATATTTTTGGGGCCATTGTACTGCTGCAAAATAAATTTGGATCAAATCAGATACATTTTTTTAAACTCCTAATTTGCACAATTTTTCCACACCTACCTAGAACCTTTGCAAAGTAGAAGAGATGAAAGGTAGGGATTAATAGAGATGAGCGAACCTACTCGGCCACGCCCCTTTTTCGCCTGAGTACCGCGATTTTCGAGTACTTCCGTACTCGGGTGAAAAGATTCGGGGGGCGCCATGGGTGAGTAGGGGGTTGCAGCGGGGAGTGGGGGGGAGAGAGAGAGGGCTCCCCCCTGTTCCCCGCTGCTACCCCCGCTCCGCCACGCCTCCCCCCGCCCCCCGGCGCCCCCCGAATCTTTTCACCCGAGTATGGAAGTACTCGAAAATCGCGGTGCTCGATCGAGTAATTACTCGAAACGAGTACGTTCGCTCATCTCTAGTAGGGAACAGTCATGATAGAAGAAGAGGTCACATCGGGGAAAGTTCAAAACCAAAATGTTAGGAACCTTTATTATTGAAAAAGAAAAGTTGTGCCAATAAATGAGCTTTGCTACAAAAGTTTCCAACTGTAACTTTTTCTTTTACTTAGTAGGATTATTATAGAAGTGTTATTGTTTGTATTACATACACAGATTAGTCAGCTTGAAATCTTACATGTGGAGCTTAATTCCTTTGTAATTATCATTTTTGTGATTTGACACTCTTTACCTGCAGGCAGTAAAAAATCTTATTAACTCCCTAATGCCAGTTCCACCTGGTGGAGACAGAACCTCATTAATGGAGCCCAAGATAATTGTTACTAGGGATTATTAGAAAAATCATCTGCAGTTAAACTATATGAAACATGATTGAGGGTTCGTCCACGCATACCGTAAAAAAATCCATTGTGGATTTTGCCACGATTTCCAAGCAAGACTGGACAGTCTCTGCAATGAACTAGATACAGTGCTTTAAGAGGGGAGAGTTCTACTCCACTCACCGCTTACTACCGAGTTTCCCTGAAAATAAGACCCTGCCTTCTATTAATTTTTGCCCTAAAAGAGGTGCAGGGTCTTATTTTCGGGATGTGTATTATATAAAGATGAGCGAACACCAAAATGCTCGGGTGTTCGTTATTCGAAACGAACTTCCCGCGATGTTCAAGGGTTCGTTTCGAATAACGAACCCCATTGAAGTCGATGGGCGACCGGAGCATTTTTGTATTTCGCCGATGCTCGCTAAGGTTTTCATGTGTGAAAATCTGGGCAATTCAAGAAAGTGATGGGAACGACACAGCAACGGATAGGGCAGGCGAGGGGCTACATGTTGGGCTGCATCTCAAGTTCACAGGTCCCACTATTAAGCCACAATACCAGCAAGAGTGCCCCCCCCCTCCCAACAACTTTTACTTCTGAAAAGCCCTCATTAGCAATGCATACCTTAGCTAAGCATCACACTACCTCCAACAAAGCACAATCACTGCCTGCATGACACTCCGCTGCCACTTCTCCTGGGTTACATGCTGACCAACCCCGCCGCACGACCCAGTGTCCACAGCGCACACCAAGTTGTCCCTGCGCAGCCTTCAGCTGCCCTCATGCCACGCCACACTCATGTCTATTTATAAGTGCGTCTGCCATGAGGAGGAACCGCAGGCACACACTGCAGAGGGTTGGCACAGCCAGGCAGCAACCCTCTTTAAAAGGGGCGGGGCGATAGCCCACAATGCTGTACAGAAGCAATGAGAAATATAATCCTGTGCCACCGCCATCAGGAGCTACACACGTGGGCATAGCAATGGGGAACCTATGTGCCACATACTATTCATTCTGTCAAGGTGTCTGCATGCCCCAGTCAGACCGGGCTTTTTAATTCATAGACACAGGCAGGTACAACCCCCTATTGTGAAGTCCCTGTGGATCGACAGCATGGGTGGCTCCCTGGAACCCACCGGCGGTACATAAAAATATCCCATTGCATTGCCCAACACAGCTGAGGTAGTAATGTCGTGCTTAATGCAGGTGGGCTTCGGCCCACACTGTATGCCCCAGTCAGACTGGGGTTCTTTACAAGTGGAAACAGATGCATTTACAACTCCCTGTGGACCCACTGCCTGGGTGGGTGCCAGGAAGCCACCGGCGGTACATAAAAATATCCCATTGCATTGCCCAACACAGCTGAGGTAGTAATGTCGTGCTTAATGCAGGTGGGCTTCGGCCCACACTGCATGCCCCAGTCAGACTGGGGTTCTTTACAAGTGGACACATGTAGGTTACACTCCGTGTGCACCTACAGCATGGGTGGCTCCCTGGAACCCACCGGCGGTACATAAAAATATCCCATTGCATTGCCCAACACAGCTGAGGTAACGTCAGCTGTAATGCAGGTGGGCTAAAAATTAATTTGATTACACTGTAGGCGAGTGCCCACAAAAATTGCTGTATCAACAGTACTAATGTACATCCAAAAAATTGGCCATGGCCAGCCAAGAGGGCAGGTGAAACCCATTAATCGCTTTGGTTAATGTGGCTTAAGTGGTAACTAGGCCTGGAGGCAGCCCAGTTTAACGAAAAATTGGTTCAAGTTAAAGTTCCAACGCTTTTAAGCGCATTGAAACTTTTAAAAATTGTTCAGAAAAATTATTTGAGTGAGCCTTGTGGCCCTAAGAAAAATTGCCCGTTCAGCGTGATTACGTGAGGTTTCAGGAGGAGGAGCAGGAGGAGGAGGAGGAATATTAGACACAGATTGATGAAGCAGAAATGTCCCCGTTTTGGATGGTGAGAGAGAACGTAGCTTCCATCCGCGGGTGCAGCCTACGTATTGCTTACGTATCCTTGCTGTCCGCTGGTGGAGAAGAGAAGTCTGGGGAAATCCAGGCTTTGTTCATCTTGATGAGTGTTAGCCTGTCGGCACTGTCGGTTGACAAGCGGGTACGCTTATCTGTGATGATTCCCCCAGCCGCACTAAACACCCTTTCCGACAAGACGCTAGCCGCAGGACAAGCAAGCACCTCCAGGGCATACAGCGCTAGTTCAGGCCACGTGTCCAGCTTCGACACCCAGTAGTTGAAGGTGGCAGAGGCGTCACGGAGGACGGTCGTGCGATCGGCTACGTACTCCCTCACCATCCTTTTACAGTGCTCCCGCCGACTCAGCCTTGACTGGGGAGCGGTGACACAGTCTTGCTGGGGAGCCATAAAGCTGTCCAGGCCCTTAAAGACTGTTGCACTGCCTGGGATGTACATGCTGCTCGATCTCCGCACCTCCCCTGCTACCTTGCCCTCGGTACTGCGTCTTCTGCCACTAGCGCTGTCGGCTGGGAATTTTACCATCAGCTTGTCCGCAAGGGTCCTGTGGTATAGCAACACTCTCGAACCCCTTTCCTCTTCGGGAATGAGAGTGGGCAGGTTCTCCTTATAGCGTGGGTCGAGCAGTGTGTACACCCAGTAATCCGTCGTGGCCAGAATGCGTGCAACGCGAGGGCCACGAGAAAGGCATCCTAACATGAAGTCAGCCATGTGTGCCAGGGTACCTGTACGCAACACATGGCTGTCTTCACTAGGAAGATCACTTGCAGGATCCTCCTCCTCCTCCTCCTCCTCCTCAGGCCATACACGCTGAAAGGATGACAGGCAATCAGCCGGTGTACCGTCAGCAGCGGGCCAAGCTGTCTCTTCCCCCTCCTCCTCATCCTCCTCATGCTCCTCCTCCTCCTCCTGTACGCGCTGAGAAATAGACAGGAGGGTGCCCTGACTATCCAGCGGCATACTGTCTTCCCCCGCCCCCGTTTCCGAGCGCAAAGCAGCTGCCTTTATGGTTTGCAGGGAATTTCTCAAGATGCATAGCAGAGGAATGGTGACGCTAATGATTGCAGCATTGCCGCTCACCACCTGGGTAGACTCCTCAAAATTACCAAGGACATGGCAGATGTCTGCCAACCAGGCCCACTCTTCTGAAAAGAATTGAGGAGGCTGACTCCCACTGCGCCGCCCATGTTGGAGTTGGTATTCGACTATAGCTCTACGTTGTTCATAGAGCCTGGCCAACATGTGGAGCGTAGAGTTCCACCGTGTGGGCACGTCGCACAGCAGTCGGTGCACTGGCAGCTTAAAGCGATGTTGCAGGGTGCGCAGGGTGGCAGCGTCCATGTGGGACTTGCGGAAATGTGCGCAGAGCCGGCGCGCCTTTACGAGCAGGTCTGACAAGCGTGGGTAGCTTTTCAGAAAGCGCTGAAGCACCAAATTAAAGACGTGGGCCAGGCATGGCACGTGAGTGAGGCTGCCGAGCTGCAAAGCCGCCACCAGGTTACGGCCGTTGTCACACACGACAATGCCCGGTTGGAGGCTCAGCGGCGAAAGCCAGCGGTCGGTCTGCTGTGTCAGACCCTGCAGCAGTTCGTGGGCCGTGTGCCTCTTATCGCCTAAGCTGAGTAGTTTCAGCACGGCCTGCTGACGCTTGCCCACCGCTGTGCTGCCACACCGCGCGACACCGACTGCTGGCGACATGCTGCTGCTAACACATCTTGATTGCGAGACAGAGGTTGCGGAGGAGGAGGAGGAGGAGGGTGCTTTAGTGGAGGAAGCATACACCTCCGCAGATACCACCACCGAGCTGTGGCCCGCAATTCTGGGGGTGGGTAGGACGTGAGCGGTCCCAGGCTCTGACTCTGTCCCAGCCTCCACTAAATTCACCCAATGTGCCGTCAGGGAGATGTAGTGGCCCTGCCCGCCTGTGCTTGTCCACGTGTCCGTAGTTAAGTGGACCTTGCCACTAACCGCATTGGTGAGGGCGCGTACAATGTTGCGGGAGACGTGGTCGTGCAGGGCTGGGACGGCACATCGGGAAAAGTAGTGGCGACTGGGAACTGAGTAGCGCGGGGCCGCCGCCTCCATGATACTTTTGAAGGACTCCGTTTCCACAACCCTATACGGCAGCATCTCAAGGCTGATGAATTTTGCTATGCGGACGGTTAACGTTTGAGCGTGCGGGTGCGTGGCGGCGTACTTGCGCTTGCGCTCCAACAGTTGAGCAAGCGACGGCTGGACGGTGCGCTGAACTACACTGGTGGATGGGGCCGAGGACAGCGGAGGTGAGGGTGTGGGTGCAGGCCATGAGGCGGTAGTGCCCGTGTCCTGAGAGAGGGGTTGGATCTCAGTGGCAGGTTGGGGCACAGGGGGAGAGGCAGGGGTGCAAACCGGAGGCGGTGAACGGCCTTCGTCCCACCTTGTGGGGTGCTTGGCCATCATATGTCTGCGCATGCTGGTGGTGGTGAGGCTGTTGGTGTTGGCTCCCCGGCTGAGCTTTGCGCGACAAAGGTTGCACACCACTGTTCGTCGGTCGTCAGGCGTCTCTGTGAAAAACTGCCAGACCTTAGAGCACCTCGGCCTCTGCAGGGTGGCATGGCGCGAGGGGGCACTTTGGGAAACAGTTGGTGGATTATTCGGTCTGGCCCTGCCTCTACCCCTGGCCACCGCACTGCCTCTTGCAACCTGCCCTGCTGCTGCCCGTGCCTCCCCCTCTGAAGACCTGTCCTGTGTAGGCGTTGCACACCAGGTGGGGTCAGTCACCTCATCGTCCTGCTGCTCTTCCTCCGAATCCTCTGTGCGCTGCTCCCTCGGACTTACTGCCCTTACTACTACCTCACTGCAAGACAACTGTGTCTCATCGTCATCGTCCTCCTCACCCACAGAAAGTTCTTGAGACAGTTGGCGGAAGTCCCCAGCCTCTTCCCCCGGACCCCGGGAACTTTCGAATGGTTGGGCATCAGTGACGATAAACTCCTCTGGTGGGAGAGGAACCACTGCTGCCCAATCTGAGCAGGGGCCTGAGAACAGTTCCTGGGAGTGTTCCCGCTCCTGAGCATGTGTCATTGTAGTGGAGTGAGGAGGCTGGGAGGAAGGAGGAGCAGCAGACAGAGGATTCGGATTTGCAGCAGTGGACGGCGCTGGACGATAGGTTGCTCGAAGCACTTTCTGCCATCCACGACAGGACCTGCTCACACTGCTCATTTTCTAATAACCGTCTCCCGCGTGGACCCATGAATTGTGCGATGACTGTCGGGACGCCAGAAACGTGCCTGTCTACTAATCGCGCAGCAGACGGCTGCGATACACCTAGAACAGGAGTTCGGCCTGTGCCCACACCCTGACTTGGCCCTCCGCGTCCTCGGCCGCGTCCACGTCCACTAGGCCTACCCCTACCCCTCAGCATGCTGTATTACCAGTGATTTGATTTCACAGGCAGGAAATAAATTGGCGCAAGACTGCAGGCCAAATATAATTTTTTCCCTTTTTTGAAAACGAAACGCCCCACTGCCTCTAGTGAATGAATAATCTAAGTTTAATAACTGTGCTGTGGCCCTGCTAATGTGTCACAGAACTTGAGGGTAGCAGAGTTATTAACTCTGGCAGAGCAGGTATTTTTTTCCCAATTAAGAAAAGCAAATGGCGAAGCCAGCAGTAAACCGTAGCTGGGTGCGTCTGATTTTTTAACGTTGTACACGCAGCTCACATGTGTCCACAGCCCTTAGGACGGACAGAGGCAGGACAAATAGATTTCTTTTCCCTTTTTTTACACCAAAAGGACCCACTGCGTATATTCAATGAACATGAGAAGTTTAATAACTGTGCTGTGGCCCTGCTAATGTGTCACAGAACTTGAGGGTAGCAGAGTTATTAACTCTGGCAGAGCAGGTATTTTTTTCCCAATTAAGGAAAGCAAATGGCGAAGCCAGCAGTAAACCGTAGCTGGGTGCGTCTGATTTTTTAACGTTGTACACGCAGCTCACACGTGTCCACAGCCCTTAGGACGGACAGAGGCAGGACAAATAGATTTCTTTTCCCTTTTTTTACACCAAAAAGACCTACTGCGTATATTCAATGAACATGAGAAGTTTAATAACTGTGCTGTGGCCCTGCTAATGTGTCACAGAAACTGAGGGTAGCAGAGTTATTAACTCTGGCAGAGCAGGTATATTTTTCCCAATTAAGGAAAGCAAATGGCGAAGCCAGCAGTAAACCGTAGCTGGGTGCGTCTGATTTTTTAACGTTGTACACGCAGCTCACACGTGTCCACAGCCCTTAGGACGGACAGAGGCAGGACAAATAGATTTCTTTTCCCTTTTTTTACACCAAAAGGACCCACTGCGTATATTCAATGAACATGAGAAGTTTAATAACTGTGCTGTGGCCCTGCTAATGTGTCACAGAACTTGAGGGTAGCAGAGTTATTAACTCTGGCAGAGCAGCTATTTTTTTCCCAATTAAGGAAAGCAAATGGCGAAGCCAGCAGTAAACCGTAGCTGGGTGCGTCTGATTTTTTAACGTTGTACACGCATCTCACACGTGTCCACAGCCCTTAGGACGGACAGAGGCAGGACAAATAGATTTCTTTTCCCTTTTTTTACACCAAAAGGACCCACTGCGTATATTCAATGAATAATAACTGTGTTGTGGCCCTGCCTACACAATTCTTTCCCTGTAGTATCAATGGAGGGTGCAATGCTCTGCAGAGTCGATTTTGAGAAAAAAAAAATATGCAGCACTGCTAACAGCAGCCAGCACAGTACTGCACACTGTTAAATATGGCCCTAGAAAGGACCGTTGAGGTTCTTGAAGGCTACACTCACTCCTAACACTCTCCCTGCCTATCCAACACTTCTGTGCCTAATGCCGGGTGCAACGCTCTGCAGAGGCGATTTTGAGAAGAAAAAAAAAAGTCACTGCTAACAGCAGCCAACACACAGGTATTACTGGCCCTAATAAGGACCTTTGGAGTTCTTGAAGCCTACACTAATTGCTATTTCTCTCCCTACAGCAGCTCCGGTACCAGCAGCACTGTCCCTCATCTAACTCACAAGGCATCTGAGGCGAGCCGCGGGAGGGGCCGACTTTTATATTCGGGTGACATCTGATCTTCCCAGCCACTCACAGCAGGGGGGTGGTATAGGGCTTGAACGTCACAGGGGGAAGTTGTAATGCCTTCCCTGTCTTTCAATTGGCCAGAAAAGCGCGCTAACGTCTCAGGGAAGGAAGTGAAAGTAACCCGAATACCGCATGGTGTTCGTTACGAATAACGAACATCCCGAACACCCTAATATTCGCACGAATATCAAGCTCGGACGAATACGTTCGCTCATCTCTAGTATTATACTCTCCTAGCAGGCCCTGTGTTACCAGCAAAAGATGTTCTGTCGGCACTGAGGACTACATAGAAGCCTGCCGGAGAAAGAGGAAGGGACCCAGGCGGAGCCTGCTAGGTAAGTATTGCCTTTTTTCATGTAGTGTAACTAGGGATTTTTTTCAGGGTAGAGTTTGTTCAGTGGAATATCAGGGCTGCGACAAAAATCCAAGGGAACCAAACTAGAGCCATTCTCCTGGTCTTAGACTAGCCTGGGCTGGTGGTTAATGATGACTCTCACACAACAAATTGTAAGTGAGACTGGCCTCCAACAGATAGATGTGCACACCAGGAAGGGACTAAATCAGTTAAATGGCATGTCTGCTTTAGAAGGTAGGGTTAATGTTATGGACACTCAACTTTATACATGCAGTTTAAGAACTGTGTTTAAAGGAACATCACACATATATAAAGGGACTAGCTTTCCTAAGAGACTGAGTGAGGTATTAAAACATAAAATATTAATCGTTTATAGACAAAACTGTGTTTGACTAGGCAATTTGTCTTTCTGGCCTACAGGTTTGATCTTTGAACTGCATTATTGATACTGTTTTGCTTGTCTTAGTATGCACAAAGTATTAGTAAGCCTAGGATTTAGTAAGCATCAAGTTATTTAATGGGCAAAGTTTAATTGCTTTAATAGATATTGTGTATCTTTGTAACTCCTTCTGCTGCATCGGTCCTGATTCTATGTTGGCATACCACCATCTACGACATTACAGTGGGGTTCGACTTGATAGGGAGTCTGAAGCTGGAGTCTGAATTCACATTCGGGTTGATGTGCCTAGGATCTGAAATAATTTTAGGATCAATCTGGGATCTAAATAAAGTTCTTCTACTACCCACTATCTTGAACTACCACACATTACAGCTTCATGAAATGTTAGTATGGAACGGGGTGAAAGAGGGGCAAAAAGAAGTATAATGTGTTTGGGTATGGTTCAGGGGATCATAGAAACACAATTTACTTTGTGGGTCCATAAGACCCCACTGATTGTGGATTGAGGGAAACCCTTTTGATGGTTAAGTGAGAAACAGAAGAGCAAATGTCCACTTATGAGCAGTTCCCTGTTATCTCTGATGTTAATGATGTGATTGTACATGGCAGACCGCATACAGTGTTGTCCTGTAGTCAGCAAACTGGAGAATTTCTAATCGACATAATCAATAACACAAGGGTGTAGTTCTGATGCATTGCTACCTCTGTAGTCTACATGGAAATCAGTACAATACATGTTTTCTTCTGCACAGAATAAAAATGTCTACATCAGCATCTCACCACAAACACCAACATGCAAATCCCACTGCAGTGGAGAGAGGCCACCGGGGTCAATCAATTTATATGAGTCACTGCATCCAATTGGATTTTCTGAGAATCCTTCCACACTTTGGGGAATAAACTCATGCTATAAAATAGAAGTATATTAAGAGGGTTATTTTTGTGTTTGGCCCTTGACCCTAACATGGCATCCCACTTGAGGATAGTGTAGTAATAGAAACAGACACAGTACAGTCAATGCAACAGAACTTTACTCCAGATGGAGGCAACAAGTCATTTATGGTTACAATGTAGGTTTGCAGTTACACTCTTATATGGGCACATAGCTTAATGGTTACAGTTTCTGGTGGGCATTCGCAACTTGGTGGTTACAGTGTAACATATAAGAGTCTTTATTAAGACGAAAAAAAGGTTTGGTACCGTGTTAGCCAGTAGAGCAAAGTGTGAATGTTCTCAGTAAGAGAAGCCAAGTAATCTTGTAGATATGATACCTGTTTCAAAGGGTTGATAAGAGAACCTCCTGAAAGCTTGCTGTAGCATCATGCATTTTTGTTACCCATTAAAAGGTATCATATCTACAAGATTACTTGGTTTCTCTCACTGAGAACAATCACACTACAGTCTTTACTAAGCACACAGCACATTGGTTGTAGTCTCTGTATGGTTTACAGAGCAAGTAATAAGAGATAGTTCACAGGCCTAGTGGTCCGACAGTGTCTTAGTTTCTGGTCACACATCAGCCAGGGTATCATGGCTTTCACCTGCCCTCAGTACAGGTATCATGCTAGAAGTGGACAAAAAACACTTGCAAAATTCTTAGGCCTTCTTCAATCACAGGGCTCTTTTGCCTGGCTGACCAGCCTACACAGCAGTCCAAGGCAACCACTCATTTGGATCTCAGGGCCATTTCTTCTCCTTGGCAAGCCCAAATCCGGCCACAGGACCTCCTCACTGCTGACTACTCATCCAAATGGTGCACTCATCACTTGTGACACTCTGCCCAATACACTGCCACTCACTATCTTTGACAGACTGACCACGAGGCTTGTTAGCCATTTGCTTCCATCAACTGGCACCACCTAGTATGGAGCCCATGCAACACTATGTTATTATATCCACACACATTAGTAGAGACCAAAACAACCCACATACAACCACTTACAATGCAACACAATATTAAAAGGCAGTTACACAAGGAGAGTCTCTTAAAGAGAATGCATTCTAACAGGTTGCAAGAAAGAGATAGATACACTGTCCACTTTATTAGATACAGCAGTCTAGTAGCGAATTGGTTCTCCTTTGGCCTTCAGAAACACAGCAAATTGTTGTGGTGTCCATCGACAGGTATGAGAGGACTCAGGGTGTGCCAAGACACCCTTCCCCACATCATTACTCTAGCTCCATCAACCTGAACTGTTGGCACTTCACAGGAAGGGGTCACCGATTCATGCTGCTTGCACTTAAAGGGGTTGTCCCGCGCCGAAACGGGTTTTTTTTTTTTTTCAATAGCCCCCCCGTTCGGCACGAGACAAACCCGATGCAGGCATAAAAAAAACAAACTGTCCAGTACTTACACGAATCCCCGCGCTCCGGCGACTTCTGACTTACCTTGTGAAGATGACCGCCGGGATCTTCACCCTCGGTGGACCGCAGGTCTTCTGTGCGGTCCATTGCCGATTCCAGCCTCCTGAGTGGCTGGAATCGGCACACGTGACGGGGCAGAGCTACGAGGAGCCGCTCTCCGGCACGAGCGGCCCCATTCAGAAGGGAGAAGACCGGACTGCGCAAGCGCGTCTAATCGGGCGATTAGACGCTGAAGATTAGACGGCACCATGGAGACGGGGACGCTAGCAACGGAACAGGTAAGTGAATAACTTCTGTATGGCTCATAATTAATGCACAATGTACATTACAAAGTGCATTAATATGGCCATACAGAAGTGTATACCCCCACTTTGTTTCGCGGGACAACCCCTTTAATTCTGACCTCTCATCAGCACGGGGCAACAGAAATCTGGATACATCTGACCAAGCGATGTTTTTCCACTGCTCAGTGATTCAATTGTTGTGCTCTCTTGCCCACTGGATTCTTGATTTTCTGTTTCTCTTAGACAGCAATGGTAATGGAATTGGAAGCCTGGTATTATAGACCATCCGTACTAAGAAACGGAGAGTTGTGCATTCAGATATGGCGCTGGCTAGTCGAGCACCGATGACCAGGCCTCATAGATAGATAAAAAGATAGATAGATGGATGGATGGATGGATGGATGGATGGAAGGATGGATGGATGGATAGATGGATAGTAGAGATGAGCGAGCACCAAAATGCTCGGGTGCTCGTTACTCGGGACGAAATTATCGCGATGCTCGAGGGTTTGTTTCGAGTAACGAACCCCATTGAAGTCAATGGGCGACCAGAGCATTTTTGTATTTCGCCGATGCTCGCTAAGGTTTTCATGTGTGAAAATCTGGGCAATTCAAGAAAGTGATGGGAATGACACAGCAACGGATAGGGCAGGCGAGGGGCTACATGTTGGGCTGCATCTCAAGTTCACAGGTCCCACTATTAAGCCACAATAGCGGCAAGAGTGGGCCCCCCCCCCTCCCAACAACTTTTACTTCTGAAAAGCCCTCATTAGCAATGCATACCTTAGCTAAGCACCACACTACCTCCAACAAAGCACAATCACTGCCTGCATGACACTCCGCTGCCACTTCTCCTGGGTTACATGCTGCCCAACCCCCCCGCACGACCCAGTGTCCACAGCGCACACCAAGAGGTTGGCACGGCTAGGCAGCGACCCTCTTTAAAAGGGGCGGGGCGATAGCCCACAATGCTGTACAGAAGCAATGAGAAATATAATCCTGTGCCACCGCCATCAGGAGCTGCACACGTGGGCATAGCAATGGGGAACCTATGTGCCACACACTATTCATTCTGTCAAGGTGTCTGCATGCCCCAGTCAGACCGGGCTTTTTAATTCATAGACACAGGCAGGTACAACTCCCTATTGTGAAGTCCCTGTGGACCGACAGCATGGGTGGCTCCCTGGAACCCACCGGCGGTACATAAAAATATCCCATTGCAGTGCCCATCACAGCTGAGGTAGTAATGTCGTGCTTAATGCAGGTGGGCTTCGGCCCACACTGCATGCCCCAGTCAGACTGGGGTTCTTTACAAGTGGACACATGTAGGTTAAACTCCGTGTGCACCTACAGCATGGGTGGCTCCCTGGAACCCACCGGCGGTACATAAAAATATCCCATTGCATTGCCCAACACAGCTGAGGTAGTAATGTCGTGCTTAATGCAGGTGGGCTTCGGCCCACACTGCATGCCCCAGTCAGACTGGGGTTCTTTACAAGTGGAAACAGATGCATTTATAATTCCCTGTGGACCCACAGCATGGGTGGGTGCCAGGAAGCCACCGGCGGTACATAGAAATATCCCATTGCATTGCCCAACACAGCTGAGGTAGTAATGTCGTGCTTAATGCAGGTGGGCTTCGGCCCACACTGCATGCCCCAGTCAGACTGGGGTTCTTTACAAGTGGACAGATGTAGTAACAACTCCCTGTGGACCCACAGCATGGGTGGGTGCCAGGAAGCCACCGGCGGTACATAGAAATATCCCATTGCATTGCCCAACACAGCTGAGGTAGTAATGTCGTGCTTAATGCAGGTGGGCTTCGGCCCACACTGCATGCCCCAGTCAGACTGGGGTTCTTTACAAGTGGACACATGTAGGTTAAACTCCGTGTGCACCTACAGCATGGGTGGCTCCCTGGAACCCACCGGCGATACACAAAAATATCCCATTGCATTGCCCAACACAGCGGATGTAACGTCAGCTGTAATGCAGGTGGGCTAAAAATTCATTTGATTACACTGTAGGCGAGGGCCCACAAAAATTGCTGTATCAACAGTACTAATGTACATCCAAAAAATTGGCCATGGCCAACCAAGAGGGCAGGTGAAACCCATTAATCGCTTTGGTTAATGTGGTTTAAGTGGTAACTAGGCCTGGAGGCAGCCCAGTTTAACGAAAAATTGGTTCAAGTTAAAGTTTCAACGCTTTTAAGAGCATTGACACATATAAAAATTGTTTAGAAAAATTATATGAGTGAGCCTTGTGGCCCTAAGAAAAATTGCCCGTTCAGCGTGATTACGTGGGGTTTCAGGAGGAGGAGCAGGAGGAGGAGGAGGAATATTAGACACAGATTGATGAAGCAGAAATGTCCCCGTTTTGGATGGTGAGAGAGAACGTAGCTTCCATCCGCGGGTGCAGCCTACGTAATGCTTACGTATCGCTGCTGTCCGCTGGTGGAGTAGAGAAGTCTGGGGAAATCCAGGCTTTGTTCATCTTGATGAGTGCTAGCCTGTCGGCACTGTCGGTTGACAGGCGGGTACGCTTATCTGTGATGATTTCCCCAGCCGCACTAAACACCCTTTCCGACAAGACGCTAGCCGCAGGACAAGCAAGCACCTCCAGGGCATACAGCGCGAGTTCAGGCCACGTGTCCAGCTTCGACATCCAGTAGTTGTAGGGGGCAGAGGCGTCACGGAGGACGGTCGTGCGATCGGCTACGTACTCCCTCACCATCCTTTTACAGTGCTCCCGCCGACTCAGCCTTGACTGGGGAGCGGTGACACAGTCTTGTTGGGGAGCCATAAAGCTGGCAAAGGCCTTGGAGAATGTTCCCCTGCCTGCGCTGTACATGCTGCCTGATCTCTGCACCTCCCCTGCTACCTGGCCCTCGGAACTGCGCCTTCTGCCACTAGCGCTGTCGGATGGGAAGTTTACCATCAGTTTGTCCACCAGCGCCCTGTGGTATAGCATCATTCTCGAACCCCTTTCCTCTTCGGGAATGAGAGTGCAAAGGCTCTCCTTATACCGTGGATCGAGCAGTGTGTACACCCAGTAATCCGTAGTGGCCAGAATGCGTGTAACGCGAGGGTCACGAGAAAGGCATCCTAACATGAAATCAGCCATGTGTGCCAGGGTACCTGTACGCAACACATGGCTGTCTTCACTAGGAAGATCACTTTCAGGATCCTCCTCCTCCTCCTCTTCCTCCTCCTCAGGCCATACACGCTGAAAGGATGACAGGCAAGCAGCATGGGTACCGTCAGCAGTGGGCCAAGCTGTCTCTTCCCCCTCCTCCTCATCCTCCTCATCCTCCTCATCCTCCTCCTCCTCCTCCTCAACTCGCTGAGATATAGACAGGAGGGTGCTCTGACTATCCAGCGACATACTGTCTTCCCCCGGCTCTGTTTCCGAGCGCAAAGCGTCTGCCTTTATGATTTGCAGGGAACTTCTCAAGATGCATAGCAGAGGAATGGTGACGCTAATGATTGCAGCATCGCCGCTCACCACCTGGGTAGACTCCTCAAATTTTCCAAGGACCTGGCAGATGGCTGCCAACCAGGGCCACTCTTCTGTAAATAATTGAGGAGGCTGACTCCCACTGCGCCGCGTAAGTTGGAGTTGGTATTCCACTATAGCTCTACGCTGCTCATAGAGTCTGGCCAACATGTGGAGCGTAGAGTTCCACTGTGTGGGCACGTCGCACAGCAGTCGGTGCACTGGCAGATTAAACCTATGTTGCAGTGTCCGCAGGGTGGCAGCGTGCGTGTGGGATTTGCGGAAATGTGCGCAGAGCTGGCGCACCTTTCCGAGCAGGTATGACAAGTGGGGGTAGCTTTTCAGAAAGCGCTGAACCACCAAATTAAAGACATGGGCCAGGCATGGCACGTGCGTGAGGCTGCCGAGCTGCAGAGCCGCCACCAGCTTACGGCCGTTGTCACACACAACCATGCCCGGTTGGAGGCTCAGCGGCGCAAGCCAGTGGTCGGTCTGCTCTGTCAGACCCTGCAGCAGTTCGTGGGCCGTGTGCCTCTTCTCTCCTAAGCTGAGTAGTTTCAGCCGGCCTGCTGACGCTTGCCCACCGCTGTGCTGCCACGCCGCGTGACACCGACTGCTGGCGACGTGCTGCTGACACATCTTGATTGCGAGACAGAGGTTGCGTTGGAGGAGGAGGAGGAGGAAGGTGCTTTAGTGGAGGAAGCATACACCGCCGCAGATACCACCACCGAGCTGTGGCCCGCAATTCTGGGGGTGGGTAGGACGTGAGCGGTCCCAGGCTCTGACTCTGTCCCAGCCTCCACTAAATTCACCCAATGTGCCGTCAGGGAGATATAGTGGCCCTGCCCGCCTGTGCTTGTCCACGTGTCCGTTGTTAAGTGGACCTTGGCAGTAACCGCATTGGTGAGGGCGCGTACAATGTTGTGGGAGACGTGGTCGTGCAGGGCTGGGACGGCACATCGGGAAAAGTAGTGGTGACTGGGAACCGAGTAGCGCGGGGCAGCCGCCGCCATCATGCTTTTGAAAGCCTCCGTTTCCACAAGCCTATACGGCAGCATCTCTAGGCTGATCAATTTTTCAATGTGCACGTTTAACGCTTGAGCGTGCGGGTGCGTTGCGTCGTACTTGCGCTTGCGCTCAAACTGTGGCACTAGCGACGTCTGGACGCTGCGCTGAGAGACATTGCTGGATGGGGCCGAGGACAGCAGAGGTGAGGGTGTGGGTGCAGGCCAGGAAACGGTACTGCCTGTGTCCTCAGAGGGGGGTTGGATCTCAGTGGCAGGTTGGGGCACAGGGGGAGAGGCAGTGGTGCAAACCGGAGGCGGTGAACGGGCATCGTCCCACCTTGTGGGGTGCTTGGCCATCATATGCCTGCGCATGCTGTTGGTGGTGCCTCCCCAGCTGATCTTGGCGCGACAAAGGTTGCACACCACTGTTCATCGGTCGTCAGGCGTCTCTGTGAAAAACTGCCACACCGTAGAGCACCTTGACCTGTGCAGGGTGGCATGGCGCGAGGGGGCGCTTTGGGAAATAGTTGGTGGATTATTCGGTCTGGCCTTGCCTCTACCCCTGGCCACCGCACTGGCTCGGCCTGTGCCCACACCCTCACTTGGCCCTCCGCGTCCTCGGCCGCGTCCACGTCCTCTAGGCCTACCCCTACCCCTCAGCATGCTGTATTACCAGTGATTTGATTTCCCAGGCAGGAAAGAAATTGGCGCAAGGCTGCACTCAACCGTAGCTGGTTGCGTCTGATTTTTTACGTTCTCCACGCAGCACACACGTACCCAGAGCCCTTAGGACTGACAGAGGCAGGGCAAATATACTTTTTTCCCTTTTGGTTAAAAGGATAGGCCCACTGCTTCTATTCACTGAATAATAAGTTTAATAACTGACACTGTGTTGCGGCCCTGCAAAAGTGTCAGAGAACTTTACTGTTGCAGAGTTATTAACTGTGGCAGAGCAGGTATTTCCCAGGCAGGAAAGAAATTGGCACAAGGCTGCACTCAACCGTAGCTGGTTGCGTCTGATTTTTTTACGTTCTCCACGCAGCACACACGTACCCAGAGCCCTTAGGACTGACAGAGGCAGGGCAAATATACTTTTTTCCCTTTTGTTAAAAAAGAAAAGGCCCACTGCGTCTATTCAATGACTAATATAACTGTGTTGCGGCCCTGCAAAAGTGTCACAGAACTTTACTGTTGCAGAGTTATTAACTGTGGCAGAGCAGGTATTTCCCAGGCAGGAAAGAAATTGGCGCAAGGCTGCACTCAACCGTAGCTGGTTGCGTCTGATTTTTTTACGTTCTCCACGCAGCACACACGTACCCAGAGCCCTTAGGACTGACAGAGGCAGGGCAAATATACTTTTTTCCCTTTTGTTTAAAAGGATAGGCCCACTGCGTCTATTCACTGAATAATAAGTTTAATAACTGACACTGTGTTGCGGCCCTGCAAAAGTGTCACAGAACTTTACTGTTGCAGAGTTATTAACTGTGGCAGAGCAGGTATTTCCCAGGCAGGAAAGAAATTGGCGCAAGGCTGCACTCAACCGTAGCTGGTTGCGTCTGATTTTTTTACGTTCTCCACGCAGCACACACGTACCCAGAGCCCTTAGGACTGACAGAGGCAGGGCAAATATACTTTTTTCCCTTTTGTTAAAAAAGAAAAGCCCCACTGCGTCTATTCAATGACTAATAACTGTGTTGTTGGCCTGCCTACACAATTCTGTGCCTGTAGTATCAATGGAGGGTGCAATGCTCTGCACCGCCGATTTTGAGAAAAAAAAAAAAAAAGCAACACAGCTAACAGCAGCCTGCACAGTACTCCACACAGTTAAATGTGGCCCTAGAAAGGACCGTTGAGGTTCTTGAAGCCTACACTCACTCCTAACACTCTCCCTGCCTAAGCACCACTTCTGTCCCTATTGCAGGGCGCAATGCTCTGCACTGCCGATTTTGAGAAAAAAAAAATTTCTCCACTGCTAACAGCAGCCTGCACACACGTAGATGTGGCCCTAAGAAGGACCGTTGGGGTTCTTGAAGCCTACACTCACTACAAACACTCTCCCTACAGCAACTCCAATAGAACAGCACTTTCCCTCACTAACTCACACGGCATCTGAGGCGAGCCGCGGGAGGGGCCGAGTTTTATACTCGGGTGACATCTGATCGCCCCAGCCACTCACAGCAGGGGGGTGGTATAGGGCTTGAACGTCACAGGGGGAAGTTGTAATGCCTTCCCTGTCTTTCAATTGGCCAGAAAAGCGCGCTAACGTCTCAGAGAGGAAACTGAAAGTAACCGGAACACCGCGTGGTACTCGTTAAGAGTAACGAGCATCCCGAACACCGTAATATTCGCACGAATATCAAGCTCGGACGAGTACGTTCGCTCATCTCTAATGGATAGATAGATAGATAGATAGATAGATAGATAGATAGATAGATAGATAGATAGACAGACAGATATGAGATATATAGGAGATAGATAGATAGATAGATAGATAGATAGATAGATAGATAGATAGATAGATAGATAGATATGACATACAGTAAATGGAGAGAGAGAGCTGTTGTTACATTAGCAGTAAACTTGCCTTATTTCCTCCTACTTTCTCATAGAAGCACTGCATATGTGAACAGATTGGGCTACAATATACAAGAAGCGGAACAATGAGATTAAAGGAAATAAAAATCAACAGCACGACAGAGAGTCTCTAAATAAGCGAAATAAATGGAAAGAAAACACTCAGTAAAGAGAAGAATCAGAACTAATACTCAGGATATAACAGGACCGGAGAGACCTGTGCAAAAAGCTCACATAAAAGATTTTTATGATTCAAAAACTGTTGTTAGATACAATGAGCACATCTGTCTATCATCTCCAGTAAATTCTTGGCAGAGATATTTTGCTGGTGGCAATCATAAATGCATCTCGATGCACAAACAATTTAACAGCCGCATTATTAATGCTAACGTCATGCAGCTGGCAGTGTGTGAAGACATGAGATACCTTGTTAAAAATATCAGGAATGTTTGGAAAAATGTCACATTAGGGACCTACCGAGGCTAAAACTGACTGTAGAGTCCTTCAATCTGCAGGAGCTCCACAGGCACAAGTCACACAGAGGGGAAAGGGACAGATTCACTATCTGAAAATGTAATTACATTCTTGAATTTGGGAAATTGTGTGTCCCTTCTATTTAACTGAATCTAGATTTTATAGTATAGCATATTGATAGTAAATAATATATTAAATAAAAGAATGTAGACTCATAACTACTACTAACATACTGTACAGTTCCAAGAACAAGCAAGTGACTCCTTTGGAATGATCTAAATTTCTGCATTGATTACTGATAAAATGCGGTCTGATTGTATCTAAGTCACAGTTATAGACAAATACAATCTATCTAATAACGCAAAGTGTTATACTGTTCATATCTTTTATTGAACACGTTAAGTCACATCCACAGTGCAGAGAGAAAACAAAGGTGAACCTCTATGTGAATGACTTCTACAATGTTACTACAATGCCCTCCGCAGACATCATAAAGACATAAAACCATGACACAATAATGTCCATAATGGACCAAATTAAAAAACAACATGAAAATAAGTGCTTCACCAAAAGACAGAAATTGGAATGCTATCTCTAACCAACATTGGCATGGAGGACCTGACTATTAGTAGGGTGATTACCCTGATAGTGAGGTCCCCACATTTCAAACCTAAGGAATCTAGCCTATCCATAGATGGAGGATAGTGAAGGACGTAGAGCAGAAGGAAATCCCAACAGGGCTAGAAAAAGACACACAACAGACAGGAGTCCATAGCCATACAATGCACAACAAACAGAACATGATTTAGGCATCCAACCAACAGTGGAGGAAATTAAGGTGAAAGAAACAAAACAGAACTATAGCATGTAATTACCATCATATGGGTGTCTCAAACAGACAAGACAGGGCTTAGATCAAACATAGATAACACCATACAAATAGACAAATATCTGAATAGCAAGCATGCTCAAAGCATAAAAGCCAACTTATATGTGAGGGGAAAAATTAATATACATTTGGTATGAAAATACCAGGGGGTAGTGAACCCCCCCCCCCCCCTCCCGTTGGCCAATCAGTCCACACATCACAGGAAATATTGAAGCAGGTAAAAGAAGAGGGGGAACATCATACACTGAGGTATTGCAGACAGACAGCACCCAAGGAAACTTCTGCAGTGACAGGATACAACAAGGTATTCCTGATGGATGACTCCAAAGTGAGCCTTTGCAATGACAGAAGATCCAGAGGGATTTCCAACAGACAGATTCTAAAGGACCTTCTGCAGTGACAGGAAAGAGGCTTTCAACAGTGCCCAAGGCATGATCATGAGGTCCAAGCTGACATGGAGTTGCAACCCCAGTTCCACCCCTTGATTGTGGCTGGAATACCATAACATGGAAGAGCTAATTGTAATTGGCAAAAGGTGTTTCAGTTATGGACCTTCTAGACAGAATGAAGATCTCATGATTCTCTTTTGGCCGAGCGAATGAACGGTCAGTGTTTAAACTGTGTGATCAAACTGGCGCTGATTTTTATGCCAGATGAAACTGAATGACGAATGAGAACCTCACAATTCTCGTTCATTGTTTAGTCATTGACTCACATTTAAACTGAACAACTATAGTTCTGTTTGCTCGTTTGAATTGTTTTCTGAAAGTAATTGTTTAGTCTAAACATATCCTTCTTAGACAGATCAGGTTGGAAATGCAGTTTTTACAGGTGTTGTGCCCATTAAAAAAAGACACACAAAGCCTGGTTACTAACAAATCTGTTCTTCTCAAGAAAGATTGGTTTGTATAAACTGTGCTTCAATATAATCAACTTACAAAAGACATGTTATAGAGACACTTGAAGCTGGCAGAGTCTACAAAAGCAATACTGAAGACCTGAGTGTACATCAATCCATGGTTAGACCCATTATCTATGAATGGAGAAAATTCCGAACTGTTGCTACTCTCCGTAGGATTGCGTTCTGTTAAGATCACTCCAAGAACACACAATACAGTCCTAAAATTGGTGAGAAAGAACCTAAGGGTAACAGATGACACAGATGAGAAGAAAGTGGAACTTTTTAACACAGATGGACAAAACATTGCCCACCAACACCAAAACCTCATCCAACCATAAAGTATGGTGGAGGGATCAACATGGTTTGGGGATGCTTTGTTGCCTCAGGGCTTGGATCTCTTGCAGCCATTGAGGGAACAATGAATTATTTTTTTTAACTTTGTTTTATTAAACACTTAATGAATTTGTTATACAGGTGCATTCCATATATCATTGTTGGTATTATTACAATGAACTCAATTACACAGTTCTCATTTGTTACCGAGTATCATTTACAACTTCCATTGTCTGTTGCATGTATCTCATACATGCTGTAATAACAATAGAACTTTTTCCAACCTTCAGATGATGAACAAACAATGAACAAGTCTGCATTAGTAGTCAATAGCTTTTTTGTGGCTATGAAGTATTAGTTAGAGATGAGCAAGCGCAAAGATTCGGGTGCCGGCAGGGGGCAGGGAGCGTCGGGGGAGAGCGGGGTGGAATGGGGGGAGATCTCTCTCCCGCGCTCCCTCCTGCTCACTCCCGCAACGCAGCGCACATCCCCGCCAGCACCTGAATCTTTGCGGGTGAGCAGGCAGGTACTCGGTAAGGACAGATACTTGACCCAGTATCGTCCTTACCGAGCATCGTCGTACTCGGTCGAGTATCTGTCCTTACCGAGTACGCTCGCTCATCTCTAGTATTAGTGTTAACGTGTGGTAAGACGGGTATCTACCCAAAGACCCTAAATTTTGGGGAATTTAGCCGAGCAGCCTCTGTGCTGATAAACAACCTTTACAGTAGCACAGTACGAACTAAGCTTATCCATCCCGAAACGGATGGGGACTTGTCAGCCATCCATTTCAGAACAACTGCTTTCTGAGCCAAAAACGGGACCTCCTTTAAGGATGTGATGAGGCCACTGTTCTTCATCTGCTAAATCAAATATTGCTATTTTGGGGGCAAAAGCCCTGATACAAATGCTATCACCTCCTTCCAGAAATTTGTTTGTGTAGTCATATGGGTGTAAGATAGTATTGATGTATTATATACAATTGTATTTGTGGTGTCTTACAGCAACTGAGACACGAGGCACACGCTGAGGAAATGGTGGGGCTAGAAATGGCACTTGTCACAGTGGCTTAAACAAACTCTTTCCCAGAGGGACGTACGCAACCTCAGCCAAGGCACCGCTAGGCCTCTTCCAGGCAACTCTGGGACAGCGGTTACCTGTATAGTGGTGTAGTGGACTTGAGACGTTGTCACTCGTAATGCCACTGTTCCTTCACACCGTTGGTTGTCTGGCTTGAAAATTAATACAGTCCACACAGTTATAGTTGAATACCTCAATCACTGGGAACGGGCAGTGACTGGAACTTTAATTCTTTAAAGTAACTTTCACACACCAGTGCAGAAAGAACAGTTAAGCAAGGTCAGGGAGGAGAACACTGGATGACACCAGGCCTACAGTCCTACTTATTTGTAGGACTCCGCTCCTGGACAGACATGCACACTCCGGGACACAGGATGGAACCGAGCCTACAGGCTGAGTTATCTATACAACTCCGCTCCTGGACAAACACACTGGAGGTGGACAAAACATTCTGCAGACATTCACTTGCACTTACAGTAGTAGCTTGAACACTGCATGGCAGGCTCCTTTTTCCACTCACTCTATAGGTTGGGGTCCTGGGATGGGAACATCAGGATACCTCTCCTCAGCCTCCATTCTTCACCACATGAGTGTGGAAAGTACCCCCATGTGGCTGGCACTTTCTCTCAAGGAACCCAGAAGAGCAGACAGCCAGAACAGAAGCCTTCTGCACACCTCTTGCAAACACATATATAGTGCAAAATCACGTGACAAGACAATTTGTTACATTTTCCAGACATACCGCAGACTTTAACCTCTTACATGCTGCAACTGTGCAATACACATAACTAGAGACAAGACAATTTGCACAGTGCATCCACAGTGAAGTCATGACATGTATGACTATTATGGAGGCTCCAGATATATAGACTTCAGGCCACTACATATTAATCTATTATTTACTGCAGGGATACCCAAAAATGAGACTCTAGTATATTCTGCCAGTCTTCTGACGTTATTTCTGGGGCAAGAGCCTGCCATTTATTTTGAAATGTTAATAGTAGAGATGAGCGAACGTATTCGTCCGAGCTTGATATTCGTGCGAATATTAGGGTGTTCGGGATGTTCGTTATTCGTAACGAACACCATGCGGTATTCGGGTTACTTTCACTTCCTTCCCTGAGACGTTAGCGCGCTTTTCTGGCCAATTGAAAGACAGGGAAGGCATTACAACTTCCCCCTGTGACGTTCAAGCCCTATACCACCCCCCTGCAGTGAGTGGCTGGGGAGATCAGATGTCACCCGAATATAAAAGTCGGCCCCTCCCGCGGCTCGCCTCAGATGCCTTGTGAGTTAGATGAGGGACAGTGCTGCTGGTACCGGAGCTGCTGTAGGGAGAGAAATAGCAGTTAGTGTAGGCTTCAAGAACCCCAAAGGTCCTTATTAGGGCCAGTAATACCTGTGTGTTGGCTGCTGTTAGCAGTGCCTTTTTTTTTTTTTTCCTCAAAACCGCCTCTGCAGAGCGTTGCACCCGGCATTAGGGACAGAAGTGTTGGATAGGCAGGGAGAGTGTTAGGAGTGAGTGTAGCCTTCAAGAACCTCAACGGTCCTTTCTAGGGCCATATTTAACCGTGTGCAGTACTGTCCAGGCTGCTGTTAGCAGTGCTGCATTTTTTTTTCTCTCAAAATCGCCTCTGCAGAGCATTGCACCCTCCATTGATACTACAGGGAAAGAATTGTGTAGGCAGGGCCACAACACAGTTATTATTCATTGAATATACGCAGTGGGTCCTTTTGGTGTAAAAAAAGGGAAAATAAATCTATTTGTCCTGCCTCTGTCCGTCCTAAGGGCTGTGGACACGTGTGAGCTGCGTGTACAATGTTAAAAAATCAGACGCACCCAGCTACGGTTTACTGCTGGCTTCGCCATTTGCTTTCCTTAATTGGGAAAAAAATACCTGCTCTGCCAGAGTTAATAACTCTGCTACCCTCAAGTTCTGTGACACATTAGCAGGGCCACAGCACAGTTATTAAACTTCTCATGTTCATTGAATATACGCAGTGGGTCCTTTTGGTGTAAAAAAAGGGAAAAGAAATCTATTTGTCCTGCCTCTGTCCGTCCTAAGGGCTGTGGACACGTGTGAGCTGCGTGTACAATGTTAAAAAATCAGACGCACCCAGCTACGGTTTACTGCTGGCTTCGCCATTTGCTTTCCTTAATTGGGAAAAAAATACCAGCTCTGCCAGAGTTAATAACTCTGCTACCCTCAAGTTCTGTGACACATTAGCAGGGCCACAGCACAGTTATTAAACTTCTCATGTTCATTGAATATACGCAGTGGGTCCTTTTGGTGTAAAAAAAGGGAAAAGAAATCTATTTGTCCTGCCTCTGTCCGTCCTAAGGGCTGTGGACACGTGTGAGCTGCGTGTACAACGTTAAAAAATCAGACGCACCCAGGTACGGTTTACTGCTGGCTTCGCCATTTGCTTTCCTTAATTGGGAAAAAAATACCTGCTCTGCCAGAGTTAATAACTCTGCTACCCTCAAGTTCTGTGACACATTAGCAGGGCCACAGCACAGTTATAAAACTTCTCATGTTCATTGAATATACGCAGTGGGTCCTTTTGGTGTAAAAAAAGGGAAAAGAAATCTATTTGTCCTGCCTCTGTCCGTCCTAAGGGCTGTGGACACGTGTGAGCTGCGTGTACAACGTTAAAAAATCAGACGCACCCAGCTACGGTTTACTGCTGGCTTCGCCATTTGCTTTCCTTAATTGGGAAAAAAAATACCTGCTCTGCCAGAGTTAATAACTCTGCTACCCTCAAGTTCTGTGACACATTAGCAGGGCCACAGCACAGTTATAAAACATCTCATGTTCATTGAATATACGCAGTGGGTCCTTTTGGTGTAAAAAAAGGGAAAAGAAATCTATTTGTCCTGCCTCTGTCCGTCCTAAGGGCTGTGGACACGTGTGAGCTGCGTGTACAACGTTAAAAAATCAGACGCACCCAGCTACGGTTTACTGCTGGCTTCGCCATTTGCTTTCCTTAATTGGGAAAAAAATACCTGCTCTGCCAGAGTTAATAACTCTGCTACCCTCAAGTTCTGTGACACATTAGCAGGGCCACAGCACAGTTATTAAACTTAGATTATTCATTCACTAGAGGCAGTGGGGCGTTTCGTTTTCAAAAAAGGGAAAAAATTATATTTGGCCTGCAGTCTTGCGCCAATTTATTTCCTGCCTGTGAAATCAAATCACTGGTAATACAGCATGCTGAGGGGTAGGGGTAGGCCTAGAGGATGTGGACGCGGCCGAGGACGCGGAGGGCCAAGTCAGGGTGTGGGCACAGGCCGAACTCCTGTTCTAGGTGTATCGCAGCCGTCTGCTGCGCGATTAGTAGACAGGCACGTTTCTGGCGTCCCGACAGTCATCGCACAATTCATGGGTCCACGCGGGAGACGGTTATTAGAAAATGAGCAGTGTGAGCAGGTCCTGTCGTGGATGGCAGAAAGTGCTTCGAGCAACCTATCGTCCAGCCACAGTTCTGCGCCGTCCACTGCTGCAAATCCGAATCCTCTGTCTGCTGCTCCTCCTTCCTCCCAGCCTCCTCACTCCACTACAATGACACATGCTCAGGAGCGGGAACACTCCCAGGAACTGTTCTCGGGCCCCTGCTCAGATTGGGCAGCAGTGGTTCCTCTCCCACCAGAGGAGTTTATCGTCACTGATGCCCAACCATTCGAAAGTTCCCGGGGTCCGGGGGAAGAGGCTGGGGACTTCCGCCAACTGTCTCAAGAACTTTCTGTGGGTGAGGAGGACGATGACGATGAGACACAGTTGTCTTGCAGTGAGGTAGTAGTAAGGGCAGTAAGTCCGAGGGAGCAGCGCACAGAGGATTCGGAGGAAGAGCAGCAGGACGATGAGGTGACTGACCCCACCTGGTGTGCAACGCCTACACAGGACAGGTCTTCAGAGGGGGAGGCACGGGCAGCAGCAGGGCAGGTTGCAAGAGGCAGTGCGGTGGCCAGGGGTAGAGGCAGGGCCAGACCGAATAATCCACCAACTGTTTCCCAGAGCGCCCCCTCGCGCCATGCCACCCTGCAGAGGCCGAGGTGCTCTAAGGTCTGGCAGTTTTTCACAGAGACGCCTGACGACCGATGAACAGTGGTGTGCAACCTTTGTCGCGCAAAGCTCAGCCGGGGAGCCAACACCAACAGCCTCACCACCACCAGCATGCGCAGACATATGATGGCCAAGCACCCCACAAGGTGGGACGAAGGCCGTTCACCGCCTCCGGTTTGCACCCCTGCCTCTCCCCCTGTGCCCCAACCTGCCACTGAGATCCAACCCCCCTCTCAGGACACGGGCACTACAGCCTCATGGCCTGCACCCACACCCTCACCTCCGCTGTCCTCGGCCCCATCCACCAGTGTAGTTCAGCGCACCGTCCAGCCGTCGCTTGCGCAACTGTTGGAGCGCAAGCGCAAGTACGCCGCCACGCACCCGCACACTCAAACGTTAACCGTCCGCATAGCAAAATTCATCAGCCTTGAGATGCTGCCGTATAGGATTGTGGAAACGGAGTCCTTCAAAAGTATCATGGAGGCGGCGGCCCCGCGCTACTCAGTTCCCAGTCTTCGCTACTTTTCCCGATGTGCCGTCCCAGCCCTGCACGACCACGTCTCCCGCAACATTGTACGCGCCCTCACCAATGCGGTTAGTGGCAAGGTCCACTTAACTACGGACACGTGGACAAGCACAGGCGGGCAGGGCCACTACGTCTCCCTGACGGCACATTGGGTGAATTTAGTGGAGGCTGGGACAGAGTCAGAGCCTGGGACCGCTCACGTCCTACCCACCCCCCGAATTGCGGGCCACAGCTCGGTGGTGGTATCTGCGGAGGTGTATGCTTCCTCCACTAAAGCACCCTCCTCCTCCTCCGCAACCTCTGTCTCGCAATCAAGATGTGTTAGCAGCAGCATGTCGCCAGCAGTCGGTGTCGCGCGGTGTGGCAGCACAGCGGTGGGCAAGCGTCAGCAGGCCGTGCTGAAACTACTCAGCTTAGGAGATAAGAGGCACACGGCCCACGAACTGCTGCAGGGTCTGACACAGCAGACCGACCGCTGGCTTGCGCCGCTGAGCCTCCAACCGGGCATGGTCGTGTGTGACAACGGCCGTAACCTGGTGGCGGCTCTGCAGCTCGGCAGCCTCACGCACGTGCCATGCCTGGCCCACGTCTTTAATTTGGTGGTTCAGCGCTTTCTGAAAAGCTACCCACGCTTGTCAGACCTGCTCGTAAAGGCGCGCCGGCTCTGCGCACATTTCCGCAAGTCCCACACGGACGCTGCCACCCTGCGCACCCTGCAACATCGCTTTAAGCTGCCAGTGCACCGACTGCTGTGCGACGTGCCCACACGGTGGAACTCTACGCTCCACATGTTGGCCAGGCTCTATGAACAGCGTAGAGCTATAGTCGAATACTAACTCCAACATGGGCGGCACAGTGGGAGTCAGCCTCCTCAATTCTTTTCAGAAGAGTGGGCCTGGTTGGCAGACATCTGCCATGTCCTTGGTAATTTTGAGGAGTCTACCCAGGTGGTGAGCGGCGATGCTGCAATCATTAGCGTCACCATTCCTCTGCTATGCATCTTGAGAAATTCCCTGCAAAGCATAAAGGCAGCTGCTTTGCGCTCGGAAACGGGGGCGGGGGAAGACAGAATGCCGCTGGATAGTCAGGGAACCCTCCTGTCTATTTCTCAGCGCGTACAGGAGGAGCAGGAGGAGCATGAGGAGGATGAGGAGGAGGGGGAAGAGACAGCTTGGCCCGCTGCTGACGGTACACCGGCTGATTGCCTGTCATCCTTTCAGCGTGTATGGCCTGAGGAGGAGGAGGAGGAGGAGGATCCTGCAAGTGATCTTCCTAGTGAAGACAGCCATGTGTTGCGTACAGGTACCCTGGCACACATGGCTGACTTCATGTTAGGATGCCTTTCTCGTGACCCTCGCGTTGCACGCATTCTGGCCACAACGGATTACTGGGTGTACACACTGCTCGACCCACGCTATAAGGAGAACCTGCCCACTCTCATTCCCGAAGAGGAAAGGGGTTCGAGAGTGTTGCTATACCACAGGACCCTTGCGGACAAGCTGATGGTAAAATTCCCAGCCGACAGCGCTAGTGGCAGAAGGCGCAGTTCCGAGGGCAAGGTAGCAGGGGAGGTGCGGAGATCGAGCAGCATGTACATCCCAGGCAGTGCAACAGTCTTTAAGGGCCTGGACAGCTTTATGGCTCCCCACCAAGACTGTGTCACCGCTCCCCAGTCAAGGCTGAGTCGGCGGGAGCACTGTAAAAGGATGGTGAGGGAGTACGTAGCCGATCGCACGACCGTCCTCCGTGACGCCTCTGCCACCTACAACTACTGGGTGTCGAAGCTGGACACGTGGCCTGAACTAGCGCTGTATGCCCTGGAGGTGCTTGCTTGTCCTGCGGCTAGCGTCTTGTCGGAGAGGGTGTTTAGTGCGGCTGGGGGAATCATCACAGATAAGCGTACCCGCTTGTCAACCGACAGTGCCGACAGGCTAACACTCATCAAGATGAACAAAGCCTGGATTTCCCCAGACTTCTCTTCTCCACCAGCGGACAGCAAGGATACGTAAGCAATACGTAGGCTGCACCCGCGGATGGAAGCTACGTTCTCTCTCACCATCCAAAACGGGCACATTTCTGCTTCATCAATCTGTGTCTAATATTCCTCCTCCTCCTCCTGCTCCTCCTCCTGAAACCTCACGTAATCACGCTGAACGGGCAATTTTTCTTAGGGCCACAAGGCTCACTCAAATAATTTTTCTGAACAATTTTTAAAAGTTTCAATGCGCTTAAAAGCGTTGGAACTTTAACTTGAACCAATTTTTCGTTAAACTGGGCTGCCTCCAGGCCTAGTTACCACTTAAGCCACATTAACCAAAGCGATTAATGGGTTTCACCTGCCCTCTTGGCTGGCCATGGCCAATTTTTTGGATGTACATTAGTACTGTTGATACAGCAATTTTTGTGGGTCCTCGCCTACAGTGTAATCAAATGAATTTTTAGCCCACCTGCATTACAGCTGACGTTACATCCGCTGTGTTGGGCAATGCAATGGGATATTTTTGTGTATCGCCGGTGGGTTCCAGGGAGCCACCCATGCTGTAAGTGCACACGGAGTGTAACCTACATGTGTCCGCTTGTAAAGAACCCCAGTCTGACTGGGGCATGCAGTGTGGGCCGAAGCCCACCTGCATTAAGCACGACATTACTACCTCAGCTGTGTTGGGCAATGCAATGGGATATTTTTATGTACCGCCGGTGGCTTCCTGGCACCCACCCATGCTGTGGGTCCACAGAGAATTATAAATGCATCTGAAAGCACATCTAAAGAACCCCAGTCAGACTGGGGCATGCAGTGTGGGCCGAAGCCCACCTGCATTCAGCACGACATTACTACCTCAGCTGTGTTGGGCAATGCAATGGGATATTTTTATGTACCGCCGGTGGCTTCCTGGCACCCACCCATGCTGTGGGTCCACAGAGAATTATAAATGCATCTGAAAGCACATCTAAAGAACCCCAGTCAGACTGGGGCATGCAGTGTGGGCCGAAGCCCACCTGCATTAAGCACGACATTACTACCTCAGCTGTGTTGGGCAATGCAATGGGATATTTTTATGTACCGCCGGTGGCTTCCTGGCACCCACCCATGCTGTGGGTCCACAGGGAGTTGTAAATGCATCTGTTTCCACTTGTAAAGAACCCCAGTCTGACTGGGGCATGCAGTGTGGGCCGAAGCCCACCTGCATTAAGCACGACATTACTACCTCAGCTGTGTTGGGCAATGCAATGGGATATTTTTATGTACCGCCGGTGGGTTCCAGGGAGCCACCCATGCTGTCGGTCCACAGGGACTTCACAATAGGGGGTTGTACCTGCCTGTGTCTATGAATTAAAAAGCCCGGTCTGACTGGGGCATGCAGACACCTTGACAGAATGAATAGTGTGTGGCACATAGGTTCCCCATTGCTATGCCCACGTGTGCAGCTCCTGATGGCGGTGGCACAGGATTCTATTTCTCATTGCTTCTGTACAGCATTGTGGGCTATCGCCCCGCCACTTTTAAAGAGGGTCGCTGCCTAGCCGTGCCAACCCTCTGCAGTGTGTGCCTGCGGTTCCTCCTCATAGCAGACGCACTTATAAATAGACATGAGTGTGGCGTGGCATGAGGGCAGCTGAAGGCTGCGCAGGGACAACTTGGTGTGCGCTGTGGACACTGGGTCGTGCGGGGGGGTTGGTCAGCATGTAACCCAGGAGAAGTGGCAGCGGAGTGTCATGCAGGCAGTGATTGTACTTTGTTGGAGGTAGTGTGGTGCTTAGCTAAGGTATGCATTGCTAATGAGGGCTTTTCAGAAGTAAAAGTTGTTGGGAGGGGGGGGGGCCCACTCTTGCTGCTATTGTGGCTTAATAGTGGGACCTGTGAACTTGAGATGCAGCCCAACATGTAGCCCCTCGCCTGCCCTATCTGTTGCTGTGTCGTTCCCATCACTTTCTTGAATTGCCCAGATTTTCACACATGAAAACCTTAGCGAGCATCGGCGAAATACAAAAATGCTCCGGTCGCCCATTGACTTCAATGGGGTTCGTTATTCGAAACGAACCCTCGAACATTGCGGGAAGTTCGTTTCGAATAACGAACACCCGAGCATTTTGGTGTTCGCTCATCTTTAGTTAATAGGGTATGACTAATTTTGGCCGACAATGGGTGTGTGTATATAGTGCAGAGATCAGTCTTTTGGGGACTTCGGATTTAAAAATTCCTATGATGGGGTGTTGAGAGATTTGGAACACAGCAGCAGGGAACTGGGCATTGGCAGCATGTCACAGTTGAAAATATTTAAATAGTTGCAGGTGGGGTGCTTGCAGTTCATCCCGTAATTGAGTATAGGAAAGGAACATATTGGTCTTAAATCTATCTATATATAAATGAATGTCTGTCTGTTTGTCCTTTATGCGCTACTACACCATTCATCCAATCGCCATGAAACTTTGGGAAGTTGTTGAGTACACTCCTGCGAAGGTTTCTGGCATAGTACAGCTATCCTACAATAGGTGGCGCGTGTGCGAGCATAGTTGGCAGTTATGCACCCCAGACAAAGATGCATCCGCCGAACGTTTCGCAAAACAATTGCTGGATATTGGGAATGCTGAGGTAAAATTAAAGCTGTGCTGTGATTGGTTGCTATTTCTTATACTACTGAGGTAATATGAAAGCTGCACTGTGATTGGTTGCTATTTCTTTTACTGCTGAGGATGCATGAAAGCTGCGCGGTGACTGGTTGCTATTTCTTATACTGCTGACGTAACATGAAAGCTGCGCTGTGATTGGTTGTGATTCCTTATACTGCTGAGGTACCATGAAAGCTGCAATGTGATTGGTTGCTATTTCTTATACTACTGAGGTTACATGAAAGCTGTGCTGTGATTCGTTGTTCTATATTATACCACTGAGGTAACATGAAAGCTGTACTGTGACTGGTTGCTATTTCTTATACTACTGAGGTAACATGAAAGCTGTGATTGGTTGCTCCCTCTTATACTGCTGAGGTAACATGAAAGCTGTGATTGGTTGCTCCTTCTTATACTGCTGAGGTAACATGAAAGCTGTGCTGTGATTGGTTGCTATGTCTTATACTGCTCAGGTCACATGAAAGCTGCGCTGTGATTGGTTGCTATTTCTTATACTGCTGAGGGAACATAAAAGCTGTGCTGTGATTGGTTCCTCCTTCTTATACTGCTGAGGCAACATGAAAGCTGCTGTGCTTGGTTGTTATTTCTTATTCCGCTGAGGTAAAATAAAAGCTGCACTGTGATTGGTTGCTATTCCTTATACTGCTGAGGTAACATGAAAGCTGCGCTGTGATTGTTTGCTATTCCTTATACTGCTGAGGTAACATGAAAGCTGTGCTGTGATTCATTGCTATTTCCTATAGTGCTGAGGTAACATGAAAGCTTTGCTGTGATTGGTTGCTATTCCTTATACTGCTGAGGTAACATGAAAGCTGTGCTGTGATTGGTTGCTATATATTAAATTGCTGAGGTAAAATGAATGCTGCGCTGTGATTGGTTACTATTTCTTATATTGCTGAGAGAGAAAAAAAGCTGCGCTGTGATTGGTTGCTATTTCTTATACTGCTGAAGTAGCATGAAAGCTGCACTGTGATTGGGTCTTATAGCTTATAAAGCTGAGGTTACGTGTAAGCTGCGCTGTGATTGGTTGTTATATATTATACCGCTGAGGCAACATGAAAGCTGTGCTGTGATTGGTTGATATCTATATATATAAAAACGAATGTATGTATGTCTGTCTTTGCAGCAACGACGGGTATGCTCGTATCTTATATATTACTCCCAGCATTACTACCCCCAAGTCCACCCAGTATTGGGGATGTGGTACCGAACCCATGGTGGGAAGAATAGGGTTATTTCATAACGGCATTTCCTCTATGCTGTCTTCAAAATGTTGAACAGACTTAGCCAAACGCCAAACAGATAAGGCCAATTTATGTAGTGGGAGTATGACTTGAACTTTAGTGTATTCTGGTCCTTTCAGGTAGCTCACCAGGTTTTTCTCCTTTAGTGTTTCAAATAGAAAGTGATCCACGATGGGGAGCTCTTCATTCAAGAACCACGATCTTAGATTTCTGTCCCGCCAGGTAATAAAGTTTGAGATAGACAGCCCCCTTACACCTCTATTTTCCGACCAGGCAAGAGAGGATTTAACATTCCACTGCATCTTAAATGGTTCTTCAAAACCATCATTCCAGGAACTAAAAAATAAATTCAGCGAACGTCATCTTTCCGGGCTGGAATTCCACCAGCTGCGTTTCTTTTCTTGCTACTCAAGGTGACACAAACACTTTTGAATCCTCCCCCACACCTTTTGCGACTTTATTTACCCAAAAGTCTCCTCCAACACATACAGCAGACGTGATATATTGCCTGTTGATTTGAGAGACCTTCACGGCAGATCCCAGTTTTAAACAGGCTTGGTAGCGGGAGCTGGATGACACAATCTCCCAAAATGACTGGCAGAAGGTGTTCTGCCCCACATAAACCGAAGCTACATAACATTCCATTCTAGGTGTTTAGTGGTTACAGCACCATCTAGCTGTGTTGCAAATGTATTACAACTTGTTTTTCTACCTTAAAGACTGATGTATTATGGGTAGTTTGCAAGGCATTGTGGGAAGAAGGAACTTCCAGCCAGAGATAGACAGAGTTCAGACTTGCCTTTGCTCCGTCCTCTTCAAAATCCACCATCTTTGTAAAAGCATATCTGGTAACAAAACTACCCTTGTTTCAGAGACAGTACGTTATGCAGAGCTGTTCAGTGGTCAGTTGTATTGTTACTGTTTAGTTAGCCATGCAGCACTATGTGTAGCAGCCATTTTGCCATGTACCTCCATGTTAATGTTATGTAATGTTTCCTATGCATCATACTTATGCAAATTATCTGTATTCTTATAGTTTTACCATTATCATCATTATTATCGTCAATCATCATCGATCTGTTAACCAATAAACCTGTCAGATTAAGAAGAACAGTTTGTTTATTTGGAAGACAGAAATGGTTAAACTGAATGTCGGACTGCACACTGTGTGAACGTGTAAGAAGACAGAACAGAAGGCATTTATCTTCACACACAAACTATCCATGGCTTGTGCCGCTCAAGAAAAAACTACTAAATATTGACTAGGCGGTATAGATACCCAACTCACCTACATGCCATTTTCCCTTCTGTGCCTGAGTTTTTTTGGCGCTGGGGAACTGATAGGGGCACTATGACGCATGTCTGGTGGAGTTGTGACCTGTTGCAGCCCTTTTGGGCCAAAGTATTCTCAATGTATAACTGAATTAGCCTGAAAAAGTGGCCCTTCTTTCCATAGTGCCTGGATCAATTAATGTACAGAAGAAGGGCCTACTTCCCTTTTTCCTGGCCGCAGCTAGAATGGTCATCCCGCGTCATTGGCGAAGTACCGCTGTTCCCTTGATGTCAGAATGGCAGCAGGCATTGTCCCACATATGCCATATGGAAGAACTGTGAGCAGAACACTCCAGAAAAACTGATAAATTTCTGTCAGTGTGGCAACCATGGATTGACCTGGAATCATCACCAGAGTTCCACAACCTATTTTTTTAAGACTCAGGGTCGTCCAGTATCCTTTGCTAGAAGACAGGGGTTTCTATCTTGAACCCCCTGCCACACTTCTACCCCACCCCCCCTTCCACTCTACCTGTATACCGTTCATTATTTCCCCTGGCCCGTTTTTTCTCCCCCCCCCCCCCCCCCTCTTTATTCCCTCTCTTCTTCGTTCTTCACTTTTCCTCTTTGGTGGATTTTTTTTGGGTGGCACTAAGGTAGCTTCATATCTCATTATTGGGATATGTTAGCACAATGCCACTCTGCAAAAGATTAGTTATGTAGGTAGTTGCTCCGTCTTTACATTGAATAGCGCAATACTCTGTGATTGTCAGAAAGAGTTATGGATAGCGCTGGACCCAAGTTTCTCACTAAGGTCTTACCCTGTTATTTGTTCTGTTAAGGGTCCTGAGTGACCTACTTGTTAATTTGTACATATTCTTATTTGCTAAAAATCAATAAAAATGATTAAACATAAAGCTTGAGATCTGGGAGGGCCAAACCTGCCTGCTTCTTAGGTCTTTGTAACGTGATTAGTTTCACCTTATCGCCGGATGAGCCACCTTTTTGAAAGTAGTATGTGAGGAATTTATAGATTGGAAAAATCTCAGTGGAATCTTGACTGGTACGTGCTGCATAATATACAAGCATTTGGGCTGAATCACGATTTTAATAAGGTTTATTCTCCCGGTCATAGAGAGGGGCAATTTAGACCAAAGTTTGAGTTTGGTTTTGACTAACTCCTACAGTGGGTCAATAGTTTCGGCAAGGGCATGTTTGTGATTACCCACCATTGCTATGCTCAAGTATTTGAATTTAGACACTACCAGTAGCTTGCATCTGGTTATATATGAATCTATGATTGGATTTTGCACGGTAAACATCATTGCAGGCTTCTGCCGATTAATGTATAGGCCATAGTATTGAGAAAATGTGTCAATGATATCCATGGCATGAGGAAGCGATTGCTCTGGGTTACGGAGAAAGGGTATCATATCGACCGCATATAGTCCGACGACACTCTCTAGCGCCCCCCCCCCCCCACTCGACACCTGTGACCATGGGAGTATCTCTCAATCGAATAGCCACAGCTTCAATGGCCAGCGAGAACAGAGCAGGGGACAATGGGCATCCCTGTCTGGTCCCCCTCGCGAGAGAAAAAGTTTGAGAAGGGATGCTGTTTACTTGAACATTGGCATTGGAGATTTGTAGATGAGTTTGATCCATTTTTGGAACTGTGGGCCAAATCTAAGTTGATGGAGGCAGGCTTCCAAAAACTTCCACCTTTTTGGTGTCTAGTAAAGCCAGGGCCCAAGGCATATCATATTTACTGAAGAAAGCAGAGTTCAGTTTGCTGAAATGCGTAGGTGGCTTTATGGAATGCTTTTTTAAAGTTTATATTTCACTGTCCTGTATGAAGATGAAATAAAGTATAATTGATTGGAGATCAATGTGTTGAAGCTGGTTACTTCCTCTTTCTATGAAATAAGTGGCAAGACCATTGGACCCATGACTTCTTAATAAGATCCACCCTGTCTGCGGTGAGATGATTTCACAATAGATGTGAAAACTGCTAACCTTTTTGCCACCGTACTCAGGCCACGTATGCTCCAAATTAAACACTTTACTGCCATAGTGTTTCATGCCAGTGACTTAAAAGGGGAAGCCCATATCGATTAACCTGCAAAAGCCACAAATATTGGTTCCCACCTAAACTGACAGTATTGAGGTGTGGAAAAATGAATTCTTAGGCGGATCAGAACATTTTACAGGAGAATGTAAAGACAGCCATCCATGACTTCAGGCTGAAGAGAAGTTGGGTGATGCAGCAAGAAAATGATCCCCAGTACAGGAATAAATCAGCTAAACAATGGTTGAAAAAGAAGATTTGTGCTTTGAAATGACCAAGTCAGAGCTCTTACCTTAACCCTGTGGAGATGGTGTGGCATGACCTGAAATGGGCTGTGCACTCAGGACATCCCAGAAATGTTGATGAATTAAAATACATTTGCAGAGATAAATGGTCCAAAACTCATCCTCAACATTGTGGAAATCTTATTTGCAGCTAAATAAAATTTTTGGTGAAGGTACTTGCCGCTACAGAAGCATCTGCTATTAAATTTGAGGGTTCACTTACTTTTTCACTGAGGATGTTTACTTAATGTACTCAATGATAGATATGAACAGTACAGTTGTTTGTGTGTTAATAGTTTAGTTAGATTATGTTAATCTATAGCCTGGTTTAGACACACCAAGTATAGCTCAAAAAATCTTTTGAGCAATTTTTTTAGCGATAATTGTTGTGTGTTTAACAGCGCAAGGTGATCGCTCAAACATTGAGCGATCAACTAGCGCTTTGAGCGGAGGATGCAGAAGACAAACGGGGCCGCTTGCCTTCTGCATCCACCTGTTCCCCCGCTCAGAGCACCGGCTGGTATGCAAGGGGTGCTTGTCTCCGGCATCCAGCTGTTCCCCGCTCGGAGCGCCCGGCTGGTATACAGCTGAGTGCTCCGAGCGGGGGATACAGAAGACAAGTGGGGCCGCTTGTCTTCTGCATCCAACAGTTCTGCGCTTGGAGTGCCTGGCTGCTATACAGCTAAGCGTTCCGAGTGGGGGATGCAGAAGACAAGTGGGGCTGCTTGTCCTCTGCATTCAGCTGTTCCCCGGTTGGAGCGCCAGGCTGTTATATAGCTGAGTGCTCCCAGCGAGGTATGGGGAACTCAGCTGGACCACTGTGTTCTTCATACCCAGCCTTTCATTAAGGAGCAGGACACAGCTGAAACAATAGTATCAGCTATATCCCGCTGTGAATTCCTGATAACTGATCTTTCAGCATGCTGAAAGATCAGCAATCAGCGACAGCCTAACGAAAACTGCACAATGTCAGTGCAGTTAGACACAACGATTATCGCTCAAAAGATGGCTTTGAGCGATTTTGGAGTGAAAATGGTTGCGTCTAAATCAGTCTTAAAATTCTGACTTAGATAACAACAAGATCATATTTTATTAGTAATGCAGAAATGGAAGTAATTTCAAAAGGTGCACTTACTTTTTATTGCAACTGCAGTTAATCATTATCATCCGAAAAACATCATTACATTTCTCAACATTGATGTGGGCAGGGCAAATTTGCTTTTGCAGAAGATGCTTTTGTTAACAGCTTTCTGAATGGCTAATAGAGAGGAGCTCTCTGAGCAGTGACATCCATACATGTCATTTAAATTGGACATATGAACAGAGGTTATCTTCATGAGATAGCCCTATCCAAATGAATGTGTACCTTCAGAGGTATAACTTGAAAATCTTGGTCCTCAAAACAAAATCTGTATACTTACCATTTATAATACAGATTAAGCTCCTTAAAGTGCTGTCCAAACCATGGGACTCAGGACAGATATGCCCATTAATGCTATGAATAGAATAAAAGTTTGACGTAAAGTTCAGCTGAAGCAGTGCTCCGAGTCAATGAGGTGGGCCACGCTAGGATTTCCCCACCATTTCAGAAGCGTTTCAGTATAAAATGTCCGTCGGCTTAACAGGCATGTTTGTCCCAGCTTCAAGCTGCCCATGATTTGGGCAACATGAACTTGGTGAGCAGTTCCCTTTAAAACACTAGGACCTGGATGTAACTGCAATTAACTAAATAATGTATTGAGAATAAATGTCCATACATTACTTATTGAGCAACATAGAGGAAAGACTTCTATAGGCCGTATAAACATATTATGGAGGTATTCTCTGTAGAAGCATAGTTTCTATAGAATAGTACTCTGAAATTTGTCTAGAGGTAGCTAGGATCATAGCCGTTTAACTGCTTAGAAGCTGGTCAGTCCTGATAGCTGTTTCTAGGCAGCTGTCCCTCTGGCACCCCATTGGCTTCCCTGCAATATGATTGCAGATGGCCATGGCAGCCTGCGGCCTATTTAAGGCTCCTAGGCCTGCCATGGATTTCATCCTATTAAGCCATGCCTGAAGAAGGACGTAATAGGCTGCTGGTAAAAGTATTGCAGTATATTGTACAAACAATCAGGTGATCACAAGTTCAAGTCCCATACAGGAATGAAAAAATACAAATTTGTTTGAGTATTGGGAACCTATCAACGGAAAAAATGTTGGAATTTCACTGCCATTGCACTATGCAGCATGACATACACAAATGACAAATGGTGTTTGGCAAAAGTTACCATTTTAGCTTCATCTGACATTATTACTTTTAATGTTACACCCTGTATGCAAATGCACTATGTTGAGATAAAAAGACTTGTCCAAAGTGTTGCATGGCTTGTGCACAAGATTTCAGCACTACAAGCACTGATGTCAACAGACAGAAGCAGGCAGCAAGTAGAGGGAGAAGGCTGTGTTGCTGGGATAACACACTAACTCAGAGGGATGTAGCACCACCTCTTTGTGTCAAAATGGTGTATTTGTATATAGGGCATGCAGCATCAAAAGCAAGAAAATCAATATGATGCTGAAAGGCTTCTATTGTACAGAACCGTGTGTCACTTACATATCAGGAATGCTATCTTTTCATGAATTCTGGCTTGGCTCACGATTCACAGTCATTGTTACAAAGCTTGTATGAAGAGTCTAACATTGACTTGAATGAATGACCTTATAAGTCTCCTCACTCACTCACCTTCTAGGTGTTCTAACTAAGGAGAAAATATAGCATTCCTGACCCACATCACATGCCTCTCGCTAGCCAAGCTAGAAACCTACTGCACACTGATAAAGGGGAAACACGCCAAAACAGCTGTCTGTGTATGGATTCTGGCTTGGCTTTCAATTCCCAGTCCTTGTTACAAGGCTTGTATAAAGAGTCTAACATTGAATTAGCGGAATGCTGCCTTCCAATAGGTGGTGCTGCAGTTATATTGTTCCATCTCCCTTATTTGTCACTGACATATGTTATGCTGCATAGTGCTATGGCAGCAGATTTACAACATTTTTTCTGTTGACAGATTCCCTTAAAAAAAATATTACAATTAAAAGTAAACTTTTTTTCGATTTTCAGATAAAGAAAACAAAGCAAAAAGAAACATAGGTATTGCCATATCTGCAAAAGTCCAAACCATTAGGCCTCATGTCCACGGGGAAAATCAGGCCCGCTACGGATTCTCCATGTAGAATCCGTAGCGGGTCCCTCCTGCCCCGCGGACATGAGCGCTTAAAATAGGAATAAATCAGAATTAACTTACCTCTCACATGCTCCGGATACTTCCTTCGCTGCGGCGTCATCTTCTCTCGTCGCGGCCGGATCTTCTTTCTTCGGCTCGGCGGATGTGCATGATGACGTCGGTGACGTGCCCCGCGCATGCGCCGGGCCGAAGCAAAATGATCCGGCCGCGACTGAGAGAAGATGGCGCCGCTGCGAAGAGAAGAACCGGAGCGTGTCAGTAAAATCTGATTTTTGTGTCCCGCGGATCCGGACGGCTTCCATAGGCTTCAATAGAAGCCCGCAGGAGACCCGCATGAAAATGGAGCATGGTCCAGATTTTTTCATGCTCCATTTTTTTTAAATCACTTTTATTGACGATCCGCGGGTATTTATCTACCCACGGGTGGTCAATGCATCCCTATGGGGTGCGGATCCACGCGCGGGAGAAGAGTTAAAATCCGCTGCGGATTTTAATTCTTATTTTGCCCGTGGACATGAGCCCGTAGAGTATTGAATTATCTATCTTGCACAGAGAATGTTGTAAAAAATAATACACAATGCCAGAATTACCAACATCCCATCATCCCCCCAAAAATGTAATGAAAAGTGATCTGCAGAAACTGTAGGGCAAGTGTCAGAAAAGCTAATAATGAATTGAGGCTTGCAACAGAGGCCAAAAGCAATAAAACAGGATTTGGGGGGTATGTCAAAAGCAAAAGAAAAGTCAAAGATGCTATTAGATTCTTACAAGATGAAAATGGTGAATTTGTTAAGAATGATGTTGAGAAAGCCAAACTTTAAAATTCCAACTTTGTATCTGTTTTCTCTCAAAAAGTTGATTGAACATCAACTGATCTTCCCTGTGCTATTGTGGAAATAAAAGAATGTAGGCCATCTATAAACAGAGAGATGGTGAGGGAACTCATAACTAACAAATAAATTCAAGTCTCAAGGTCCAGATGAATTACATCTTTGGAAACTAAAAGAAACAGCAGAGGTAGTTGCTGAACCCCTCGCCATAATCTTTAAAAATTCCTGGAGAACAGAAGAAGTCCCAAAAGATTGGAAAAGGTCAAATGTTGTCCTTCTCTACAAAAAAGGGAAGAAGGTGGATCTAGGAAACTACAGGCCTGTGACTCAGATGTCTATACCGGGAAAGATCTTTGAACAAATCATTAAGCAGCATTTATGCAAGTACTTGGATACAAATGGATTAATTAACCAGAGCCAGCATGGGTTTGTAACAAACAAGTCATGCTAGATGAATCTAATTTGCGTGTATGACAGAATCATCGACTGGGTTGATCAGGGAAATGCAGTGGATATAGTATATCTTGACTTTAGTAAAGCATTTGACAAAGTATCTCATACCATACTTACTGAAAAAATGACCAAATATGGGATTGACAAGACAACTGTTAGGTGGATTCACAGCTGGCTGTTCATACTCAAAGAGTGGTCATAAATGGCTGCACATCATAATGGAAGAATGTATCAAGGGGGTACCACAAGGCTCTCTCCTAGGCCCAGTGTTGTTCAACATTTTTAGAAACAATCTGGAGGAGGGAATTGATGTGAAACTGATCAAATTTGCCGATGACACAAAGCTAGGTGGGATAGCTAACACTAGGGAGAAGAGAGAGCATTCAAAAAGATCTAGAAAAGCTAAAACAGTTGGCGGCGACTAATAGAATAGTATTTAACAAGAAGAAATGCAAAGTTCTATATCTGGGCAAGAAACATGAAGAAAGTACATACAGAATTGGAGAAATTGGGATAAACAGCAGCACATGTAAAAAGACTTGGGTATACTAATAGATCATAGACTGAACATTAGTCAACAATGTGATGCAGCAGCCAAAAAGGCAAACACAATTCTGGGAAGTATTAAGAGAAGCATAGAGTCTAGATCACGTGAGGTAATTATCCCCCTCTACTCTTCCTTAGTCAGACATCATCTGGAATACTGTGTCCAGTTCTGGGCATCCCACTTTAAGAAAGATGTAGACAAACTGGAGCAAGTTCAGAGAAGAGTTACCAGGATGGTGAGCTGCCTGCAAATCATGTCCTATAAGGAACGGTTAAAGGATCTGGAAATGTTTATCTTGCAAAATAGAAGGCTGAGAGGAGACTAAATAGCGGCCTACAAATATCTGAAGGGTTGTCACAGTGCAGAAGGATCAGCCCTATTCTCATTTGCACAAGGAAAGACTAGAAACAATGGGATGAAACTGAAAGAAAGGAGACACAAATTAGATATTAGAAAAAAATTTCTGACAGTGAAGGTGATCGATGAGGAGAACAAGTTACTATGGGAGGTGTTGAGTTCTCCTTCAATGGAAGTGTTCAAACAGAGGCTGGACAAATATCTATCTGGGATGATTTAGTGAATCCTGCACTGAGTAGGAGGTCCGTTCCAACTCTACCATTCTATGATCAAAAAGGTCATTTAGACCCAAAAAAAGGTACCAATGAAAACTACAGTTTGTTCAGCAAAGAAAAAGCCTACACACGGTGCCATCAACGTAAAAATACAAAAAGTTGTGAGTCTCAGAATACTGCAACATGAAACAATTTTTTTCAAAGAAACTGTTTTAATTGTTAGAACTAGTAAAACATTAAAAAAAACCTATAAAAAATTGTTAATTGCTCTTGTCCGCAGAATAAAATGAACACATCCTTTTTACTGCTACATGAATTCCATAAAAACAAAAGCCAAAAAATAATGGCGCAATTTTTTTTTCTATAATCAGCCCACTTAAATCTTTTTGCAAAGTTATACATTTTATGGTACATAAAAAGGTGTCACTAAAAAAATACAAACTTGTCCCACAAAAAAAAACCCCTCATACAGATATGTCCATGGAAAAATAAAAATATTATAGATCTTAGAAGACGGGATTAAAAAAATTGAAAACGAAAAACCAAAAAGTGTTAGGTCTGCAAGGGGTTAAAAAAAAAAAAACCTTGACAAATTCTTACCCAATCACAATCAAGCGCTGCATTTTGCAATGCAGTCAGGAAACTGATTAGTAGCGTATTGTGTTTTAGATGAGCTTAGTGTTTTTTGGCTCTCCTCATCTTTGACCTACATGAGGTCTGAATGCAAGTCACGAAGTCCTGGGGCATAGAATAATAAAAAGTCTTTTTCTGAAACTCGGTTATATTTATCATTTCTCCTATATCTTGAAAAGTGTGTGCACCATTCGTCAGGAGAACACAATATGGGTCCTTCATTTTCTTAAACGGCACTTTCTTTCAAAACCTGCCTACCTATTTAGCTGATGACATTGAAATGGACTTTTTACGTTTACGAGCCGCTGTCAGACCCTTATTTTACTTTTTGTCCTCGGAGTATACCGCTGAGATTTTGTAAGATGGACACAAGTCAGATATGTGTTGAAAAAAATCTATCGTTCCTTTCTTATGTTTTGCTAAAACACATTTCTGTACTTTGCAAAACAGTGAGGCATGATTGCGAGAAGCTCATGTACAATAATAGCACTGTACTTTGGCAAGTGGAAAGCTATTACCGTTAGACCTCCCAACCTTTTTCTTCAATTTCTTTTGGTCTAACAAAAAGGACAGAAACATTTTATAAAATTCAAGCAACCACAACAAGCATAAGGAATGATAAAAGCATCTCCACCTTGTCTTCTATGATGATCTGAGCCTTATTGTCAACAAATGGAAAATATAGAATAAAAACAAAACATAAAAATCTGTAGTAGACAATGTTTTGTATGTTATTATAATCAATAATGAATATTTTAGGTAGGAGGCAATTAAAGATGATTGAGTATTTTCCTATCTTATTGTCACAGTACTAGTAGGGTGCACAGGTACGCACAGCGTGGGACTCCCTGACCCTTACCCACGCCAATGTCCCTTCCTGCAGGTAGCCCCAAAGGTGGACAGGTCCAGGCCGCCAACACTGACCCTACGCTGATAACAACTTACTAGTACCGACAGGCTAGGCCGATAGAATAAACCAACACGACAGGAAAACCACAGAACACAGGCAGAGTTGGATCGAGATAAGGTAACTTTAACTGGAGCAGGACCAAAGTCAGACATGCAGGAAACGGAACGAATAACTGGCAACTGCTATCAGCAGCTACCAGACTATATTCAGGAGTCTCTGGTCCTTGGGCGGAGACCAAGAAAAGCCGGCTGACTGGAGCTCCCAGCCAGCTACTATAAATCACAGAGGTGGAGCGCGCGCGCCTCTCATAGCAGGCCACACACGCCATGCCCGCACACCGGAGCATGGCACTGCCGCTCGCCAATCTGAACATGGGCGCAACACCATCCCTGAACGCCGTGGCAAACCGCGCCACTGCCACCTGTGGTCCCTGACCGGTCTCATGGTAACACTTATGTTATTGTTTGATCTTTAATAGAGATGAGCGAACGTACTCGGTAAGGGCGATTTCGCAATCGAGCACCGCGATTTTCGAAGTACTCGGGTGCGCTGTGGGTGAGCGGGGGGTTGCAGCGGGGAGTGGGGGGGAGAGGGAGAGAGAGAGGGCTCCCCCCTGTTCCCCGCTGCTACCCCCCACTCCCCTCTGCAACCCTCCGCCCCACAGCGCACCCGAGTACTTTTCACCCGAGTAGTGAAGTACTCGAAAATCGCGGTGCTCGATTGCGAAATCGCCCTTACCGAGTACGTTCGCTCATCTCTAATCTTTAACAATAAAAAATAAACCCACCTGGAACTACGATGCCCTCCGTGAAAATCACCAACACGTCAATCCATGGCGTGACAATTCCATAATGAACCAACATACATAGTACACACACATCACCAAAACAAAGGATATACCAAAAGACAGGAATGGAAATGCTGTCCCTAACCAACTTTGGTTGGAGGACCTTGTCTAAAAGTAGGATGATTGTCCGGATAAGGACAGCCCCATATCTTGTACCTATACAACCTAGCCTGTCCCTAGACAGAGAATAGGGAAGGACCTACAGCAGATGGATATGCTAACAGGGCTCGGAAAAAGCACAATAATTGACATGTGTCCACAGCCACACAAGACACAACAAATTGGACCTTGACTACATGCCAACGGATGGAGGGGATTCAGGTGTTCACACACTAACAGATATAGGAGATTTAGGCATTCACACACCAATGGATGGATGGGATTTAAACTAGACATATACCTCAAACATCCCACTATCACCAGACAGAGAAAACAGATGGGCGTCTAACCACCATCAGACAAGTGACACAAACAAGACAGGACTTAGACCAAACATAGACAACACCAAACGTCTGGACAGTATGCATGCACATAGCAAAATAACCAGAACCCATGGTGGGAAGAGGCCAGAAGAAATACAAACCAGTTATGGCTGATTAGCCGGCTAAGGGAAACACCTCCCTATCAGACTATCAGTCCACACACCACAGGAGATATTGAAAAAGGATGAGAAGAGGAGAACATTATACACTGAGGTATTCCTGACAGGCAATTCCCAAGGGAGTTTCTGCAGCTACAGGGTACAACAAGGGATTTCCGACAGACAACACCTAAAAGACCTTCTGCAGTGACAGGAAAGAGGCATTTAGATATGAAGGTAAGGGCAGTATTCAATGGGTGCAGTATCTTATTCCATATTTTATTGTTCCCCGCTGACAAACAGGATTGCACAACATTTCGACCCACAATGGGGTCTTTCTAAAGCTGATCCACATACAACATAGTGTAGAATATACATTATATGGACAAAAGTATTTGGACACTGCAGAAAACCAGCAAATATGCAAATACTGAGTTTGCTGAACAGCATGCTGGGAAGGGCATGGGTAAAACAAAAAGCTGATCATTTTGTAATAACTATTCATTCATTGGATCGAGTACTTGTGGGACGAACTGGAGCGACGGGTACGACACCGCCACCCACGCCCATCCTCACAACAATCTCTTCTCACAGCCTCGCACAAGGAATGGCGAGCTATTCCTGCCTGGACTTACAGAGAACTTCTAGAAAGTATTCCTCGACATGTTGCCGCTGTAATACAAGCAAAAGGAGGGTTGACACGTTACTAAATAAAATAATAAAGCACTTTTCTGAAAAACATGCAGTGTCCAAATACTTTTGTCCATTTAGTGTACATCCTTCAGCCAATACACATACAGACAACACCCACAATCACCTGTATCCCATATTCCAATAATGTTCCCCCCAAGTCCAATATTGCACGGGGCACCGACACTCTCCCCTTCAGTGGCGTCCTCCTTTGTGATTTGCGCATGCGCGAGATCTCACTGCTCTCACGATAACATGAGCGTCATATACATAACAGAGGCATTCAACGGCATCAAAGGTGCAATCACCATGCTGACATAGAAAGATCACCCCGGTTCCAGTCCCTGAATGCAGTTGACATACCGTAACACCAGCACGGCAGTCATAAACAATGTACTCAAGTTTTGCTAAGCAAACTCTTTCCGTTATCCTTCCATGTGCGTGTGAACTTGATGGCTTTGGGTCTGTTTAGGTCTAGTTTCCTAGAAAATATAGTACTGGACAACAAGTTAAGATCATCCCCCAAATTAACCGCATTAGCGTGTTTTTGGGGAAGAAACCAGAGAGGAAGCCAATGCAAGTGAACGTTTAATGCAAGTTATACATATTGTTTTATTAAAAATACATATTGAATGTCCCCCTAGCAAAGTGTCTGAGTGTTGTGCGCATGTGGGAAGGGCCAGAGGGAGAGATAGAAAACCTGTTTTTTTGTGGGGGCAGGATAAGTTGAGTTGTAGTTGTGTGTCATGAAAGCAATGAGGGAGGACACTCCCAAATGAGTATAAGACTAGAGGCCTTTGTAGAATGGGGAACAAAACAGAGTTCTGCATAACAGAAAGGCTGAATGAAATCAGAGGACAAGTGTTTCCATGTTGAGACGTTCGGTGGTCAGGTTAAGCACGCCAATAAGGATTCCGCATATTAAAAGCCCTACAAACATTGCTGTTTTTTTTCCCTCGTTTTTGCTGAATTTTTTGGGGTCCATAGCATTTTTTAAATTACAGCATGCTACTGTATGGGTAAGCTGTTTTTTTTCTATTTTTTTTTCTCACAGGCTTCTCTTTTAGTTAAAAAATGGCAGAAAAAACGCACGTGACCAAAAAACGCCACTCAAATAAAGTAACCAAAAACCCTAAACATCATCCATTAAATATGCAACAACAAAAAAAGATGTATCTGAAGAAATAGTACGTTGACACTTGTAATAGACAGAACAATACATCTAAGTCTAGCCAGTGGGTGCAGCTAGGGATGTTGGCCTGGAATTGGTTAGCACAATTATACAATAGAAGAAATGAAAATAACTTTCTGATCCGGTGATGACACAAAAGCTTCATTTAGTTTGAACAAGTACATGATAGTCTTATTATCCAGTGGTTCTTCTTCTTATAACCTATGAGACGTGCATTTGGAATATTGCTCATGGCATAAAGTACATTCTGTACTTTAAAGTACAAACTACATAACTACTATTGTAGTTTATAAAAGTATATATGAAAAGTTCTGTTTCTATGGTGGGATATAAATACTTTAGCTTGATCAATGTGTTTGTATAGTCCACAATGCGCTAAATCGCATTTATAGCATCCTTTGAAATCTACCCAATGTGAACAAGGTGCAAGTGGTTTGGAATACAAACTAAGTGATAAGGATTGGGTAACGTAGGAGACTTTCTTTTAAATAAATTTTACCCCTGGGTATAAAATAGTGGGTAGAGAACCATTTTGTAATAGAATAGGTACATTATTTTGTATAAAATGTTTGATTTGTGTAAATATGCTGTAGAAAAAACAAGGGATGATCCATCTATTTCACAATGGGATTTTGGGAACAAGTAACAAGAACAAATTTTAGAATCAGTGAAACATTTAGCTCTATAAATAAAATGTTTGTTATAGCTTCGTTGGCACAATTGAACTCACCAATGGTAGGGTTTTTAATAATGTGAGTAGGATGTCAACTACTAGCGTGTAAAAGACTATTTCCTGCCATGGGTTTTCTAAACAGTTTAATTTGCATTTTACCAGTAATACAATAACGGGTAAGGGAAACATCTAAAAAAGCGATGGTATTTGGGTATGTATGGGGACAAAAGATTAATTGTTAGTGTTGAAATTAAGATAATCAATGAATTCTGGTAAGCTCTTGGAGGGTTCTTGCCAAATTCGAATGAGGTCATCTATATACCTACATGAGGTCATCTATATACCTATATGATGTCATCTATATCCAATGGAATATTAGAAAGGGTTATGGGAGGCATATAGATGAGACTTCTCCACCCAGAATATATATATATATATATGTTGGCTATGGGTGGTGAAAAACTAGTTCCATTTGGGCATCCACGAAGCTGTAAATAATAATGATTATTAATAGTGATGAGCGAGCATACTCACTAAGGGCAATTGCTCTAACGAGCATTGCCCTTAGCGAGTACCTGCCCGCTCGAGAGAAAAGGTTCGGGTGCTGGCGCGGGTGACAGGTGAGTTGCAGGGGGAGCAGGAGGGGGAGAGAGGGAGAGAGAGATCTCCCCTCCATTCCTCCCCACTCTCCCCCGCAGCTCCCTGCCCGCCGCCGGCAGCCAAACCTTTTCGCTCGAGCTGGCAGGTACTCGCTCGAGCAGTTGCCCTTAGCGACTATGCTCGCTAATCACTAATTATTAAATATGAGAAAATTGTGTGATAATAAAACAAATAGTAACTATGATGATGAACTCTTTTAGATCAAAAGAAAAATTACTATTTTTGACCAAATGATGTCTAGGTGCTGAAATGGTTCATCATGGGGTATAGCAGTATAGAGAGATGTAACATCTAAAGTCATCCACGAAGACTCGTCCTTCCAATATACATAATTTATAATTTGTAACAATGGCTTGAAGTCCTTTTTAGAATCAAGAGTGCAAGTGACTCATGGTTGAAGTAACTTGTCCAGCCAGATGTTCAGATATTCTGTGAGTGAAATGTTGCTGGTAATAATTGGATGCAATGGAGAAGGAAACCAATTTTTTCAGATTTTAGGAAAGCCATGTAGTATTAGACGTACTAGACCGTTAGATAAAAAATATTCCTGTTGTTTCAAATCAATTATGCCCATGGCTGAGCCATCTTGCAAAAGGTTAGGCAGGATAGATTTAACATGATGATTAGGATCAGAAGATAAGCATCTGGATGTAATGCAGTCTGATAAAACTGTATTAATTTGTTGCTCAAAAGTTAATTGTCCCGAATTACCGCCATGCCTCCTTTGTTACCCGGACATAGGATGATATTTGGATTGCTTTTTAGATCTTGAAAAGCTTTTTTCTCATTTGATGTATGATTGGAGTATGTAGTGCATTGGTGATGAATCTGATATAAAACTGTTAATTCTTTCTCCACCTGATGCTTGAAAGAATCCATTGCCGGTACTCTGGATTGAATACGATAAAAATATGATTGGAAATTCTTTGAAAATTCGTAGTGGTGGTAATTTCATTATTCCCTGAAGGTGAAGCATTTTGTAATTCAATGAGTGAGAAAGTAGACAGTTGATCATCAAACATCATGTCAAGAGGAATAGATTTATTTCCCATTGGATTCAAAACTTGTGGAACAGGCAAAGATCTAGATGAAGAAGAATTTATACTAGTAGTGTCACTCATGAGGAAATGATTTTCGACTGTAAGCAAACAAATTTGTTGACATCTTTAGGGTTTGATAAAGGTTCATCTTTGAATTAAGTGAAAAAGTTAATCCTTTTTCTAACAGCCTGATTTGAGCTCCAGACAATGTGCAGACAGACAAGTTTACTACAGAGATGGTATTGTTCACACTTAGCATTTCTGTGGCTGTTTGCAAATGGGATAGTATTTTCTTTTTATGTTTCCTTCCAGTGAGCCTGCTAATGTAAACGTTTTATTCCAGTCTTCCATGCCTATAGAGATACCTAGGTTTCTTTTCCAATGAAGTAAGCAAGGGGGCCCCGGAGATCTTTCCAGAATGACCATATAAAGTCTTGAGATGCATTTGGCAACCTTATTTAGTAACATACTTTGTAAGGCCAAGAGGAAACAATGTCCATCTAGTTCATCCTGTTTCTACCCCCCTTTGTTGATCCAGAAGAAGTCAAAAAGAAACTCCAATGAGGCTGAAGCCAATTTCGCCCATGTGGGGGAAAAAAATTCCTTCCAGAATAATCCCTGGATCAACGTTTTTGAACTTCCCACCTGCCTCCAAGACCTGGATCAACAAACCCGCTGGTTATTTAATGTCTCTATCCTGTAATGTCATATCACTCTAAAAAGACGTCTAGTCCCCTCTTAAATCCTCTACCAATTTAAACTTGAGAACTCTAATGCAAATAGAGTTCTCAAGTTTAATGGCTGATTTAGAGGACCCTATAACAATCTTTTTTAGGAATATGAAATTTAGCAGAAATGTCATTATAGCACATTAGATGATTACCTTCCCATATATCTGAGATTGAGATTATGCCTGTAGTGATCCAGTTACTACTATCGATATCTGGGATAGTAAAGGGTATCACCTGTAAAGGTAATTCAGGCAGTTTGAAGGAGATACTTGATTTGGAAATTATGTGTTTCCATGCTGTGATCCCAGCTTCAATAGTAATATAAGGAGAATTAGGTACAGAAACTCCTAGAGTAATTAACCATAACAAAAACTGTTACAAAGCATTGGGCACATTTTTTTCATATTTGCCCAATGCTTTGTGACAGTACTGGCTTTCCAATGTCTGGCTTGATCAATTATGTTCACATAGTAGTAATAAGCCTATGGTAAGCCCAATCCGCCTTTATGGATGGGAAGATATAAACTTAGTAAATCAGGAGATGGGAGGGAGTATAGTGCCATAATTGAGTCATATGCTATTCTAGATATCCCAAATTTGAGCAGAATTTCACTTTGGTATCCCCAATGGACTTGGTCAAATGCCTTAGCTGCATCAAGGGAAAGAAGCAGATAAGTTATCCCAGTTTTTTCAATAAAGTGAACAATGTTTACAAATCTGTGGGTACTGTTAACTGAGTACCTACCCTTAACAAATCCTACCTGATCTTGATAAACCAGAGTGAGCAAAATATCCATCAACCTAGTGACTAAAATCTTTGAATATATTTTTAAGTCTGTATTACTTATTGATATAGGGTGGAAGTTTCCAGGTCTATCTGGGATTTTTTCTTGGTTTAGGGAGAGTAATAATTGAGGTGTGTAACATCTCTTTGAGAATTCTACCTGTTGTAGAAGAGAAAGAATATGAGGGGATAAGGGAGACTGAAAAACTTTATAGTAATTCTTTGTTAAACCATCGTGGCCAGGAGTTTTAGTGGCTTAAGTGACTTGATAGCACTATTGATCACTGCTAGAGATATAGGGGCAGATAATGTTATTAACTGCTGCATACATCTTAGGGAGCAAAACAGAATTTAAAAAGTTAGATATCTCCACAGTAGTGTAGAAATAGGGAGAGTAGTATCAGAGGTGGAGATAGGGAGAAGCGACTCAAATTCTTGGAATTGAAATAGATTTTTGAGCTTGACACCCTACGACCGAGGGTTGAATCTGGATTACAATCTATTGACCTTTATTTGAGTGGTTTTCTTGTATGCTATGCCTCTTTTTACTTAAAGGGGTTGTCTCGCGAAAGCAAGTGGGGGTATACACTTCTGTATGGCCATATTAATGCACTTTGTAATATACATCGTGCATTAAATATGAGCCATACAGAAGTTATTCACTTACCTTCCCTGCGCTGGCGTCCCCGTCTCCATGGCGCCGTCTAACTTCAGCGTCTAATCGCCCGATTAGACGCGCCTGCGCAGAAGGGTCTTCTGCCTTCGGCTCGGTCTGGCACGAGCGGTGTTCTGGCTCCGCCCCCTCTATGCGTCATCGCGTAGCTCCGCCCCATCACGTGTGCCGATTCCAGCCAATCAGGAGACAACCCCTTTAAGTACATGTTTTACATATATATATATGAATATACTCGTATATTTATATTTTATATTTTACAGATTCCTTGGGAATTGGTGTTGGTGTGTGGCACTTGGACCTCTTCATTCACAAAAGTGTCGAAAACGTAATAAAGAATTGTTCTTCTATGCATGCGCAATGATGGAGTTGGTAGATCGGGGCTCTGTAGACTGCGTGTTTGATTTAGTTTGTTGTATTCAATAAACTATTCTATTTAAGTGAGGGTCGTTGTTGATGCATTTCTGTACCACTATTTGATGGTGGAATTACTTTCAGAGGTAGAGATGTAGTTACCCTTCGATTTCTAGGTAATTTTAATTAGTGATAGTAATGCTGAAGACCGCTTGTGGGATTGCCAAATATATCAAGACTGGGTCAATATGTATAAGGGGTTCCATTGAGATCTTGAGTACAGCAGAGGACTGTCACTAGGGAGTTATTTGAGTCACCATCTTTGTGATAGTCTATCTCAGACTATCTTTGTGACAGTCTGTCTTAGACATATGGACTTAGGGGTGTTTTTCTGTCCATCCATTAGATTTTTCTTGCTCGCATGAAAACACTCAGTGACAGAGCTAGGACGCAGGTGGTGATCTCCATGGTTACGTCCCAGGTGAGATTGTGGTTCTCTGCACAGACGCTAGACTTCGGGGTTCGATGTGGTGAGATGGCGCATGTGCAGTTGAGCTGAGTACTTCTGCATTGAGTGGACGGGAGATCCAGCGGTAACTGTATATACATCACACATGCGTAGCAGACCAACAGGGACACCGTGATGTTCCATGAGGCATGTGAAACATTGCTATACCGTGATGCTGCGGGAATGATGACATCCAACTGCCTACACCTGACACCCTTTCCTGATCAGCCTATCATACACTGGGCTATTGGGAGGTTGGTTTTAATGTTTACTTGTTTAATTGTGATTTGTGTATGTTTTCTATATTATGTATGTTAGTAACATATCTGTAATAGCTTGATAAAGTCCGCAGTTGGCGGTTGAAACGTTACTGTCTCTTGTGGTAATAATAAAGAACACATCTATGTTGATGTGAGAACTATCTTTTTGCACCCTACATGCTGCTCACTGGATATTTACTTGTCAGTTACTGAGGATGACGCTACTTTTCTGGCTTTATTCTTTCAATCAGCCAGCGAGTCTGAACCATCTGTAACCTTGAGGAGGTGTCCAAGGACTGCCACTTCAGAAGCCCCCGATTCATCTAATACTCAATGGATTACCCCAGAAAATTTCAGACCCCATATCCCTGACTTTACTGGGAACTCAGTGATATAGCAAGGCTCAAAGGGGTAGACTTTCAAAAAAAATTTTGGATGATTTTATTGTTGATGTTGTTACTCAAGCTAATTTATATTCCCAGAATTTCATCTGAGGAAACTCCAACTCCAGTTTTGAAAACCCCCACAAATTCACTCCTGTGGATACATCATATCACAATATTTGGGGGCATTGTATTATGTATGTCGCTAGTAAAGAAGATGAGCATTAAGGTCTTCTGGAGCACTCATATTTTATACCACACCCCAATGTTCACCATACCTATGTCAAGGCAGCATTTTGAACCAATACAAAAATTCCTGCATGATAATAACAATACTTAGTGCCCACCCAGCGATGACTCCAATTATGATTGTTTATATAAAACCAGACCAGTGATAGAGCATTTTAATGCTACATTTGCCCAGACGTACACGCTCAGAAAAAAACATTTCTGTAGATAAATACCTGCTACATTTTAAATGACGGCTTTAATTCCACCAGTACTTGCCCAGCAAAAGGGCATAGTCGAGCTGTGCCAGAGCATATCAGGTGCGCCCATTAATTTAGGATTTATGAGGAAAGGACACCAAATTTGAGACTCCCAGAATGCCTCCCCCCTCCTGGGAATAGCTATTTTTAATCAAATTTAAAGCCAGGCAGGAGGTTGCAGCCTTTTCTTAGCCTTAAATGCATGCTCCATCCTTGCAGTCCATGGCCGCTTTTTTTACATACTTTACAGCCTTTCAGTATATGCACATAGAGGTCAGTTAGATTCTGCTCAGTATATACACATAGAGGTGAGGTAGATTCTTTTCAGTATACAAATTATTTCCACTAGGCTTTATGGTTTCTGAGAAAAGAACTGTTATGTATAGCAGATTTTCACAGTTTTTCACGCTTAGAATTGAATATTGAAACTGCAACCCCTTTACGTTTCGTATTAGGACATAAAAAATGTTCTTGGCAAATTTCATGTTTGTGCAATTCAGATGTGTGTTATTAGTTACATCACATAGGGGGTCACTTAATTCTGCACCTACTTACTTCTGCAAGGTGTGACCAGTTTACCTTTCCTATTTAGGACCAAAACATTGGTTTTGCCAAATTTCACATTTGTACGACACTGGGAATTTAGAGAATTAGATTAGGTAAATAACATAGGGGATTGCTTACTGTTGCAAGTAGAATTGAATAATCAAGTTGGAAGCCCTTTACTTTTCCTATTTACGACCTATAGAATGCTTGTGCCAAATTTAACGTTTGTACGATGGCTGGAAGTTACATAACATTGGGGTGCACTTACTTTTACCCATAGCATTGAATAATCAGGTTGTGACCACTTTACTTTTCCTATTTAGGACCTAAAGAATGATCATGCTAAATTTCACGCTTCTTTGACATAGAGAAGTTACATTACATAGGTGTGCGCTTACTTTTGCAATTAGCATTAAATAATCAAGTTGTGGTCCATTTTCTTTCCCTATTTAGGACCTAAAGAATGCTCGTGCCAAATTGCATGTTTGTACGACACCGGGAAGTTATAGAATTAGATTACGTACATTACATAGGGGTGCCAATACCTTTGTACTTAGCATTAAATAATCAAGTTGTGACCCCTTTACTTTTCTTATTTTAGACCTAAAGAATGGTTGTGCCAAATTTCATGTTTGTATGACACTGGGAAGTTAGAGAATTAGATTAGGTACATTACATAAGGGTGCCAATACTTTTGCAATTAGCATTGAATAATAAAGTTATGAACCCTTTACTTTTCCTATTCAGGACCTAAACAATGTCCGTGCCAAATTTCACACTTGTACAACACTGGCAAGTTAGAGAATTAGTGGCAAGTCTGTGATTGAGGCAGTGAGGCAGTGAGTGAGTCAATCATTGAGGGCTTTCCCCTTTATATATATAGATACACAAGAATATACAAAAAAAGGTGTTACTTAGGAGTATAAGGGCATACAGGCATATACACCAAGACAGTATTTTAAAATAAAACAAGTACAAAATAAGAAAAGGGTATCAGATTTGGGATGTCAGCCCAAGCTTCTGATTTGTGCAGAGCTACTGAAGCAATGGGAAAGCCCTTACTCTGGGCATTTCTACGAAGGTCTGACACTGAGTCTCTCTGTAACCCTTAGTTTTAAAGTTTCCACAGAACACATCTCCCCCCGCTCCCTCTGAGGTCATTCAGAAAAAGGATGGGGTAAATGCGTATTGACCTGTGAAAAACCGTAAGTCCCCATTTCGGTCATATCTTTGATGGAGATCCTCCAATCAGGAATATATGTGTGACATATTTCCAGTGATGATTTTATCTGTTCAGCAATATCAAGCATGACGTAAATTATAACCAAGTAAATGGATATGCAATTTTGGGGTTTTCTGGGCCCCGCACCCCAATAAGTGTAGATGTGTTTTGTTCAGCTGGCCTACCCGATTCTAAAAATATAATTCGTATTGAGCTAGGACCTGCATACGATCAATAACCCTTATTTAAAGATTTTTCCTTAATCTGAATTTTGGCTCTGGAGTGTCTGAGAGAAGCCATCTTCTAGGTAAATCATTTTCCTAAGAATTCATTAACAAGTATATGGTCACACAATTTGGTTTGCTTATGCTAACTTTGCACCAATATATATAGGTGGGAGAAGAAATAAAGGGGCTTATTTACATCACAGCTCTATACAAGGTAAACTGAGACAATTGTCTTTCTAAATGTGAATATTAGCAGGGAGAACTGAGTAAATGGGTGACAGGTAGAGATGAGCGAGCACACTCGTCCGAGCTTGATGCTCATTCGAGTAATAGGGTAATCGAGATGCTCGTTACTCGAGACGAACACCACGCGGGTCAATTGCATTTCCTTCCACCGCATGTTTAGCACCATTTTCTAGTCAATAAACATGCGGGGAAGGCATTACCACTTCCTGTTGTGACGTGCCAGCCCTTTCCCCCCCACAGTAGTGAGTGGCTGGGCCGATCAGGTGACCGCCGAGTACCTAAACTGGTCCCGCCCACGGCTCGCCTCAGATGCATCAGATGCATGCTGGCAGAGGTTAGGGAAAGTGCTGCTGCTGATATAGGGAAAGTGTTAGACTAGGATCCTGTCGTCAAGAACCCCAACAGTCCTTCTTAGGGCTGCTGCTCATCGTGTGCATTATTGTTGTGGCTGGCTTGGAGCAGTAGTGCACCAATTTTTTTTTTTATTAAGCATCTCGGGCTGTGGAGGCCATTTCAGCTATAGCGTTCTCAGTCTGCAGTGTATTACGCAGAGTTTAGGGACAGAGCTGCTTATATAGGGAAGGTTTACAGGACTTCTGATCCTCTGTGCAAGAACCCCAACGCTCCTTCTTAGGGATACATCTCACCGTGTGCATTATAGTTGTGGCTGGCTGGGAGCAGTAGTGCACGAACATTTGTATTACGCATCTAGGTCTGTTCCTAGCCTTGCAGTTTTAGCATTCTCAGCCTGCAGTGCCGTACAACCAGCTCTCATCGTGAAACTGCACTCTAACATTTCCTAGCCTACTGCAAAGTAGTTCAGTTATACCGTTCTGTGTGTACAGTGCATTAGACAGAGGTCTCACCGTGAAACAGTACTGTAATATTTCCTGGGCCACTGCAAACTATTTCAGTTATACCGTTCTATGTCTGCAGTGCATTGGACAGAGGTCTCACCGCTAAACAGTACTGTAATATTTCCTGGGCCACTGCAAACTATTTCAGTTATACCATTCTAGGTCTGCAGTGCAATAGACAGAGGTCTCACCGCTAAACAGTACTGTAATATTTCCTGGGCCACTGCAAAGTATTTCAGCTCTGCCACTGTGCAGAGCGTCTCACAATACCCTTTACTTGGTGGGGTGGAGATAGCCGCAGTTACCAGCACTATCCACTGGCTTTAGAGTCTTCTCCCACTCCATACAGCCTCTCTTATCTCCAAGTCTCTGTGAGTGGGAAAATTACCCCTAGATATCAGCACAAGACAATTTTTTTAAAGTCACAGTATAGAGCCTCTGCTATCTACAAGTCTCTGTGTGTGGTGAATTAAGCCACAGTTGTCAGCGCTGTACAGTGAGGTAATTTATTTGGGCCCTGCTCTATTCTTAATCTGCCATGATTAGGAGTGGGGGTAAGGGTCGAGGACGTGGACGTGGATGCGGACGCGGCCGTCCAAGTGAAGGTGTGGGTACAGGCCGAGTTCCTGGGCATGGTGAATCGCAGCCGGCTGCTGAGGGATTAGGAGAGAGGCAAGTTTATGGGCTCTCCAGCTTCATATCACAATTTACAAGTCCGCGTGGTAGACCTTTATTACAAACAGAGCAGTGCGAGCAGGTCCTGTCGTGGATGGCAGAAAACGCGTCCAGCAATGTATCGACCACCCAGTCTTCTACGCAGTCCACTTCTCCCGGCCTAGGGACTGCAATTCTGAATCCTCTGGCTGCTCCTCCTTCCTCCCAGCCTCCTTACACCATGAAAATGACATATTCTGAGCAGGCAGACTCCCAGGAACTGTTCTCGGGTCCCTGCCATGAGTGGGAAAAAACTCACCTGAGGAGTTTGTCATGACCGATGCCCAACCTTTAGAAAGTTCCTGGAGTCTGGGTGATGAGGCTGGGGACTTCAGGCAACTGTCTCAAGAGCTTTTTGTGTGTGAGGATGATAAAACACAGTTGTCTGTCAGTGAGGTAGTAGTAAGGGCGGTAAGTCCGAGGGAGGAGCGCACAGAGGATTCGGAGGAAGAGCTGCTGGACGATGAGGGAACTGACCCCACCTGGTTTGCTAAGCCTACTGAGTACAGGGCTTCAGAGGGAAAGGCAAGTACAGCAGCAGGACAGGTTGGAAGAGGCAGTGGGGTGGCCAGGGGTAGAGGCAGGGCAAAAGCAAAGAATCCCGCAATTGTTTCCTAAAGCACCCCCTCATGGCAAGCCTCCGTACAGAGGGCTAGGTGTTCAAAGGTGTGGATGTTTTTTAGCGAGAGCGCGGACGACCAACGAACAGTGGTGGGCAGCCCGTGTCGCACCAAGATCAGCCGGGGAGCCACCACTACCAGCCTGACCACCACCAGCATGCGCAGGCATATGATAGCCAAGCACCCCACAAGGTGGAACAAAGGACATTCACCGCCTCCAGGTCACACCACTGCCTCTTCCCCTGTGTTCCAGCCTGCCACACAAGTGCCTCCTGGCCTACACCCACACCCTCACCTCCAAGGTCCTCCACTCCATCCAGCAATGTCTCTCAGTGCAGCGTTCAGCTGTCACTAGCACAAGCGTTGGAGCGAAAGCAGAAATACGCCACCACCCAACCACATGCACAAGCTTTAAACGCGCACATTGCCAAATTAATCAGCCTGGAGATGCTGCCGTACAGAGGAGTAGAAATGGAGGCTTTCAAAAACACGATGGTGGCGGCGGTCCCGCTCTACTCGGTCCCCAGTCGCCACTATTTTTCCCGGTGTGCAGTCCCAGCTCTACACCAGCACGTATTTCGCAACATCAATCATGCCCTCACCAACGCGGTTACTGGGAAGGTCCACTTATCCACAGACATGTGGACAAGTACTGGCAGGCAGGGCCACTATATCTCCCTGATGGTACATTGGGACCGAGGCAGAGCTTGGGACCACTCACGTCCTACCCACACCCAGAATAGCGGATCCTACCTTGGTGCTAGTATCTGCAGCATTTTATGCCACCTCCTCCAAACCCTCCCCCTCGTCCTCCTCCGCCAGGTCTACCTCTCAATTAAGAAACGTGAGCACATTGCTAGCAGTCTGTAGCACGCAACGCGGCATCACGGCGGTGGGCAAGCGTCAGCAAGCCGTACTGAAACTAATCAGCTTAGGTGACAAGAGGCACACGGCCCCCGAACTGTTGCAGGGTCTGACAGAGGAGACCGACCTCTGGCTTTTGCCGCTAAGCCTCCAACTGAGCATGGTCGTGTGTGACAATGGCCGTAACCTGGTGGAGGCTCTGCAGCTTGGCAGCCTCACACACGTGCCATGCCTGGCCCACATCTTCAATGTGGTGATTCAGCGGTTTCTGAAAAACTATCCCCACTTGTCTGACCTGTTCGGCAAGGTGCGCCGCATCTGCGCACATTTCCGCAAGTCCACCACTGACGCTGCCACCCTGAGGACCCTGCAACATTGGTTTCAGCTGCCAGAGCACCGGCTGCTGTGCGACGTGCCCACATGCTGGAATTCTACGCTGAACATGTTGGCCAAGCTGTACGAGCAGCATAGAGCAATAGTGGAATACCAGCTGTAACATGGGTGGCGGAGTGATAGTCAGCCTCCACAATTCATTACTGAGGAGTGGGCATGGATGGCATATATCTGCCAGGTCCTCGGAAACTTTGAGGAGTCTACCCAGATGGTGAGCGGCGATGTGGCAATCATTAGCGTTACCATCCCGCTGCTTTGCCTGCTGAGAAGTTCGCTGCTAAGCATAAAGGCAGATGCTTTGCGGTTGGAACAGGAGATGGGGGATGACAGTATGTCGCTTGATAGCCAGAACACCCTCATGTCTATATCTCAGCATGTTTTGGAGGAGGAGGAGGGGGAAAAGAGACAGCTGGCCACTCTGCAGAGGGTACCCATGCTGCTTGCCTCTCATCTGTTCAGCATGTATGGGCTGAAGAGGAGGAGAATCCTGAAAGCCATCTTCCTAGTGAGGACAGCGATGTGTTGCGTACTGCTACCCTGGCACACGTGGCTGACTTCATGTTAGGCTGTCTTTCCCGTGACCCTCGCTTTAGATGCATTCTGGACACTACGGATTACTGGGTGTACACACTGCTCGACCCACGGTATAAGGAGAACCTTTCCACTCTCATACCCGAAGAGGAAAGGGGTTGGAGAGTGATGCTATACCACAGGACCCTGGCGGACAAGCTGATGGTAAAATTCCCATCTGACAGCGCTAGTGGCAGAAGGCGCAGTTCTGAGGGCCAGGTAGCAGGGGAGGCGCGGAGATCAGGCAGCATGTACAGCGCAGGCAGGGGAAAACTCTCCAAGGCCTTTGCCAGCTTTATGGCTCCCCAGCAAGACTGTGTCACCACTCCCCAGTCAAAGCTGAGTCGGCGGGAGCACTGTAAAAGGATGGTGAGGGAGTACGTAGCCGATCGCACGACCGTCCTCCGTGACGCCTCTGCCCCCTACAACTGCTGGGTGTCAAAGCTGGACACGTGGCCTGAACTCGCGCTCTATGCTCTGGAGGTGCTTGCTTGTCCTGCGGCTAGCGTCTTGTCAGAGAGGGTGTTTAATGCGGCTGGGGGAATAATCACGGATAAGCGTACCCGCCTGTCAACCGACAGTGCCGACAGGCTTACACTCATAAAGATGAACAAAGCCTGGATTTCCCCAGACTTTTCTTCTCCAACAGCGGACAGCAGCGATACCTAAACAATACGTAGGCTGCACCCGCGGATGGAAGCATCGTTCTCTATCACCATCAAAAACGGGGACCTTTTAGCTTCATCAATCTGTGTATTATATTCATCCTCCTCCGGCTCCTCCTCCAGAAACCTCATGTAATCACGCCGAACGGGCAATTTTTCTTAGGCCCACAAGGCTCAGTCATATAACTTTTGTAAACAATGTTTATACATTTCAATTCTCTATTGAATAAAGCATTTAAACTTGCACCTGAACCAATTTTTATTTTAACTGGGCTGCCTACAGGCCTAGTTACAAATTAAGCCACATTAACCAAAGCGATTAATGGGTTTCACCTGCCCTCTTGGTTGGGCATGGGCAATTTTTCTGAAGTACATTTGTACTGTTGGTACACCAATTTTATGGGGCCCTCGCCTACATTGTAATCCTAGTAATTTTTAGCCCACCTGCATTAAAGCTGATGTTACCTCAGCTGTGCTGGGCACTGCAATGGGATATATTTATGTACCGCCGGTGGGTTCCAGGGAGCCACCCATGCTGTGGGTCCACAGGGAGTTGTAACTGCATGTGTCCACTTCTAAAGAACACCAGTCTGACTGGGGCATGCAGTGTGGGTCGAAGCCCACCTGCATTTAACATGACATTACCTCAGCTGTGATGGGCACTGCAATGGGATATATTTATGTACCACTGGTGGGTTCCAGGGAGCCACCCATGCTGTGGGTCCACAGGGAGTTGTAACTGCATGTGTCCACTTTCAAAGAACACCAGTCTGACTGGGGCATGCAGTGTGGGCCGAAGCCCACCTGTATTTAACATGACATTACCTCAGCTGTGATGGGCAATGCAATGGAATATATTTATGTACTGCCGGTGGCTTCCTGGCACCCACCCATGCTGTCGGTCCACACGGAGTTGTAACTGCATGTGTCCACTTCTAAAGAACCCCAGTCTGACTGGGGCATGCAGTGTGGGCCGAAGCCCACCTGCATTTAATTGGACGTTACCTCAGCTGTGATGGGCACTGCAATGGGATACATTTATCTACAGCCGGTGGGTTCCAGGGAGCCACCCATGCTGTGGGTGCACACGGAATTCCCATTGCGGAGTTGTACCTGCCTGTGACTATTTATAAAAAACCGCGGTCTGACAGGGGCATGCAGACGCCTTGACAGAATGAATAGTGTGTGGCACATAGGTTCCCCATTGCTATGCCCACGTGTGCAGCTCCAGATGGAGGTGGCACAGGATTGGATTTCTCATTGCTTCTGTACAGCATTGTGGGATATCGCCCCGCCCCTTTTAAAGAGGGTCGCTGCCTAGCCGTGCCAACCCTCTGCAGTGTGTGCCTGCGGTTCCTCCTCATGGCAGACGCACTTAAAAATGGACATGAGGGTGGTGTGGCATGAATGCAGCTGAAGGCTGCGCAGGGACAATTTGGTGTGCGCTGTGGACACTGGGTCGTGCGGGGGGAGGGGGGGAGGTTGGGCAGCATGTAACCCAGGAGAAGTGGCAGTGGAGTGTCATGCAGGCAGTGATTGTGCTTTGTTGGAGGTAGTGTGGTGCTTAGCTAAGGTATGCCTTGCTAATGAGGGTTTCTCAGAAGTAAAAATTGTTGGGAGGGGGGGGGGGGCACTTTTGCCGCTATTGTGGCTTAATAGTGGGACCTGGGAACTTGAGATGCAGCCCAACATGTAGCCCCTCGCCTGCCCTATCTGTTTCTGTGTCGTTCCCATCACTTTCTTGAATTGCCCAGATTTTCACAAATGGAAACCTTAGCAAGCATCGGCGATATACAAAAATGCTCGGGTCACCCATTGGCTTCAATGGGGTTCGTTACTCGAAACGAACCCTCGAGCATCGCGAAAATTTCATCCCGAGTAACGAGCACCCGAGCATTTTGGTGCTCGCTCATCTCTATTAATTATCCCAATTTGGTATCTGCAATGAGGCCTGTCTTACACAGTGAAGAGTATCCTGTACCAAAGTGTCCAAATTTTGTGATCATATGTGACAGCTCTGACTCTGACCATACTCACTCTAAAGAGGAAACATACAGCAATTTGAGAAGTGATCCTACATTAGAAGTAATTAAAAGATTGCTTAACACAACCTCACATCTTATCTTGAGAAGATCTTAATAACCTTAGCCGGGATTTAAACTTGTCTAAACAACAATCAGAACTCATAAGTTCCCGACTCAAAGGATGGAATCTACTCTTCAAACACGTCCAAATATGCAGATATCAGAGCCGCAAAAGTGACTTTAAACAATATTTTTCTGAAGAAAAAGGTGTAGTTTTTTTATAATGATGTTTGTTCTATTATGGAGGCCCTTGGAAATCAACATCATGCAGATGAGTGGTGAATGTTCATAGACGCATCAAAAGTTCCTTTAATGGCTATTCTATTGCATAATGGTAACCAATTCCTGTCAATATCTGTAGAACATGTTGCTGACATGAAAGAGACATATGGAAATATAAAACTGTTAGAAGAAAAATTTTTGTTAGAAAAAATTCAGTATAAGAAATATTACTGGAAGATCTATGGAGATTTAAAGGTCATTGCTTTATTGCTGGGAATGCAACTTAAGTACACTATATTCTGCTGTTTCTTATGTGAAGGGGACAGCAGGAATAGGAAGTCTCACTATATTTGAAAATCGCCTAAACATGCATTTCTTATTCCTGGCCAAAAAAACTGGCAAATGTACCTTTAGTGAATCCTGAAAAAGTGTATTTGCCTCCACTGCATATAAAACTGGAACTCATGAAGCAAATTGTAAAAGCAATTGATAAAATTTCTGCAGCATTTATGTTAGTGATGTGAAAATCAAAGAAAAATTTTTATATGACCACAAATAAGATCAATGATAAATGAAAAATTTCAGGAAGTACAAAATGCAGCCTGGTTGTCATTCAAAAATATCTTCTCTTCCTTTCTTGGAAATCATACGGTGAAATACTAGTCAAATCACCATTAAATTTTCTTTAGAAAAGTTTTATCTTTCTAGGCTAGTGCTATCAGTGAACAATGTGTCTATGCGAGTGTAGGTCTTGTGCCTGTGTGGAAAAAAAAGATGTTGTAACCTTCATATATAAAGAAAAATATTGTGTCAATTCATATAAATCAGTTAGTTTATCTGTCACACTCGAAGCAGAAAAGTCTAGAGTTGGCCACAAACTCTGTTAAAATATCATGCAATCAGGACAGACCTATTCTTATAATTGTTTATTTTATTGAAAAAAGCACAAAAAATTTAGTTTGTTTTTTATTTGGGTCATAAATGACTCATAGTATAATTTATATTATATATTCCACAAACCAAAAAAATGTATTTTCCAATTAGGTCGATAAAGGTCTAAATTGGAGAAAAAGCTAAAATATTCTCATTTTTGTGACGTGTTTGAGTAGCAGGAATATATGGGAAATGCTTGTGTCTTAACCGGAAAATGTCAACCTGATTAAAATGTGATCAAAATTTAATTACATTAAATTATGTCATAAGGTAAGAAATAGTTATGCATGCCCTTCAACCCACACAAATAGGAAAAGGTGCATGGCCAATAACTGTTATAATTTACATCTTTAAGGGCTTGATTTTGACACTCGTTTATCTTCCAGATTCGTAACTTGCTTTCCTCTAGGTGAATTTGGAACAGTAGTGAGTCGCCAGTCTTGGAGAAGTTCTGTCAGCTTATCAGGAGAGTCTCTTTTCACCACTAATTTCACAGGAAACCCCCATTTATAGGGGATATTGCTGGCACACAAAATTGTCTTGATAGTTCCAAATTTGTGACGTCTTGCCAGAGTGGCCGCACATAGATCAGTCAACATGGAAATATCTTTAAATCTGTCTGGAAGATTTTGTGAATTCCTAGCCAATAGCATCAGTTTATTTTTAAAATGGTAGAAATGTAAACAGGCAATAACATCTTTTGGAGTTGATTCAGGCAGAAATTTACGTTTTGATATTTGGTCACTCTGTCTATTAACAGATCAATTTGAGACGCATTTGGAAGGACTGCAAGCTGCTCTGGTTTAACTGTTTGAGGTATGCAGCGGAATCACACGTTGTTATGGCGGGAACGATCTTCCAAATCTGCCACTTTCAGTTTCAGTGCTCTCACATCTTCCTTAGGGCATTATTTATACCCACTAACATATTGTGAGCTGTTGAGAATTCTGCCATTTTAGATTCAATGTGAGAAGTACGGTCTCCAAGTGCGGTAAACTATGCTTGTAAGTTTTTAAAAGCAGCATTTATGTCTTTTTGGAGTGGTGCTCTGAACTCCAGCAATATAGCTTTAAGGAATTCCTCAAGCACTGGTTTGAGGGAGGTGGAAAATGATCGTACTGGAGCAAGTTCTGCTGAATAATGTGTTGCTGATGAGATACAACATGTGCAATCACCATGTCAGGGTTCGCTGCAGCACTTACATGTCTAACAGGTTTGAGTCCTCCATCCTGCACCATGAGCTCCAGCAAAGGTCTAGCATGGTGAGAGAATAAGGCCTCCTTCACACGGGCGACAAAGTCACACGATTTTGTAGCGTTGCTACAATGCTACAAATCGCATGTATGAGAAGCCCATGCTTTCCTATGGGCTCCTTCACACATGAGATGTTTTGTAGCATGCTACAAAACGACACACAAACCTCGTAGGTCCAGCGATATGCCTGCAACATGTGAGGTTTTGTAGCCCATGTTAGCCTATGGAGCCTTCCTCTCTGTTGCATCACATCGCACGAAAACGCGGTTTGCATGCGATGCGATACAACTTTGACAGTAGCAAATGCTACTGTCAAAGCTATAATCTAAGCCCTAACTGCAAGGGGAAAAAAAAAAACACACATATCTCACCTTAGACGAGCTGTCAGTCCAGCCGCAGCTTCTCCCCAGATCCCGTCACTGATCTTCTTCTTCTCTTCTGGCCGGGGATTGAAAAATCCCCGGCTGCTGGAAGCGCTGGCTGTGATTGGCTGACACTTAGCCAATCACAGCAAGTGCTCGATGAATGGCAGTGATTGAGCCAGCGCTTCCAGCAGCCGGGGATTTTTCAATCCCTGGCCAGAGGATGAAGAAGAAGATCAGTGCCGGCACCTGGGGAGAAGCTGCGGCTGTGCCCCGGACAGCGCGGAATAGGTGATGTATACTTTTTTTTCTCCTTTAGTTACAGCTTATTTTCGGGTTAGAGCTTATATTTCAAGCCCCCCCCCCCCCCCCGAAAATCCTTGCACGTGATGCTACAAAGTTGCGCGATTTTGTAGCATCACATGCGACTTTGTAGCGCTACAAAATCGCGGTATTGCTGCGAGAATATCGCAGCGATATCGCACGGTGCAGCGATGCGATATCGCTGCGATTTTCTCGCAGCGATGTGTTGTCGCCCGTGTGAAGGAGGCCTTAATTACTAGAACTTCCTTGAGAAGGATCAGGTGATGACGCAGATGATGACACTTGTGAGGCCTCAACATTACTGCCCTCTTATTCAGTGAGCATGCTGCTGACTCCACTTTGTGACCTTGTGAAAGGTGATGCAGAAGTACTAGAAGAAATAAGTGATTCAATTCTGTCACCAGAGACCCACATAGGAGGCCGCGGAGAGACGATTTTCAGCCCAGGGCAGTGGAGCGAGTAAATGTGCAGCTTACTCCATGTGCTGCAGGCCAAGCGTCCCCCTTTAAAATGGATTTTGGTACGTGTTTTGTGGCATGTTTATTTGCTGATTTCTAGGTAAAAAAGTGTCAATGTTATACTATCTAGTGTCTCTCAAAAAATTTGGATTTTTGAGTTGCCCCAATGTGTTCTTCCAATTTTGAGAGATTAGTTTTAAGTTTGGTGTATAAAGAGTCATGGTCTTTATGATTGGAGTGTTCAATTGGGGTAGACTGTGCCTCTTTAATAGCAGAGTCAATATCTTTAAGTTTATTTTGTACAAAATCAACAATTTATTGCATAGAGGTACATTCATACAGGCAACAGTAAGTTGTGTCTGACATTCTTGGGTGCAACTCCCATCGCACAGCACATGGACATTCCAACCATGTGCTGTGCAATGTGTGGGAGACCTCAGATCTGCATGATCTATTCTCATGCAAAACTCACATGATTATAGAGCATGCATGATTTTTCAGACTTGCAGAATCACTGCAGGAGAAAAATTGCCCATGTAAATGCATCGATTCCAAATGATGGGCTGTATTTTTGTTTTAGGTCGTACAATGCACAAAACTCACATGATTTTCTTGTCCGTATAACTGCACCCTAAGGGCTTATTCACACAAACGTATATCGGCCGCCGTTTTTACGGCTGCCCGATATACGCTACAATCTGATGCATTGGATTCCAATGCATCAGATCAGATGGACGTATTCCCACGGCGAAAAAGTGCCCGGCTGGCCAGTATAGTGCCGGGCGCTTTTACGCTGGGCAAGAAATATAGTCCTGGAACTATCTTTTCTGGCCGGAATATGGCCACTGGCATAGACTCCTATATGAGCCAATGACAGCTGCCGAAGGAGGGAGGTGGGAGGGAGTTTAGCAGTGTGACTGCTGAACTCCCTCTCTCTTCTCTCCTCCTCTCCGCCCCTTGCTGGCTGTTTGCAATGGGAGGGGTGGGACGGGGTCAGAGTTAGTTGCTAAGCTCTGCCCCTCTCACCACCTCCTATTGCTAGCTGCCTGCAAGGAACTAGAGGGAGTGGCAGCTTAGCACACTAGCTCCCGCCCCGTACGCCTCCTCCCCTTGCTGAGAGCCAATGAGGGGGAGGGAAGGGGGAAACAGCTTAGCAGAGCTAAACTGTCTCCTCCCCACCCAACAGCATTGCGGGCTCAGCATATATGCGCCGAGCCTGTACTGTCTGAACGGGCATACAAACGTTAGATTTGTGCGCCATTCGCGTGTTTTTACGTTGCCAGCAGGTTAACATAAAAACGCATACGACCATGTAAAAGAGCCCTAAGTCTAAGAGAGCATAATGATAGCATATTGTCCCATTCTGTGACGAATGCATCAGTGTATGGGAACGTAGGAGTTTTATGGATTCTAAGACCGTGAGGGATCATTCTTTTTCTGCTCTAAAGTGGTTGCAGCCCACCACACTCTGAGTTGTTGTGACATTTTTTCTTCCAAACTAAACATAATAGTTTTCGTATTTGTTGCAGAATTATTATTTGCAGGGGCTTTAGAAAATTATTCTTTATTCAGGCGTGTAGGAATAGTGAATTCTAAGAAGGAAGTAAATGCTGTAGATTGAGTAGACATAGTGGACCCTATATGATATATGAATAATAACAAATGGCACAGGAGGGAGCATGATATAGCACCGGCAAATATATATGATAGAATGCAAAAAAGATAAATATATAGCAGCTCAACATAATCGCACATCACAGGTGATAGTGGTGAATGTCCACATGAAGGTGCACAGAGAAGACGCTGTCCACATGTAACAAGAGATGGGAACTCCATCACAGAATAAAAGCAGGCTATTTTACTGTGATGTGGAATATGTAAGCATATAATAACATTGTATGGCCGAAAAAAGACAAATGTCCATCCAGTTCAGCCTATTACACCCCAATGTTGATCCACAGGAAGGCAAAAAAACCCCAATGAGGTAGAAGTCAATTTTCCTAATTTTAGGGGCAAAAATTTCTTCCTGACTCCAATCTGACAATTGGATCAACAACCCTTGATGTTATTATTGATTGTAACATATAATATTGTATCACTCAAGAAAGACCACCAGGCCCCTCTTGAACTCTTTTATCGAATTTGTCATCACCACGTCCTCAAAGTATTTATGTCCCACCATACAAACAGAACTTTTCATATAAATATTTTTATAAACTGACTAGTACTTATTTAGTTTATGTCATGAACAACGTGTCGGATGTACATCTCATAGGTTAAAAACCTGTATTGCATAAAAGGTGCTTTTTCTTCTACTGCTGCTACCAAAAACATATCAAGACATGCACTTTCCAGAATTTCCTGTCATTTTTTATATATGCATAAGTCTGTTGTTACAAATAACAGCCATTGAAAGGATCAGTTAATACATTAGAGGCAAAGTGTCAGAAATCGAACCGGGGACCCCCTGCATTACTATCTGCCTTGTTGCCGCAAACTCAGCCCCTGTGCTGACCCTGCCTCTGTTCCTAATTAGGCTTATTATAAAAGCCTGACCCTGCCACTGCACTAGTGTGTGATTATTGTGCTTTACAAGCCTTGATCTAGCTTCACTGCAATCTAAACTGAGACTTCCTGATACCGACTTCTGGCTTCCCTTCTGACAACACTATTCACCTTCTATATTTGTACCATGACATGAGACCTCCCGTTGCTGACCCCTGGCTCTTCCCTGACTTCTCTCTAGACCTGCAGCTGCTACTACTGAGGCTCCAACTTGGTGCCTGAACGCTACACAAAATTGACACAGAAAACTTCTATAGAGAAGCTTTCTGGATACTGCAACTAAGTACTCGATTTCCAACAGGATTAAATTTGTGTTCTGACTTAGTGTTTATATATTAGTGTTCAAAAATGTTCACTTTATTTACTTTGCACACTAATAATTTTGTGTATGCTAAAGGGGAGGTGTCACTGCCACATTGTTACCATGTCATTTCCTTCTGATACACCCGCACTCAGTTATTATTTTTATATTGTGATAAGGGCTCTTTCACATCGCCGGAGACGTTTATACGTGCGCCCGCCGGTACCGTAAAAACGCATGAACGGGCGCACAAATCTGTTCAGACGGCCCAGGCCTGGTGCATATACGCAAAGGCTGCAATGCCGTTGGGTAAGGAGAGACAGCTTACCTCTGCTAAGCTGTCTCCCCCTTCCCTCCCACCCCCAGCTCACTTCCTCTCTCCTCCCCTCTAGCTGTCCCACCCGCTCCCATTGCAAAAAGATGGAGGGGAGGAGAGAGGAGGAGAGAAGGGGAAGGGAGTTCAGCAGTCACATTGCTAAACTCCCTCCCACCTCCCTTCTGTGGCCACTGTCATTAGCTCCCATAGGAGTCTATGTAGTGGCTGATGTATTCAGGGCAGAAAGATAGTTCCTGACTATCTTTGCTGCCTGGCCTAAAAGCGCCCAGTGCTGTCTGTGTGATCTGATGCATTGGAATCCAGTGCATCAGATGGCAGCATATATTGGCCGATCATGAAAATGCTGGCCAATATATGCTTGTGTGAATAAGCCCTAAGGGTGAAGTCAAACGAACGTATATCGGCTCGGTTTTCACGCCGAGCCGATATACGTTGTCCTCGTGTGCAGGGGGGGAGTATGGAAGAGCCAGGAGCAGGAACTGAGCTCCCGCCCCCCTCTCTGCCTCCTCTCCGCCCCTCTGCACTATTTGCAATGGGGAGGGGCGGGCCGAGGGCAGGGCTAATTCTCGAAACTTAGCCCCGCCCTCGCCCCACCTCTTCCCATTGCAAATAGTGCAGAGGGGCGGAGAGGAGGCGGAGAGGGAGGCGGAGAGGGAGGCGGGAGCTCAGTTCCTGCTCCTGGCTCTTCCTTCCTCCCCCCCCCCCTGCACACGAGGACAACGTATATCGGCTCGGCGTAAAAAACCGAGCCGATATACGTTCGTGTGACTTCACCCTAAGGCTTACAGTTACTGAAACTCGACAGTGTGCATTGGCAATTTTATGGTTTCCCATCTCCTGTTACTATTAAATGGGGCTTAGTAATGTTCCAATGCGTAACTATATAACTCCCGTGTACTGGTGAGAAGTTAGTTCACAGATAAATAATTTTTTTTTCTCAACCCATTACCCAATGCCGACTATACTATAGTATCACCTGCATTGCCCCAATAGTGGCTCTGCGCATACCACTCAGTTAAAGCAAGCTCTGCACATGCAGTATGAATAGAATATATATTACAGATTAGTAATTTATTTACACAGTCAACATTAATTGTTTTACCTCCAACAATGAATACAACTTCCCTTTCCATATTCATCCCAATTGCAGAAGATTAGTTCATAATTTATATATTATAGGATTTGCCTTCATAAAGTCAGGCCCCTGAATCAGATTCAATTCAATATTCATGTTGTTCTTGTTTCAGCACATCATACTCATTACAGATTGTGTAATAAATCTTACATTTGTTGTATTTATCTGCAGTCATTTTTAATGCTGGTGCCATTAGTTAAGGCTTGTATTCATTAATTTAAATCAGCGCATTCAAGTTTAATTGATTAAATGCAAACCAGCTCTTCCCTAGGTATACATCATGCTTTTTATCAAGTGGCAGCTACATAAAGAAATCTGATTAGTGTTTGGGATTTAAAAAGCGGCGCACTAATCAAAATGTCTGCAATTCAAAAGGAAAAAAATGTATATTGTTAATTTTTTTCTGTAGAATTTTTTTCTCTCATACCTAGTTTTTTTAGTATACGCTCAAAGACAAACAACCAGAATGCATTGTAAAAATGATCTTGCAGTGTTTCCTGTGGTGCAATACAAGGACTTGGAATATGACATGAGATACCAGGGCCTGAAGACACAGGGGCATATTTTCAAATCCTTTATGCCAGTTTCTGCAGTAAAAAAGTTGCACATTTTTGTACATGAGGGCATTTGCATAAAAATTTGAGACTTTTTTCTTTCTGCGCTTGCCTCGCCACTTTTCTGGAAAGTGGGTAGGGCCTGTTGGGAGGGGGTGTGGCTGCCCCAGACTGACAGATAAAAAGTAGAATTTATTCCAGAAACTAGCGTGAATTGTACCAGAAATGTACACCAGTTTGGATCTGGCGAACATTTCTCTGAAAGTGCACAGAGGTTTAGTAGAAGTTATTTCAGGCCTAGAGAAATCAATGGAGCACAGACCGGTTGCTGCGTTTCAAAGAATTCTAAAAAATTTTCTGCAAACATAGACCTTTATGGAGAAGCTTTATGCCAAAGCTCTATACAGTTGTTTTGAAAAATAACGAGGCGACAAATGATAACAGGCATCACTGCCTAATATGTACATAGTCTCAACAGATAGCAAGTGTAGTCATGTGAAAATTACGACTCAACAGGCATTTCATGAGAAACTGATAAACAGTACATTTCCACACCAACTCAAGACATAACAACTAAGATATGCTTCATGAGAATTGATGTACTAGTGATGCTGGTTGCAAGCCCAGAGAATCCATATCTTGGCTTGCAAAAAAATAGGCTAAAGTTCATGAGATGGCTGACAGGAGAAGAGAAACTTCATAAAATGTCTGACAGGAAACAAGAATGGAGGACAGAACCTGGGTCCTAACATTTCCCCCATTTAAAACAGTTCATCTGAAGATTCTTGGTGACATTGCATTAAAGGTACATTCAAGGGTTCTATTCCACCCCTGCGGGGCTTGTCCTTTTATTTTTCTTCTGTTTTTCTTGCTCGATTCCCACCGTTACCAACTCTTCAGTGGTTGTTTTATCTCGTATACAGGTAGGCATTCTGAAGTCTCCTTGCTTGTCTCCGTACTTGGAAAAACCAAATGCTTAGCAAACATGAAATGACAAAAAAAATGACCACAGGGTAAAATAACAGATTGCATTATTATTACTGTTTAACGTGTGGTTAGGCTAAAGGTTTTATCAAGACTGTTCCCGGCGTGCCCAAAACACATCCCATACATAGAGATATTAAAAAAGGTATACATTGTATGCAGCAACACAACAATATACAAATGACCACTTTTTAGTACCGAAGTTGAGGTAGGTAGCATGCACTTCTGCCCATTGCATCCACCCCCTTATATGCCTTAGCTGCTGCGTTTCCTTAGCTGTTGGTAAACCAAAAAGGAGGAATGCAAAGACTACCGCAGTTATTCTGAACGCTATGAAGGATACAGTTTTAATTTTTCCTCTGGGGGTGTAGCTGTTTTCTTGCAATGTGAGGTGTATATCCAATTTGGCTGTCCGTACAGCTTCACTGAAATGCTGGTGGTGAGCAGAACCTGGTAGGGACCATCAAATCTGGGTTCCAGCACTCTCCTCACCTCCGGATGACAAGCCAATCTCCAGGCTGCAGGTTATGTGTACATTCAAAAGAATTAGGATCTGGAATAGGAGAGAAGACTTGGTTGTGTGTTACTTTCAGACGTTTGCTTAAGGACTGTACATACTCAGTCAATGTCCCAAACTGTGCTTGCAGTTGTTGAGGAAAGTACAGGCCAGGTCTTGGCACACTGCCAAACAAAATTTCCTAGTGAGACAATCCTGTCTTCCTATTATGTATGTACCTAACTGAGAAAAGGGCTAATGGAAGGCACTCAGTCCAAGGTTTGCCTGCTTCCTTCATTGCCTTTTGTATTTTTAATTTCAGGGTACTGTTCATACTTTCTACTTTCCCACTACTCTGTGGATGGTAGGGTGTGTGAAGGCCTTGGATACACCCAGAGCAGACCTTATATGTTGCATTATTTCACCTGTGAAGTGTGTACCCTTGTATGACTCAATCACTTCTGGTACCTCCTATCTGCAGATGACTTCATTTCTGAGCTTCTTTGTGGTTACTTGCAAGGTTGCCTTGGTAACAGAGTAGGCCTCAACCCAACCTAAAAAGATATCAACAACAGCAAGCACATAATTATACTTCCCAACAGGTGGGAGCTGAATGTAGTCAATTTGCAATCTCTGAAATGGGTAGAGTGGCCTAGGCAAGTGTTTTTGTGAAACTTTTACCTTCTGTCTTTGGTTGCTCATGGCACAGATCATGCAAGATTGAACAAATGATGCAACAGCTACAGAGAATCCAGGAGCCACCCATCCTTTCTCGAGAGTTAGTAGCATAGCTGCTTTTGATAGATACGTCTTTCTGTGCATCAGCTGGGCCATTGTGGGACACAAGGATCGTGGTAGGCAAGTTCTGTTGACTGTTTGCCATACACTGACCTGTTCTGTCGCTCTCATCTTAGTCCATTTATCCTTTTCTTCCTTGCTGGCTTGTGACTATAAAGTATTTGGCATATTAATGTCCAAATCATTGTCTCTGACTTTTGCTGTCAGTATCTTCTTTTCTTCTTTCTTCCCCAGCTTGACAGCCGCTGCCATTGCTGTGAAGTCTGCTAGGGCGTTGCCTCTTGCTTCTCTAGTCGGTTTTGGTGTGAGCTTTCACCTTGAGGAATACTACTTTTTCAGGTAGGAGTAGGGCTTCCATGAGACTCTGCACTGCTGCATCATTCTTAATTGTCTGTCCAGCTGAGGTAAGAAACTGTCTGGCCTTCCATATAGGGCAATAATCATGAGCTATGGCAAATGCATACCGAGAATCAGTTTAAATGTTAGCTGTCTTACCTTCTGCCACTCTACACACTTCAGTGAGGGCCTTTAATTCTGCTTCTTGTGCTGAGACATGCGGAGGCAGTGCCTCTGCTTTTAGGACATCATGTTGTGTGACCACTGCATATCTGGTATGGAATCGTCCATCCTCACCCTTGTACCTGGAACCATCTACAAAAAGCTCAAAATATGCATTGTCAAGAGGGGTTTCAGTAACTGTCTCAAAACCTTCAGTTTCTTGTTGCATCAATGCCAGACAATCATGCTGATGTTCTACTTCAAATACATCATAATCTTGCAGCAAAGAATAAAAAAAAACTGATATGAAATATCTAGATCATCTCCTACCCCACTTGAACCAGGGTACTTGAATGAAAGAAGAGTAGCCGGGTTCAAAGTAGTGCACCGCTAAAAAGAGGTGTTAGGGGGCATGAGAAGGGCACATTGTAGCCGGATTTGACATGCCAATGACAAATGCTTAGGTTGGACCAGCATAAGTATGCTCTGGATGTCATGAGGAGTGAGGACCACTAGGGGGTAGTCCAATACCAACTCCGAGGATTTGTCAACCATTGCTTGTACTGCTGCCCCCGCATGGACACATGAGGGGGCAACCCTGAGCCACTGGATCCAGACACATGGAGTAATATCCAAGTGGTTGTGGTCACCCTCTGTGTTTTTGTGTCAATACTGCTGTTGCATGGCCAGAAGGTTCACTGCAGAAGAGCGTGAAAGATAAAGTATAGTTAGAAATTCCCAAGGCTGGAGAGCTGAGAATAGAGAGTTTTAAAGTGGGGAATTTGTCAGTTGCTTCAGAGGTTAGAGAGAAGGGGGTGACTGAGAGACAGTCATAGAGTGGCTGCATGAGACATGAAGCAGAGCAGATCCATGGGCAGCAGTAGACCAGACTTAAAAAGATGCGGAGTTTGGCAACAGAGAAAGGTACAGGAATGACCTGGATAGTGGCCTTCCGTTCCTCTGTTAAATGTCTGGTTTCTTGAGCCAGGCAATGACCCAAGAAAACAACCTTTGTTCTGCAAAACTGAAGTTTTTCATTTGAGGCTTTGCAGCCGTTTTCTGCAAGGAAAATCAACAGTGAGATGGTGGCCTGTTGGCAGGCTTCCAAATCAGGTGCACATAGTAAAAGATCATCAACATATTGCAGAAGTACCACCCCAGGTGTGATATTGACTGGAGTGCCTGAGTGTACATGGTTGACGAGATTTGAGCTCCCTGTGGGAGAACCGTCCACGCATACTGTTTACCTTTAAAGGTGACTACCCACTACAACTTTTTTTCGCTGCGAAATTCGCTGCGTTTTTTCTCTACAGGGGTCTATGGGACTTGTAATGTTAAAATCGCGATCGCGCAAAATCACGATTTTGCAGTAAATTGCGATTTTGCGCGATTGTGATTTTAACATTGCAAGTCCCATAGACCCCTGTAGAAAAAAAAAAACGCTGCGAATTTCGCTGTGAAAAAAAACTGCAGTGGGTAGTCACCCTAAAGGTGAAGGCAAAAAGGTACTGTCAGTTCGGGTGGAGGAGCACACTGAAATACGCATTAGTTAAGTCCAACACTGTGAAGTATGTTGCAGTAGAGGGTGCCTGCGCCAGTAAGGTGTGGGGATTGGGCACCAAGATAGTGTCCAAAACCGTAACCTTGTTCACCTCGTGGAGGTTATGGACTAAGCGGTAGGTGCCCAGCTGACCTTTTTGTGTCTTTTTCTTAACTGGAAAAAGAGGGGTGTTTGCTGGAGAGCATATTTCTCTCAAAGCCCCCATTCGATCCAAATTTACCACTTGTCCCCTAATAGCATTTCTTGTGGGAAACTTAGGGGTTACTGTTTGACTTGTGGGGGGGTGTATATCCTGGTTTCAGCTATACCATCATAGGGGGTACATTCAACTTCCCTATGTTTGCCTTTTTAGGTGGCCCACAATTCGTCAGGAACAGCAGAAAGCTGAGTTTCTTCAGTGGCTGTCAGGACAAACACATGAGCCGGCTCCACTAAGAGAACACTTAGTTTGCAAAATTCTTCTGAACTGGCACCTGAGGTCTCAACCTGTACCGATCCATCTGGTGAGAATTTGATGGATGTGGATAAGATGTCAGAGCAGAGAACAGAGATGGGAATGTCATCGCTGACCAGCAGCTTAGCCATTACCGTTTGACCCCTAAATTTGAGTGAAAGGGGTTTGGTTTCTTGTAATGCAACAGGCTTCCCTCCCAACCCCACTACTGATTGTGTACTCTGTTGTCTATGGGGTGGAGGTACAAGGTGCCCCAGTATAATGGACATGGCAGCCCCCGTATCTATAAGAAATGGAATCTTATGATGTAAAACTTCCTCCTTCATGTGGACCGCTGTACCTTTAGTTTCTTTTGCTTCTGTCATGCTTGAAATCACCTGGTTTACCACAAAAATGACATTTAAAATTGTGTTGTTTGGGTCTACCCCCTCCTTGGGCTACCATGATGTTTTTGGTAGGGGCAGATTTTCCTGATTTTTCATTTAGTTCTATCCCCTTTGCTGCTTGTAATAAGGCTGAGGGGGGGGCTTTGTCTACATTCAGGTTTGTAATCCTGAAATTTCTTTCTGATGTAGGGTTTCAGTCCGTCCACAAATGCCATAGCTGACATTGCATCTCCCATCTCTCCCTCACCATTGTATCCCAAGTCAGCCCACCTGGTCAATAGTCTGGAGTAGAAACATTCTACTTCTTCACCCTTGTTCTGTACTATATTTCTTCTTTGCCCAATGTAGCAGTCCAGTATTATAATACTCTCCGCATGCAGCCTGTCTTCCATCTACATGGTAATTTCCACAATTGTCCTCTACGTGCTGATTTATAAGACCCCCTGATGCTTCCCCAGCCTTAAGGGTGACTAACGGGGCCAGATCTGCCCAGGTGGCATTATATGTACTTTGTATCTAAACTATCTGCCTGTCGAAAGGCATAGGTGTAGATATCGGATCTGGGAGTTGCTGTATTAGGGACATATGTTCTTGCGAGGTCCAAGGTCTATACTTAGCCAGTGCCAGAGTCTGTGGCGCCTGTTGGGTAACCCTGGAGGAACTAACCCCAATGATATGTTGCCGGGTTCCAAATTAGTAGAAGTTATTTCAGGCCTGGAGAAGTCAGTGATGCACAGACAGGTTGCTGCGTTTCAAAGAGTTCTAAAATTTATTCTACAAACATAGACCTTTATGGAGAGAGAAATGGAGTGGCTTTATGCCAAAGCTGTATACAGTTGTTTTGAGAAATAGCAAGGTGACAAATAATAACAGGCATAGCTGCAAAATACGTACATAGTCTGAACAGATAGCAAGTGTAATCATGTGAAACTTTCGACTCAACAAGCATTTCATGAGAAACTGATAAACAGTACATTTCCACACCAACTCAAGACATAACAACTAAGATATGCTTCATGAGAATTGCTGTGCTGGAGATGCTAGCCCATAAAATCCATATCTTGGCTTGCAAAAAGAATAGGCTAAAGTTCATGAGATGGCTGACAGGAGATGAGAAAGGTAATGTTTATAAGATGGCTGGCAGGAGACAAGAATGGAGGACAGAACCTGGATCTTAACACCTGCCAATCAGCCGTTTACTGTTACAGTGTGATTGAGCTAATTTCTGCAGGAAGCAGTCAACTCAGTTCCAACTGCAATGACCTAGCTTGGTATTACGGCCAAGTTCCTATTGAAGATGACTTCTGCATCTTAGCAAAGACAGATTTATGCAAAAGATAATGCTTCAAAATATACCAATTTTTATTAATAGCGTTGGCACGAAGTAACAAAATGCTTCATCCACAATGGAGCTTCAAAAAGCGTTTTAAGTGATTTATTATGTATGTCAAGCAAAGTATGCCGTTACTGACAGATAAAAACATCTCCACATTTTATAGAAATGTTACTTCAAAGTTATGAATTATTGATTACTTTTCTCCACTATTGATGACCAATCTACTATTGATGACTTATCCTTATGATAGGCCATCAATAATTTACAACAAGACAGCATTTTTATTACACCAGCATGTGCAGCAGCACAAATATCCCACACAATCTTGTTTTCTATAACATGTCAGTACAAGAGCGTGTTCACATTTGCATAAGAGCACTGGCATACTGCTAGGGGTCACAGGGATCGCAATTGCAACCAGGCCCCCACAATACATGACCAGCTCTTGTCATGTAAGCTGTGTTGCTGTGCCGACCACAGGTACTACATGCTGATTTCATCAGTACACTACAGGGGTAAGTCGAGCTGGAAGTCATAGTCAATTATAATAGGGGCAATTGGGATGACCGCCTTGGGCCCGAGGCTCAAGGGGGCCCTTGGCCATCCCAATCGCCCCTATTGTAAGCTGCTATCACTACTAGGGCTGCAATGGGGGAGCCTATTACTACAGGGGCTGTAATAGAGGTCACTCTTACTACTGGGGTCAATATAGGGGTCACTTTTACTATTGGGGCAAATATAGGGGTCACTATTACTACTGGGGCCAATATAGGGGATGCTATTACTACTGGGACCATTGTGGGGGACGCTATTACTACTGGGGCAGCAATAGGCATCACTTTTACTACTGGGGCTAATATAGGAGATGCTTTTACTACCGGGGTCAATATAAGGGATGCTATTACAACTGGGGTCAAAATAGGGGAGGCTATTACTATTGGCGCCACGAATATAGGGGATCACTATTACTACTGGGGCCACAATAGGGGTAACTATGACTACTGGGACCAATATAGGGGATTCTATTACTACTGGGGCCAATATAGGGGACACTATTAAAATATCTGCACAAAATCCGTGTGGATATTGATATGTGGATTTAATTCTGCAGCATGTTAATTGTAAATATTATGTATATCAATAGCCCATCCAATGTTCCAGCATTCCTCTCTGTGTTTATTTTTAAATGGCTATGTCCTTTTTATAATGAAAGAGGTAAAAATTATATGTTGTGATAAGCTACACCCCTAACCCCTCCCCTGAACACACCTTGGGGTGCCACGGGAAACTTTTGCTTCAAAAAGGGCTCTATGGCTGATCAGTCACCTATGGCTCTAGGACTCTATGTGATCAGTCACCTGGACTCTGTGTCCATAAGTGAGTTACATGCCCCACCCCTGATCACATGATCCTTCATCCCTGTGTAGATAACGGGCAGACTGCAATCCCTACAAACCTCTGCGGCTTTAGTTGCTATGGAATACTAACAACCACCTGTCTGTAAGTGAGTTACTGTGTGGGTTACATGTTAAGATGCCACCATCATGTGATTGGTCACCTGTGTGGGAGGAGTCCGGGGTTACGTGACCAGGGGGTGATCAGTGTGTGTTGGACTCTGCTGTGCTGGTTGTGATCCCTGTTCAGGGGGTGAAAAATGTATGCAGCAGAGTTGTATGTGTGTGACGTGCATGTAGCAGAGCTGTGTGGAGCATTGTACAACCAGAAACACTGGTGCTATAATTTCAAAATAATTACTAGTAATTATATATGTGCTACTAGTATAAGCAATACATCCTTGTATGTAATGATATTGACTATGCTGGTATATCATTATATACAGGAGATGTGTAACATATAGCAACTGTCCTATGTCACTATGTACAGGAGATACCCAGGTTACACCAGCATGCTCCATATCACTATATACAGGGAAATGGGAATACCATTTTTTTTCTCTATTCGGGAAGCAAGAAAGAGAAATCCTGTCTGTTCGAGCATCAGATACAAACTGTACGATCGATTGGCATAAAATTTAGCACACAGTATAATCTCGACCCGGAGAAGGTGATAGGCTAAAAAAAATTCAAAAATTTTGTAGTCTTGGCAACCTTATTTGCATTTTCTTGCTTTTGATTGATTCGGGGGCTTGCAGGGGGCGGCGAGAGAGAGCGGGGAGGAACAGGGAGGAGATCTCTCTCTCTCCCCCTGCTCCCCCATGCTCACTCCCGCAACTCACCGCTCACCCCTGCCGGCCCCTGAATCTTTTGGCACGAGAGGGCATGTATTAGAAAATGGCAATACTCGCTCGAGTAATTTGCCTTGGCGAGTACGCTCGCTCATCTCTAATAACAAACAATGACGGTGCAGCTTTCATTTTACCTTAGCAGAATAACAAATGAAAGCTGAGCTATGATTGGTTGCTATTGGCAACAAAAAATGCCAAATTTAACTAGAATCGGACCAGAACTGGGGATTTGTATATGACAAAAACAAATAGATTTTGTGTTTTTAGATATAAAATGCCAAGCAGTGAAGGACCTGTTTGGGCAGAAGGACAACAGCCACACTAAAAGTAGCATCCGTTCAGGTAGCTGCAGCGCCGGAGCAAACTAACGCACGACTCGAGAATCAACGTGCCGCCGCTCAAATAGCTTAGTTGCCAAAGCAAACTGACAGACGACTTGAGAATCAATGTCGGGATCATTGAATTTGTCTATTTTAAGTTAATACATTAGCATAGCATTAATCAGGATCGGTGCTTCCACGTATTTATGCGTACGTTCTGATATCATCTCTTCCTACTTAAAATGTCAGGTTTTGTATTGCACACGTTCTGTATCAGGTACCCGGGCTAGTTTACTATAATAGGGTCCATTCGCTTTCTGCCCAGCTGCCCGGCTTTTGGATGTTAGTAAAAGCACCGCATGCATCACCTTTCTTTGCAGTATTTTGTGACAGATCTGCGACTGAACCTCCGGCCTGAGGATCCAGCATAGATATGAAACCGTCTTTACACCAGCAGGTCAATATCACTGTATACAGAAGATGTATATACTTCTCCCTGTATAGTGACATCAACCATGTATATAGTGATCTGGACCATGCTGGTATAACCTGGGTATCTACTGTTATAGGATTTTACACTTTACACACAATCAAAAAATGCATCAAAAACCTGCATGTGGTTTTAAAAAAAGCGCATGAATTTTTTAAAATCCACATGCGGTTTTTAATAGTTAGAGATGAGCGAACCTACTCGTTTTGAGTAATTACTCGATCGAGCACCGCGATTTTCGAGTACTTCCGTACTCGGGTGAAAAGATTCGGGGGACGCCGGGGGGGCGGGGGGAGGCGTGGCGGAGCGGGGGGTAGCAGCGGGGAACAGGGGGGAGCCCTCTCCCTCTCCCCCCCACTCCCCGCTGCAACCCCCCACTCACCCACAGAGCCCCCCGAAACTTTTCGCCCGAGTACGGAAGTACTCAAAAATCGCGGCGCTCGGGCGAAAAAGGGGCGTGGCAGAGTACGCTCGCTCATCTCTATTAATAATGTATGCAGTTTATTAAAAGCGTTTGTGGCTTTTGAATACAGAATGAAGTTTTTTAATGTGTCTTTTTTTAAGATGTGGTTCAAAAATGAAACAAAAAACATGAACACAGCCCAATGCCAGGCTCACTCATGGGTCATGCAGCTTTTACCACTGTGGAGCCGCCGGTGAACAGCCCTATCACCGTGTATGGCTGCAAAATTGTACTGCACATGACAGCGTACCTCACGCACGCTATTATACAATGTCCACCCGTTTTTGTTTGTTTACATTTCCTGCATCGTCGCTTCACAACAGCACATATACACACTGTCCATATGCAATTTAATTACATAGTGGTGGAGTTGATTATCCATCAATAGAGAATAGTGGGCTCTCTCACGCATAAGATAGAACATGATGCATTTTTTTTGTGCTCACATATTACCCAATTCCTTTTTGCAAATGTGAGCAGAACTGCGTATGGCAATATATTTGATTGCCAGTGAATTACCATGTATCGAATGCACGTACAATGCACGCGTAATACGCGTTAATCATATGCTCATGTGAGCTCGGCCTAAGGAGCTACAAACATATTTTCACATAGTCCAGGAAATAAGTCATGTTCAAAAAGCTTATGCAAAGGAGCTAGATTATGTATTCGTCTTGCCCCTGTATGCTGCACAGTGTAGTCACAGGTTCGGGGAAGAAAGGGGCCCGAGCTAAAATTTTAGCACCCAGACCCTTGAGCCTTTAGTTATGCCCCTGCATAAGAGGTTTTGTTCAGAGTCTCTGTCGTAGATTCTGTTAATTTACCAGATACAGTTTTGTATACTGGACGATGCTGCTATCTCTCTTGCTCATTCCCAAAGAATGCTGCATCTTCTAAAATGTGTCACATGTTTCTATCTGTTCCTATTCTCGAGAAAGAAAATTCGGAGACCTTAGAACTTGAAGCACCTTGTAGGATGCTACAAACTTACCGTATGTTCCTCAAGATCTTCTATAAGACAAAGTGGCTTTGAGTCCTTCTAAATGCGAAAGCCTTCATTACCTAAACAGCCTTTATGAATCCTGTATTCCCATCTTTTGCCTACTGTAATGTTAAACCCTAGGAAAATATCTGTGGTTGTCTAATAATTATAATCTATGGTTGAGAACCGATGTTATATATTTCTTTCATTTGACAGTCGATTGCAAAGAGCCTGTTCCATCCTGAAGATGAATTCTGTATCTTCCCAAAGATAGATTTAAGCAAAAGATAATGCTTCAAAATATACCAATTTTTATTAATAACGTTGGCACGAAGTAACAAAATGCTTCATCCACGATGGAGCTTCAATAAGTGTTTTAAGTGATTTATTATGTGTGTCAAGCAAAGTATGCCGTTACTGACAGACAGATAAAAACATTTCCACATTTTATAGAAATGCTATTACAAAGCTATGAATTATTGATTACTTTTCTCTTGCAACTGACGTTATAAACAATCTAAGAAATATAACAGACAAATGCTATTGTGCACCATCGTGAGCTATTACTTTACAAAGCGAAAATCAAAAGAACAATTCACATCTCTGGTGTTAAACTAAAGACCAAAGTAAAATACCAAGAAAGTACTTTGTCTCATGTATACCCAAGATGGACAGCAAAACTAGCAGAAACCCAAAAGGGAGGGGGAATCTCAACTCCAATAAAATCTGCCCACCGCTCAGAATAGGTTTTGGACCAAAGAACTTCAATACAGCAATCCAAGAATGAATGAAGAAGTGGCAGCAGTTGCGGATGCAAATGAAAGGCAAACATTTATTCCTCAATAAAAACTAAGGAAACAACGTTTCGACCAACAAATGGTCTTCTTCAAGGCTTGAAAAAAAGATAATTTGTAGGTCGAAATGTTCTTTCCTTAGTTTTTATGGAGGAATACTTTTTTGCCTTGTATTTGCATTCGCAACTGCTGCCACTCGTTCATTCATTCTTGAATTGCTGTACTCTGTCTCATGGTCAGACTCGTGCAACAAAGAGCCAGAAGATTGCTATTGCAAGGAAAGGCCGATGAGTGGAGGTTGAGCCTTCCAGCAGGTTGGGACATAGGGTATTTACCTGTAGAGAACTCTTTAGCAAGGCCATGGAGTCAAAAGCAACTGGAACAGGTGCAGTTCTATAGCAAGCCTGATCTTAAGCACAAATGGATCTGACATCTCCTGCCACTCCCCTTGTCACCGGTAAGATGCCTCATCACAGGGTTGTTAGTAGGCTGATAAAAGTTTTCTACAATCACTGGTCTGAAACACCATTTGGCATAGAACTAAACTTTATTAACAAAACAAGTTAATAACTCTCCCTCACTTCAAGGATGGAATAGCTTAGCAAAATCTTACAGCGGAATTTGATCCTGTGCCCAGCCAGTGTCCACGCGTATCTGCTTTCTGACATTTTCTCTGTACTGAGGATAGTCGGAAAGCGAGCCATTGGACATGTGCAGTACAGATGTTTTTTAAAACCTCTGCTTTTCCCGTGTTATCGCCACAATGTCATTGCAGAAGGGCCACGGATCAAACAGCTTTCATTGACTTAAAAAATAGAACATGCTGAAATTTTTCTTCTACAAGCGGAAAATCGCAATTAATTTCCACTCATGTAAAGCAGGGATCCTCAACCACCGGTCCGCGGACCATGACCGAGCCATTGGGTTTTTTTTGCCAGTCCACGGTACTGACGTCGGACGCTCACCACGTTAGTGGTGAATACTAGCAGGGGCCGTGGCTCCCCAGCCGATATTCACTAAGCAGCACTACTAGCGGCGCTAATCCTGGTGCACACTGTGATCCTCCTCCCCCCTCCCCTGATGTCTCCTACTTGGTTCCGCGAGAGCAGGGGTAGGACGCATCCAGCAGCACACTGACGTGACAGTGCGCACCGGGATCAGCACCTCTAGCAGTGCCGTGCAGAGGAGTAGTAGCGCTTGCACGAGGAGGAAAGGGGAAATATATGGGTGTCAGGGGAGGTGCTATTACTACTGGGGCTGATATAGGGGATACTATTAATAATAGTGTCCGCTATATTGGCCCCAGTAGTAATAGTATTACTACTGAAGCCACTGAAACCCTACTCCCATATAACCAAAGCCCCGCTCCTGACCCACCCCCTCCTCACCCTGCCGGGTCATGGAAAAATGGTCTTGCTTGAAGCCGATCCCTGGTGCAAAAAAGGTTGGGGACCACTGGTATAGGAGAAAAGGTGATTTTTAATAGCATGTTTATGTTTTTGCTGTGGAATCCGTGGGCGGACGCCCACTCAGAATTCTGCAATGCAAATCCGCCCGAGTGCAAGGCCAGCTGACCAAAGGTATTCTGCTGGTGTCAAGCATTACATGTAAATAGAGTCCTCAACCCCATGTCAATCATGTGGTAAGAGGAGGACTTTCATGCAATTTTCATAGAAATTATCCAAATTAGCTATCACTCATGGCTTTGTCTGAAGTTTCAGCTTCCTTCTAAGGCAATGTCACACCCGTGTAATAGAAGTGAGAAATGGCTCCATGACAGCAGCCTGGTACAGGTTACATCTGACACACTGTCCTTGGCAGCTTTTCCTAGCTTTGGTAACACCCCTCTAATGCTATTGGCACCAAAACTTTGTTTTATATGAGGACCAGTTTCACAACTCCCATGAGACCAGGACCTAGAACAATAAAAAACACATACTACTAAATCCTTGGAGGTCGCAATTAACTGTATCATATATATATAAATGAATGTATGTCCGTCTGTCTGTCTGTTATGCATTACTACACTATTCATCCAATCGCCATGAAACTTTGCTAAGTTGCTGAGTACACTCCTGGGAAGATTATAGGCATAGTATAACTATCCTACGGCATCGTCGACAGTTATGCCCCCCCCAGACAAAGATCGTTCGATTTCCATCTCAAGCACAAAAGCAAAAGGCATTACGAGCAACGGGATGAGTGTTCAACTACAAAATGATACATCCGCCGAACGTTTCGCAAGACAATTGCTGGATATTGAGAATGCTGAGGTAAAATGAAAGCTGTGCTGTGATTGGTTGCTATATATTATACTGCTGAGGTAACATGAAAGCTGTACTGTGATTGGTGGCTACTTCTTATACTACTGAGGTTGCATGAAAGCTGTGCTGCGATTCGTTGTTATATATTATACCACTGAGGTAACATGAAAGCTGCGCTGTGATTGGTTGCTATATATTATACCACTAAGGTAACATGAAAGCTGCGCTGTGATTGGTTGCTATATATAATACCGCAGAGGTAACATGAAAGCTGCGCTGTGATTGGTTGCTATTCCTTATACTGCTGAGGTAACATGAAAGCTGTGCTGTGATTGGTGGCTACTTCTTATACTACTGAGATTGCATGAAAGCTGTGCTGTGATTGGTTGCTATTTCTTATACTGCTGAGGTAACATGAAAGCTGTGCTGCGATTCGTTGTTATATATTATACCACTAAGGTAACATGAAAGCTGCACTGTGATTGGTTGTTATATATTATACTATTGAGGTAACATGAAAGCTGTGCTGTGATTGGTTGCTATTTCCTATAGTGCTGAGGTAAAATGAAAGCTGCACTGTGATTGGTTGTTATATATAATACTGCTGAGGTAACATGAAACCTGTACTGTGATTGGTTGTTATTTCTAATACGGCTGAGGGAACATAAAAGCTGTGCTGTGATTGGTTGTTCTTTCTTATACTGCTGAGGGAACATGAAACCTGTGCTGTGATTGGTTGTTCTTCCTTATACTGCTGAGGTAACATGAAAGCTGCGCTGTGATTGGTTGCTATTTCTTATACTGCTGAGGTAACATAAAACCTGCGCTGTGATTGGTTGCTATTTCTTATACTGCTGAGGTAACATGAAAGCTGCGCTGTGATTGGTTGCTATTTCTTATACTGCTGAGGTAACATGAAAGCTGCGCTGTGATTGGTTGCTATTTCTTATACTGCTGAGGTAACATGAAAGCTGCGCTGTGACTGGTTGCTATTTCTTATACTGCTGAGGTAACATGAAAGCTGCGCTGTGATTGGTTGCTATTTCTTATACTGCTGAGGTAAAATGAAAACTGTGATGTGATTGGTTAATATTTCTTATACTGCTGATGTAACATAAAACCTGTGCTGTGATTGGTTGCTATTTCCTATAGTGATGAGGTAACATGAAAGTTTCACAGTGATTGGTTGCTACTTTTTATACTACTGAGGTAACATGAAAGCTGCGATGTGATTGGTTGCTATTTCTTATACTGCTGAGGTAACATGAAACCTGTGCTGTGATTGGTTGCTATTTCCTATAGTGATGAGGTAACATGAAAGTTTCACAGTGATTGGTTGCTACTTTTTATACTACTGAGGTAACATGAAAGCTGTGCTGTAATTGGTTATTTCTTATACTACTAAGGTGAAATGAAAGCTGTGCTGTGATTGGTTGCTATTTCTTATACTGCTGAGGTAACATGAAAGCTGTGCTGTGATTGGTTCCTATTTCTTATACTGCTGAGGTAAAATGAAGGCTGCACTGTGATTGGTTGCTATTTCTTATACTACTGAGGTAACATGAAAGCTGCACTGTGATTGGTTGCTATTTCTTATACTATTGAGGTAACATGAAAGCTGCACTGTGATTGGTTGCTATTTCTTATACTGCTGAGGTAAAATGAAAGCTGCGCTGTCATTGGTTGCTATTCCTTATATGGCTGAGGGAACATAAAAGCTGTGCTGTGATTGGTTGCTATTTCTTATACTGCTCAGGTCACATGAAAGCTGCGCTGTGATTGGATGCTATTTCTTATACTGCTGAGGTAACATGAAAGCTGCAATGTGATTGGTTGCTATTTCTTATACTGCTGAGGTAACATGAAAGCTGAGCTGTGATTGGTTGCTATTTCCTATAGTGATGAGGTAACATGAAAGTTTCACTGTGATTGGTTGCTACTTTTTATACTACTGAGGTAACATGAAAGCTGTGCTGTAATTGGTTATTTCTTATACTACTAAGGTGAAATGAAAGCTGTGCTGTGATTGGTTGCTATTTCTTATACTGCTGAGGTAACATGAAAGCTGTGCTGTGATTGGTTGTTATATATAATACTGCTGAGGTAACATGAAACCTGAACTGTGATTGGTTGTTATTTCTTATACAGCTGAGGGAACATAAAAGCTGTGCTGTGATTGGTTGTTCTTTCTTATACTGCTGAGGTAACATGAAAGCTTTGCTGTGATTGGTTGTTCTTCCTTACACTACTGAGGTAACATGAAAGCTGTGCGGTGATTTTTTGCTATTTCTTATATTGCTCGGATCAAATGAAAGCTGTGCTGAATTGGTTGCTATTTCTTATACTGCTCAGGTCACATGAAAGCTGCGCTGTGATTGGTTGCTATTCCTTATACTGCTGAGGTAAAAAAAAAAGCTGCACTGTGATTGGTTGCTTTTTCTTATACTGCTCAGGTCACATGACAGCTGTGCGGTGATTGGTTGCTATTTCTTACACTACCGAGGTAACATGAAAGCTGCACTGTGATTGGTTCCTATTTCTTATACTGCTGAGGTAAAATGAAGGCTGCACTGTGATTGGTTGCTATTTCTTATACCGCTTAGGTCACATGAAAGCTGCACTGTGATTGGTTGCTATTTCTTACACTATTGAGGTAACATGAAAGCTGCACAGTGATTGGTTGCTATTTCTTATACTGCTGAGGTAAAATGAAAACTGTGCTGTGATTGGTTGATATTTCTTTTACTGCTGAGGTTACATGAAAGCTGCGCTGTGATTGGTTGCTATTACTTATATGGCTGAGGGAACATAAAAGCTGTGCTGTGATTGGTTGCTATTTCTTATACTGCTGAGGTACCATGAAAGCTGCAATGTGATTGGTTGCTATTTCTTATACTGCTGATGTAACATAAAACCTGTGCTGTGATTGGTTGCTATTTCCTATAGTGATGAGGTGACATGAAAGTTTCACTGTGATTGGTTGCTACTTTTTATACTACCGAGGTAACATGAAAGCTGTGCTGTAATTGGTTATTTCTTATACTACTAAGGTGAAATGAAAGCAGTGCTGTGATTGGTTGCTATTTCTTATACTGCTGAGGTAACATGAAACCTGAACTGTGATTGGTTGTTATTTCTTATACAGCTGAGGGAACATAAAAGCTGTGCTGTGATTGGTTGTTCTTCCTTATACTGTTGAGGTAACATGAAAGCTGCACTGTGATTGGTTGATTTTTCTTATACTGCTTAGGTAACATGAAAGCTGCGCTGTGATTGGTTCCTATTTCTTATACTGCTGAGGTAAAATGAAGGCTGCACTGTGATTGGTTGCTATTTCTTATACCGCTTAGGTCACATGAAAGTTGTGCGGTGATTGGTTGCTATTTCTTATACTACTGGGGTAACATGAAAGCTGCACTGTGATTGGTTGCTATTTCTTACACTATTGAGGTAACATGAAAGCTGCACTGTGATTGGTTGCTATTTCCTTTACTGCTGAGGTAAAATGAAAACTGTGCTGTGCTTGGTTGATATTTCTTATACTGCTGAGGTAACATGAAAGCTGTGCTGTGATTGGTTGCTATTCCTTATATGGCTGAGGGAACATAAAAGCTGTGCTGTGATTGGTTGCTATTTCTTATACTGCTCAGGCCACATGAAAGCTGCGCTGTGATTGGATGCTATTTCTTATACTGCTGAGGTACCATGAAAGCTGCGATGTGATTGGTTGCTATTTCTCATACTGCTGATGTAACATAAAACCTGTGCTGTGATTGGTTGCTATTTCCTATAGTGATGAGGTAACATGAAAGTTTCACTGTGATTGGTTGCTACTTTTTATACTACTGAAGTTACATGAAAGCTGTGCTGTAATTGGTTATTTCTTATACTACTAAGGTGAAATGAAAGCTGTGCTGTGATTGGTTGCTATTTCTTATAGTGCTGAGGTAACATGAAAGCTGTGCTGTGATTGCTTGTTATATATAATACTGCTGAGGTAACATGAAACATGAACTGTGATTGGTTGTTATTTCTTATACAGCTGAGGAAACATAAAAGCTTGCTGTGATTGGTTGTTCTTTCTTATACTGCTGAGGTAACATGAAAGCTGTGCTGTGATTGGTTGTTCTTCCTTATACTGCTGAGGTAACATGAAAGCTGTGCGGTGATTTTTTGCTATTTCTTATACTGCTCAGAGCACATAAAAGCTGTGCTGAATTGGTTGCTATTTCTTATACTGCTCCGGTCACATAAAAGCTGTGCTGTGATTGGTTGCTATTCCTTATACTGCTGAGGATAAAATAAAAGCTGCACTGTGATTGGTTGCTATTTCTTATACTGCTTAGGTCACCTGACAGCTGTGCGGTGATTGGTTGCTATTTCTTACACTACCGAGGTAACATGAAAGCTGCACTGTGATTGGTAGCTTTTTCTTATACTGCTTAGGTAACATGAAAGCTGCGCTGTGATTGGTTTCTATTTCTTATACTGCTGAGGTAAAATGAAGGCTGCACTGTGATTGGTTGCTATTAGAGATGAGCGAACGTACTCGTTCGAGTATTAGCGTGTTCGAGATGCTCGTTACTAGAGGCGAGCACCACGCGTTATTCGAGTTACTTTCACTTTCATCTCTGAGACGTTAGCGCGCTTTTCTGGCCAATAGAAAGACAGGGAAGGCATTACAACTTCCCCCTGCGACGTTCAAGCCCTATACCACCCCCCTGCAGTGAGTGGCTGGCGAGATCAGGTGTCACCCGAGTATATAAATCGGCCCCTCCCGCGGCTCGCCACAGATGCATTCTGACAGAGATCAGGGAAAGTGCTGCTGATGCCGGAGCTGCTATAGGGAGAGCGTTAGGAGTGATTTTAGGCTTCAAGAACCCCAACGGTCCTTCTTAGGGCCACATCTGACCGTGTGCAGTACTGTTAAGTCTGCTTTTAGCAGTGTTGCACAATTTTTTGGCAGGAAAAGAGATATACAGGCTATATAGGCAGTGGGCTTTTTCAAAAAAATTGGGGAAAAATACAATATTTGGGCTGCCTGTGACCGTGTTCAGTTTACTGCGTGTCTGCTGGGGGTAGTAGTCCTAATTAATACGCAGCTAAGCGTTACAGCAGGCTTGCACAAAATTGTTTCCTGGCTCTGCTGTCTCCGTTACATCACCGCCGTCATCCCGCCAGAGGGAAACAGTATACATAATATTATACGCTGCCTACAGTATCTGTCTGCTGGGGGTAGTAGTCCAAATTAATACGCAGCTAAGCGTTTCAGCAGGCTTGCGCAAAATTGTTTCCTGGCTCTGCTGTCTCCGTTACATCACCGCAGTCATCCCGCCAGAGAGAAACAGTATACATAATATTATACGCTGCCTACAGTATCTGTCTGCTGGGGGTAGTAGTACAAATTAATACGCAGCTAAGCGTTTCAGCAGGCTTGCGCAAAATTGTTTCCTGGCTCTGCTGTCTCTGTTACATCACCGCCGTCATCCCGCCAGAGGGAAACAGTATACATAATATTATACACTGCCTACAGTATCTGTTTGCTGGGGGTAGTAGTCCTAATTAATACGCAGCTAAGCGTTACAGCAGGCTTGCACAAAATTGTTTCCTGGCTCTGCTGTCTCCGTTACATCACCGCCGTCATCCCGCCAGAGGGAAACAGTATACATAATATTATACACTGCCTACAGTATCTGTCTGCTGGGGGTAGTAGTCCAAATTAATACGCAGCTAAGCGTTTCAGCAGGCTTGCGCAAAATTGTTTCCTGGCTCTGCTGTCTTCGTTACATCACCGCCGTCATCCCGCCAGAGGGAAACAGTATACATAATATTATACGCTGCCTACAGTATCCGTCTGCTGTATCAACTTAGCATTTAAAAAAAATAGAAGCAAAATACTTAACTGGCCTTTGGCCACTTGACTGCTTCTGCGCTGTGAATTCCACTAGCTCAGTCATACGCACCTACGTCTCACTACAGGCGTGCACAAAATTGTTTCCTGGCTCTGCTGTGCGTTCCGTAAGGGAAGTCAGCCTCCAACCACAGGCCAATAAGCGGCACATTTAATTACAGCGTTCTGTTTCTGCACTACTGGTAATACAGCATGCTGAGGGGTAGGGGTAGGCCTAGAGGACGTGGACACGGGTGAGGACACGGAGGCCCAAGTCAGGGTGTGGGCACAGGCCGAGCTTCTGATCCAGGTGTATCGCAGCCGACTGCTGCGGAATTAGGAGAGAGGCACGTTTCTGGCGTCCCCACATTCATCTCACAATTAATGGGTCCACGCGGTAGACCTTTATTAGAAAATGAGCAGTGTGAGCAGGTCCTGTCGTGGATGGCAGAAAGTTCATCCAGCAATCTATCGTCCACCCAGAATTCTGCGCCGTCCACTGCTGCAACTCTGAATCCCCTGGCTGCTGCTCCTCCTTCCTCCCAGCCTCCTCACTCCATTACAATGACACATTCTGAGGAGCAGGCAGACTCCCAGGAACTGTTCTCGGGCCCCTGCCCAGAATGGGCAGCAATGGTTCCGAATCCTCTCCCACTGGAGGAGTTTGTCGTGACCGATGCCCACGCTTTGGAAAGTTCCCGGGGTTCGGGGGATGAGGCTGGGGACTTCCGGCAACTGTCTCAAGAGCTTTCAGTGGGTGAGGAGGACGATGACGATGAGACACAGTTGTCTATCACTCAGGTAGTAGTAATTGGAGTAAGTCCGAGGGAGGAGCGCACAGAGGATTCGGAGGAAGAGCAGCAGGACGATGAGGTGACTGACCCCACCTGGTTTGCTACGCCTACTGAGGACAGGTCTTCAGAGGGGGAGGCAAGTGCAGCAGCAGGGCAGGTTGGAAGAGGCAGTGTGGTGGCCAGGGGTAGAGGCAGGGCCAGACCGAATAATCAACCAACTGTTTCCCAAAGCGCCCCCTCACGCCATGCCACCCTGCAGAGGCCAAGGTGCTCAAAGGTCTGGCAGTTTTTCACTGAAAGTGCAGACGACCGACGAACAGTGGTGTGCAACCTTTCTCGCGCCAAGATCAGCCGGGGAGCCACCACCACCAGCCTCACCACCACCAGCATGCGCAGACATATGATGGCCAAGCACCCCACAAGGTGGGACGAAGGCCATTCACCGCCTCCGGTTTGCACCGCTGATTCTCCCCCTGTGCCCCAATCTGCCACTGAGATCCAACCCCCCCTCTCAGGACACAGGCACTACCGTCTCCTGGCCTGCACCCACACCCTCAACTCCGCTGAACTCGGCCCCATCCACCAATGTCTCTCAGCGCACCGTCCAGCCGTCGCTAGCACAAGTGTTGGAGCGCAAGCGCAAGTACGCCGCCACGCACCCACACGCTCAAGCGTTAAATGTGCACATAGCCAAATTTATCAGCCTGGAGATGCTGCCGTATAGGGTTGTGGAAACGGAGGCTTTCAAAGGTATGATAGCGGCGGCGGCCCCGTGCTACTCAGTTCCCAGTCGCCACTACTTTTCCCAATGTGCCGTCCCAGCCCTGCACGACCACGTCTCCCGCAACATTGTACGCGCCCTCACCAACGCGGTTACTGCCAAGGTCCACTTAACAACGGACACCTGGACAAGCACAGGCGGGCAGGGCGACTATATCTCCCTGACGGCACATTGGGTGAATTTAGTGGAGGCTGGGACCGAGTCAGAGCCTGGGACCGCTCACGTCCTACCCACCCCAAGAATTGCGGGCCCCAGCTCGGTGGTGGTATCTGCGGCGGTGTATGCTTCCTCCACTAAACCACCCTCCTCCTCCTACGCAACCTCTGTCTCGCAATCAAGATGTGTCAGCAGCAGCACGTCGCCAGCAGTCGGTGTCGCCCGGCACGGCAGCACAGCGGTGGGCAAGCGTCAGCAGGCCGTGCTGAAACTACTCTGCTTAGGAGAGAAGAGGCACACGGCCCACGAACTGCTGCAGGGTCTGACAGAGCAGACCGACCGCTCGCTTGTGCCGCTGAGCCTCCAACCGGGCATGGTCGTGTGTGACAACGGCCGTAACCTGGTGGCGGCTCTGCAGCTCGGCAGCCTCACGCACGTGCCATGCCTGGCCCACGTCTTTAATTTGGTGGTTCAGCGCTTTCTGAAAAGCTACCCACGCTTGTCAGACCTGCTCGGAAAGGTGCGCCGGCTCTCCGCACATTTCCGCAAGTCCCACACGGACGCTGCCACCCTGCGCACCCTGCAACATCGGTTTCATCTGCCAGTGCACCGACTGCTGTGCGACGTGCCCACACGGTGGAACTCTACGCTCCACATGTTGGCCAGGCTCTATGAGCAGCGTAGAGCTATAGTGGAATACCAACTCCAACATGGGCGGCGCAGTGGGAGTCAGCCTCCTAAATTCTTTACAGAAGAGTGGGCCTGGATGGCAGACATCTGCCAGGTCCTTGGAAACTTTGAGGAGTCTACCCAGATGGTGAGCGGCGATGCTGCAATCATTAGCGTCACCATTCCTCTGCTATGCCTCTTGAGAAGTTCCCTGCAAAGCATAAAGGCAGACGCTTTGCGCTCGGAAACAGAGGCGGTGGAAGACAGTATGTCGCTGGATAGTCAGAGCACCCTCCTGTCTATATCTCAGCGCGTTGAGGAGGAGGAGGAGGAGCATGAGGAGGATGAGGAGGAGGGGGAAGAGACAGCTTGGCCCACTGCTGAGGGTACCCATGCTGCTTGCCTATCATCCTTTCAGCGTGTATGGCCTGAGGAGGAGGAGGAGGAGAATCCTGAAAGTGATCTACCTAGTGAGGACAGCCATGTGTTGCGTACAGGTACCCTGGCACACATGGCTGACTTCATGTTAGGATGCCTTTCTCGTGACCCTCGCGTTACACGCATTCTGGCCACTACGGATTACTGGGTGTACACACTGCTCGACCCACGGTATAAGGAGAACCTTTCCACTCTCATACCCGAAGAGGAAAGGGGTTCGAGAGAGATGCTATACCACAGGACCCTGGCGGACAAACTGATGGTAAAATTCCCATCCGACAGCACTAGTGGCCGAAGGCGCAGTTCCGAGGGCCAGGAAGCAGGGGAGGCGCGGAGATGAGGCAGCATGTACAGCACAGGCAGGGGAACACTCTCTAAGGCCTTTGACAGCTTTCTGGCTCCCCAGCAAGACTGTGTCACCGCTCCCCAGTCAAGGCTGAGTTGGCGGGAGCACTGTAAAAGGATGGTGAGGGAGTATGTAGCCGATCGCACGACCGTCCTCCGTGACGCCTCTGCCCCCTACAACTACTGGGTGTCGAAGCTGGACATGTGGCCTGAACTCACGCTGTATGCCCTGGAGGTGCTTGCTTGTCCTGCGGCTAGCGTCTTGTCAGAGAGGGTGTTTAGTGCGGCTGGGGGAATCATCACAGATAAGCGTACCCGCCTGTCAACCGACAGTGCCGACAGGCTTACACTCATCAAGATGAACAAAGCCTGGATTTCCCCAGACTTCTCTTCTCCACCAGCAGACAGCAGCGATACCTAAACAATACGTAGGCTGCACCCGCGGATGGAAGCATTGTTCTCTATCACCATCAAAAACGTGGACCTTTTAGCTTCATCAATCTGTGTATAATATTCATCCTCACCCTCCTGCTCCTCCTCCTGAAACCTCATGTAATCACGCCGAACGGGCAATTTTTCTTAGGCCCACAAGGCTCAGTCATATAATTTTTGTAAACAATTTTTATACGTTTCAATGCTCATTAAAGCGTTGAAACTTGCACCTGAACCAATTTTTATTTTAACTGGGCTGCCTCCAGGCCTAGTTACAAATTAAGCCACAATAACCAAAGCGATTAATAGGTTTCACCTGCCCTCTTGGTTGGGCATGGGCAATTTTTCTGACGTACATTAGTACTGTTGGTACACCAATTTTTGGGGGCCCTCGCCTACAGTGTAATCCAATAAATTTTTTGCCCACCTGCATTAAAGCTGACGTTACATCAGCTGTGCTGGGCACTGCAATGGGATATATTTATGTACCGCCGGTGGCTTCCTGGCACCCAGCCATGCTGTCGGTCCACACGGACTTCACAATAGGCAGTTGTACCTGCCTGTGTCTATTTATAAAGAACCCCAGTCTGACTGGGGCATGCAGTGTGGGCCGAAGCCCACCTGCATTAAACATGACATTACCTCAGCTGTGCTGGGCAATGCAATGGCATTTATTTATGTACCGCCTGTGGCTTCCTGGGACCCTCCCATGCTGTCGGTCCACACGGACTTCACAATAGGCAGTTGTACCTGTCTGTGTCTATTTATAAAGAATCCCAGTCTGACTGGGGCATGCAGTGTGGGCCGAAGCCCACCTGCATTAAACATGACATTACCTCAGCTGTGATGGGCAATGCAATGGGATATATTTATGTACCGCCAGTGGCTTCCTGGCACCCACCCATGCTGTCGGTCCACAGGGACTTCACAATAGGGAGTTGTACCTGCCTGTGTCTATGAATTAAAAACCCCGGTCAGGTTGGGGCATGCAGTGTGGGACGAAGCCCACCTGCATTTAATCTGACGTTAGCTCTGCTGTCCAGGGCACTGCAATGGGATACATTTATGTACAGCCGGTGGGTTCCAGGGAGCCACCAATGCTGTGGGTGCACACGGAATTCCCATTGCGGAGTTGTACCTGCCTGTGACTATTTATAAAAAACCGCGGTCTGACTGGGGCATGCAGACACCTTGACAGAATGAATAGTGTGTGGCACATAGGTTCCCCATTGCTATGCCCACGTGTGCAGCTCTTGATGGCGGTGGCACAGGATTATATTTCTCATTGCTTCTGTACAGCATTGTGGGCTATCGCCCCGCCCCTTTTAAAGAGGGTCGCTGCCTAGCCGTGCCAACCCTCTGCAGTGTGTACCTGTGGTTCCTCCTCATGGCAGACACACTTATAAATAGACATGAGGGTGGTGTGGCATGAGGGCAGCTGAAGGCTGCGCAGGGACACTTTGGTGTGCGCTGTGGACACTGGGTCGTGCGGGGGGGGGGGGGGGGGTTGGGCAGCATGTAACCCAGGAGAAGTGGCAGCGGAGTGTCATGCAGGCAGTGATTGTGCTTTGTTGGAGGTAGTGTGGTGCTTAGCTAAGGTATGCATTGCTAATGAGGGCTTTTCAGAGGTAAAAATTGTTGGGGGGGGGGGGCACTCTTGCCGCTATTGTGGCTTAATAGTGGGACCTGGGAACTTGAGATGCAGCCCAACATGTAGCCCCTCGCCTGCCCTATCCATTGCTGTGTCGTTCCCATCACTTTCTTGAATTGCCCAGATTTTCACAAATGGAAACCTTAGCGAGCATCGGCGATATACAAAAATGCTCGGGTCGCACATTGAATTCAATGGGGTTCGTTACTCGAAACGAACCCTCGAGCATCGTGAAAATTTCGTCCCGAGTAACGAGCACCCGAGCATTTTGGTGCTCGCTCATCTCTAGTTGTTATATCTTATACTGCTGAGGTAACATGAAAGCTGTGCTGTGATTAGTTGTTATATATTATACCGCTGAGGTAACATGAAAGCTGTGCTGTGATTGCTTGTTATATATTATACTGCTGAGGTAACATGAAAGCTGCACTGTGATTGGTTGTTATATATTATACCGCTGAGTTAACATAAAAGCTGCGCTGTGATTGGTTGTTATATATTATACTGCTGAGATAACATGAAAGCTGTGCTGTGATTGGTGGTTATATATTATACTGCTGAGATAACATGAAAGCTGTGCTGTGATTGGTGGTTATATATTATACTGCTGAGGTAACATGAAAGCTGCGCTGTGATTGGGTGTTATCTATTACAAAGCTGAGGTAACTTAAAAGCTGTGCTGCGATTAGTTGTTATATATTTTACCGCTGAGGTAACATGAAAGCTGCGCTGTGATTGGTTGTTATCTATATATATAAAAACAAATGTATGTCTGTCTGTCTTCGCTGCAATGCGCGACGGGTAAGCTAGTTATTATTAAAAATTAAACAAATGAAACTGGAGGAGGACAGTTACATCATGTACACCACCATCACACTAAGCGGACACAGACTCTGATATAATAATGGGCCCCAATGGTCCAATTGAAGATATTACCATTTGGAACTGACTTTGTAGCTAATCACGTGCCATTAGGGTCAATATCCTATGGGTATATTCACAAATAACTTATTTGACCTTATTGATAATGTACACTGCATGGCTGTTCTATTACAGATTTAAGGCCTTTCACAATTGAAGCTTTTCTATATAAAAATTAGGCCCGTCAACATGGAACGCAGCATTAAATCAATTGAGCAAGTTTTCCCTTGCCCCTTGGATGAATGGAGCAAAGTATTTTTGCTGTCACTTGAATCATCTCTACTGCTGGATATAGCTGAGCACATAGAGCTATAAAATGGTTGTATTGATGGTTAGCATAATATTTCAGGTTGTGGCTGGTACTCCTTTAGTAATGCGTATTGTGCTGCAGCAGCTAGATGTTGCGGCATTTCTGGGATCACTTCCTTTCTAGTAATCTGGTACTGTATTGTATGTGTTTCTCCATCTTCTGGCTCTGGTGGGACTGATAAAAGATGAGACTTGCTTGGTCTCACCTGTGTAATGTGTCAGGACTATTTTACTTGGCCTTGTGCTTAGCTCAGTGCTGTTTAATTTCAGTCTTCTTCTGTCTGTAAGGGTGAAGTCACATGAACGTATATCGGCTCGGTTTTCACGCCGAGCCGATATACGTTGTCCTAGTGTGCAGAGGGGGGAGGATGGAAGAGCCAAGTGCAGGAACTGAGCTCCCGCCCCCCTCTCTGCCTCCTCTCTGCCCCTCTGCACTATTTGCAATGAGGAGAGGTGGGACGGGGATAGGGCTAATTCTCGGCAATTAGCCCCACCCCCGTCCCGCCTCTTCCCATTACAAATAGTGCAGAGGGGCGGAGAGGAGGCGGAGAGGGGGCCGGGAGCTCAGTTCCTGCTCCGGGCTCTTCCATCCTCCCTCCCTGCACATGAGGACAACGTATATCGGCTCGGCGTAAAAACCGAGCCGATATACGTTCGTGTGACTTCACCCTAATAGACATCAGAGCTGGTTGCTGGATCTCCTGTTTGCCTGAGTCTTCTCAAAGCTAAGTACTGCAGTTATTATTCATTTTTATATTGTTTTCTGTGATCTTCTTCTGTCCCATGTAAGGTCTGCTAGTGGCCTAGTTACATGGTCAGGTTCGCCCTTGTCAGGGCGGGATATCTGCATATAAGCAGGTCCCTTCCCTAGGTAAGAGCTTTAGGGACAGTGTTTTCCTTGTGGCGGTTTTCTACCACTGTTTGATGTGCAGTTGCGTGAGTATTTCAGGTTTACGAATCTAGCGCATCCTGCTTGTATGTGAAACTATAGCTTTAACAGCTGACTGCGGATCCCTTGCCTAGTAGTAAAGGAAAAGGAGAAACATAATTCTGCAGTTTAAGAGAGAAGAAAGAAAATCACACAGAACAGACTCACAACAATCTCAGAGTCAAAAGCAATAAGACAGCCACCACCAGTGAAGAGACAGTTTGTAAAGTGAATTGTGCCTCCATACTTTGGATGTTGTAACCACCAGTAAGACATGAGTTATATTATCTTCCCTATTTGCTGGATTATTTTGGGGATTTATAGTACATAAATATCCTACTAGAAAATAAAACAACCTAGTGCACATCATTATTACCCAACATTATTTCACTATAAGGGTGCATTCACACGAACGTATATCGGCTCGGTTTTCACGCCGAGCCGATATACATCGTCCTCGTGTGCAGGGGGGGGGGAGAGGATGGAAGAGCCAGGAGCAGGAACTGAGCTCCTGTCCCCTCTCTGCCTCCTCTCCGCCCCTCTGCACTATTTGCAATGGGGAGAGGCGGGATGGGGGTGGGGCTAATTTGCGGAACTTAGCCCCGCCCTGCCTCATTTTATTGCAAATAGTGCAGAGGGGTGGAGAGGAGGCAGAGAGGGGGCGGGAGCTCAGTTCCTGCTCCTGGCTCTTCCATCCTCCCCCCCCCCCGCATACGAGGACGACATATATCGGCTCAGTGTGAAAACCGAGCCGATATACGTTCGTGTGAATGCACCCTTACAGACTGGTTTGGGAGCAACAACCTTATTCAGCCACCATTGTGCAGGAAATCAGCAGCCTTAGGCTGCATTCAGACGAACGTATATCGGCTCGGTTTTCACACCGAGCCGATATACTTTGTCCTCGTGTGCAGGGGGGGGGGATGGAAGAGCTAGGAGCAGGAACTGAGCTCCCGCCCCCTCTCTGCCTCCTCTCCGCCCCTCTGCACTATTTGCAATGAGGAGAGGCGGGCCGGGGTGGGGCTAAGTTCCAAGAATTAGCCCCGCCCCCGGCCCACCTCTCCCCATTGCAAATAGTGCAGAGGGGTGGAGAGGAGGCAGAGAGGGGGCGGGAGCTCAGTGCCTGCTCCTGGCTCTTCCATCCTCCCTCCCCTGCACATGAGGACAACGTATATCGGCTCGGCGTGAAAACCGAGCCGATATACGTTCGTGGGAATGCACCCTTAAACATTATTCTTCTTCCTGGTCATCACAAACCCGCCATTCCATTAATTCAGGTGAACAAGAGACACCTGTTCTCATAATCAGTGGGAGTCTTGACAGTCGCAGTCCTACAGATCGTTTGCCCTGTGGATAAGTGATACAGTAAGTTGCAAATTTGGCCCTACCCCTTTAATGAAGATCTCCAGATGATCACAACTTTCCATTATAGAATAATTTGTTTATTAAACTACAGACTATTTTTATGCTGTGCCATCCTTAGGTTAGATGGTACGACGTGTGGAATTTTTTTTTGGTGCTGTCCCATAACAAAAAAAAAAAAAAAAAATTATATTGCTCTGTATTTTGCTTTTGCACTAAGCAGCAAGCTAGTAGCATACCCACACCGAGACAGCTATGTGAATAGTGTACTGAAACCAAGCTGATAACATAAATGCAACAATAGAACCAAGCTCAGTACATTATTACAGCATCAGAACCAAGCCCACAACAAATACAACACCAGAACTAAGCTCATGACATAAATATAGCATTATAACAAAGATCAGTACATAAATACAGCACCAGAACCAAGCTCATAATGTAAATACTGTTTAAGAACCAAGCCCATGACATAAATACAGCACTAGAACCAAGTTTATAACATAAACACAGTACCAGAGCCAAACTCATAACTTATTTGCAACACAAACCATCAGGCAAACCAACAAATGAATACATATATTTTCAGAACTCAAAGCATAACTACTACAGTAGCGGAACTAAGCAAGTGTGATGTAGGGGTACTGATGGTCTGACAGTGGCACCTCTGAACATAAGTGGGAAGTATGCAGAGCCAGGAATAGGATGTTTCATGTAGCTCCTAGATAAATTGGGGGCTTGGGTTAAAAAATGGCAAATGAAGTTCAATGTTGATAAATGTAAGGTTATGCACGTGAGCAGGAGAAACGGATGTCACCAATATACACTAAATGGGGTACTGCTAGGGAAAAGTGATATGGAAAAAGACCTGGTGGTACTAGTGGACTGTAGACTTAGCTGGAGCAATCAATGCCAGTCAGCTGCTGCAAAAGCAAAAAAAGTCTTGGGGTGCATTAAAAGAGGTATAGGGGCGAGGGACAAGAACATTATTCTTCCATTATGTAAGGCACTTGTCAGGCCTCACATGGAATACTGTGTACAGTTCTGGACACTGATGCTCAGGAAAGACATTGTATTGCTTGAGAGAGTCCAAAGATGGGAAGCTAAATTATTAAACAAAATGAGAGGACTGGAATACCCAGAGAGGCTATCAAAATTGGTATTATTTAACCTTGAAAAAAGCTGGTTAAGGAGCGATGAAATAACTATATATAAACTAGCTGATATACCCGGCTTTGCCCGAGTTAATTTGGTACTGGTGTTTATCTGGTGTTCACACGGAAAATCTTATGAAGTCGTGGTTACTTTAGAGATACCGGAAAAACATATGTTCAACATTTTGCATAGTTCTCTGCGTTACCCAGGAAACACCATGGGGAGGTAACCATGCGACATTTCCTTTATATAAAATGACATCAGGAAGTGAGAGAATTAAATTCCATATGTAAAATTTGGACGCTAATTCTTTTGCACTTAGAATTGAATAATCGAGTTGGGACCCATTAACTTTTCCTATTTATGACATAATCAAGTTTCTATGACATCGGGAAGTGAGAGAATTAGATTTTGTACATAAAATGTGGACGCTAATACTTTTGCGCTTAGAATTGAATAATCGAGTTAGGACCCATTAACTTTTCCTATTTATGACATAATCAACGCCCGTTCCAAATTTCATGTTTCTATGACACCAATAAGTGAGAGAATTAGATTTCGTACGTAAAATTTGGACGCTAGTTCTTTTGTGCTAGAATTGAATAATTGAGTTGGGACCCATTAACTTTTCCTATTTATGGCATAATCAATGCACGTGCCAAATTTCACGTTTCTATGACACCAGAAAGTGAGAAAATTACATTCCGTACGTAAAATTTGGACGCTAATTCTTTTGTGCATAGAATTGAATAATCGAGTTGGGACCCATTAGTTTTTCCTATTTATGACATAATCAATGCTCCTGCCAAATTTCGAGCTTCTATGACATCGGGAAGTGAGAGAATTAGATTCCGTACGTAAAATGTGGACGCTAATTCTTTTGCGCTTAGAATTGAATAATGGAGCCAGGACCCATTAACTTTTCCTATTTATGACATAACCAACGCCCGTGCCAAATTTCAAGTTTCTATGACATCGGGAAGTGAGAGAATTAGATTTTGTACATAAAATGTGGACGCTAATACTTTTGCGCTTAGAATTGAATAATCGAGTTAGGACCCATTAACTTTTCCTATTTATGACATAATCAACGCCCGTTCCAAATTTCATTTTTCTATGACACCAATAAGTGAGAGAATTAGATTTCGTACGTAAAATTTGGACGCTAGTTCTTTTGTGCTAGAATTGAATAATTGAGTTGGGACCCATTAACTTTTCCTATTTATGGCATAATCAATGCACGTGCCAAATTTCACGTTTCTATGACACCAGAAAGTGAGAAAATTACATTCCGTACGTAAAATTTGGACGCTAATTCTTTTGTGCATAGAATTGAATAATCGAGTTGGGACCCATTAGTTTTTCCTATTTATGACATAATCAATGCTCCTGCCAAATTTCGAGCTTCTATGACATCGGGAAGTGAGAGAATTAGATTCCGTACGTAAAATGTGGACGCTAATTCTTTTGCGCTTAGAATTGAATAATGGAGCCAGGACCCATTAACTTTTCCTATTTATGACATAATCAACGCCCGTTCCAAATTTCATGTTTCTATGACACCAATAAGTGAGAGAATTAGATTTCGTACGTAAAATTTGGACGCTAATTCTTTTGCGCTTAGAATTGAATAATGGAGCCAGGACCCATTAACTTTTCCTATTTATGACATAATCAACGCCCGTGCCAAATTTCAAGTTTCTATGACATCGGGAAGTGAGAGAATTAGATTTTGTACATAAAATGTGGACGCTAATACTGTTGCGCTTAGAATTGAATAATCGAGTTAGGACCCATTAACTTTTCCTATTTATGACATAATCAACGCCCGTTCCAAATTTCATGTTTCTATGACACCAATAAGTGAGAGAATTAGATTTCGTACGTAAAATTTGGACGCTAGTTCTTTTGTGCTAGAATTGAATAATTGAGTTGGGACCCATTAACTTTTCCTATTTATGGCATAATCAATGCACGTGCCAAATTTCACGTTTCTATGACACCAGAAAGTGAGAAAATTACATTCCGTACGTAAAATTGGGACGCTAATTCTTTTGTGCATAGAATTGAATAATCGAGTTGGGACCCATTAGTTTTTCCTATTTATGACATAATCAATGCTCCTGCCAAATTTCGAGCTTCTATGACATCGGGAAGTGAGAGAATTAGATTCCGTACGTAAAATGTGGACGCTAATTCTTTTGCGCTTAGAATTGAATAATGGAGCCAGGACCCATTAACTTTTCCTATTTATGACATAATCAACGCCCGTTCCAAACTTCATGTTTCTATGACACCAAGAAGTGAGAGAATTAGATTCCGTATGTAAAATTTGGACGCTAATTCTTTGGCGCTTAGAATTGAATAATCGAGTTGGGACCCATTAGCTTTTAGATTTTGCCAAATTTTAAGTTCCTATGACATTGGGAAGTGAGAGATTTAGATTATGTATGTTAAATTTCTACGCTAATTCTTTTGCGCTAGAATTGAATAATCGAGTTGGGACCCAATTACTTTTTTTTATTTTGGAGATAATCTATGCTCGTGCCAAAATTCATGTTTCTACGACATCGGGAAGTTGGAGAACTTTTGGCGAGTCAGTCAGTGAGTCATTGAGTCAGTAAGGGCTTTCGTCTTTATATATATAGATACATGAGGGGACGATACAAGGATCTCTCCCAGGATCTGTTTATACCCAGGACTGCGACGGTAACGAGAGGGCATCCGCTACGTCTAGAAGAAAGCAGGTTTCATCATCAACACAGAACGGGGTTCTTTACCCTAAGAGCAGTGAGACTGTGGAACTCTCTGCCTGTGGAAGTGGTGATGGCAAAATCCATACGGGAGTTTAAGAGGGGACTAGATGTCTTTCTAGAGCGCCTCGATATTACAGGATATAGAGATTAGGTGACCAGCGGGGTTGTTGATCTCAAACGTTGATCCACGGATTATTTTGACTGCCATTATGGAGTCAGGAAGGATTTTTTTCCTCTAAATGAGCTAAATTGGCTCATTGGTTTTTTTTTTTTTTGCCTTCCTCTGGACCAACAAGGGAGCGGGGGGGGGGGGGGGGGTGCAAAAGGCAGAACTAGATGGACATTGTCTTCATTCAGACTAACATACTCTGTTACAAGATTCTGCTGCCTGGATCAAGAAGATCATCTGGTGGGGCAAACCCATGGGAGATGCTCAGCCTTAGCCTACATCTCTCTGGTGTGGCGCCCCCTACAAGCTGGTGGCCAGTGTCCTCTGCTCAAGACTGGTGGCTGTGCCTTTATGCATATTGTATGCACTTCTCTTCAATCCAACGTGTCTGTTTCTGAATTTATTCCCATTTACTCATGGAGACAAAGCTTGTCTGATTCATAGCTTATATAAGCATATATAACAGCTCAGAAAAAAGATCAGGTAAAGGACTGACATGTGGGAATTGTTAATTACACAAATGAGAAACGTTAGTTTTGGGTGGAATTGCCCTTTAAGTAGAATCTGAGTGCTTGTACTAGCTATCTGAATCAGGAGGTGCTCTTTAAAACTCTGATTATTGTAGATGTATCTGGCAAAGGCACAAAAGGTCATTAGAGCCCTTGAATTAAATATAATGCATGTTCTTCACTATGACTCACTGCAGGCGGCTCAATATTCTTGGCAAAGCCATTGTTTAAGATTTTAGAATGTGAACAATTATGTGAACTTTAGGAGAACAAGGGTTATTATTACAGAAGATAAAGCTTGTATTAGACATGTAGCAAAACAGAGTTTATAGGTTTTCCTTAAGAAATAAAAACGGATATAGACCGGCATGATTTGTGCAGAAGTACTTTTGGGATTGGGAATAGCACTGCCTGTTCCTTCCATTTATACAAAACATACCCTGTCAACACATGTCAAGGAAATAGGAGCTGAAATCTGTATTCTAATGCAGAACATTGTATGGTACAAGATTTATATTTCACAAGCTGCAGCCAGAAAAGCACTTTCATGACTGCTATTAAATCTATAAAATAAATAGATAAAAAATATTAAGATCCATCAATTGCAGATATACAGCATGTACAGGTTTAAGCTTTGATAGACATAGGGCTCTTTCAGATGGCCGTAGGCACTTTTACGTGTGCCCGCTGACACAGTAAAAACGTGTGCGCACAAATCTAAAATTCAGACTCTCTCCTCCAGTCTGGCTGTGTGCAATGGGAGGGGGCGGGACAGGGGCGGAGCTAAGCTCCTGCCCCCCCTCCTCTTGTCTGCAGCCAGCAATGGGATGGGCGTGATGGGGCGGAGATTAGCTCCACTCCCGCCCCACCCCCTCCTATTACAAACAGCCGGAGGGGAGGATAGAGGAGAAGAGAAGGGGAAGGGAGTTTAGCAGTCATGCTGATAAACTACCTCCCACCTCCCTTCTCTGGCCGCTGTCATTGGCTCCATAGGAGTCTATGGAGGCACCGCTTTATTCCGGGCCAAAAGTTCCAGGACTAGCTTTGCGGGCTGGCGCGAAAGTGCTTGGTGCTATATTGGCCAGTCCAGGCACTTTCATGGGAATACGGCCATGTGATCTGATGCATTGGAATCCAATGCATCAGATCATAGCGTATATCAGCCAAACGTGAAAACAGAGGCCGATATACGCTCATGTGAAAGAGGCCTAAGGCAGCATGCACACAGGCAAGTGAGATTCGACATGCGGGAGCCCGCAGCGGAACCCAACCATGTGCCTGGCTGGCATCCATGCATGCCTGCTATACTTGATCTTTATCTGTACTACGGATGGTCCGCAGGGCTCGCCATCGGATATGCACAGTACAGATTTTTTTTTTAAACCTCTGCTTCTCTCATGGAATTCACGACCTGTCCACAATGTCAATTGCAGACTGGCCGTGGGTCGGGCGCCTTCCATTGACTTCAATGGAAGCTGTCTGTGCGGAATCCACAGGAAAATGGAGCATGCTGCGAATTGGTTTCTACTCGTGTGTATGAAGAATGACTTTTGCATTGCATGCTATGGGTGGTATTTGCTGTGGAATCCGGAGTGATCACCCGCTCCAGATTCCGCAATTCAAATCCGCTCGTGTGTATTCACCCTTACATGGACTGGCTACTTTATTAGAGACACCAGTCCTTTCACCACTGGAGCTTACCTATATGGAAATTAGACCCCTGACTCCGTAGTGCAGCATCAAATCAAGTTATAAGTTTTCATGGGTACGTTTGGGGGATTACAATGGAAAAATCCAGTGATCTGAGTGACTTTCAATGCGGTCTGGTCATCGGTGCTAGACTTGCGGGAGCGAGGATTTCACTTCTACCTTGTGGGGTTTTCTCATGCAGCAGTGTAGACAATATACAGAGAATGGAGGGTGCAGTTTGGAAACTCAAAGTGGCCTTGGAAAAAAATTACAAAGTGGCCTCATGTTGTAGGTGGAACTAAACCAACAGTAGGTGGGACAAACACAAGTTGGCAGGGATCAGCAAGCCACCAGCTACAGCCATGTTGGCGGTAGGAAGAGAGAAGCCTATGTGGCATGCAGAATTCTCGACAGCAGATTTTTTTTACAAAGCACAAAATATTTTTCAATTGGTGGTATACATTAAGGTGCCAACTATTTCTAAGCCTATATTATGTAAATGAACATCATAGACTAGCTTGCCTTAATTCTCTATGATGGACATTTATGAGCCCTGTGCCCACATGATCACATGATCACCATGAGAGCTCTGTGATGAATGACAGTTATAATGGCGAGGATCAGCAAAAAGTCAGATCCCAGTCATATCTAGGTAGTTACACAGAGGGGCTTCCTTATGTCCCCATTAGTGATGAGCAATTATTGGAATATTTGGTCCGTGTCAGTATAGGGCCAATTTCACGAACATCTTCGCGAATTGAGACAGTCAATTCCAACTCCCATTAAAGTGAACGGGAGTAAGGCCTTAGTCACACAGGCGTTTTTTGCCGCGATTTGCGGATCGCATGACGGATGCGCATCCGCAAATCGCGTGACCGGGGCCGAAAAATCGCCCGAAAAAACTGCTCCTAGCCGCGTTTCAATAGAAACGGGCCGGAACTGTCCAGCGCATTGAATTCAATGGAGCCGGCAATACAGCCGGCTCCATTGAAAACAATGCGCGGCGGGCGATCGCGGGATGAATTGTCGGGAAGGGCTTAAATGTAAAAGCCCTTCCCTGCAATTCATCCAGAAATGTGTAAAAATAAAAAAATATATATATACTCACCTTGTCCCGGCAGACGGAGTTCAGCGCGGCCGGCCTGCAGTGGGTGTGAGTGGGTGTGAGTGAGAGCTGCCCCTGATTGGTCCCTGCGCTGAGCCAATCAGAGGCAGCTCTCACTCTCACCCATTCATGAATTCATGAATGGGTGTGAGTGAGAACTGCCTCTGATTGGCTCAGCGCTGAGCCAGTCAGGGGCAGCTCTCACTCACACCCACTGCAGGCCGGCCGCGCTGAACTCCGTCTGCCGGGACAAGGTGAGTATATATATATATATTTTTTTTTTTTACACATTTCTGGATGAATTGCAGGGAAGGGCTTATATATTTAAGCCCTTCCCGACAATTCATCCCGCGATCGCCGGCAGCCCATTGCTTTCAATGCAGCCAACTGTATTGCTGGCTCCATTGAATTCAATGGGCAAACATCGTTCTTCTCTGCCACAGCTGTTACAGCTGTGGCAGAGGAGAATGATTTGTCTACTATATGTTCTCAATGGGGTCGGCGCTGCTGCTGCCGGCCCCATTGAGCGCATATAGAGAAGAGAACAGGAATTGCAGATCACAGATAGGTGCGATCTGCGATTTCTGTTCTATAATTTATCGGACGAGCGCATAAAAAGCGCTCATGTGTCCAATACTATTGCAAAGCAATGGTTTTATAAAATCACCGGACGCATGCGAATGCGCAAATCGCGCAAAAAAACGCCCGTCTGACTAAGGCCTAAAAATCGATTTCACTAATTTTCCCTCTAGGAGCTCCCCAATGCAGTTAAAGCCCCCAAATTGCATGGGAATACAGCCATATATCTGGGGAATGTTGTGCTCCTTCCAGAAATTGAGAAAAATAGTGTACAGTAGTGTAGAGATCAATCGTAGCACAGGAGTGTCACTGAAAAAAACAAAAGGCCAACGTCAAAAATTGTGCCAAAGAAGACAGCATGAGTGCTGCTTGTTTAAAAAATGTCATAAATTTTACAAGGAGAAATCCTGCCAGGTGAAGACAACACTCAAGCAAGGGCCTGCTCCAAGGAACAGCTGTAGAGCTTCCAAATATTTCATTACGGAGGACTGCAGGTGTGCTGCTTGTTTTATTTTGTCACATACGGATATCTGTGATGATGTGGAGGGTGTTGAAAGGTGGTATGAAGAAAAGGGGAAAGAGGGCAAGGAGAGGACAGACAAGGATGAATGTTCTACAACTCTGGAGGGTACCAATCACATTGTGGAGGCGGGATTTATGAATTGGCTGAGCCACAACATTGATTGGCCAATTAATAAATCCTGCCTCCACAACGTTATTGTTTCTTCAAACGCTGCTCAGGCAATCAATGCAGAGCTGGATGAACCAATCAAAGCCTTGCATTGGTTCACTAAGCACTGCATTGATTGTCTGAGTAGTGCTGGATGAACCAATCAAAGCCGAGATTTTTGATTCCTGCAACGAGGAAGTGATGTGGGCAAACTAGGACTACAGGATGCACAGCGGAGCTCTGGAGAGCTGCAGGGGGACCCGGACTGACCAAGCCTGCTAGGTAAGTATTCCATTTTTTTTCTAGGAATGTAGCTAGGGCTTATTTTAGGGATAGGGATATATATTGCATTTCATAAAAATCGCTAGTTCATAAGATGTGATGCGATAAACAAGCAGGCTCCATAGGGAAATATGGGCTACAAAAAAATCGCAAATCGCTCAAATATTGAGCATGCCGTGATTTTTTTGCTCGCAACATAGCATCAGAGAAAACATTGCAAATGTGAAGGAACCCATTGGAAAGCATGGGCTTCACATACATGCACTGTCGCATTGTGAGAAAATTGCACAATTTTGTCACCCACGAAGATGCAGCGTAAAGCTGATTTTTTAAAATCTACCCAGGATTCTGTCTTTGAAATTTTTCTGGATGGATCGATGACAGCCATGTTTTTTCATTTCTTTGACAACACATTTATTTTTTTAATAGTATGCAATAAGCACCTAGCTCCCTCTAGTGGTGATAGCAGGCAGACAGAATTTTATCATTTAATACTTTGTTTATGCCAGTGATTCCCATCCTGAGGTGCGGTAGATTCTAGGCTCGGAATTCCTCAATCGACATTAAATGGGTTTTCCAGGTAGCGCATACCAAGATACACTGAGGTTGGAGCGGAAGCGCTGCTTTGACCCCTGTGTAGTAGCTGATGTTCGTAATTGCACATCCTGGGGTATGACTCTTGCAATACTGATTACACAGGTCCTCTAGCAGCATGAAGGTCTGGTAGTACTCCTGCCCCTTGCTGGTGCACAGCTACGGAAGTAGGAGGCTTCAGTTATGGACGGTGATGTATGATGGCACGGTATGCCTTCTGTATAGTGGAAGAGAAGAGTTGTTATTAGTGACAGCCTAGTAATGCTATGGAGTATTGGAGCAATGGCATGGAGATCTGTGTGATAGTATGGGGCTTCTTCCAATGCTGTGTACATATGGCATGTATTTTCCGCAGTGCAAAATCCACACTTTAGGTTTTGGACCCTCTGCATAGAAATTCCCTGGCATTTACAGTAGCAGCAAAGTGGATGAGATTTTGAAAATTTCATCCACAAGCTGCGGAAAGAATCGACAGAAAGCCCTTGTGGAAATTGACATGTGGTGCACAATTTAATTTCGCAGCATGTCAATTTTATCACCGTTTCCTCTGACGAATTCACTTCCTCTTAATGAGGGGGTGAATTCCGCACAAAAATATGTGATGCAGACTTTCCACTGCTGATCTTCTGCACAAAATCTGCTGTGGATATTCCACAGCAAAGTAGCCCCATAAGGACCCAGACTTAAGTTATGTTTACTTGTAGAGGAAATGTGCAGATTTTCAGCAGTGGAAAGTTTTGTTGCAGAATCTGCAATATTACCGCAAAAGATGCAGAATCAAAAAACGCACCATCGGTGTGGATTTTGACTGAAAATCAGCTGCATGTCCCGTCTGTATGGTGCTTGAGCACCATGCCCAGCACAGATGCAGGGTGGCATTCACAATGAAATGCAAAATATGCACACAATACTAATGCTGAGACAGACTATACCACTCCAAGCAATAGAAGATGGAGAATCCTGTCCCTTACTAATCAGGGAAATGGGACCTGACCTAGGACCGGATTATTCCTGAGAAGGCACCTGGAGAGATGCACTAAACACCACAAACCAACTGTAAAAACTAACAAGGAAAGTATACCAGCACTTAACTGACTGTATATGCTTTCAGCCAGGATAGAGGCTCAAACCAGCTCCAACTACTATCTCCAACTTGATGTGAATAAGTAAGCTGCAAATCGAACTCACGAACAGACAAAAACCATGACTGACAAATGCCCAAGATACTCACCAAGCATACAAGCCCTGATAAAGAGGTGGAAATACTACAGAAAGTATAAGATATTGGTTGTGTCTTAGCCAAGACACTTAAGCCCATGAGCTCCCGACAAGGGTCCTCATCTCGTAGGCTCCTACTGTACAAGACAACGTACGATGAATCCTGCCTGCCAAGCTTTAGATGGTAGTGACTAAAACAGGACAGGACACAGTTTACACCAACACACCAGGGATTGCATACCACACAGAACACTATGCATTCTGAACAGGACTGTTCACACCTAATGTCTGGGTAACTGCACAAACACGCATAACACATCGCTGTTCACAGCTATACACACTGAACATGCCTGTCCACCTAATGTCTGGCTACCTGCACAGACACACAGATCATGACACTATTCACACCTATACAACAACATCCATTATTGGAAACACCAGAGTATTGGGAAACCAGCATCCTCTGGTCAGAGTGGCTGGTATACATGTGCAGCAGACCAGTGAGGATTGGCTGCCTGGAGAACACCACATCCAGCTCAATTATCCCACACCTCTGGAGGTGTGCTCCTGGAAACCCGTGGAACAACAGGTCTCAGCAGCACAACCTAACACTGCATTTCTTCAGCTGATTTCAGGAGCTCCTCCTTCACTGAGCCCTTGGCGGCCTCTATTGGTCAGGTGATACAGAAGTGGTCAGCAGTGCTAAATAGAGGCCGCCAGGTGCCTGGAATATTGGAAATAAAATCATTGTGATAAGCCATGCCCCTGACCACACACCCCTTTTAATATGGATCCCTCTCTGTAAAGCGGCCCCAGATAGCTGAAAAAGTTGGGAAACATTATGCAGTGGATTTGCAGCTCCAGATTAGAAAAATTTCCAACCCCTATAAAGGTATATTAAGAAATGAATTTGCACAGAATTTTGATAGTAAAATTCGTATTCAAAGATAGGTATCCACATAAAGTGACCCTCTGGCTTCAGGTCTAAATTCTGTGTATGACCAAGGAGGGAGGATATTGCCCGCAGTTGTCTTTCTCTGCTGTCCTTGCCATCTACCAGTTCCAACATAATCTTCAGACTAATCTCTGACAGTGCATTGGTAGTGTTAGACTACCAATGCTCTCTACCTTCTCTCTGATTGGCTAGAGTTGCTCACGTGATCAGCACTGGCCAATCAGAGAGCAGTGTGCATAGTTAGACACCTGAAAACAGGGCCTGGAATCAGCAGATTAGAGGCAGATGAGTATAACTGTAGGTAAAATACTCCCTCCTGTCTCGGGACAGAATTTTGTCTTTAAACTAGAGGGTTGCTTTAAGTCTATGTTACAGCTAATCTTTTTGCACTTTACTTAATGCTGATATATAGCAGATCATTGTATTTAATTAAGATAACGATAAACTAAATCTGTCACACTAAACAGACTTTATTATATGTGAAAATCCGCCAAGTCCTGACTTAGTTACTAAAGCTTACAACTCTATTACAGGTTATAAGACACTTTTTTGGCGCCCTTTATTTAAATGAACGATTTTTGGTATAATTTCCGTAAGAAGTCTTTCTTCTTCTCGTATTGCACAGGGACCTGCAGTCTTCATTCATCTTCATAAGTTACTCCTCTAAACTCACAATAGCTTGTGTCCTAGGCTACGAAGGTGACCTAAATATCCTTTTGGAAGTCTGACTAAGAGAGAATTCGCTCATGCTAATTGCTTTCTATTATAGCATAAGTAAACCTCAAATTACAAGTTTCAGCTGAAACTTCGGTACAATAGTAACTGAGGTTAAGGAACAATTTAGTGTTTATTAAGTCTCTGGAGTCTTTCCTTGACTATTAACCTCTGTTTTGCATCCATTTAGAAACATACATTTAACAGCATAATTGCTGGCATGAGGATTTTACTAGGACAGAGTGTAATTGAAGTTATATTGTATTATCCCTTAGACAATTACAAAACTTTCTACACTGATTAGTTTACAGAGAATACCTATTTATAACCCCCATAACTGTACATACAAATGGTTTTCAGTTTGTGTGGGTCACAATGTTATGTTTGTTCCAGTTAATTTCAGTTATAAAAGTCAGTGAAGTTTATAGTTATATAACTTTCAAGGTATATGACATTCGTAGGTAAAATTGCCAATGGAAACTGTCAGTAGGTGAGGGGCTCTGCATAGGGTAAGGGTGGTTTCACATCTGTGTTGGGGATTCTGCTTTCCTGCTCCATTGGGGAGCATGGAAGGGGAATCCCTGTGGCTGAAAGGTTCTGTCTCTGGACGTAACCAAACAGCGCCAGATGGACCTCATTGACTACAATGGGGCTACTCACTTTCTGTCCCGCTGTCCACCTTTGGAACAAAAGAAAGTGATGCATGCAGTGCTTTTTCTTCAGGTATTTTCAGCTGGATCTGGAACCTCCACTTGAGAGAAGCAGTGTTTGGACCTGCAAGATTTTAAGTTACACAGAGACTTGTGCTGCCTTCTGGGGGAAGACACAGAGAGAGCACTACATAACTTTCAGGCTGTCGATGCACTGCATAAGACTAGGCTGCCCATGTAGTGCAAGGCAGTGTCCAAAAATATTACACTTTGCAAACAGTCAAATTTGGTCATATTGGTACAGAGTTGACATAATATTATACTGCACAAATAAAGCCAAATGATGAAGCATTGTGCAAAACAATGCCCCAAAAGTGCCGTTGCTATCTCTCTTTGGGCTATACTGTCTCCACATTATGCAATATAGTATGCAGAGAATTCAATCTATAATCAAAAAGACCCAAAAAGTGTCTACAGCCAGTGCTGACCCTTGGTTAGCTGGCAATCTGTACAGAATTTTCTGGCTCACCTCCCTGGGTCATAATACAAAAACCTATATATTCCACACTGTAAGAGCATATAGATTGAGAGCGGCCAGGGAGGAGACAGAGCCAAGAGAGTGATGATTCACGTAGCTCCACAAGACACAGCTGTATAGCGGAGGAAGATGATATCACTGGACAGACCTTAGGGGGGCAATTGCTCCCAGCATACATCGGTCTAGTGACCCCCTACAAGCTAGTGGCCAGTGCAGAAGCTCCCTGGGAAAGTCATCCTTTGGAAATCCCCAGATGTTTCCTCTTACTGCAGAAGCTCTCTCAGGTGTCGTCTGTCAGGAATCTCTGTGTTTAATGTCCCTGTTACGTGTGCTGCTGAGATCTGTAGTTCTAAGATTCCTAGCAGCACAGCCCTCACAGGGTTAATTGATTGAGCTGGCTGGGTGTGGTACTTCCTGCTAGCCAATCTCCTGGGTCTGTGCTCACATATAAACCCAGCTCCTGGTCAGTCTCTGTCTGGTGTTCAGGGTGAGCAGTCATGAATCTTTGTCTGTTGAAGTTTGCTGTGTGATCTGTGTCTTGCTGGTTCATGTCCATTTGTTCGTTTATATTCTGTCAGTTTTGTGTTAGCTTGCTGTGTGACCTGCTATCTGTGTTCTGTCCTGTTGCAGTGTTCTGTGTGAACTCTGTCCGGTTCTGCTGGACTCCTGGTTAGTATAGGGACTAGCGGTATAACCAGGAGCCGTGAAGTGGCCTGCTAGCTTTCACGTTTTGCACAAATTGTCAACTAATACCTGGTATTTATATTCAGCTGATCATCTGTCACTAGTGGTTGCATTTTGTATGCTGTGTATTCTGGCTCTGTGTATCCTGTTGTTGTGTCCCTGTCATGGGGCATGTGAATGCGTCCTGTTCTGGTAAGTGGCTCCTAGGATCAGCTAGGGCCCAGATCCGAAGACCGCTGGGCTGCCCTTATTGGGGCAATGTCCCCGCTTAGGTAGGGCCAGGTCAACCTCCCGTGTAGCACAGGGTCAGTTTGCTTGAAACCGGTGTGTGAACCAAGTCCGCTTTGGTCGCGATCATGTGGACCCCGTGTTTAGTTTGCCCACACGATCGTAACAGTCCCCTTCCTCTCTTCTTGCTTCTATAGCTTTTGTTGTGTATGGCTTGGTTGACCAACAGGAAGGAGTTTCTCTTAGCCGGCCAATGAGCCATAGCTAGTGTGTATTTATAACAGTCCTACCTCACATGGGCACCAGATATTCTTCTGTGTGCATACATGCTGTGTGCAGCTCTCTGTCTGGTCTAAGTCCTGTCCTGCTTGAGCCACCTGTTTGATAGCGGTCGGATGCCTGACTTATGTCCTGTCTGTTCCTTCTATCCAAAGGTTTGCCAAATACCTGAGTTTTGTCCTGTCTGTTGCTTCCATCTGAAGATTTGCTGGTTGCCTGAGTAATGTCCTGTCTGCTCCCTCTGTCCTGTGGATTGTTAGATGCCTGAATACGATCTCATTCTGAATGTTGTCCAGACTGAGGTGTTTGGAGTGGCAGGGGTCTCCTGTCAGTTATGTTTATTGGCCTATCCCTGTTAGCACTTCCATCTGCTACATAAACATCCTTTCCTATTTTCCATCTAGAAAGAAATAACGTGGTAAATAAAAAATACCCATGCTCATAAGTCAGTGTAAAAATCTAAAGGCAGTATTTACTGAGTAAGAAGGGGGTCTGATAAGGCAATAAAAGTTGAGATGAGCAAGCACCAAAATGCTCGGGTGCTCGTTACTCGAGTCGAACTTTCAATGATGCTCGAGAGTTCGTTTCGAGTAACGAACCCCATTGAAGTCAATGGGCGACTGGAGCATTTTTGTATATCACCGATGCTCGCTAAGGTTTTCATTTGTGAAATCCTGGGAAATTCAAGAAAGTGATGGGAACGACACAGAAACGGATAGGGCAGGTGAGAGGCTACATGTTGGGCTGCATCTTAAGTTCCCAGGTCCCACTATTAAGCCACAATAGCGGCAAGAGTGAGACCCCCCCGCACTGTCAGCATAAAGATCGTTCTCCTCTGCCACAGCTGTAACAGCTGTGGCAGAGAAGAACGATGTTAGCCCATTGAATTCAATGGAGCCGGCAATAAAGCTGGCTCCATTGAAAGCAATGGGCTGCCGGCGATCGCGGGATGAATTGTCGGGAAGGGGTTAAATATATAAGCCCTTCCCTGCAATTTATCCAGAAATGTGTAAAAATAAAATATATATATATACTTACCTGGTCCCGGCAGACGGAGTTCAGCGCGGCCGGCTGCAGTCCTCCTGAACTGCTCTGAACAGCAGTGAGTAGTATTCAGCAGCCGGGGATTTAAAATCCCCACCTGCTGAATGAGCTGCCTCTAATTGGTCACAGCCTGACCAATCAGAGGCAGATTCCACTCACGCACCCATTCATTAATTTATGAATGGGTGAGTGACTGCTGCCTCTCATCTGATTGGTCCCGCTGAGCCAATCAGAGGCAGCAGTCACACACCCATTCATAAATTCATGAATGGGTGCGTGAGTGGAATCTGCCTCTGATTGGTCAGGCTGTGACCAATTAGAGGCAGCTCATTCAGCAGGCGGGGATTTTAAATCCCCGGCTGCTGAATACTACTCACAGCTGTTCAGAGCAGTTCAGGAGGACTGCCTCTGTCTGCGCTGAACTCCGTCTGCCGGGACCAGGTGAGTATATATATATTTTTTTCACACATTTCTGGATGAATTGCAGGGAAGGGCTTATATATTTAACCCCTTCCCGACAATTCATCCCGCGATCGCCGGAAGCCCATTGCTTTTAATGGAGCCGGCTATATTGCCGGCTCCATTGAATTCAATGGGCTAACATCGTTCTGCCGGGACAAGGTGAGTATATATATATATTTTTTTTACACATTTCTGGATGAATTGCAGGGAAGGGCTTATATATTTAAGCCCTTCCCGACAATTCATCCCACGCTCGCCGGCAGGCTATTGCTTTCAATGGAGCCGGCTGTAGTGCCGGCTCCATTGAATTCAATGGTCAGTGCTTGTTTAATCGAGACGAGTACCGCGTGGTGCTCGTCTCGAGTAACGAGCATCTCGAGCACCCTAATACTCGAACGAGCATCAAGCTCGGATGAGTATGCTCGCTCATCTCTAAAGACAAGTATCCAAATGGTTGCAACGTGTTTCAGTAACTAAATTATTCTACCCTGCCACTTTCCTGTTTCCGTGGATGTGTTACATTCATGAGAAGTGTGTATTAGTTTCCAGCTTACTAGGACTCAAGGTGTGGTTGCTATCTTTTATAAGCTAGTCGTTCACATCGGGTGAGTCCTTCTTTTACAATTTATATTACTTTTTTACTGCACAAAGCATTATCTTTCAGATTTGCTTTCCTCTATTTTCCATCTAGGAACAGACTAGATCCATTAGGTTTGAGATGTGGGGCCGTCCCCATTAGGACGATCACCCTGCTTTAGGGAGGGTCCGTCAAGCCAAAGTTGGTTAGGGGTAGCCCTCCTTCTCCTACATTTGTGTTTCCCTCGTTTGTGTTTTAAATTATATGTATATGTTGGTCCATTAGGACATAATTGCGTCTTGCTTTGATGTGTTGGTGATGTTCTAGAGGGGTACTGTATTTATGCCCAGCATGAACGGGCCACAGTTCCTTATATAGTATTATTTTTAAAACTTAATCAGTGTCCCTGGTCCTGTTCACCATACAATAGAAATAGATACTCAGTATTAACAATGCAGTACTATTTCTAAATCTTCACCAGCATTTTCAGTTTAGTTCACCATAGAGAAGAAGTAGATGCTTGGTAAAAATTCTATAGTATTATCTCTGCAAATAAGGAAGATGGAACAATACCTCTGCAGCGCCACCTATTGATGGCAGCATTCCTTCAAATCAATGTATGACTTTTTACACTGTTCCATCGTCCTTATTTGCATAAATTACCCAGTGGAGTGTGCATGGCCTTATAAGTCTCCTCACTCACTTTTGAGGTGTCTTCTCGCACCCCTTCTGGGTGCTCTTCTTGGGGAAAGACAATGCCATCCCCTGACCCACCCACCCCCTAGGTGTTTCCACACATTTTTTGGGGCGCTCTCCTTAAGGAGAGACGACACCCCTCTTGACTCTTATCTCTGCAAAAAGACACCAGCATTTTCAATCCTGCTGACCATGAAGAAGTAACTACTATTATTATTTTTAAACCTTCACCAGCATTTCCTGTTCAGTTCAACATAATAGAAATAGATACTTAATGATAACAATGTAATATTATTTTTAAATCTTTACCAGTATTTCCGGTCTTGATCACCATTGAAAAGAAAAACAAACTTAATATCTGTATAGTATTATTTTTAAGAAGTCACTAACATTTCCCTTCCTAGTCGCAGTGAAAACAAAATCGAGACTTGGTAATAGCTGTACTGTATTCTATATTATAGGGATTTCCAACTGAGTAAGTTTTTTTACAAACTGATAACCAGTAGTACATACAATTTTACCAATCCACTGCTTTCCCATTCCGATGCTTCCTTCTTCACCAGCTGGTCTCTGTTTACCGTGTTTCAGCAATCGTGTGGTGTGTTTACATGACTGAAGTCACCACTATGGCCAGTGACTGGATGTAGCAGTCACATACTGGGGCAGATTTACTAATACTGTCTAATAGATAGACAGATCAAACTTAGACTACACAGCCTTGAAGTATTATAATTATATTTATTACAGTAACTGGTGCGTTCCTGCAGGGTGCAACTACAATGCCCTCCACGAACATCACCAACATGTCAAGCCATAATGCAAAAATGTCCATAATGTACTAATACATGCATGTATAACATTACCAAAACAAGGGACACACCAAAATACAGGAATACTATCCCTAACCAACATTGGTTCTCAATAAAAAAATCTGCCACAATCTATCCACACAACATTGCTGGAACTGCAAGAACACAGACTGATCGGGGACCTGGGAAAAGTTGACACAGACGTAGCAAGAGGTAAGTAAGGCCTCATGTCCACGGGCAGATCGGATTCACATTCGGGAGCCCACAGCGGAATCCGACCTGCCAGCGGTTGAGGACACTGCTTACCCGTCTGGGTCTTCTGCATGCCTGACCGTGTCTTCTATTTTCTTCACTGCGGATGAGTGCAGAAGCACCGTCCAGCACACTGCCGCATGTGCGCAGTGGAGTTTTTTTAAACTCCTACTTTCCCGCGGACGCGCCACAGATCGGACGGCTTGCATTGACTACAATGGAAGCCGTCCGTGCAGGAACCGCACTGAAATGGAGCATGCTGTGATTTGTTTCCCAAACCAAAAGGTCTGCAAAACAAATCTGCATGTTTAATTCATGTGCGGATGCCCATGCTTCCGTATGGGCGGCTTGGTTTGCAGATCTTCCGCATGGGTGGCCTGCATGGATTCTGCAAATCAGATCTGCCTGTGGACATTAGACCTTAGGTGAATGTTATTCCTTTTTGTTAATTTAGACCATTACCGTTATCAGCTATTTGTATTTCATGGAGATGGAAAATCCTTTCAGCAAAAACATGCTTTTTTTTATCCCTGCCTCCCCCATCTGATTGCATGCCACACTCTAGAGCTTTCCTCTATCTATTGCAGCCACTTCCATGTCTGATGCTTAGCAGGCACCATCTTGATGGTGAGATTTTTGCTTTCATGTCAGTCCCATGACCCATCAACACGCATCAGCTAGAGACTATACCATTTCTTCTTGCTGTAGGGACAGTTTAATTATTATTACCTTCTATGTTCTTGTAAATAAACTACATACCATAATTATACAGTCAGGAGGATGAGCTCTCCTCTATTACAACTGTTTGAAAAGAGCTGTATAATTCTCATCAGTAACTGTGATAGGAGTGTCTGTGTCCCCTTCTAAGCACTTTCTTTGGCAGGGGCATGTAATAGCCTCACACAGACTGAGAAACTGACTAGAAATTGAATACATAAACCCAAGTAAATTGGAGCTGGTCAGAATTGAGATCACATGACCACCTGAGGAGAAAGAGGCCAGGAGCTATATATACAAAGGAATAAACAAACAAAGTAACACTAGTTCACTTATTTAAAGGGAGGATAGCTACATAACAAATGTCAAAAAAATTCACATGGGGGCCCTTTAAAATAGTAACTGCATCTCTGGTCTCAGTCCCCATAGAAAAGAAAAGTAAGGATTTGGTACGATGATACTTTTCTTTTATTATGTAACGTTAAATGTTTTTTTTCCTCTATAATACTCTGCTTTGTTGCCAGTTTCTAAACTAAAATATTTATTAAGAATGATAACAATTTCTAACGTTAAAATTAGTTATGGGTTTACTTTAATGTGCCCAAAATTCTAGCTATTTCTACAACGTAGTCTGTTGTTTTCATTCATCTCTAGAGGTTTCAAGTATTTTCTAATAAATCTGTATCTGCAATTTTAAGTTAGCCATAATAAAACTTATTTATGATCTTGTTGCCTTTTTGCCACTTCTTGTTCCATGCAATGCATTTTAAATGTTTACTACGTTCAATAATTTAAAATTGCGTAAATAATGAAAACGTAATTATCTACTCACACAAATAAGTTACATGGAGTAAACAAAAAAGTGTACAAGGAAAGATATTTGAGCTGTTGGGTTATTATATTTTACCTCTAATAATTTTTTAATAGATATATTAAACTTTCAGGTCATGTTCACATGGGGCATATTTGCTGTTGTATGTCCACAGCAGACATTCTGCAACAAAACCATTTGGTGCAGATTTTGACACAGTCTTTAATGCAGATATTGGTGTGAAATTCACCCCCTCATTGAGAAGAGGGGGATTCCTCAACAGCGATAAATTTGACATGTTGCGGATTTAAATTCGGCACTGCATGTCAATTTCTGCATGGATTTTGTGTAGATTTTTTTCTGCAACGTGTAGACGAGATTTTGAAAATGTGATCCACTCTGTTAGTCAATGCCGCAAATTTTCCATGTAGAGGGTCCGCATGGAAAATCCGAGGCAAATCTACCTGTATGAACACGGTCCTAAGGTTTTATCAATACTATAACGGGGAAAATATACATTCTTAAACATATGACATAGGGAAAAGTAAAAAAAAAAGGAAAATCATAGTTTATAGTTAGAGATGAGCGAGTATACTCGCTAAGGCACATTACTCGAGCGAGTAGTGCCTTAGACGAGTATCTCCCCGCTCGTCTCTAAGGATTCGGGGGCCGGCGGGGAAGAGCGGGGAGGAATGGAGAGGAGATCTCTCTCTCCCTTTCTTCCCCCCGCTCCCCACTGCTCCCCGCCGCAACTTACCTGTCACCGGCGCCGGCCCCGAATCTTTAGAGACGAGCGGAGAGATACTCGGCTAAGGCACTACTCGCTTGAGTAATGTGCCTTAGCGAGTATACTCGCTCATCTCTATTTATAGTATAATTTATAGAACTAGTAGAAGTATTATAGAAGTAGTAGTAAATAGTGATAGTAGTTAAATAAATTGTCTTTTAGAAACTTGTTTAGGGCTTTTTTACATGGGACTACCCCATCCTAGCAATGTTTTTACACAGGAACGATCATGGCTGAGTCAATGGAGGTGGATCTGGCCGCCTCCATTCACAGTAAACAGGCAGTCATTCATAGGTGAACGACTACCTGTTTACAAAGGCCAATCCTCATTCAGTTTTTATACATGCATAAACTGAATGCCAAACAATAAGCGAATGAATTATAATTCATCTTTCAGCTGGTACATGCTTTTAAACTGAACAATAATCATTCAGATTCTCACGGGATCGTGGGGATCTGAACAGTTTATCTGCCCATGTAAAAGGGCCCTTAGGCAGTTTTGACTTAGAAGACAAAGAAAATAATGAAATGTGAGCTAAGCCTTTTTTAGGATTCCAAAAATGACATTGAGATGGATCCCTGAACAGAGCCATAAACTTTAATGTGTGAAACAGAAACCCTTTGGCCTCTGCTTCATAATATTTCCATCATTTTTCATTTTCTTTGGAGGAACGAAAAGCTTTATGCCCTATGCTTCACACATTAAAACCTATGAGGTTTCTTTTTCACACATTTAAACCTATGGTTCCATCCACAGTTCCATCACATTTAAAACAGAACCTTTAGATAAAACCTATTAATGGATCCATAAATTAAGTGTAAATGGAGCCTTAACAGAGGGGAACCCCATTTCAGGAAACTCATCTATTAACCAATGTGGGGATTATTTGGAAAAAATCCCCTCTCCTTCTGGAGGACCTGTTCTATCCTACACTATATAGACAATCGTGATTTGAATTTCTGTTTTTAGCATTTAAGATGAAACCCTGAGACATAAACTGGTGATGGACTCATAAACTAAATGTGAACTGAGAGTTTAGAGAGGGGTTCTTCTTTTCAGGATCCTCGTCAATTAGCCATGCAGAGAATTGTCTTGCCTTCTGGAGTACCTGTCCTATCCTTTGTTTTACAGGGTATAGTCAAAAAGGACAATCCCGCGCTATATCTCAATATCAGTGTTTTTATTGAAATAACAATAGTGTATAGGAAAGCATGGATGCGCTACATTGTGGTATGGCGTGCTGGTCCCCGGAAGATGGATTTCATTGAGAGAAAAAGAGAAAAACCCAGGATCCTACTACATACTGATGAGGGGCAAAGCCCCCGAAACAGCTGTCTTTGTATGGATTCTGGCTTAGTCTTCAATTCCCAATCATTTCTCCAAACACCTGTATAAAGGGTCAAGCATTAATTTGAAGGAATGCTGCCATCCAATAGGTGGCGCTGTAAATGTATTGTTCTATCTTCCTTATTTGCATATTACCCAGAGAAACATGGATAGCCTTATAAGTCACCTTACTCACCTTCCTGAAGCTCTCCATAAGGAGAGATGACACCCCTCCCAACGCACATCGCAGGCCTCTCACTAGCCAAGCCAGGACCCTTCTGCACACTGATCAGGGGCAAAAACACTTAAACAGCTGTCTGGGTATGGATTCTGGCTTGGTTTTCAATTCCTAATCATTGCGCTACAGACCTGTATAAAGGGCCAAGCATTGATTTGAAGGAATGCTACCATCCAATAGGTGGTGCTGCAGAGGTATTGTTCCACCTTCCTTATTTGCAAAGTTGAAGAGTTCCATGGGATTGCTACTATGACTGAAGTAAGGAAAAATAAGTTCTGGTAGCATTACCCATGCAAAAGCCTACTTAAAGGGGTTCTGTCATTAAAAAAGAAAAATTCTATACTTACCTATTCCTCCCCAGTCAGTCTACTTACCAAATTTTCACCACCACCATTTTCTTCTGTCTCCTGCTGTCCAGGGGGGTCAGTTCACCTTCAGCTGCCTCATTCTTCTCATTCCTGTGAGTGTACGTGCATTGCCAGTAGTCTTCTGCCTGTCCCTTAATGTACGCTATGTCACAGCTCATAGGCCAGCAGGGGGACTGCCTATCTGCTTCAGAGATTGCTCGTGCAAGCTGACTCTGAAATAGATCACAATTCCTTCCTAGACAGTGAACGCTACAGCACAGAGACCTGACCTTCACTGACCTGGCCGGAAGGAATGTGAGGAATGCAGCCTTAATAACAAGACAGCCAGCATGCGATAAGTTGAACCCAGTACACTGCAGAAGCTCAGCCAGAAGAAGATGTGGTAAGGAGACTGGCGAGGGAGAAATTGGAGAGCATAGTTTTTTTTTTAAGACAAAACCCCTTTCAAAGAAGTCTAACATGGATCGGTATCTGAATCCCCTCCAGAAGACAGTGGATGCCTTCCTGGATGGTCTTCCTCTATCAAAGCAGAAGGAGGCCATTTTGAGGTGGTGATGATTTCTAAGCAATTTGATTGTTGCAACAAAGTTACACACCATGTAAACTAAAGCAGATTCTATACAGATGGTTCTTGTATGACCAAATAGCTGGTGGTAATTTTCTTCCTGCTAATTTTTGTGTACTCGTGGAAGCAGGGCACCTGTACAAGTTCCTGCAACCTATAAGAAAGTCAGGTTAACCTGGCTTGAGCTTGGCTCTCTGTCTCTTGATCCCCGTAGAAACCACAGGAAGCCCTGCCATGAGAGGCAACACATGTGCCTGCAGCATTTCCTGCACATATCGCTGAGTTGTTTGTGTCTCTCAACCCCCAGATCATCATACCAGCATTTGGTATTTGTTGCTGCAGAGCAAAGGCAGGATTAAAGTGCTCACCACGAGGCCTCAATACTCAAACCATGCTCACCTCCCAAACAAAACCTAGAATTGTCACTAAAGACAATATGGTTCCACTTTGTTCCAGGTTTTCGTTCATGACACCACTGCAAACAAAGTTGGCCGTGTTGTAGTGTTAATGACAGTTCACATAATGGGCGCCATAACACCAAATGTCCTTCTAAGTGACTAGAAATGGTCCTGGCAGAGACAGGGGTCAGTAATGAAGGTTCCATCTGTGTCTGGATGATGGACAATGAAACTGTTGGATCTGCTTGTGCTTGTTGGAAGATCATTCTCCTACTGGTGGTTTGCCTGAGCCATCCAGAGGCTATTCATTATGTGTGCGTGTCTTCACATAACCACTGCTCCCAACAACGTAGTCAGAATGGCCTGTATGGTGCGCAATTCATCAAAACAACCATTCTGCTTCTCTCATTCCAATGATGTGCCCCCTCTCAAAGTCTATTAGCTGGGAATAGCATCTTCGAGTGTGTCGTAGAGGCGTCTAACAGTCAACAATCTCTCAACGAGATGCACTACACAAAAGTATTCTCCGAGAACCTTTTCATAGGGCATTAGAGGAAGCACTTTTACAGCCTCTGGTGGCAAGACCCAGTGTCTATCTGTCCAAGAAATAACTACATGCTGAATTTTGCAGCAATCCGACATTTCTATCTGGGTGCATTATTGTTTTTTGTCAATGAGTGTACATACAAACATATAATGAAATGTATTGGCTTGTCTGTCCTGCACTGGCTGCATCTGTGTCATACTCGCTCTAGTCTTTTATTGACTTGTATGAAAAGGTTAAAAATACATTCAGAAATTTTAGTGCATGTCCCGGGTATGACAATAAGCCCTGTCATTATCAGTATGACTCATAAAACCTCTCCTATGTTAATGTCAATGAACATCTTTTGAGATAAGGACGGTCATTAATGCTGATGGGTCTTACTCAAGGCTCTTGTTGTTAGTCTGTGATGCCAGAATAACTAATGGCTTATTTCCTGAATAGGTCTGCCTTCCCAGATAGATAAATGCTCAGTGTCTTGTTTAGTCACAACCTTAAGATGGTAATAACGCTACAATAATTTTGTTAGTCTGGAATGGTCAGATAATTTACCACTTACAAGAGATGTCTAATGGAGATAAGTGCTCAGTGGCTATTAATGGGATTTATGTTAACATACTCTTATCCCGCAACTGAAAACAGCCACAAAATGAATATGAATAGGGAATGCGATAAATAAAAGCCTAAAGCAAACTTTCTTTTGTTGGAAAGCCAATCCACAAAATGAGGCTAAATTATGCTAAATGGTATATGTCAGCAGCACTGCAAGCTACTGAAACAGACAGCATTGTAGAAATCAGAGAAGGATCCTTCGTATTCGACTGCAACGTAGGAAGGAACAAAGTTTGGATTCAAATTCTTGGCTGGTCTTTTTTTCAGACCGAGTATTGAGGGTGCTTTTTACTGCAACAATCTGCCTCTCAGTCACAGGCTAATGTAAAATGTACTATACCTCTGTGTGCTCCAACACTGGAGAGGGAGGACAAGAGCAGCCAATGTGGCCTCTCACCTAATCACAAGACCTGTAGTGTGCCAGAGTGGGGGGTGATGTTTATGGTGGCTGCTACAGTATATGTCCCTCACTCACCCAACTGCACTACAGTGAAGGGTTGGGGGGGGGGGGTTGTAAGGGCTGGTCTCTGCTCCCTGGTGGGATATCTTCATGTAGCATGAACCCCCCAGTGAAAGAGAGTCCAGGGAGCCAGAAAAGGTTACTGTTAACTCGTGCTTATTCAGCATTCAGATGATAAAGGTTCAAGTCCTTTACAATTCAGTATTCCAAGTCCTATCTTGAAAGTGGTGAGTTTAAGTGCTTCTGCCTCTCTATTTGCTTTATACTGCTGATGTGGTTTTCACCACAACCCTGGAATATTCAGCCTGTATTATGCACCTTTCCTCCTTCAGATGTCAGAATCAGAATTGGCTATTAGTAACTGTGTGGATCTGTTTCCTAAACGAGCTAACATGGATAGAAATGCGGTACACTACTTTCTAGTCTCTTCATCTAAACTGAAACTTCTGGAACATTACAAGAACTTTTATATAACTTTTACTCCTCCCACCAGCCCAGTGTTGAATGGCTGATGAGTGGTAGGCTGTATTACTAGACTTTTCTATCCCTATGTAAACTAAGCTCTATGCTAGCCACCACTTTCAAGATGAGACATTTCACAGTATATTGAAAGCACATTTGAAGTCAAATTCATACAATTTTCCAGAACCATTAGTACAATTATGTAGTGACACTTCTGGGTCACTAAAGACCTATGGGTTCTGTCTGGTTACCAGATACAGTGGTTGGCATCTCTGTAGCTTGTTTATACTGGTTGATTATTTCCTTTGTGTATGACCCAAATTGCTTGACTATTCTGGATTGTGACCCAGCCTGGGTTACTAACCTTCCGTGTTTCTTGAGCTTGTCTAGTTTGACTTTCATTATTAGTTTGTGTCCCTTTGTACTGCTTTGTGAGTTTCATACTTAGTTCTTTCCCAGGCTAATTTTTGACTATGCTTTTCTGTATTCTTTGTTGCTAAAACCAGTAACCACAAGACTTTTATTTGCTACTAGTAACCCCATGTTCACTAAAAAAAATGCTTTTTTGCCTTGCTTCTGTCACAACTCTTCAGCCATGTCAGATCAGGACCTGGGTGATATCACAGCGTCAGCCCGGCCCATGTGATTCACACGCTGGCGCATGCTCAGTGCCATTTTGGCAGTGGACACTAAAATGGGTACTTCCCTGCTGGTGTGTAGATGGATTGGTAAGCCAGCCATTCATCACTTGTCTGAACACATTTATTCAGTCTCCTCCTCATGGAATACACCAGTTATACTTCAAGTCTGAAGGTGTTTTTGGTCAAGTTGGCGGCTCTGTTCTGTTCTACTGTCTGGTGTTGAGAATATTTGGGGTGTTGTAATATCTATCTCTTGACTTATTGCTCTTTCTGCATTGGTATTCTATCATGTTTATTGTGTGCTTGTTTGACATCTATTCAGTATATGTTGTCATTTATTGTAGCAAACATTAATCCTGTTTCCAACTAGAGAGAGGCAGAGTTGACCCAGGTTCTTGACTTGGGTTTTCCCTCATAGGGGCAAGAGCTCTGCTTTTAGGTAGTGTCTCATTGCATTAGTCGGTTAGGGTCTGAGCTCTATTCATTTCAATATCTCAAGTGCTCAACTATCTCTGGCAGACCCCTATTGATTAGTAAGTTATCCCTTATTCTATGTATAGGGTATAACCTTCTATCTTTACTACGAGAGGAATGATGTCTTCATCTCTGACCCACTTCCCACTGAGCTATTCATTGCATGGCCTGGTACAGAGGGAATCATCCTTTGTGTGGATTTCCTACCTGTGGAAGAAGTGACGATTGCAGCACATGCCATCTTCAGCCACTGTAATTTAAAATGGCTGAGCATCAAAAGAGGCAAAATACTCAAAGAACTCCACTATTATAAATAATAAACTGTAAACACATAAAGAATACTATTAGTAGAATAGCCTGTCCATCTATGTACACTTATTAGCTAAAGCTGCACCTCACAGACCTTCTGCTACCATCCTGCAATTGGAACATAATACTGGCGATATTGAGAGCTTTCTGATACATTTGAGTTAGTCATCTCTTTTTCTGGACCAAATGCTGAGGAAGTAGTTAAAAAAGGAACAAAGCGCTCTCTTTATTATCAGCAAAAGTTGTGGTGTGCATATAGAGGGCAGGCCAAACAGGAAGTCTGTGAGATTCAACTTCAACCAATAGCCGGAGAGCAGGAAGTGATGCCAGAATAGGATATAATTTTAACAACTTCTCTAGTGCCATCTAGTAACATAAAGACATTTTATTATCTTCTATGGACTTATAAGGGTCTCTAAGGTACAGAGCACCTTTGACAATTACATGCCCCTAGTAGTTCCTTTTACTCATTCTGAAAATTTGCCTACAGTTTTAGTTTAAGGACATGAAAAAAATACAAGTATTCTAACACATTTCCCAACTACTTTATCAGCCCCACGATGGCGAAGACACGTCACTGCCATTATTTTTCTTTCCAAAGTCCTTAACAAACAGGTGACTACGTCTTTCCATCATTGTATCCTTGCAGAAGTAGATTGTATGTGATTGCATTCAAGTTGCCCTTCACTTTTATTTAATTATTGTGAGATTTTCCAATCAGTCATCCCAAGCGCAATGTCTTTCATTTGACAGCATCTATTTGACTCAGTTTTTATCTGTTCCTATAATGAAAGTGCACTTTTATCCGTCCATTTGTTTTAAGATCAATACAGTGTAAAGGTCCCCACAGCATTATATATATGCCAATCAGCCGGACGTCAAAAGCAAAGGAAAGTGAAACGCAATCAGGATGTGTCATTTGATGTACACAAGATACTGTCAGTGGTGATTAATGAGGTGTTACACATAATTGTAAAGGGAAAATGATTTATACCACAAGTCCAGACACACCGAGCGTAAGGCGAGAGCTAAGATACAGAATATCTTGGACTTTTGACCTAAAATGCAAAATTATAAAAATAAAACAAGACTATATTTTTGGCCACAATATTATATGGCGAGGATAAGACATTCCCCTAACATTCCTCATTTGTGTTTGTGAAATTGTTCCCATCTGCAGAAGAGATGTAACTTGAAGCTCCTGGGCGCTAATGTAAAGTATGCATCAGGGTCCCCAATTACCAAGTACCATTTATAATACTTGTGTCTTCTTATGTGCCTTTTGAACCCCTTCACGCACATTGGCTTGGTGTAACTACTACCTTTGCACTTCCTATAGTAATGCTCTTGTCCTGTTGCAGGGATCTCCCCTAAAGGGTGTACTAGGCTTCACAGTAGAGCACCAAGATGGCCGCTCCAAAGTAAACTTAGAATCCTCCCTGGGAACATTCTAGTGTGATGATGCCAACAGTATAAAAGGATAATTTCCTGCTGCATTTCAAGAGAGGGTACAAGGACTGTGTATGTTTGCTGAGGTGCTGCTGGAGGCTGTTTCTGAAAGGGTGCAATGATCTGCAGAGGAGCTGTTGCTGCCAGAGAGCAAAAGGCAGTGGAAGCCTGAACCTATGGATGAAAGAGGGGTTGTTTGGAGAAGTCAGAGAGCACCATGCAGAGGAAATTGAGACTGCATGCTGCTAGCAAAAGAAGCACAAATTTGCTATGTAGAGCCACAGATCAAGACCAAGGAGGACATTGAGGGGTGCATTGGTAGCAAGTTGTAAGTGAGGCCAGCCTCAGTAACACTGATAGAGATGATAGCCTAGCAGGACAGCTATGCAAAGGACTAATAATATGGACATTAACATTGTGTAAATTCCAAGTGCTTGAATCTGGGTTATGCACTGTGATTAGAGATGAGCGAGTACCAAAATGCTCGGGTGCTTGTTACTCGAGCCAAGCTTTTTGTAATACTCAAGAGCTCATTTTGAGTAACGAACCCCATTGAAGTCAATGGGAGACTCAAGCATTTTTCAAGGTGACCCATGCTCTGTATTGTCTTCAAAGGAGCAGCGGCTGCTGCCCGCGGCTCCATTGAAAACAATGGTCTGCTGGCACCCCTGAATTGTTTTTTAGGGAAGCTCTTAAGATATAAGCGCTTCCCTAAAAAACAATAATTTTAGTGTAAAAAAAAAATATATATAAATTTACCTCTGCGCCACTGCTGTGTCCCCCATGGGGATGAAGAACACATCTGCCGCATGCGACAGATGTTTCCTTCATCCCCGCTAGTAAAAAAAATTCCCCGCTGCTGCACTTGCCACATCTGTGACAGATGCAGCAGAGGAATTCTTCTATTCCCTACAGCAGCTGTCATGTGTGACAGCTGCAGTAGAGGATCCTGCTGCCGGCACCCCATCATTGTTTTTCAGTGAAGAACTTTAAACATAACCCCTTCCCTGAAAAACAATCACTTTAGTGTAAAAAAAAACAAAACTTACCTGTCCGCTGCTGCCATGTCCCCGCGGGGATGAAGAACACATCTGCCGCATCTGTGACAGATGCAGCAGAGGAATTCTTCAATTCCCTACCGCAGCTGTCACACATGACAGATGCAGCAAAGGAATTCTTCATTCCTGTGGGGAATGAAGAATTCCCCACCACAGCTGTTCCAGATGACAGCTATGGTAGAGGATCCTGCTGCAGGCACCCGGTAATTGTTTAAACATAGGCCCTACCCTGAAAAACAAGAAAAAATGGTGAATAAAAATACTCCCCTTTCTTCAGCTGCTGGGGCCCAGCCGTGTCGAGCTGGCTCTTCTCCCTGCACTGCTCTCAGTAGTATTTAGCAGGCGGGGATTTAAAATCCCCGCCTGCTGAATGGGCTGCCTCTAATTGGCTGAGCACTGTGACCAATCAAAGGCAGCTCTCAAATATTGAATGACAGCTGAGAGCTGCCGCTGATTGGTCCCTGCGGTAGGTTTATTTATATATATATTTTACACTGAAATTATTGTTTTTCAGGGAAGGGCTTATGTTTAAAGCCCTTCCCTGAAAACCAATGATGGGGTGTCGGGAGCAGGATCCTCTATCGCAGCTGTCATGTGTGACAGCTGCGGTAGGGAATTGAAGAATTCCTCTGCTGCATCTGTCACAGATGTGGCAGATGTAGCAGCAGGGAATTTTTTTTACTAGCAGGGATGAAGGAAACGTCTGCCGCATGCGGCAGATGAGTTCTTCATCCCCGCGGGGGACACGGCAGCGGCAGAGAGGTAAGTTTAATTATTCTTTTTTTTTTACACTAAAATGATTGTTTTTCAGGGAAGGGCTTATATGTAAAGCCCTTCTATGAAAATCAATTCAGGGGTGCCAGCAGACCATTGTTTTCGATGCAGCCGCAACTCCATTGAAAACATGTGGGGAGGAGAGGGTGAAATTTTCTCAAGCACCTGCTCAGCTCGAGTAACGAGGACATCAAGCAGGCTAATGCTCTAACGAGCATCAAGCTCAGATGAGCTGCTTGCTCATCTCTAACTGTGATATTTAAAGAGGCAGTGTACTTGGATACATGACCCAGCTTTTCTAAAAGATTGAGCGGGGTATTGGCCACAAAAATGATGCAATAACTTTTTCATGGACAAACTGAGCATTACACTGTGAGATTTAAATTTCAGTTCTACTGGACCGATTTGCTTACTTCATTACTGATACTGTTTTGCTGGCACTGTTTTTATTTTATGCTAAATACAAAGCATTTTTGTTTCTTACTGTACATAAGTTAGTATAACGAAAGCATACTGCCTAGGCACAACTATGCTTCCTCTTTGCTGGCAGTTCAAACTCTGCGCCAGAGTGCAGGAGTTGGAAAATAACTGTGGGAAGATAGGTGCTGCCCGATAGGGCATGTACTATCTTTTCCTGGCCTTAGTATTCACGTCTGAGAAAAGAGCTAGTAAAATTCTATTGAAATCAGTGGTTTAGTTTTGTCCCGTTATACGGCCATAGAATGGGAGAAAAACACGCTCATATGTTTTTGTCCTTAAGCCTAGGATTTAGTTAGAACCAGGTGGACCTGCTTATAAAAGTACTATTTTTTATTTCTTTGTTAGTAAATAATTATCGTTTAGTAACTCCATCTGCTACATCGTAACTTGAATCTTCATTGTGAAGCCACCTACCCATGACTAATGTTGCTCATCATGATTGGCCGTGCAACTAAATCATGCCGATTTTTGCAAAATTTGATTGGGTCATCAGAAAATCATTTTTTAAATAAATGAGAGAGAGGTGAGTATGTGTATGTTATACTCCAGGGAAGGAGAAGAACAACACAAATAAACACAAAAAGAAAGCAAAAAACCCATCCAGATGTTGCCATTGGTCAGATTTGAATCTACAACTCCAGAACTGAAAAGCAGCAGTGCTGACAACTGAACTCCCACTGTTATCTGTTCTTCCACATTACTAGAAGAACATACGCCAATTTGTATTCCCAGTGATTGAAATGGGAATCAGAAGAGGCTATTGCAATTCATGATAATTTTTCAAAAATTGGACCAGGCCGTCCCGAACTGAATATTTCACTAATTGATTAACACTAACAGTGACACTGTTGACATGATAGGCTATATGTAAGAAGAACATTGATGCAAGCAATATTTTTATGCTAATTATAGTAGGTTGAATTCTATCACTTGAAGCTCCTAGGCCTCACATGTAAAATCTTTATTGTGACTTCCAACATACTGTGTGTCATTCATAATACTGGTGTCTTCTTATGTCATACTTATGTGGCAAAGGGACCTTTGGAACCTCTCAGGCACCAGGTCCTGTGGAACTGCTACCACTTCAGTAATGTGAAACATTCAGTGGCACCAGTTGCAGGTTTAAGTTCACTACGGTGACCCCCAAAAAATATAAAAAGCAAAACTAAATAGAGTCTAAAGGTAAACCTTTCTTGCACGCTTTTTTGTTTAAAATAGTAAAAAACAAATTTTAAACCACATTTGATATCATCCCATCTGTAATAAATTGAATTCACTTTTAATCCCTCAAGGTAAACACAATATAAAAAAAGGAAGCAAAATGCAAATTTTTCTTCATTTTGTCTCCCAAAAAAACGCTATAAAAGTGATCAAAAAAGTTATATGTAAGACAAGGAGGACTGCAGGACACGTGGCAGAGCTAAGGAGAACAGTAGGAGGATCCGGCCTGAGCCTTTTAGGTTAGTATTACTTTTTTGTTTTGGAGTGCAGCTAGGGCTTTTTTTGTAATGTTAAAGTCGCATTGCACGAAAACCGCAATTTCGTGCATTGTAAGGGCTTAGTCACACGGCCGTTTATTGCCGCGATTTGCGCATGCGTCCGGCGATTTTTAAAAACCATTGCTTTGCAATGGTATCGGACACATGAGCGCTTTTTATGCGCTCGTCCAATAAATTAGAGAACAGAAATCGCAGATCGCACCTATCTGCGATCTGCGATTCCTGTTCTCTTCTCTATATGCGCTCAACGGGGCCGGCGGCAGCAGCGCCGACCCCATTGAGAACATACAGAAGACAAATCATTCTTCTCTGCCACAGCTGTAACAGCTGTGGCAGAGAAGAACGATGTTTGCCCATTGAATTCAATGGAGCGGCAATACAGCCGACTCCATTGAAAGCAATGGGCTGCCGGCGTGCGCGGGATGAATTGTCGGGAAGGGGTTAAATATATAACCCCTTCCCTGCAATGCATCCTTAAATGTGAAAAAATTAAAAAAAAGGACGTACTCACCTGCTCCCGGCAGCTGGAGATCCCCGCGGCCGGTCTGCAGTGGGTGTGAAGGGGTGTGACTCAGACTGGCCCCTGATTGGCTCAGCCTGAGCCAATCAGAGGCAGATCTCAGTCACACCCATTCATGAATTCATGAATGGGTGTGACTGAGACTTGCTTCTGATTGGCTCAGCGCTGAGCCAATCAGGGGCAAGTCTGAGTCACACCTCCTTCACACCCACTGCAGGCCGGCCGCCGGGATCTCCAGCTGCCGGGAGCAGGTGAGTACATCCTTTTTTTTTATTTTTTCACCTTTAAGGATGCATTGCAGGGAATGGGTTATATATTTAACCCCTTCCCGACAATTCATCCCACACTCGCCCGCAGCGCTTGCATTCAATGGAGCCGCTGTATTGCCGGCTCCATTGAATGCAATGCGCTGGACAGCTCCGGCCCGTTTCTAATGAAACACGGCTAGGAGCAGATTTTCGGGCGATTTTTGGGCCGATTTTTCTGCGCCGGTCACGCGATTTGCGCATGCGCATCCGTCATGCGATGCGCAAATCGCGTGAAAAAACGCCCATGTGACTAAGGCCTAATGCGACAAAAACATAGGCTCCATAAGGAAACATGGGCTACAAAAAAAAACGCGGCAATATAGAGCATGCTGTGATTTTTTTTTTCTTTCTCTCTAGATAGCATTAAAGAAAATGTGAAGGAATCCATTGGAAAGCATGGGCTTCACATACATGCGTTTTCTTGCGCTATTGCATTGCTGCAAAACCGCATGATTTTGTAACCCATCTGAAAGCGGCCTTACTGAGTCTGTCGTGTCTTCGTTTCTTATTGTACTTCACTTACGTCTTATTAATTTGGACCATCAAAATATACCCGGAGCGTGGAGATTGTGCTGACATCATAGAGTAGAATCACCTTATTGCGACTAATCTCTATTCGCCAGATTGGAAAGCCACTAGAGAGACCACCTTCTTTTCTGGAGGACTTAGCATGACCATGGTACAAATGTGTGCCCATTCATTTGAATGGGCACCATGTAAAACTACATATACCCTGTAGAAATATGTAGCTGCTGATCATTTAGCACCAGGCGATCAGCTCAAGCCTCTTTCCTCCTCACCAGTTTCTTTTTTTTTTTTTTTTGCTCTCCTTGTTCTTACACATTTAGAGGAGGCTACCAGGGATTAGATAATTATAATTAGTCGTTAGGAGAGGCCATCAATATCATATCAGTAGTGCCAGTTCCCAATACCCATAGCAATGAGATGTTTAAAAAGACCATTGAGCATGGCTACCCCTTCATTGTATAGCAGACACAGTACTATTTACTTTATAGCACTGCTGCCTATTATTGCAGTTTAATCTCCTTCATTTGAATAGAACTGAGCTGCACAAAGGCCACATAACCAGTAAACAGGAGGTCATGGGTCGAGGAAGTAGCCGTCAGCGCTCACCCAAGTGCAGTAGCCCCTTCAAATGACTGATTGGCAGAGGTACCGGAAGTCGGACCTCCACCAATCTGATATTGAACACCTATTCTAAACAGAGATCATCAATATCTAAGTCCTGGAAAAGCTATTTCATCCAATATGGTGCCTAATCTATGAGGTATGTAGATTAAAAACAGAGAAATGGTTCAGTAGTTCCATACTAGAGTTTTTCTAATATATAAATCACAGCACAAATTGCTTAAAAATCACAGAATTAATATCAAGTGCAACAACAAAAATCATAAATTACATCTAATAACATAAAGTGCAGTAAAACCACGGCAGTAACAGTGACCCATAGCTCAAGTACAGGACATAAAGGATTTCACTAAAACTAAATTAAAACCGAGAGTGACACTAATGTAGTTATTGGTTTTATTCATTTATGACTCACTGACAGAAATTAATTCCATGATAAGTATTACTGTATGACCTAAATCTGGAATCTCATATAAATTAATTATAGCTGTTATGAATTACTTATTACTTAATTGCTTGTATTTGATGTTACACATTTATTAGTGACATCTATATGACATTAAACCTCTACAAACGCTGAGAATGACCACAGTTCTAATGTTTAAAGAACAAGAAAAACTGTTTATCTATCAAATGCTGTCCATTACTTAGCTGAATGATATAGACAGGAAATAGCTGGTGTTTATACATAATTAAAAAACAAAGTCGATCAAATCTAATATTAAAATCCATGAAACTTTAACTTAAGATGAAGAATATCAGTGCAAGAATATATAGATTTTTCCGCCCCCATCAAAAAAAATAATTACTATAACAGTGCTTTCTGTGTACAAAATTATAACTACCACCCGTATAATACTGCCTCATATGTACAAGGATATAACTACTATAATACTACTCCTATGTACAAGAATATAACTACTATAATACTGCCCCCTATGTACAAGAATGTAACTACTATAATGCTGTCCCCTATGTACAAGAATATAACTACTATAATGCTGCTTCTATGTACAAGAATATAACTCCTATAATACGGTCCCCTATGTACAAGAATATAACTACTATAATACTGCTCCTATGTACAAGAATATAACTACTATAATACTGCCCCGTATGTACAGGAATATAACTACTATAATACTGCATCCTATGTACAAGAATATAGCTACTATAATACTGTCTCCTATGTACAAGAATATAACTACTATAATACTGCCCCCTATGTGCAAGAATATAACTACTATAATACTGCCCCCTATGTACAAGAATATAACTACTATAATACTGCATCCTATGTACAAGAATATAGCTACTATAATGCTGCTCCCTATGTACAAGAATATAACTACTATAATACTGCCCCCATATACAAGAATATAACTACTATAATACTGCTCCCCTATGTACAAGAATATAACTACTAGAATACTGCCCCCTATGTACAAGAATATAACTACTATAATACTGCTCCTATGAACAAAAATATAACTACTATAATACTGCCCACTATGTACAAAAATATAACTACTATAATACTGCCCACTATTTACCAGACTATAACTACTATAATACTGCCCACTATGTACAAGACTATAACTACTATAATACTGCTTCCTATGTACAAGAATATAACTACTATAATACTGCCTCTTATCTACAAGAATATAACTATTATAATATGGCCCCTATGTACAAGAATATAACTACTATAATACTGCATCCTATGTACAAGAATATAACTACTATAATACTGCTCCCTATGTACAAGAATATAACTACTATAATACTGCCCCATATACAAGAATATAACTACTATAATACTGCTCCCCTATGTACAAGAATATAACTACTAGAATACTGCCCCTATGTACAAGAATAGAACTCCTATAATACTGCCCCTATGTACAAGAATATAACTACTATAATACTGCTCCTACATACAAGAATATAACTACTATAATACTGCCCCTATGTACAAGAATATAACTACTATAATACTGCTTCCTATGTACAAGAATATAACTACTATAATACTGTCTCCTGTATACAAAACTATAACTACTATAATACTGCCCCTATGTACAAGATTATAACTACTATAATACTGCATCCTATGTACAAGAATATAACTACTATAATACTGCTCCCTATGTACAAGAATATAACTACTATAATGCTGCCCCCATATACAAGAATATAACTACTATAATACTGCTCCCCTATGTACAAGAATATAACTACTAGAATACTGCCCCTATGTACAAGAATAGAACTACTATAATACTGCCCCTATGTACAAGAATATAACTACTATAATACTGCTCCTACGTACAAGAATATAACTACTATAATATTGCCCACTATGTACAAAAATATAACTACTATAATACTGCCCACTATGTACCAGACTATAACTACTATAATACTGCCCACTATGTACAAGACTATAACTACTATAATACTGCTTCCTATGTACAAGAATATAACTACTATAATACTGCCCCTATGTACAAAAATAAAACTACTATAATACTGCCCACTATGTACAAAAATATAACTACTATAATACTGCCCACTATGTACCAGAATATAACTACTATAATACTGCCCACTATGTACAAGACTATAACTACTATAATTCTGCTTCCTATGTACAAGAATATAACTACTATAATACTGCCTCTTATGTACAAGAATATAACTATTATAATACTTCCCCTATGTACAAGAATATAACTACTATAATACTGTCTCCTGTATACAAAAATATAACTACTATAATACTGCCCCTATGTACAAGAATATAACTGCTATAATACTGCCCCCTATGTACAAGAATATAACTACTATAATGCTGCATCCTATGTACAAGAATATAGCTACTATAATACTGCTCCCTATGTACAAGAATATAACTACTATAATACTGCCCCCATATACAAGAATATAACTACTATAATACTGCTCCCCTATGTACAAGAATATAACTACTAGAATACCGCCCCCTATGTACAATAATAGAACTACTATAATACTGCTCCTATGTACAAGAATATAACTACTATAATACTGCCCACTATGTACAAAAATATAACTACTATAATACTGCCCACTATGTACCAGACTATAACTACTATAATACTCCCCACTATGTACAAGACTATAACTACTATAATACTGCTTCCTATGTACAAGAATATAACTACTATAATACTGCCTCCTATGTACAAGAATATAACTACTATAATACTGTCTCCTGTATACAAAAATATAACTACTATAATGCTGCCCCTATGTACAAGAATATAACTACTATAATACTTCCCCCTATACAGAAGAATATAACTACTATAATACTGCCCCCTATGTACAAGAATGTAACTACTATAATGCTGCCCCCTATGTACAAGATTGTAACTACTATTATGCTGTCCCCTATGTACAGGAATATAACTACTATAATACTGACTCCTGTGTATAAGAATACATTTGTAAATTTCACACATATAGAACATGTAGCCATACTAGACTGTAATCATTCCTATCCTTAATAGCTTGGATTATCATAAAAAATGAATTGATAATGGTTTTTACAATTTGTCTCTACCTCTGGACATATGCAGTTGTTTAATCATGTCCCCGGAAGGTCAATTAAGACTCCTACTGTCAGAGTTGCAGTATATGTTCTAAGTACAAAGCCGAAGTACAGCATGACTCGATCTTTGTTCTGCTCTCTTATGTTCCCAGGTGCTCCTCTCCTGGTAATTGTAGCATTAGTACTCAAAAGAGATATTCTGAAAATGAAAAATACAACAAAGATATAAGAGCTCACTAAGGCTTCGCCTGCAGAATACATGGGTAGAGAAAGTCAAGGAAATTTAAAGTAACAACAACCTAAAGTTTAGGTAATTGACTGTGGATCCACAGCAATACTACCAAACATTGTGGTAATAGCATTTATAGCTTGGTTTATCCTCCCTTTGAATGTCGTGATGCATAAGTAGCATGAACAGTGTAGTATAATTAGTTAGCACCGGTCCTAGAATTAATTCTGACCAGGGCAACAATTGCATGTAGTTGATACTAGTGATGAGCGAACTTTTGAAAAATTCAGTTCAGGTAGTTTGTCAAACTTTTGCAAAAAATCCAGATACTCCTAAAACTGGTGTATAACACTGTGTAAGAGCCAAAAAAATGTGGTTTGACAAAACCCCTAAAACTGGTGTGTAACACTGTTAAGAGCCATAAAAGCCCTGTATGGCACTCTAAGAGTGTTACACAGGGTTTTTATGGCTCTTAGACAGTGTTATACTCTAGTGTTCAAGACTAGTGTGGAGCGAACTGAGCCAGCAGAACACTGTCTCGGGTAGAACTTTGCTTAAAGCTTGCTTCAGGTTCATGCCAAATTGAACTTTTAGCAAAGTTTGATCCAAATTCTCATTCTACTGATTTGGTTCACTGAACACCATTTTATATGTTCTATCCAGTAGCTGGAATTTGTATTTTGTCTAATATCTATGATCCTATAGTATAGATGTAGCAGGAACGTAAAGAAACGTTTTGAAAACCCTTTTACCACCATATTAAATATGAGAATGAAACAAAGAAAAATAGCAAAACCAAAAAATATGAGGCTAAAAATAGGTCTGAGGGCAACTTCAGCCCAAAGTTATGCAGTGAATGTCCACTTTTTGATTGTAATTAGAGATGAGCGAGCATACTCGTCTGAGCTTGATGCTCGTTCGAGTATTAGGGTGCTCGAGATGCTCGTTACTCGAGACGAGCACCACGCGGTACTCGTCTCGATTAAACGAGCACTGACCATTGAATTCAATGGAGCCGGCAATACAGCCGGCTCCATTGAAAGCAATGGGCTGCCGGCGAGCGCGGGATGAATTTTCGGGAAGGGCTTAAAAATATAAGCCCTTCCCTGAAATTCATCCAGAAATGTGTAAAAAGTAAAAAAAAAAAATACTTACCTTGTCCCGGCAGACGGAGTTCAGCCGCGGCCGGCCGGCAGTTCTCCTGAACTGTTGTGAGTAGTATTCAGCAGCCGGGGATTTAAAATCCCCGCCTGCTGAATGAGCTGCCTCTGATTGGTCACAGCCTCACCAATCAGAGGCAGCACTCACTCCAATGGGTGAGTGAGTGCTGCCTCTGATTGGTGAGGCTGTGACCAATCAGAGGCAGCTCATTCAGCAGGCGGGGATTTTAAATCCCCACCTGCTGAATACTACAGAAAGCAGTTCAGGAGAACTGCCAGCCAGACGTGGCTGAACTCCGGCTGCAGCGGAAAGGTGAGTATACTTTTTTTTTTTTTTTTTTACACATTTCTGGATGATTTTCAGGTAAGGGCTTATATTTTTAAGCCCTTCCCGAAAATTCATCCCGCGCTCGCCAGCAGCCCATTGCTTTCAATGCAATAAAGCCGGCTCCATTGAATTCAATGGGCTAACATCGTACTTCTCTGCCACAGCTGTTACAGCTGTGGCAGAGGAGAACGATCTTTATGCTGACAGTGAGGGGGGGGGGGGGTCTCACTCTTGCCACTATTGTGACTTAAAGGGGTTGTCCCGCGCCGAAACAGGTTTTTGTTTTTTTTTAACCCGCCCCCCGTTCGGCGCGAGACAACCCCGATGCAGGGGTTAAAAAAACAAACCGCTCAGCGCTTACCTGAATCCCGGCGGTCCGGCGTCTTCATACTTACCTGCTGAAGATGGCCGCCGGGGTCTGCTCCCTCCGTGGACCGCAGCTCTTCTGTGCGGTCCATTGCCGATTCCAGCCTCCTGATTGGCTGGAATCGGCACGTGACGGGGCGGAGCTACACGGAGCCGGCATTCTGCACGAGCGGCTCCATTGAAGAGAGCAGAAGACCCGGACTGCGCAAGCGCGGCTGATTTGGCCATCGGAGGGCGAAAATTAGTCGGCTCCATGGGAACGAGGACGCTAGCAACGGAGCAGGTAAGTAAAAAACTTTTTATAACTTCTGTATGGCTCATAATTAATGCACAATGTACATTACAAAGTGCATTAATATGGCCATACAGAAGTGTATAGACCCACTTGCTGCCGCGGGACAACCCCTTTAATAGTGAGACCTCGAAGCCCGAAATGCAGCCCTGCATGTTGCTCCTCGCCTGCCCTATCCATTTCTGTGTTTTTTTACATGACTTTGGTGATTTGCTAAGATTTTCACAAATGAAAACCTTAGCGGAGCACCAGTCATATACAAAAATGCTCGGGTCGCCCATTGACTTCAATGGGGTTCGTTACTCGAAACGAACTCTCTAGCATCACTGAAAGTTCGACTCGAGTAACGAGCACCCGAGCATTTTGGTGCTCGCTCATCTCTAATTTTAATGGGAAAATTGTGTGGTGCAAAACCAAAACTTCTCATCACTCCAAGAGCACCATTTCCACAATGAAGCAGGGTAGTGATGACATTATGATGTAGGGAGACTTTTCAGTGGCAGGGACTAGAAAACTGGTCAGTATATTAAATGCTGTGTAATTCTTGAAGAAAAGTGCTTTCAGTCTGCCAAAGATGTGAGACCTGGACAGAGGTTCATCTGCCAGCAGGACAATGACCCTAAATACATCGGTAAGGCTACAATGGAAGGGTCAAAGGTAAACATAGAATTGTCTTGAAGCAGGGGCGTAACTAAAGGCTCCTGGGCCTGGGTGCAAAAGTTTATCTTGAGGCCCCCCAACTTCTCTTAACCCCTTGGAGTAGTGTAATCGAAGCGCAGATCTCACATCAACTGAGAATCTATGGAAAGATTTGAAGACTGTTGGAAACAACACAACTATCTAACTTGAAGGAATTGGAGCAGTTTTGCCTGGAAGAATGGGCAGAAATTCCAAATTACACATGTACTAAGTAAATACAGACATATCTCAAAAGATGTGCACCTGTAATTGCAGCAAAGGGGGTGAATACTTAACATTTGTGCTACCATTTAGAGCCTGCAATGTCATTGGGAGGGGAGACAGTTAAGCTCTGCTAAGCTGTCTTCCCCTTCCCTCCCCCTTGATGGCTTTCTGCAATGGAAGGGAGCAGTCACGCTGCTAAACTCCCTCCCATCTCCCTTCTCTATCAGCTGTTATAGGCTCCCATAGGAGTCTATGCAGCTAGCAGTGTCGTAAAAGCACCAGGCCAAAATGCGCTATCTTGGCCGGCCAGGCACTTTTATGCTGTGGGAATACGCCCACATGAACTGATGCATTGTAAACCAATGCATCAGAGGGGCAGCGAATATCAGCTGGGTGTGAAAGCATGGGCGATATACTCTCGTGTGAATCCAGCCTTAAATTGCAGCCACACACCTCAAACCAAATTTGGTGAGGGGTGACTGCAGACAAAATAGTCTGCCCATGTGAACGGTGCCAAAGATGTCAGCCATAGATAAGTGCACCACACATACAGGATTACAACCCATTCTGGCAAAGCAGTGGATTGCCCTCCCTCAATTTGGTTTGAGGTGTGTGATTGCAATTTAGTCAGCACTGAACAAATTGCTGCATTTTATTACAATCTGGCTCTCTGCTGCTATCAAGGAACATGGTGATTGAGCCTGTCCTAAAAAGTATCAGGGGATGCATATTTGGCTTTCTTTTCTGTGAGGTATGTCTTTGTATATTTTTCTCTTACCTCTGTGTTTTTTTTTCAAGTTTATTAGGGCTATTTAAAATTAGGGCTTGAAACACACGCTAAAGCTATGTTACCCTCACTTGTAATTGTGAGAGATGAGTGTAGGGATGTAGATTCCTAGACATACAAACATATATTGCTCAGACAAGCACAACTGAGAGGAGATCCAATACAGGGATTCCCCAGATAAGTAAAAGGAAACATTCTAAGGGTGGTAGCGGGGGCTAAATACTTTCTCAAGGCACTATAGGTAATTTTTGTACTTGAAAACTTTATTCATAATACAATTCTATCCTGGGACCAGAGGATAGAGAGGTATCTTACCTGTACTTTATCCTGGCCCTTTGTTCTGCCAGTTCCAGTTCTATTTTTCAGGCAGCCAAGATGGCCGCAGCCACCTTTAGACTACTGGAGGACCTACATGCATTGTTAGTGTTAAGACTACCAATATACTGTAGCTGGTCTGTGATTGGCCAGCGCTCCACACATGATCAGTGCTGCCCAATCACAGAGCAGTTCACAGTGTCTATTGGATGATTAGAAAATGGCAGTGGCCCTCATGGCCACCCAAAAACTCAGCGCCGAACCAGCAGAACAGAGGGGCCAGAAAAAGAAGATAAAGTACATATAAAATGCCTCCTCCACCCTCTAGTCCCAGGACAGAATTTTGTCCCAAAACTGTAGGGTTGCTTTAAGAACTTAGACATGACCAATCTAATGGGGTCAATTTTCTCGTTCAGTATTTTAAGACAAGTGAGACAATACAAGAGTACATGATAGCTCAGGACTGACTCGTGCAGGGAAACACATGGTGGATGAAAAGTCAAAAGAATTGCCAAACCCAGGCATGTCTTCAGACAGCTGTAGGATAGGATGGTGGACATTGCCACCCCCATGTCCATGTGCATTGTAGCAGTATATTAACTTGTTACATATCAAAAATGTCATTGGCCACTAATTATATAATTAGTTGAATTTAAGATTCAATTTGAAATATACTAGAGAAAGTACTACCTTTAGTGTTGGATTTTCCTCCACCAACATTAGCCTTCTCTCATCTGGATCCACCATATTAGTGGTTCTTGAGGTGATCTGTATAAGTTGATAGCAGCTGCTAGTCAAAAATATAAAAAGTCTTAATAAGGTCAAGACTTGCAGGTAAAGAATCTTCTCTCTGGCAGAAGCATTTTGCTAGGTCTTACGAAACATTAGAAGCCAATTAAACTATAAGGCCAAAAAAGAAAAGATGAGACATGTAGATTAATATGCAGTATGCAACCTCAGGAAAATCTCCACAGAAGGGCTCTGATTTAAAAACCATCAAGGGAAGAAGTGATGTCATCTGCATCTGGTTTGAACTGGGACCATCCAGAGCAGAAACAACTTGTGCTGCAGAACCCAAGTGGGATTAAGTCATAACACAAATCAGTAGACTTTACCTAGATACAAGGAGTCCAATTTTGTGTAAAGTATAATTCTGCTAAAAGCAGGAAGTGAGAAAAGTAATTTAGTGGCCAAAAGTATGAAAGAGGATCTGGTGTGAGAGCAGATGGCTTGTTTTGTGTTATTATTTTAAAGTCTGTTACCAGAGAGAGAGGCAGAAGGTCACGTGTTACTGTAGTTCTGATAACCAACTCTTGAAGAACATCTCCAACTGTTCATGGTGCGGGAGGAAGGGGGAGATTTTAGTAAGAAACAGTAAAAAGAGAATGTTAGTTAAATGATGTGAGCAAAATATATTGTATGACATGTCTGAAATTGTATACAGGTATTCCAAGATACACTATCCTACCAAAAGTAATTGGACACCTGAGCAGGAATCTAAAGTAGTATTTATTTCCATATGTTAATATTTAGTGGGGCCTCTTTTGGCTCTAATCCCATTGGATAGTTTCAGTGGCATACTTTATACTAATATCTGATATACTTTAACTGGTAATTTCCCTCTGTTCATCCTTCAAGCGTCTGGTGAGTTCTCTCAAAGAAGATGAATGCTGTTCCTATTTTCTGACCCAACATTCCATTTTGTCCCAAAGATGTTCAGTAGGGTTCAGGTTGGGACTCCATGTAGGCCAGTCCAATCGTAGAATATCCATATCCTCAAACCAACATAAAATAGCATTGGATTTGTGACAAGGCGTGTTGTCTCGTTGGAAGTATGGCTGACCATTTCCAGAGTATTGCCACATTGTCGGCTGCACATTATTGTCTAGAATGCCAATGCACACCTCCATGTTCATGGTTCTTGCCACTAGAACTAACGGATCGAGACCATGCTCCGTAAAACATCCCCAGACCATGATGGAACCTCCACAGTTCTTAACTGTTAGCACAACATAGTCAGGCAAAAGGCATTCTCCAGGCATCCTCCACAACCAGGTACATCCATCTGATGTGAAAATGTACTAGCATGATTCGTGAGTCCATAGGACATTCTTCCATTGCTCAAATATCCAATAATGATGCTACTTGTACCACTGTAGACGGGCCGATACACTGCGCTATGTGATGGAAAGCCTGTGTAGCATAAGCCATATATCCAATAGTGTGCAGTCCCTGTAGCAAACTATGGCAGACACCTCCATGTAGCATGGTTTAGGACACATGATATGCTAATAAGACACAATCCATTCTAATGATAGGAGTAGGGTAGTGTAATAATAATAGAGATGGAAGCCAAGCAGTGCAGTCAACACAAAACAGACCATGCAGAAGACAAAACTTGCCTAAATTTGTGAGTTTAGCCAGAATCGATCAGTGATCTTATGTGTATGCGGGGCCTCCTGACTTTCCCGCAATGCTACGTGTTGAAAGTAAGACGTATCAGGCATTTTTAATTTCATTATGACCAATAATTTGTTCTCCAAAAGATGAGCCCCTGCCATCTCAAGCATGCTTCTCTGTAGCTGTAGTCAGGTGTAGTTTTCTGCCAAAAGTTATTTGATGTGTATGGGTAGTGTAAAGATACCTATTTTTGTACTAAATGTTTATACAAGAAAAGTCTTTGTAAATGTGTTAAAATATTAGGTGAAGTTGACCTCTTATTACACTAGCCACTTTTTTAAAATCCTGGACCTTTCATGATTGGAGCTTCCTTATAGGGAAACTAGACCCATAACCCTAAAGAGCTGCGTAAAGTCACATGACAAGTTTTCAGTGGATCAGTTTCAGTGGGAATCCATGTTAGATGAGAAAATTCAGCAATCTGAGCAACTTCCAATGAGATCTGGTCATCGGTGCTAAACTAGCCGGGACCGGGATTTCACTGCCAACATTTTATCATATAGCAGTGTGGAGAGTATTCCAAAAATGGTGTGATCAAAGAGAAACATCCAGTGAATAGAGATTCTGTTGGCATACAGTAAACAGCTCATTGACGAAAGGGGTTAGATTGGATATGAGGAATCATTCTTATAAACAAATGTTGCACAGTCAATCAAATTGCAGCCCGGTACAATGCTGTTTTAACTTGTTGCTCCTTAGCATGGATGAGCTATAGAGTCAAATAACCAATTCCAGTGTCATTGCTTATTTAAGACAACCAGAAATGCAAAACTGCAGTGAAGAAAAGAACATAAAAATTGTATCACTGAGCAGTGGAAAATATCACCTAGTCAAATAACTTCAGATTTCTATTGCACCGCACTGATAAATGTGGTGCAAGCAGCATGAATCGATGAACACTTCCTGTTGGGTGTCAACAAGTTTAAGCTAGTGGAGTTGGAGTAATGCTGTGTGAAAGGTTTTCTTGACCAACCCTAGGTTCAATATTTCTGTTTTTCAATTTCAACACCTAGTAAAATGTATGCCACGATGAATCGCGGAGGTTCTGAAGACCAAAGGAGGTCCAACGAGCTTCTAGATGGGTTTCTCCAGTTAAGTGGCCAGTGTATATTGTACATGTACATAATGTGACTGCCATTATGTGTCACCCTGTTTCCAAGACCTCTGCACTGGCATTCAATTCTATAATATTAACAAGGTGTTTCTTTTTCCCTGCTAGATATCTATCTAAAACATCCATCAGATAAATTTACTAGAAACCTAAAAGTGCTTTAATGTGCAGTGATGTAAGTCATACAAAGTGCCAGTAAATGAAAGAGACATTTTCTGATTATAAATTCAGCGGCGTTGTTTTAACACCATCTGGGTCATTTACAATGTTCATTCAAGGACTTGTTCTGGGTTTTCTCCCTTTTAAGCTCATCCATGAAATATGGAAAGGATAGTAAGCCTCAAGTATAGCTCTTCATATAAAGTAACTAGGACACTAATTATGCTGGCAAATAACATTTTAACATCAGTATATGAAATGAAAACCAGTGCTCAGGAGTCTGGGAGCATACAAGAAGATGCAATTGTAGTATATGCCTAATGGATGGCACTTCTGTATGGGGTGCTACCGTAGTAACACCAACACTTCCCCTTTATCCAGGTTAGCCCAAAACATGATATGATTCATATTTAAAGGGGTTGTCTCGCGAAATCAAGTGGGGTTATACACTTCTGTATGGCCATATTAATGCACTTTGTAATATACATCGTGCATTAAATATGAGCCATACAGAAGTTATTCACTTACCTGCTCCGTTGCTAGTGTCCCCGTCGCCATGGTTCCGTCTAATTTTGGTGTCTTCTTGTTTTAGACGCGCTTGCGCTGTGCGGTCTTCTCCCTTCGGCTCCGCTCGGCAGCATCGGCGTTTTGGCTCCGCCCCCTTGTATGCGTCATCGCGTAGCTCCGCCCCATGACATGTGCCAGTTCCAGCCTCCTGATTGGCTGGAATCGGCACGTGACGGGAGTAACTGTAGCTGTAGGGAGTAACACACCCACACTTCCCTCTCTCCATGCCGCTTCTCTCTCTCCTCTCTCCATGCTGCTTCTCTCTCACCCCCTCTCCTTGCCATTTCTGTCTGCCCCCTCTCCATGCCATTTCTCTCTCCCTCCTTCTCCATACTGCTTCTCTCTCCCCTCTCTGTGCTGCTTCTCTCTTCCCCCTCTCTTTCCCTCTTCCCCTTCTCTCCCCATCGCTTCTCTCTCACCCCCTTACCTTGCTGCTTCTCTCTCACCCCCTTACCTTGCTGCTTCTCTTTCACCCCCTTAACGTGCTGCTTCTCTCTTGCCCCCTTTCAATGCTGCTTCTCTCTCCCTCCTTTTCATGCCACTCCCCCCTCTCCATACTGTCACTGTGTGTGTCTGTATGTTCGTTTCTCCCTCCAGTGTTTCTCTCTGTCTCCCTGGCCTTCAGCCAGCAGGGATGTTCATAGTCTCGTGATGGTGAGGAAGAGAGATGCCGCGAGACTATGAACCTCACTTAGCAATGCTTGAATTTCCATAACGGCCCTCGCCGCTATACTTAACATGGGGAAGTTTTATGTAGCTCGACGGGTTACTAAATATATGCACCTCAATTGTTTGGATTTCACGGTGGTGCTGAGGACCTAAGGAATCGAATGACATCAGTCATCCTCCTATTGTGAGGCAAAGCGCTCAAACACTAGTGCAAGAAAAAGCATATAGGCTTATTTATTTTAGATGTTATTCAGTTGGACACAAATACACTTGTTGGCTCGTATATATAGTGGAAAACTAAGGACGTTACTTAGTTAGGCCAGAGCCTTATTGGAACTTCAACCATGTTATGGTACAGCCACCATCAAGTGTTCAGAAGGAAGATCGGAACTCGGTAAGAAAAATGCACGTGTGCACACAAAGGGACTGATAGGGACCACATAGTCCTGATAGTTTTATTGTGTTATTGTTAGAGTTGGGGATTCCACCAGGGGTGTGGGGGTCCGGGCTTGCGTCTCTACCCGGGGTTCCCCCACTCTGGTGGTTGATGGCGGTGGCCGGCGGTGCACCCCGCATCATGTGTGGGCGCGCCCGTCTGCTGGTCGGCCACGTGGTACTCGGGTCTGTGCACGTCGCCGGGGAGAGGTGGTTTCATAATTCCCCCTGGCATTCATGTGACTTCTCCTTGCCCTCTGGGCGGGGAGTTCTACATATACACCTTGTCACCCAGTTTCACTTTACCAGTGTTTGGTTTTGATCCATTCTGCTGAAACCCACTATCTCTGACTTGACTTCCAGTGTTTGACTACTGCTTGCCTCTGACTTCGCCTCGGATTATCCTTGTGTACTGTGCATTTGCTTTCTGGTTCTGACCCTGCCTGGTTTTGACTATTCTCTGGTTGCTGATTTGGTTCTGTTTGCTATTGAGGTTCCCACCATTCTGTTTCCCAGTCCCTCCTTTCCAGGTTCCCGGACACTAGTGCAGCGCAGGGAACGGCGCCCAGTTGTCGCCCTGGGGCTTAGCCCAGGGGAATAGGTAGGTAGGGACACGGGAGAGGGTTGACATAGGGATTCCTGGCCATCTGCCCTGGCCAGCCCTAACAGAAACACTGACCATACTGTTGCTGGGAACCTGCTTCGACCTTCCTGTTTAAACCCAGTTTTGGAGGCTGTTGCGGCCCTTGCCAATCAAGTGCAAACCTTAACTGGGTTGGTGCAAGATTTGTCCGCCCAGATTCAGCATCAGGAGCAGACCGCTGCTGTTCCAGACTTGGGGATTGAACCCAAGGTTACGCTACCTGACATGTTTTCGGGTGACCGAAAGTCGTCCTTCGTTTTCTGTGAAGCGTGCAAGCTATATTTCGAACTACACGCTCACTCATCGGGTTCAGAGTATCAAAGGGTGGGCATAGTAATTTCACACCCGCAACACTGGGCATTTTCGTTGTCCTCCGACACACCACCCAGCCAATCGGTCAACGCCTTTTTCTCAGTCCTCGGGCAAATTTATGACGAGCCAGATAGAGCAGGATATGCCGTGAGCAAGTTGTTAGGTCCTCGGCAGGGTAGTCATCCTGCAAAAGAGTACTGCTCTCAGTTTCGGCAGTTTTGTGTGGAGTCTAGATGGAATGACCGCGCTCTAAAAGATTTGCTTCTGACTGGGTTGTCAGAGTCAGTTAAAGATCTGTTGTTGTCGCACCTGGAACCCGAGACCTTAGAACAGGTTATGACTATTGCTGTAAAGGCCGACTGTTGTCTTAGGGCCAGACTCAGACAGTACCAGCCATGTCCCAATCCGAGAAGCTGCTAGTGACCTCAACTACCAACGAAATCGAGGCAATGGAAGTGGGCTTCTTGTCCCTGAAAGAGCACAAGGAATTTGGGCTCAGGAACCAATTATGCCTATATTGCGGAGGTCCAGGTCATCGGGTCGCCAGCTGCCTCAAGAAACAGTCGTCGGAAAAACTTCCGCTCCTAGGCGATGTCCTTAGGGGTTTGCCTAGGTGCTCAGATAATTCCAGAATGTTCTAAATTGTTAGTGCCATTCTCTATTGCATATAACACGCATATCCTCAGTGGTCTGGCCTTCATTGACTCGGGGGCCGCCGCAAACTTTGTAAATTTTGAGTTTGTTAAGTCTATGTGTGCATGACTGTTACCAGTGAACCCTCCCATCCGGGTCTCAGGTATCGATTCCACTCCGTTATCAGCGGGGTTAATCAGTAAGAGGACCCCATAACTAGTTTTTTCTCTCTCGCTCCCCCCCCCCCCCCCCCGCTGCCCCCCCAAGCCTGCTCGGATGAGAATGCAGTTACTCGAGTAACTGCCTTATCCGAGCGTGCTCGCTCATCTCTAGTTGTCATGCAGCTTCGGGGTTCCCAAGTTAGAGGAGCTGCAGCCAGAGAGTATTCTGGGCCCGGGTGTGGTTGTCACTGCTCTTACATCTGACTCCTCTGCTTTACTCCAATCAGTGCAGCAGTCGGTTCCCCCAAGGCCTTCCAGGAGGGAGGCTATTTGTACCCCATGCCTTGCAGCTCCTAATATTGGTGGAAATTCATTCGTCGGTGTTGGCTGGACATCCAGGGTTTCGAGGCACCCTGCAGCTGTGTGGTCGTTTGTATTGGTGGCCACAAATGTCTCTGGACTTTGTCAAGTCCTGCCCAATCTGTGCTCGAGGGAAGAGTTTACAGAGTTGACCTGAAGGTCCGCTTTGTCCTCTTCCCATTCCAGAGAGGCTATGGACCCATCTGCCGATGGATTTTATTACCAACTTGCCCGAATCCCAGGGGTGCTCGGTCATCTTGGTGGTCGTCGACAGATTTTCTAAAATGGTGCATTTTACCGCTCTTAAGAAGCTTCTGTCCGCATCTGAGTTAGCCACCATATTTGTCAGGGAGATTGTGCGCCTGCATGGGATCCCTGAGGATTTTGTTTCTGACTAGGAAGTCCAACTTTTTGCCCGGTTTTGGAGGGCGTTTTGTAAGAATATCTTTATCGGATGTATCGGATTGTTGTTTTCTCCTGCCTTCCACCTGGAGTCCAATGGGCAGATGGAGCGTATAAACCAGGAATTGGTTCAGTACCTCAGAATGTATGTGAGAGATTGTCAGAGCTTCTGGGTCAATTATTTAGCGTTGGCTAAATTTGCTATCAACAATCATACACATTCAGTGTCTGGTGTGTCTCCGTTCTTCTGTAATTTTGGATTTAATCCCAGGTTCTCAGTGTCCTTCCCCTCCTCTTCTAAGAATCCGTCTGCTAACGCTCAGGTTCAGGACCTATGGGAGGTATGGGAGAAGGTGCAGAGCAACTTAGAACGGTCCAGAGATGCGGTGCTGAGGAGGAGTAGAGGTACACGTACCATCTCTGAACCTTTGACTATGGGCCAGTTGGTGTACCTGTCTTCGAAGAACCTGGAGTTAAAGGTTCCTTCGTTGAAGCTGGCTCCCCGATTTGTGGGCCCTTTTCCCTATCACTAAAGTGATTAGTCCTTTGGCATACGAGCTGGCACTACCAGACACGTGGAGAATCCACAGGGTGTTTCGCAAATCACTCCTCAAGAGGTACGTCCCTTCTTTCTTTCGTTGTCTTAGGACTAAGCTCGCCAAACCGCCACTACTGAGTTATTACTTATAACTGAAGCTTCCATTGATTGTTGGTTGAAGTGTGATATTAATATTATGATCAATGACTGTCAACTGTTACACTTATGTACTAATAGTTATTGTAATTAAGCTTCCAAACACTTGCGTTTTTTTAACGTGAATGTCAATGGGCCTTTCTAATGTTAAAAACGCATCGCAAGTTTGTGCCTTGCGATTTTGTGTGATGCGTTTGTGCTCGTTACTCGGGACGAAATTATCGCGATGCTCGAGGGTTCGTTTCGAGTAACGAACCCCATTGAAGTCAATGGGCGACCCGAGCATTTTTGTATTTCGCCGATGCTCGCTAAGGTTTCCTTGTGTGAAAATCTGGGCAATTCAAGAAAGTGATGGGAACAACACAGCAACGGATAGGGCAGGCGAGGGGCTACATGTTGGGCTGCATCTCAAGTTCACAGGTCCCACTATTAAGCCACAATAGCGGCAAGAGTGGGCCCCCCCCCCTCCCAAAAACTTTTACTTCTGAAAAGCCCTCATTAGCATGGCATACCTTTGCTAAGCACCACACTACCTCCAACAAAGCACAATCACAGCCTGCATGACACTCCGCTGCCACTTCTCCTGGGTTACATGCTGCCCAACCCCCCCCCCCTCCCCCCCACAGCGCACACCAAAGTGTCCCTGCGCAGCCTTCAGCTGCCCTCATGCCACACCACTCTCATGTCTATTTAGAAGTGCGTCTGCCATGACGAGGAACCGCAGGCACACACTGCAGAGGGTTGGCACGGTTAGGCAGCGACCCTCTTTAAAAGGGGCGGGGCGATAGCCCACAATGCTGTACATAAGCAATGAGAAATAGAATCCTGTGCCACCGCCATCAGGAGCTGCACATGTGGGCATAGCAATGGGGAACCTATGTGCCACACACTATTCATTCTGTCAAGGTGTCTCTGCATGCCCCAGTCAGACCGGGCTTTTTAATTCATAGACACAGGCAGGTACAACTCCCTATTGTGAAGTCCCTGTCGATCGACAGCATGGGTGGCTCCCTGGAACCCACCGGCGATACACAAAAATATCCCATTGCATTGCCCAACACAGCTGAGGTAGTAATGTCGTGCTTAATGCAGGTGGGCTTCGGCCCACACTGCATGCCCCAGTCAGACTGGGGTTCTTTACAAGTGGAAACAGATGCATTTATAATTCCCTGTGGACCCACAGCATGGGTGGGTGCCAGGAAGCCACCGGCGGTACATAGAAATATCCCATTGCATTGCCCAACACAGCTGAGGTAGTAATGTTGTGCTTAATACAGGTGGGCTTCGGCCCACACTGCATGCCCCAGTCAGACTGGGGTTCTTTACAAGTGGACAGATGTAGGTTAAACTCCGTGTGCACCTACAGCATGGGTGGCTCCCTGGAACCCACCGGCGGTACATAAAAATATCCCATTGCATTGCCCAACACAGCTGAGGTAGTAATGTCGTGCGTAATGCAGGTGGGCTTCGGCCCACACTGCATGCCCCAGTCTGACTGGGGTTCTTTACAAGTGGAATCAGATGCATTTATAATTCCCTGTGGACCCACAGCATGGGTGGGTGCCAGGAAGCCACCGGCGGTACATAGAAATATCCCATTGCATTGCCCAACACAGATGAGGTAGTAATGTTGTGCTTAATACAGGTGGGCTTCGGCCCACACTGCATGCCCCAGTCAGACTGGGGTACTTTACAAGTGGACAGATGTTGGTTAAACTCCGTGTGCACCTACAGCATGGGTGGCTCCCTGGAACCCACCGGCTGTACATAAAAATATCCCATTGCATTGCCCAACACAGCTGAGGTAGTAATGTTGTGCTTAATGCAGGTGGGCTTCGGCCCACACTGCATGCCCCAGTCTGACTGGGGTTCTTTAGATGTGGTTTCAGGTGCATTTATAATTCTCTGTGGATCCACAGCATGGGTGGGTGCCAGGAAGCCACCGGCGGTACACAGAAATATCACATTGCATTGCCCAACACAGCGGATGTAACGTCAGCTGTAATGCAGGTGGGCTAAAAATTCATTTGATTACACTGTAGGCGAGGGCCCACAAAAATTGCTGTATCAACAGTACTAATGTACATCAAAAAAATTGGCCATGGCCAACCAAGAGGGCAGGTGAAACCCATTAATCGCTTTGGTTAATGTGGCTTAAGTGGTAACTAGGCCTGGAGGCAGCCCAGTTTAACTAAAAATTGGTTAAAGTTAAAGTTTCAACGCTTTTAAGAGCATTAAAACATATAAAAATTGTTTAGAAAAATTATGAGTGAGCCTTGTGGCCCTAAGAAAAATTGCCCGTTCAGCGTGATTACGTGAGGTTTCAGGAGGAGGAGCAGGAGGAGGAGGAGGAATATTAGACACAGATTGATGAAGCAGAAATGTCCCCGTTTTGGATGGTGAGAGAGAACGTAGCTTCCATCCGCGGGTGCAGCCTACGTATTGCTTATGTATCGCTGCTGTCCGCTGGTGGAGAACACAAGTCTGGGGAAATCCAGGCTTTGTTCATCTTGATGAGTGTTAGCCTGTCGGCACTGTCGGTTGACAGGCGGGTACGCTTATCTGTGATGATTCCCCCAGCCGCACTAAACACCCTTTCCGACAAGACGCTAGCCGCAGGACAAGCAAGCACCTCCAGGGCATACAGCGCTAGTTCAGGCCACGTGTCCAGCTTCGACACCCAGTAGTTGTAGGGGGCAGAGGCGTCACCGAGGATGGTCGTGCGATCGGCTACGTACTCCCTCACCATCCTTTTACAGTGCTCCCGCCGACTCAGCCTTGACTGGGGAGCGGTGACACAGTCTTGGTGGGGAGCCATAAAGCTGGCCAGGCCCTTAAAGACTGTTGCACTGCCTGGGCTGTACATGCTGCTCGATCTACGCACCTCCCCTGCTACCTGGCCCTCGGAAATGCGCCTTCTGCCACTACCGCTGTCGGATGGGAATTTTACCATCAGCTTGTCCGCCAGGGTCCTGTGGTATAGCAACACTCTCGAACCCCTTTCCTCTTCGGGAATGAGACTGGGAAGGTTCTCCTTATAGTGTGGGTCGAGCAGTGTGTACACCCAGTAATCCGTAGTGGCCAGAATGCGTTGAATGCGAGGGTCACGAGAAAGGCATCCTAACATGAAGTCAGCCATGTGTGCCAGGGTACCTGTACGCAACACATGGCTGTTCGCACTAGGAAGATCACTTTCAGGATCCTCCTCCTCCTCCTCCTCAGACCATACACGCTGAAATGATGACAGGCAAGCAGCATGGGTACCGTCAGCAGTGGGCCAAGCTGTCTCTTCCCTCTCCTCCTCATCCTCCTCATGCTCCTCCTCCTCCTCCTGAACGCGCTGAGATATAGACAGGAGGGTGTTCTGACTATCCAGCGACATACTGTCTTCCCCCGGCTCTGTTTCCGAGCGCAAAGCGGCTGCCTTTATGCTTTGCAGGGAACTTCTCAAGATGCATAGCAGAGGAATGGTGACGCTAATGATTGCAGCATCGCCGCTCACCACCTGGGTAGACTGCTCAAAGTTTCGAAGGACCTGGCAGATGTCTGCCAAACAGGCCCACTCTTCTGAAAAGAATTGAGGAGGCTGACTCCCACTGCGCCGCCCATGTTGGAGTTGGTATTCCACTATAGCTCTACGCTGCTCATAGAGCCTAGCCAACATGTGGAGCGTAGAGTTCCACCGTGTGGGCACGTCGCACAGCAGTCGGTGCACTGGCAGATTAAACCGATGTTGCAGGGTGCGCAGGGTGGCAGCGTCCGTGTGGGACTTGCGGAAATGTACGCAGAGCCGGCGCACCTTTACGAGCAGGTCTGACAAGCGTGGGTAGCTTTTCAGAAAGCGCTGAACCACCAAATTAAAGACGTGGGCCAGGCGTGGCACGTGCGTGAGGCTGCCGAGCTGCAGAGCCGCCACCAGGTTACGGCCGTTGTCACACACGACCATGCCCGGTTGGAGGCTCAGCGGCGCAAGCCAACGGTCGGTCTGCTCTGTCAGACCCTGCAGCAGTTCGTGGGCCGTGTGCCTCCTATCTCCTAAGCTGAGTAGTTTCAGCACGGCCTGCTGAGGCTTGCCCACCGCTGTGCTGCCACGCCGCGCGACACCGACTGCTGGCGACGTCCTGCTACTGCTGACACATCTAGATTGCGAGACAGAGGTTGAGGAGGAGGAGGAGGAGGAGGAGGGTGCTTTAGTGGAAGAAGCATACACCGCCGAATATACCACCACCGAGCTGGGGCCCGCAATTCTGGGGGTGGGTAGGACGTGAGCGGTCCCAGGCTCTAACTCTGTCCCAGCCTCCACTAAATTCACCCAATGTGCCGTCAGGGAGATGTAGTGGCCCTGCCCGCCTGTGCTTGTCCACGTGTCCGTAGTTAAGTGGACCTTGCCACTAACCGCATTGGTGAGGGCGCGTACAATGTTGCGGGAGACGTGGTCATGCAGGGCTGGGACGGCACATCGGGAAAAGTAGTGGCGACTGGGAACTTAGTAGCGCGGGGCCGCCGCCGCCATCATAGCTTTGAAGGACTCCGTTTCCACAACCCTATACGGCAGCATCTCAAGGCTGATAAATTTGGCTATGTGGACGGTTAACGATTGAGCGTGCGGGTGCGTGGCGGCGTACTTGCGCTTGCGCTCCAACAGTTGCGCTAGCGACGGCTGGACTGTGCGGTGCGAGACATTGCTGGATGGGGCCAAGGACAGCAGAGGTGAGGGTGTGGGTGCAGGCCATGAGACGGTCGTGCCTGTGTCCTGAGAGGGGGGTTGTATCTCAGTGGCAGGTTGGGGCACAGGGGGAGAGGCAGCGGTGCAAACCGGAGGCGGTGAACGGCCTTCGTCCCACCTTGTGGGGTGCTTGGCCATCATATGTCTGCGCATGCTGGTGGTGGTGAGGCTGTTGGTGGTGGCTCCCCGGCTGATCTTGGCGCGACAAAGGTTGCACACCACTGTTCGTCGGTCGTCAGGCGTCTCGGTGAAAAACTGCCAGACCTTAGAGCACCTCGGCCACTGCAGGGTGGCATGGCGCGAGGGGGCGCTTTGGGAAACACTTGGTGGATTATTCGGTCTGGCCCTGCCTCCACCCCTGGCCACCGCACTGCCTCTTGCAACCTGCCCTGCTGCTGCCCGTGCCTCCCCCTCTGAAGACCTGTCCTGTGTAGGCGTTGCACACCAGGTGGGGTCAGTCACCTCATCGTCCTGCTGCTCTTCCTCCGAATCCTCTGTGCGCTGCTCCCTCGGACTTACTGCCCTTACTACTACCTCACTGCAAGACAACTGTGTCTCATCGTCATCGTCCTCCTCACCCACTGAAAGGTCTTGAGACAGTTGCCGGAAGTCCCCAGCCTCATCCCCCGGACCCGGGGAACTTTCCAATGGTTGGGCATCAGTGACGATAAACTCCTCTGGTGGTAGAGGAACCACTGCTGCCCAATCTGAGCAGGGGCCCGAGAAAAGTTCCTGGGAGTGTTCCCGCTCCTGAGCATGTGTCATTGTAGTGGAGTGAGGAGGCTGGGAGGAAGGAGGAGCAGCAGACAGAGGATTCGGATTTGCAGCAGTGGACGGCGCAGAACTGTGGCTGGACGATAGGTTGCTCGAAGCACTTTCTGCCATCCAGGACAGGACCTGCTCACACTGCTCATTTTCTAATAAAGGTCTCCCGCGTGGACCCATTAATTGGGCGATGAATGTGGGGACGCCAGAAACGTGTCTCTCTCCTAATCGCGCAGCAGTCGGCTGCGACACACCTGGATCAGGAGCTCGGCCTGTGCCCACACCCTCACTTGGCCCTCCACGTCCTCCAGGCTTACCCCTACCCCTCAGCATGCTGTATTACCAGTGATTTGATTTCCCAGGCAGGAAATAAATTGGCGCAAGCCTGCTGGTCAAATATAATTTTTTCGCTTTTTTGCAAAGGGAAGGCCCCACTGCGTATATTCAATGAACAATACGTTTAATAACTGTGGTGTGGCCCTGAAAAAGTGTCACACAACTTTAGTGTAGCAGAGTTATTAATTCTGGCAGAGCAGGTATTTGCCAGTCAGGAAAGACAATGGCGCAAGCCTGCAGTAAACCGTAGCTGGTTGCGTCTGATTTTTGTACGTTCTCCACGCAGCACACACGTACACGGAGACCTTAGGACTGACACAGGTAGGCCAAATATAATTTTTTCGCTTTTTTGCAAAGGGAAGGCTCCACTGCGTATATTCAATGAACAATACGTTTAATAACTGTGGTGTGGCCCTGAAAAAGTGTCACACAACTTTAGTGCAGCAGAGTTATTAACTCTGGCAGAGCAGGTATTTGCCAGTCAGGAAAGACAATGGCGCAAGCCTGCAGTAAACCGTAGCTGGTTGCGTCTGATTTTTGTACGTTCTCCACGCAGCACACACGTACACGGAGACCTTAGGACTGACACAGGCAGGCCAAATATAATTTTTTCGCTTTTTTGCAAAGGGAAGGCCCCACTGCGTATATTCAATGAACAATACGTTTAATAACTGTGGTGTGGCCCTGAAAAAGTGTCACACAACTTTAGTGTAGCAGAGTTATTAACTCTAGCAGAGCAGGTATTTGCCAGTCAGGAAAGACAATGGCGCAAGCCTGCAGTAAACCGTAGCTGGTTGCGTCTGATTTTTGTATGTTCTCCACGCAGCACACACGTACACGGAGACCTTAGGACTGACACAGGCAGGCCAAATATAATTTTTTCGCTTTTTTGCAAAGGGAAGGCCCCACTGCGTATATTCAATGAACAATACGTTTAATAACTGTGGTGTGGCCCTGAAAAAGTGTCACACAACTTTAGTGTAGCAGAGTTATTAACTCTGGCAGAGCAGGTATTTGCCAGTCAGGAAAGACAATGGCGCAAGCCTGCAGTAAACCGTAGCTGGTTGCGTCTGATTTTTGTACGTTCTCCACGCAGCACACACGTACACGGAGACCTTAGGACTGACACAGGCAGGCCAAATATAATTTTTTCGCTTTTTTGCAAAGGGAAGGCCCCACTGCGTATATTCAATGAACAATACGTTTAATAACTGTGGTGTGGCCCTGAAAAAGTGTCACACAACTTTAGTGTAGCAGAGTTATTAACTCTGGCAGAGCAGGTATTTGCCAGTCAGGAAAGACAATGGCGCAAGCCTGCAGTAAACCGTAGCTGGTTGCGTCTGATTTTTGTACGTTCTCCACGCAGCACACACGTACACGGAGACCTTAGGACTGACACAGGCAGGCCAAATATAATTTTTTCGCTTTTTTGCAAAGGGAAGGCCCCACTGCGTATATTCAATGAACAATAACTGTGTTGTGGCCCTGCCTACACAATTCTGTCCCTGTAGTATCAATGGAGGGTGCAATGCTCTGCACAGACGATTTTTAGAAGAAAAAAAATATGCAACACTGCTAACAGCAGCCAGCACAGTACTGCACACGGTTAAATTTGGCCCTAGAAAGGACCGTTGAGGTTCTTGAAGGCTACACTCACTCCTAACACTCTCCCTGCCTAAGCACCACTTCTGTCCCTAATACCGGGTGCAATGCTCTGCACTGCCGATTTTGAGAAAAAAAAATAAAATTTCTCCACTGATAGCAGCCTGCACACACGTAGATGTGGCCCTAAGAAGGACCGTTGGGGTTCTTGAAGCCTACACTCACTACAAACACTCTCCCTACAGCAACTCCAATAGAACAGCACTTTCCCTCACTAACTCACACAGCATCTGAGCCGGGCCGCGGGAGGGGCCGACTTTTATACTCGGGTGACATCTGATCTCCCCAGCCACTCACAGCAGGGGGGTGGTATAGGGCTTGAACGTCACAGGGGGAAGTTGTAATGCCTTCCCTGTCTTTGAATTGGCCAGAAAAGCGCGCTAACGTCTCAGAGAGGAAACTGAAAGTAACCGGAACACCGCGTGGTACTCGTCACGAGTAACGAGCATCCCGAACACCCTAATATTTGCACGAATATCAAGCTCGGACGAGTACGTTCGCTCGTCTCTAGTTTTTAACATTAGAAAGTCCCATTGACATTTGCGTGAAAAAAAGCAGCGTTACTGCAGTGTTGAAAAAAAGTGTGTGGGAGCGCCTAAATAGTCAGCTATAGCCAGGTCAGTAGCACAGAAATGTTAAAGTTATAAAACTTTTGGAACTGCTCCCCAAACTTGCATAATCATATTTCTTTACCATTAATAGTTGTGATAAAAAGTTATATTTTTGTAAGTCGGGTGTCCGCCTCGTATCCAGGTACTTGTGTTGCTTGCTACCTGCTATGACACTAATGTCACCATAGACCAACGTGGTCTCCTTACAGTAACAGTCTTTAACCTACACCCCTCTAGTTGTTGGAAAAATACAGCTCTCAGCTAGCCTTGATAACCACAGGCTACAGGTTGGAGAATACAGTTTTAGGCAGAAGTGCTCTTCAAAGTGAAGCAGATATTAATGGTGATTACGATCTGGTAGTTATACGATAGTAAATCCCATGAGAGAACAGTGATTAATTCTAGTCTATCAGGTCATCTAAAGAGTGTAATATTGTAGAGTGCGAATAACAGGAAAGCAGTTACTTTATATTACTGTGAATACTTGCTTTGTCTTGGAAAGAGGAAATAACAAAGGGCAAATCAGGTTTTATTCTCACCGGCTAGAATAATACAACCTTTGACCCGAGTGCAAAACAAGCTGTTGAAAAGAAGAAAACATTACAAACATAAGTGAACAGGAAGCGAGAAACCAAACAAGGGAGACCTATGGACTTCCTAAACACATCGGTGAGTGTCGCAATGTAATAGAGACTGAGTGAACAATATTAACAACGCTTGTGAGCTGCTGACAGATACTGAGTAATACAGTAAGTGATAAGCAGTAGTACTTGTACAGTATTCATATAAAGCACCACTACACAGCCAGATTATACTTAAAGCTCTTATCCCCATTCCTGTCTACAGAGATAAGAATACATAAAGGACAGTATTATACTCTTGTACAGTCAGTATCATAGTGGTATTATTCTTGTACATAGGAGGCAGTATTATAGTAGTTATATTCTTGTACATGGGAGGCAGTATTATAGTAGTTATATTCTTGCACATAGAGGGCAGTATTATAGTAGGTGTATTCTTGTACACAGGGGACAGTATTATAGCAGTTATATTCTTCTACATAGGGGGCACTATTATAATAGTTATATTCTTGTACATAGGGGGCAGTATTATAGTAGTTATTCTTGTACATAGGGGTCAGTCAGTATTATAGTAGTTATATTCTTGTACATAGGGGCAGTATAATAGTAGTTATATTCTTGTACATAGGAGGCAGTATTATAGTAGTTATATTCTTGTACATAGGGGGCAGTATTATAGTAGTTATATTCTTGCACATAGGGGGCAGTATTATAGTAGCTATATTCTTGTACCTAGGGGGCAGTATTATAGTAGTTATATTCTTGTACATAGGGACAGTATAATAGTAGTTATATTCTTGTACATAGGGGGCAGTATTATAGTAGTTATATTCTTGTACATAGGGGGCAGTATTATAGTAGTTATATTCTTGTACATAGGGAGCAGTATTATGGTAGTTATATTCTTGTACATAGGGGACAGTATTATAGTAGTTATATTCTTGTACATGGGGACAGTATTATAGTAGTTATATTCTTGTACATAGGAGGTAGTATTATAGTAGTTATATTCTTGTACATAGGGACAGTATAATAGTAGTTATATTCTTGTACATAGGGGGCAGTATTATAGTAGTTATATTCTTGTACATAGGGGGCAGTATTATAGTAGTTATATTCTTGTACATAGGGAGCAGTATTATGGTAGTTATATTCTTGTACATAGGGGACAGTATTATAGTAGTTATATTCTTGTACATGGGGACAGTATTATAGTAGTTATATTCTTGTACAAAGGAGGTAGTATTATAGTAGTTATATTCTTGTACATAGGAGGCAGTATTATAGTAGTTATATTCTTGTACATAGGAGGCAGTATTATAGTAGTGATATTCTTGTACATAGGGGGCAGTATTATAGTAGTTATATTCTTGTACATGGGAGTAGTATTATAGTAGTTATATTCTTGTACCTAGGGGCAGTATTATAGTAGTTATATTCTTGTACATAGGAGGTAGTATTATAGTAGTTATATTCTTGTACATAGGAGGCAGTATTATAGTAGTTATATTCTTGTACATAGGGGCAGTATTATAGTAGTTATATTCTTGTACCTAGAGTGCAGTATTATAGTAGTTATATTCTTGTACATAAGGGGCAGTATTATAGTAGTGATATTCTTATATATGGGGGACAGTATTTTAGTAGTTAATAATAATAATCTTTATTTGTATAGCGCCAACATATTCCGCAGCGCTTACATAGACAGGGGGAATACAGAAAGACAAAGGTACACAAATTACAGAACCACGGTTACATAGTAATCAGTTGATGGAAACAGTAGGGGTGAGGGTCCTGCTCCAACGAGCTTACATACTACTAGTAGTAGGATGAGACAGAAGGTCAAGGGGCTGGAGATGTGCACAGTATGGCGAGGTGGAGAGTGAGGGATGCTATACACATAGACAATGGTCAGTCATTTAGCCGTGTGACGGCAGAATCGGTATGACTGCAGGGGCAGTTGATGGTGGCTGGCAAGGATTGCAGTCAGTAGGTCAGCGAGCATGTTATCAGGCAGCGTACAGAGGGGTTTGTTTAGGGAATGCAGTATACCTCCCTGAAGAGGTGCATTTTTAGAGCTCGCCTGAAGTTTTGTGGGTCCTGGATTGCCTGGATAGCCTTTGGTAGTGCGTTCCAGAGAACTGTTGCTGCTCTGGAGAAGTCTTGGAGGCTGGAATAAGAAGTTCAAATTAGAGGGGCGCGCAGTCTAGTTTAGTTGGCAGAGCGAAGAGCCCCGGGCTGGGTGATGGATTAAGATGAGGGAGGCAATATAGGGGGGCGCTGCGCTGTGGAGGGCTTTGCGGATGAAGGTAGCGAGTTTAAATTGAATCCTGTATTTGACGGGCAGCCAGTGCAGTGACTGGCACAGGGCAGAGGCGCCCAAGTAGCAGCTGGACAGGAAGATGAGCCTTGCTGCCGCATTCAGGATGTTTCAGGGGACAATACAGGGATCTCTCCCATCATCTTTGTATACACAGGACTGTGATGTAACAAGGGGGCGCCCTGTATGTCTAGAGGAAAGAAGGTTTCTACACCGACATAGAAGGGGTTTTTTTACTGTAAGAGCAGTGAGAGTGTGGCACTCTCTACCTGAAAACGTAGTAATGGTAAACTCACTAGATGAGTACAAGTGTGCCTTGATGCCTTTCCTGAGCAGTACAATATTACATGTTATCCTGATTACTTCAGAAGGGTCGGTGATCTGGGGATTATTCTGATTGCCAGATTGAAGTCAGAAAAGTTTTTTCCCCCTAAAATGAAGAAAATTGGGTTCTACCTCATTTGGATTTTTAGCCTTCCTTTGGATCAACATTGGGGGATAATAGGCTGAACTTGATGGACATGTGTTTTTTTTCAGCCTTACATACTATGTTACTATGTTTGTCGCTATAGATGCGTAATACAACCTTTCCTGGCCCCCTCCATAATGCCATACATGCAATGTTTTGTCTTGATGCACTGTGCAAACTGTCTTGTCATTCTGGTATGAGCATTGCACAGTTGCAGTAAGTGATGGGTTAATTTCTGCAAAATATGAGCTGTCTGCCAGTAAATGTATCAATTCTATCCTGTCACATGGTAAGAGAGAAGGTATAAATGTGAATGCTTGAGAGCGGGAAAAGGTCTTCCATCTTGGCTCCCATCTGTTACCGTGCGGCGGCTGCGTGTCCTCCCGGCGCTGTGGGGCACTGGGTCCCGCGGTCGGGGCGCATTCCCCCGGCTTGTTGTCCGGCTGCTGGGTGGCTGGTCAGCGTGGTGCTGTTGGTGCGCTGCACGGTGAGCACGCTCGAGGTTCCGGACGACGCCGTGCGCACATGCACCTGTAGTCAGCCCCGTGTATTAGCACCTTTTTAATTGGTGCTGTGGGAGTGAGTGTCTCCCTCTCTCCGCCCCTGGGCGGAGGCTTGTGTTTTGTAAGACGGCCAGTTATTTGGTTTCCTCCAGCATGCTAGCATCCTGCCTCTGTTGGTCTCCAGCATTGTCAGCGTGTTCTGTCATATCTGCCAGATTCTCCCATCTGCCTTGGTCTGCTTGTATTTTTCTGTTGGTTGTAGCATATGCCCATCCTGTTGGTATTCTACCTGGTTACATCTTGGTACACCAGTGTCTACTCTCGGCCCCTAGTAAGAGTATGGACCGCCGCCCAGTTGCCCGCCTGGGATTAGCCAGGAGTGGAGGCAAGTAGGTAGGGACAGGGGGTTGCGAGTAAGTTCTAGGGAAACCCAGGCTGGCGTACCAGTGGGAAGGGTACCATAACATAATAACTGGCCCTTAAATTACCCTGTGGGTTTTGTTTGGCTCTCCAATGGAGACTATGAATGTCCTTGCTAGTTAGTTGCAGGATCTAGTGGGCGTGATCCAAGACCTGTCCGGTCGTATGGTGGCCCAGGAGCAGCGAGCGTTGGCACAGGTTTCTGCCGCCCTGTCTATCCCTAAGCCCAAGTGTTTTCTCCCTGAGGTATTTTCAGGGGAGAGAAGCAAGTTGGGTTTTTTTTCAGCAGGCATGTAGACTGTATTTTCGGATGCGGCCCTGTTCCTCCGGCTCAGAGTCCCAGAAAGTGGAATTAATTATGTCCCTACTGCGGGTTCCCCCCCAGACATGGGCCTACTCCTTACCCGAGAGTTCGGCTTGCCTGCAGTCAGTGGATTCATTTTTTTGGGAACTAGGAGGTATTTTTGATGAGCCGGAGCGGGCGGGGTGTGCGGTGTCACAGCTCATGTCTCTACGTCAGGGGCAGCAGTGGGTAGAGGACTATTGCTCTAAGTTTAGACAGTATGCTGGTGAAACCTCCTGGAATGATAGTGCCCTCAAAGATGTGTTTTTGTTGGGTCTTTCTGATGATGTCAAGGATCTACTTATTTCTCATCCCGCTCCCGTAACACTTAATGAGGCAATGGAATCGGCAGTAAAGGCTGACAGGAGGTTGAGATCTAGAACAGAGGAACTTCAGACCTATAAAACTAGGGAATCTTCCAGTCCTGCTTCCACTTTTTCCAAGCCAACTCCTGGTCCCGAGCCTATGGAAGTGGACCAGCTAAGGCCCGAGGAATTGCGACAGTTCCGGATGACTCACCGTCTTTGCTTCTACTGTGGGAAGGTCAGACATCGTGTAGCGACCTGTCCTCAGAGACATCTGCGACAGCAGTCTGGACCGGAGGAAAACTACAGATCCTAGGCAATTGTCGGGAGGATCGCCTAGGATCACAGGTACTCCCTAAGTTGTTGGTGCCTTGTCAAGTTGACTTCCAGAATTTTATTCGATCCGGGAAATCCTTCATTGATTCGGGAGCTGTCGCCAATTTGATTAATTTAAATTTTTGTCAGACCTCTGATGACTGAATTCTCAGCGCTAAAGTCCCCCATACACTTCACTAGCATTGACTCTACCCCTCTGTCTGCATGTGTTGTCCAATGGAGGACTCCCATTCTGCAGTTCACTGTGGGTGTTCTCCACTCTGAGAATCTGTCCTTCCTGGTTATAAAAAGGATGTCCATAGATGTGGTGCTTGTTATGCCCTGGTTAGACTGCCGGGGCAGGTCTCTTCTTTGTGGAGAAGAAGGATGGGACATTGAGGCCTTGCGTGGATTATCGAGCCTTGAATAAAATTACAGTGAAGAACCAGTTCTCCTTGACCCTGATTCCTGACTTATTGAATCAGGTAGTAGGGGCCCACTGGTTTTCCAAATTGGACTTAAGAGGCACTTACAATCTAATTCGCATTTGAGAGGGAGATGAGTGGAAGACCACATTCAACACCCCGTTAGGGCATTTTGAATGTCTAGTCATGCCCTTTGGACTTTGTAACGCCCCCACTGTATTCCAGGGATTTATGAACATGGTCTTCCACAGCTTTCTGGGGGTATTTATAATCATATATCTGGATGACATTCTAGTGTACTCCCCGGACTGGGATTCCCATGTGCAGCACCTGAGGTTGGTTTGCGTGAATACCAACTTTTTGTCAAGTCGGAAAAATGCATATTTGGTACTAAACAAGTGTCATTCCTGGGTTATGGGATTTCACCCACGGAGATTCAAATGGAATCTGATAAAGTGGCTGCAATCTCCCAAATTTTTACCGCAAATTCATTAAAAATTACTCAGTTATTGCCCAACCCCTGACCGATCTTACCAAAAAGGGGGCAGACTTGGTAAGATGGTCACCAGAGGCCCTAGAGGCTTTTAGTCATCTAAAAAGGGCGTTTTCCACTGCCCTGGTGTTGCAGCAATCGTTTTTTTATTGAGGTTGATGCATCCGAGGTGGGGGCAGGGGCATTTTTTTTGTTGTCAGGAGGTCAGCGGGAGATCCAGGTATAGTCCATGTGCGTTCTTCTCATGAAAGTATTTTAATTGGCAATCAAGTGGGCTCTAGAAGAGTGGCGACACCATCTTGAGGGGGCTAGACACCCCATTACCGTGTACACTGATCACAAGAACTTGGTATATCTCGCCAATGCTAAAAGACTCACAGCCTGGCAGGCCAGGTGGGCATTATTTTTTGCCAGTTTTAATTTTGTCGTGACATATATTCCAGGAGAGAAGAACGTGAATGCGTATGCCCTGTCACAGAGTTTTGGGGAACCAGAAAGTGAGACTATGACTGGAGAATATCTTGACCCATGGGTGGTGGTGGCAGCTGTAGAATCCTACCTTGCCCCTTAACTACAGAACAGTCAGCAGGACGCTCCCTCAGGGGCTCCAGAGGGCAGATGGTTTGTGCCAGAGACCTTGCGTCTCAGAGTCATTGAAGAATCTCACTCATCGGTTTTTGCAGGCCATCTGGGGGTTCAGGGTACTCTGGATCTTTGTTCTTGACACTTCTGGTGGCCAGATATGTCTCAGGGGATATGCGACTTTGTTAAGGGATGCTCCCTCTGTGCAGGCAGTAAAAGTTGGCGGCGGCGTCCGGAGGGGCCTCTGAGACCGTTACTGGTACCTTCTCGTCCGTGGTCACAGTTATCAGTAGATTTTATCACCAATCTACCGGAATCTTGTAAGTACACCACTATTTTAGTGTTTGTAGACCGTTTCTCAAAAATGGCACATTTTGTGGCGTTAAAAAAGCTACCTTCGGCTATAGAATTTTCCAAGATTTTTGTGAAAGAAATAATTCGCCTACATGGGGTTCCCGAGAACATTGTATCGGATTGCGGGGTTCAGTTTGTGGCGCAGTTTTGGCGAGCCTTCTGCAAAAACCTGGGAACATCGCTGTCCTTCTTGTCAGCCTTCCACCCACAAACTAATGGTTAAACTGAGCGGAAGAACCAGGATTTAGTGCAATATTTACGGTTGTTTGCCAGTGGGCAGAATTTTTGCCATTGGCAGAGTTTGCGCTAAACAATCGCACTTGTTCTTCTACTGGGTTGTCTCCTTTTTTGTGTATATGGGCAGCATCCTCACTTCCTTACGGCTATTCCTACTCCATCTGCCTGTCCTACAGCTGATGTTGCCACAGATGCGCTGCGGGGAGTATGGAAGGAAGTACAGGAAAACTTGGAAGTGTATGCAGTTGCGCAGTGGGAAGAGTCTGTCAGTGTCTGAACCTTACAGGATGGGACAGAAGGTATACCTGTCTTCTAAAAATCTCAATTTGCAGCTTCCGTCTTTAAAACTGTCGCCGCGTTATGTAGGGCCCTTTGTCATCACGCGGGTAGTGAATCCTCTGACTTATGAACTTGATTTGCCAGCTACGTGGAGGGTTCACAGGGTGGTTCATAAGTCTTTATTGAAGCCTTTTGTTCCTTCAGACTGCAGGACCAGGGTATCATCCTAAGTTTCCTCCCTGACCTCAAATCTCCTGTTTTACCTGCACTAGTACATCTTGTGAATTTATGCCTTGTACTACTAAAGAGAAGTTTTCATTAAAGTTATTTCCAGGCCCTGACCGTTCCCGGGGACCTGAGGTACTTAAATTGTCTGTGGCTCATTTATTCACCCTGCTGATGGTCATGCTGGGGGGTATCGGAAAGGTGGCATCACACATGACAAATTCCTCTTCACCTGTTACTCTGTTTTTTGTGCATCCCCATGCTGCGGGTGTCTGGAAAAGGCTAAGCACTGCTCTGGCTTTGGCTACATGTGTCCCTCCAGGAGGGAGCCTGGTAAGTGCCACCGTGACAAGCCAACACTTTACCCTCCCTGCTCTGCAGCGTATCTCATGTGTCCGGGGTTTCCCTATGGGACGCTGCACTGCCATCCTCTAGTTTTCTCTTTACTTGCTCTGCAGCAGTCATGTGGGCTGTTTATCTATGTGACTATTGCAGCCAATAGGAGGCCAGACAGAGACATGATCAGTGATTACCAAATTAGGAGCCTATATAACAGGTTTATTGGATGTCACGGGGTGTTCTGGCCTGGTGATGTCACCTGTCAGATGTTGCGGTGCAATGAGAAATATATTGATTTTATACAGTTTTAGGTACTGTGAACCAAAACCTATATAGAAACAAAATAACTTTGAAAACTCTTTTAAGGATTATTCTGGGCTCAGATTAACATTTTAAAATCTAATTTACATCATCACAATAAGTCATTTTGTAATAGGTGACCCTCCAACTAAAAACTTTCTCCACTTCCTCTGACATCTTGTCCACATTTGCTACTTCCTCCCCTGCCCATAGTCTGCAACCTCCTGTGAGCAGTGTATGATGGGAGGACAAGAGGGGGAACCACTGCGCTGTATTGCTCATGTGCAGTTCAGAGTTTCAGAAGCTTCTGTCTGTCTGCTTCAGCGGCTTTCTCTGCCACTCTGAAAGGGAGGTTGGTGCTGGTAAGTTGCAGGACCTGTAATCTGTGGGCGGAGCTACAGCGCTGTGCGGTAAACTAGCTCTATGCATGTTGGAAGTTGTAGGTAACTGTGGTTGTGTTTATTGCGACAGTGGTGCATGTAAACACAGCAGCAGATCAGCGGCTGCATAGGATGAAGAAGAGGGTCCAGAGCAGCAGATAAAAGGTAGAGCTTTAGCTCCTAGATATCAGCCTTTTCAGAATTGCTATTTTGTGCCCAGAAAACCCCTTTAAGGAAAAAGACATTGAAATAAAAGTAACGTCTTTGTAGATATTATTTGAGACAGGTGTTTTGGAAACAGGAGCCTAAAAGCAAAAGGGATTATTTATTAATAATGCTTAGGATGAAATACATTCAGTAACACTCCTCATCCGCTGCGGCAGAAGGTTCGCATACAATGTGCTTGTGATTATTTCATCATCTTGAATCTGGTTATTTGTACGTTTTTATCTAGATTGCAGCTTGTCATGTAAACAACCCGCTGAATATTGCACTTCATAGAAATGGAAATTTTACACCAAGTCTGTTTTATCTTCATGGCGTTTTGATCATCACGAACGTCTCCTTTTATTGAACATGATGAAAATTGCTCAGTAAATATGACATAGAACTGGTGCATGCGTCGGTAGCGCCTGATACGGCAGAGAAGAGGGTGCGATACAGCACAATTATTTCACTTAGGAAACGCTTTAGAGGAATGGGAAGAAAATTGCTCCAATTTTTTTTGCATAGATCTGTAGATATGGAGGTCTTTAATGACTATTGACACTCAATGTGTAATTATGGGTGATGGGATATCTCTAGAGCAAGCGGAAAAAGTTCTTGACGTATCCTAGAAGACATAGAAGATGGCTTTTTCATACCATACCATATGTGTTTTAATTCTCTAGGACCTACACCGTTTCAAATACAATATTAGGGAATTCTAAGCGTTGAGAACCTCCATCCAGGACCCTCATCTTTTTGCCAAAGTGGTGATATTGAGCAAACCAAACCAGTAGGACCATGGAACACTGTTTTGGGTCAAACTTTGCTGAAAAAAACTCAGGTCAGCACGAGCCTGAACTAACTTTTTAGCAAAGTTCTGCACAAAACAGGGTCCTGAACACTGGTGTATGACTGTATAAGGGCCATATATAACACTCTTAGGTAGTGCTATATACCAGTTTTAGGAGTTTGGTGAACTTTTGGTTCTCTTTGAACTAATTCAAACTGAACCAAACTTTAAGGAAAAGTTCAGCGAACTGGCCAAACTAAACTTTTCAAAAGTGTAGTCATCACTACAGGGTAGATAGCAGCTACAAAGTGTCTTTCTCCCTATGGAGAACCTAGGACCAGGGGTGTAACTATAGGGGATGCAGAGGATGTGGTCGCACCCGGGCCCAGAAGCCTTGGGAGGCCCGTAAGGCCTCTCTTCTCCTTTTAGGGAGCCTAGTACTATGAATAAAGCATTATAATTGGGGGCCCTGTTACAAATTTTGCATTGGGACCCAGAAACTTCAACTTGCGCTTCTGCCCAGGACAGCATGTGAATTTTTACATAAGCCACTAATGGAATTTCTTCCAATACATGTGCCTTCATACAGTGCTGCATTGAATGATCAATACAAGTTTTTCGTGCTGGGTATAGCAGGAGCTCACCCATCAGAAGTCAGCTGGGCTCCTACTCTAACTGCTGGGATTGAAGGTAGCTATAATCCAAGCGGTTTAACCCTTTATATGTGATGGTCAGTGTGACTGCAGCATCTAAATATGCTGACAGTGGGAGGGGACTCCCTCTGTCACCGATTGGACTCCTGTGACATAAGTAGAAGATTCTGGGTTTGATGGGGTGCCCGGAAACCTAACAATGTTCTCCGGGTCAGCCATCTACAGTTGTTAGTGAGGCCCTGCCAAAGGCAATGTCTAAGAGGCTTATAGAATCCATGGCAATACTGAAGTATCACCATGTATTCTATCAGCGACCAAAGCTGATGAGTCTCACAATTGGACAAAATTTTCAAATAAATGTGGGTGACCCCACTATGGGACAGAAACTGAGCATTGATCTGAGACTAACTGGCGAAAACTATGCTGAACACTAAATCTAACTAAGACAAGGAAATAACTTGACTAAGACTAATAACTAAATACTGGTATCTCAGAGTACTTGGATACAAAACACTCTGGCACAGCACATGGGCAGAATGCACACAGCATAAATGACTAAAGGTCCATTGAGAAGATTGAAGAGTGTGCAAAGAGCAGATAGACTGTAGATGGAGGGAAAAAGTAGTCTCTTACAGTTTGTGTCATGGTGTAGCTGTGATAGTCCTAAGGGCAGTATCCTCCAGGAAAAGAGTAACAGGCCAACTAGAGAAAGCCAAAACACCTGAAAGGCTGAAGGCGCAATTTCTCTGTTCCATCTCCTCCTACTACACTGAACCTACACCAGAGGGTCCAGTGTTGAGTTGTTACAGGTATCCTAGGGACCTTTTTTTTCTAAACTCGTTTTATTGAAAAATAAATATACCATACAGTATATACTTAAGTAACTTTGCATACATCTTGAATTCTTCAGATTAAGGAGTAATTACACAGATACAATATCCACATTAGATATATAAATATAGCACACTCTTACATTAAGTTTCCATAACATTGGAATTTTAACAGTTGATACCCGTTTAATTGGGCAGACCCAGGTACAGTACTACTCAATATGCTTAGAAGCAGATCATGTGTGATGTTTGCGTCTGTTGAGCCACATCATCTCCCCCACAACCTATTAAATTTCTCTGGGCATTTTCTATTTTTGTAGATCTTTTTTCGTATGGCAGGTTGGAATTAACAATGTTCTGCCACCTTGAGAACATTGGGGGCCGCCTATCCATCCATCTCAAAGCTATTGTCTTGCGAACCATAAACAATACTTTAATGAGGTATATCCGGTCATGAAATTGCCAGTGTTCCTCATCCAGGATTCCCAATAAGCATATGCTCGGGTCAAGTGGGACTGGCACTTCCATTAGCTGGCTTAGAAATTCTGTGACCTCCCTTCAATACGCATAGATCTCTGGGCAGCTCCATATTCGATGATTAAAATTTCCCCCCGGTGTCTTTCCTCTGATGACATTAATTGGTAGACACCCTGTTCATTTTGTAAAGTCTAGTCGGTGTTAGATAGCACTGAAGCAGTATATACAATTGCGTTAACTTGTTGTTTGCAGCTGGTGATACCATAGTATATGAGGACATTGCCATATCCCATACCTCCTCGGTGAGGGAGGCGATAAGTTCTTTCCATCTATCTATTACTGCCATTGGCGTATAGGAAATTTTAGAATTTAGTAAATGGGTATATAACACCGATATCAGACCCCTAGGGCCCTGAGTGCACATTATGCTTATCAAGGGATACTGAGAAAAGGGTTTCCTGGGTTTTGGAAATTGTGCCGTAAGGGCATGGCAAAGCTGTGGGTATCTATAGAAACCAGTCCTCGGGACCTGGTGGAGTTGCTGTAACTGTTCAAAGAAGGCCAGTACTCCATCAATATATAAATGTTCCAGTGTGGTGATTCCCAGGTTTACCCAGTACTGCTTATCTGGTAAATTCACAAGGTATGGGAGTGCTCTATTATCTCACAGAGGTGTTTCTAAGGGGGTACCTACATACTCAGTGATTTAAATGTCTGCCAGACTCTAACCGCCGATCTAGAAACTTTTTAGTGAAACAATTATCATTAATTGCTGATCGGGGTCAACTGGGCTAGGACTATGACTAACAACCATTTATATGCACTCTTGAACTTTATTGACTGACTGAAATATTACGGATCAATGGGTCTCAAGTTACCATTTTCCTGTTTTACAGTTAATGAAGCGTTGTTTGTAAAGAAGTGTCAACTCCTATGCCCTATGTCCATCAGGCTTATATCGACCTGGAAAACTGGGAAAGCCCTGAACCCGCTCCCTGCGGTCCCTAACACTTACACTATTTTATGGTCCAGCAGACTAGTTGCACTTTGCTACAGTTGATTACATCCTAACTAGAGATAAGCGAACGTACTCGGATAAGCACTACTCGTCCGAGTAATGTGCTTTATCCGAGTACCGCTGTACTCGTCCTGAAAGATTCGGGACGCGCTGCGGAGCGGGGAGCTGCAGGGGAGAGCGGGGAGGAACGGAGGGGAGATCTTTCTCTCCTTCTCTCCCACCCGCTCTCCCCTGCTCCCCGCCGCAACTCACCTGTCAGCAGCGGCGCTCCCCGAATCTTTCAGGACGAGTACAGCGGTACTCGGATAAGGCACATTACTCGGACGAGTAGTGCTTATCCGAGTACGTTCGCTCATCTCTAATCCTAACCAACTACTATACAGTATAACCTTTTTTAATCTTGTGCCGAGCTCCTCACCGAGTCATATGTGTATATATAATTCTAGAATAGCCATAAAATAACAAAAACATCTTGGCCTGACATAAGACTGAAACAAAGAATCTGCTTTATCAAAACCAGACCGAGAATTCGTCAATGGCTTTAGCTGATATAATATTATGTGTGAGGCTACGAGGAACATGACCTCCTTGGTTCTTTCTTCTCCGGGGCTTCATGAATTCTCTCATGTGTTAGCTGGACGTGTCTGATGTGGTTGTGTTATTAGTGAACATTTTAATATACAAACTTTCAAATTAGTTGAAACAAGCCCACTGTTTGGATTGGACCTGCTTAGCGTGCAAAGTTCTTGAAAGACTTTTTTTTCATATATTTTCTTTTATTTCCTGGCAAACTCTGGGCAGGTTGCAAATCATAACTCTCCTAATTAACAGGCAGTTTGTGGATCTTTGAATGCCAGACAGGGGGTCATGCTTGGGGGAAGGGTTTGGAATTAAGTGGAATGAGCTCGGTTGTGCACAACGTTGGTTTAAACTGCTAATTTGAAGTTTGGAGCTTTGCCAAAACATTGTCTTTTTCCCTGTGGCAATGAACATTTTGTTTTACTGATTTGGTATGTTAAGAACAGAATAGACTTTCAGGAACTGCAAGACAAATGAAAATGAGGCTGTCGTTTGCCTGGCACGGAGAAATGTATGTTACGAATATATAATTAGAAGAAAATGATCTGACTAACAATAGAGGCGAGAGAGATAAGAATATAGAAATAATTACATTCTGGATTTTTGGGGTATACGTGGTCATATTGTTTGGTCCAAAACATAATTGACAACTGTATTGGACTAGGAGTTCTTTAGACATTGAAAGAGAATATATCCTTTACATTTATTCTTATTAATTGATACAGATACTAAAACATTATATATATATATATATATATATATATATATTTTTTTTTTTGTTTGGGTTTTTTTAAATCTCTATTGTAATTTTTTTATTATATTCTCTGTACATGACTATGGGGTTGGTCATCTTTCCTGAGTGCAGATAACAGCATTTAGAGATATGCTTTATAGCTGCCACATGGACTATAGATAAGGTAAAGCCCCTTGTGCAAGCACCGAGTCATGACTGACTACTAGGGTGACATCACATCGTGACATTTTCTTGGCAGACTATTTTTGATATCGCTATGCTTTCTCACACCAAAACTGCATTTTTGTGGTGCTACAAAGTCGCACATGATGCTACAAAGTCGTGCGAATTTGTAGCACCATGTACGAGGATTTTCGGAAGGGGGTGGGCTTGAAATATAAGCCCTACCCTGAAAATAAGCCCTAGCTGCAGAAAAAAAGATACATCACTTAAGAAGCGCTGTCCGGCTCCAGCCTGTCTTCCCCCAGGTCCCTGGCAGTTGTATTCAGCATCTTTTCTGCCCGGGGATTGGAAAATCCCCTTCTCCAGGAAGCGCTGCCTCTGATTGACTGAGCGCTGTGACGTTGAGCCAATTAGAGCCAGTGCTCGATGAACCAATAACAGCCTTTCATTGGCTTTGATTGATTCATCGAGTGCTGGCTCTGATTGACTGAGCCGTGGCCCTCAGCCAATCAGAGGCAGCGCTTCCTGGAGACAAGGATTTTCCAATCCCTGGCCAGAAAAGATGCTGAATACAACTATCAGGGACCGGTGAGAAGATGGGCCGGAGCCCGGACAGCGCTTCTTAGGTGATGTATGTGTTTTTTGGTTTTTTTTATCTGCAGCTAAGGCTTAGTTTAGGGCTTTAACAGTAGGATTTCCTACTGTTGAAGTTGCATCGTACCACATGAAAACCGCATTTTTGTGCGATGCGATGCTGCAGAGAGGAAGGCTCCATAAGGATATATGGGCTACAAAACATTGCAAGTTGTGGACATATTGTGAAACCAATGAGGTTTTTTGACTTGCAATGTCGCATGCTACAAAACATCGCTAATGTGAAGGAACCCATAGGAAAGCATGTACTTCACATTCATGCGATTTGCAGCATTGTCTCAACACGAGAAAATCGCACGACTTTGTCGCCCACATGAAACAGTCCTTAGGCCTCTTCCACATGGGCTACAAAATATCACTACAAAACGCCTGTATGTGCAGCCCATGGTTTCCAATGGGTTCTTTCACATGAGAAATGTTTTGCAGCCTGAAAGAACCCATTGGAAACCATGGGCTTCACATACATGCGATTTGTAGCGAGATTTTGTAGGCGGTGTGAAAGAGGCCTTTTAGATGGAGACCTAGGTTAGGAAACCCCATGCAGTTAGGGTTCTGGAAGAACAGCTAGGGGAGATCAGATGGGATATAAAAGTGTAGCTGTTTATTACAGAGGTAATAAAGGAAGACTAGTGTCCAAGTCCAGCTGACTGTGGGAATAGAAGCTTCATTCTAGCAGAAGAACAAGCAGACTAAATTCTAGAGCCTAATTGAGATGGATGTTTTTCTTCTCTGTCTTGCCTTGACCAGTGGTCATTGAGAGAGTCTCCCATGAGTTGAGACACAACTAGCAGCAAGAATCCCATAGTTGCCAGCCTGTGTTTATTGTAAAGTTGACCTGGTAAATTGTGCCTATTAAACAATGAATCTGTCTAAAGATTAATTAGTTTCCACATTTCCTGTCTACGATGTGTTTATTCTTCTGCTGGGGGCAAGCTATTTCTGAATCTGGCCTGCGACCTGTGGTAAGGTCGCCATTACATAAGGAGGGAGAGGAGGTAAGCTGTGACATCTATTATGAAAAATCGTGATCCTGTGTTACAGTATCTATATGCTGTACAAAAGTGTAGCAAAATTTGACCTAACACTGATAACTTGCTACAAGTTATATTATCTTGTCACAACAAAAGCTATTGCAAAGCTATTAAAAATGTAAGAAAAAGTTCTGTGGCACAGTTTATTTAACATGTTGAGTGTCAATTTAAACATTGCTACATCTGTAGGTGTCACCTATCATTGCTATCCTGCCTGTGATGATAATGAAATGACTACTGTGACGTTTTCTCTACAGATCAGGAAGCGTCACACTAATATTTGGCTTAGTGGTCAGTGTGAAAACTGCAAGATTTCAGGATTATATTTGAATATAGATGATGAAATAGAAAGTAGGAAAAACACTTCACCACACTTATTATAAAGAAATCAGTTTAACACAAAACCTTAATTTAAACATTAGGTCATTTTCCAATGATACCTTAAACATTGAGTTAAAAGTTGACTGTATTCACCAATTCTTGTTGGATTGCCAATAATCTATATATATAAAATTGAATGTATGCGTGTGTGTCTGTCTGTCTGTGTGTCTGTTTGTCCTTTATGCGCTACTACACCATTCATCTGATCGCCATGAAACTTTGGGAAGTTGTTGAGTACACTCCTGGGAAGATTACTGGCATAGTACTACTATCCTACGATAAATGGCGCGCGTGCGAGCGTCGTCGACAGTTACGACCCCCCCCCCCCCCACGTAGATCGTTCTATTTCCATCATTGCCACTAATTCTCTCACTTCCCGATGTTGTAGAAACATGAAATTTGGCAGGAGCATTGATTATGTCATAAATAGGAAAAACTAATGGGTCCCAACTCGATTATTCAATTGTAAGCACCAAAGAATTAGCGTCCAAATTTTACGTACGGAATCTAATTTTCTTGCTTCCCAATGTCATAGAAACTTGAAATTTGGCACGAGCATTGATTATGTCATAAATAGGAAAAGTTAATGGGTCCCAACACGATTATTCAATTCTATGCGCAAAAAAGTTAGCGTCCAAATTTTGCGTACAGAATGTAATTTTCTCACATAGAAACTTGAAATTTTGCACGGGCATTGAATATGTCATAAATAGGAAAAACTAATGGGTCCCAACTCGATTATTCAATTCTATGCGCAAAATAATTAGCGTCCAAATTTTACGTACGGAATCTAATTTTCTCGCTTCCCAATGTCATAGAAACTCGAAATTTGGCACGAGCATTGAATATGTGATAAATAGGAAAAGCTAATCGGTCCCAACTCGATTATTCAATTCTATGCGCAAAAGAATTAGCGTCCAAATTTTACGTACGGAATCGAATTCTCTCGCTTCCCAATGTAATACAAACTTGAAATTTGACATGAGGATTGATTATGTTATAAATAGGAAAATATAATGGGTTCCAACTCGATTATTCAATTCTAGGCGCAAAAGAATTGGCGTCCAAATTTTACGTACGGAACCTAATTTTCTCGCTTCCCAATGTTATAGAAACTTGAAATTTGGCACGAGCATTGACTATGTCATAAATAGGAAAAGTTAATGGGTCCCAACTCGATTATTCAATTCTAAGCGCCAAAGAATTAGCGTCCAAATTTTACGCTAATAGAAACGTGAAATTTGGCACAAGCATTGATTATGTCATAAATAGGAAAAGCTAATGGGTCCCAACTCGATTATTCAATTCTATGCACAAAAGAATGAGCGTCCAAATTTTACATACGGAATGTAATTTTCTCACTTTCCGGTGTCATAGAAACGTGAAATTTGGCACGGGCATTGATTATGTCATAAATAGGAAAAGCTAATGGGTCCCAACTCGATTATTCAATTCTATGCACAAAAGAATGAGCGTCCAAATTTTATGTACGGAATGTAATTCTCACTTTCCGGTGTCATAGAAACGTGAAATTTGGCACGAGCATTGATTATGTTATAAATAGGAAAAGTTAATGGGAAGTTGTTGAGTACACTCCTGGGAAGATTACTGGCATAGTACAACTATCCTACGATAGGTGGGGTGCGTGCGAGCGTCGTCGACAGTTATGCCCCCCCCCCCAGACAAAGATCGTTTGATTTCCATCTCAAGCACAAACGCAAAAGGCATTATGAGTAACGGGATGAGTGTTCAACTACAAAATAATGCATCCACCGAACGTTTCGCAAGACAATTGCTGGATATTGAGAATGCTGAGGTAAAATGAAAGCTGCGCTGTGATTGGTTGCTATATATTATACCGCTGAGGTAAAATCAATGCTGCACTGTGATTCGTTGCTATTTTTTATATTGCTGAGGCAGAATAAAAGTTGCGCTGTGATTGGTTGTTATTTCTCTTACTGCTGACGTAACATGAAAGCTGTGCTGTGATTGGTTGTTATATATTATACCGCTGAGGTAACATGAAAGCTGCACTGTGATTGGTTGTTATATTTTATACTGCTGAGGTAACATATAAGCTGCGCTGTGATTGGGTGTTATATATATTTTAAAGCTGAGGTAACATCAAAGCTGCGCTGTGATTGGTTATATATTATACCACTGAGGTAACCTAAAAAAACTGCGCTGTGATTGGTTGTTGTCTAGATATATAAAAACGAATGTACGTCTGTCTGTCTTCGCAGCAACGCGCGACGGGTAAGCTAGTCTATATATATAAAATTAAATGTATGTCCTTTATGCGCTACTACACCATTCATCCGATCGCCATGAAACTTTGGGAAGTTGTTGAGTACACTCCTGGGAAGATTATAGGCATAGTAAAATTATGCTATAATAAATGGCGCGCGTGCGAGCGTCGTCGACAGTTACGCCCCCCCACGTAGATCGTTTGATTTCCATCACTGCCACTAATTCTCTCACTTCGCGATGTCGTAGAAACATGAAATTTGGCACGAGCACTGATTATGTCATAAATAGGAAAAGCTAATGGGTCCCAACTCGATTATTCAATTCTAAGCGCAAAAGAATTAGCGTCCAAATTTTACGCACGGAATCTAATTTTCTCACTTCCTAATGTCATAGGAACATTAAATTTGGCACGAGCATTGATTATGTCATAATTAGGAAAATATAATGAGTTCCAACTCGATTATTCAATTCTAAGCGCAAAAGAATTAGCGTCCAAATTTTACGTACGGAATCTAATTTTCTCACTTCCTAATGTCATAGGAACATGAAATTTGGCACGAGCATTGATTATGTCATAAATAGGAAAAGCTAATAGGTCCCAACTCGATTATTCAATTCTAAGCGCAAAAGAATTAGCATCCAAATTTTACGCACGGAATCTAATTTTCTCACTTCCCAATGTCATAGAAGCTTGAAATTTGGCACGAGCATGGATTATGTCATAAATAGGAAAAGCTAATGGGTCCCAACTCGATTATTTAATTCTAAGCGCAAAAGATTTAGCGTCCAAATTTTATGTACGGAATCTAATTTTCTCACTTCCCAATGTCATAGAAACTTGAAATTTGGCATGAGCATTGATTATGTCATAAATAGGAAAAGTTAATAGGTCATAACTCGATTATTCAATTCTAAGCACCAAAGAATTAGCGTCCACATTTTACATACGGAATCTAATTTTCTCGCTTCCCAATGTCATAGAAACTTGAAATTTGGCACAAGCATTGATTATGTCATAAATAGGTAAAGTTAATGGGTCCCAACTCGATTATTCAATTCTAAGCGCCAAAGAATTAGCGTCCCAATTTTACGTACGGAATCTAATTTTCTCGCTTCCCAATGTCGTAGAAACTTGAAATTTGGCACGAGCATTGATTATGTCATAAATAGGAAAAGTTAATGGGTCCCAACTCGATTACTCAATTCTAAGCGCCAAAGAATTAGCGTCCAAATTTTACGTACGGAATCTAATTCTCTCACTTCCTGATGTCATCTATTTATATAAAAAGGAATGTATGTGTGTCTGTCCTTTTTGCGCTACTATACCATTCATCTAATCGCCATGAAACTTTGGGAAGTTGTTGAGTACACTCCTGGGAAGATTACTGGCATAGTTCAACTATCCTGCGAGCATCGTCGACAGTTATGCCCCCCAGTCAAAGATCGTTTGATTTCCATCTCAAGCACAAAAGCAAAAGGCATAACGAGCAAGCGTGTTGAACTACAAAATGATGCATCCGCCGAACGTTTCGCAAGACAATTGCTGGATATTGAGAATGCTGAGGTAAAATGAAAGCTGTGCTGTGATTGGTTGCAATTTCTTATACTGCTGAGGTAAAATGAAAGCTGTGCTGTGATTGGTTGCTATTTCTTATACTGCTGAGGTAACATGAAAGCTGTGCTGTGATTGGTTGCTATATATTATCCCGCTGAGGTAACATGAAAGCTGTGCTGTGATTGGTTGCTATATATTATACTGCTGAGGTAACATGAAAGCTGCTGTGCTGTGATTGGTTGTTATAAATTATACCGCTGAGGTAACTTGAAAGCTGCGCTGTGATTGGTTGTTATCTAGATATATAAAAACGAATGTATGTATGTATGTATGTCTTCGCGGCAACGCGCGGCGGGTATGCTAGTCTCAAATAAATGAGGCCTCCCTTCTGTCACCTGATGTCACACATGGGATTAATGAAGGATAGTGTACTTGCTCTATTTCAACATGCCAGATCTTTTTACTCACAAGAGACAAACTCCTGCTGGAAGCAGCTTATATGCCTCTCCCTTGAAGGTGCATCCACCTAATAGCCATGTCAGGTGTATGGCCAGTTTTAGTTAAAAAAATTCAAAGTCAGAATGAGGAAGCAAAAAAAACCCTTTTTGCCACAATTGAATTGATGCTAGCTAAACTGAGAGCTACATTATTTTCTGGTGTGAATGCCTAGCATCTGTGTTAAGGCAGACCTCACTTACAGTTCCATTGCATGAGAGTCACCATGACCACTGACCTGAGCTTGTCTTGAGTCAGAATAGCGACTCTAAGGTCTTCTTTGCTCAGTCTCCTCGATATATATTAATCGATCCACTCTGTTCAGGCAGTCTTTGGTGCCTCAGCACAGTGTTCCAGGGTCCCTCATGTTGGCTCTTTACCCTCCATTCAGCACCTGCAATTTTGTACAGACCAGTTCCTTTCTGCCTAGAGCCATGAGACAAAACAAGTGTCCTCCTTTGCCGCTCACACATTCCAAATAGCCACTCTGCAGGTTACCGTACCTCTCTCTCTCACGAAGATCCTCCTGCTGCCTGTCAGACACCTTGCACTCTCCTAATGGGTAGCAGAAATTGTCCTATTTATTTGAGGTGCCTCAGCCAATCAATTAGCATCCTTTGAGCATGCTCAGTTCTCATGTCCTAAAATGTGGTATGCATTCATAGTCTATCATTATAGCTACCTGTTAACCCTTTTAGGATAGCCTCTTACCCATATTTGACATCGCTTGACAGTGCACAAACAAAAGTAATAGAAAAACACATCTACTGGGTGACTAATTGCCTGGAGACGTTTCCATCATTCAGCATATGCTTTTACAATATATCTTCAAAACATCTTTATAAAGCACTTCACCATGTTTTATGACTTCCATCTTCCTGTTACTCTCGGCATCGTTCCGTCTTACCATCTTTAAGAAACTCTTCTGAACTTTTGATGGGGTTAATACAAGTGTGATCCATTTTTATATTCCTCTGATTTGGCACACACCACACGAGGACATCCGGTGTGATATATTGCTCTAGAAGAGCTGACATAGGGTCAGAAGCCAGAACAATCTGAACTGACTCATCTATCATTTATAATGTAGGTTTATAAGATCCAGAGGGCAAGAAAAAGAGACTCGATGATGGACAAAGCTGATACTGTATAAATTGTACTGGGGCTGTTTTCTTAACAGCTTACCTTCTAGATGTCAGATTTATCTGCTGCTATATCTTGTATTTAGCCTAAAATAGTGGTATTATTACAATATTAGGCTACATATAGTAAAGGCTTGTTGCCCTGTGATATCAGACCCCAACAAAAGCATTACCTTTGGTCTCCCGTTGAAGGGTTAGCTGATTATTGCTAATCTATCATCATTTCTTAGATTGACATTGTGAAGATAATTATTATAATTTTGGAAAACTTTTTTCATATACATAAGGCTAAAAGTGAAACGTCAAAAACATATTAATTGTCTACAATACTTTTGTCTGAAAGCTTTGTGATTTATAATATACAGTGGGCCGAGAAAGTCTTCAGACTCTTTCACATTTTTTATATTTTGTTATGCTGTGGCTTTGTGCAAGTTTGAAAAATTCTAATTTTTCCCCATCATTCTGCACTACCATTTTGCATAAGTATTCACACCCTTTAGGCCTCCTGTCCACGGGCGATACTTCATTGCGTTACCCGTCGCGATAATCTGCATGCAGGTAACGCAATGAACGCTTTCCATAGGATAACTATGGAAAGCGCAGCCCAATGTACACAAGCAGAAAATCGCGGCAATTTTACATTTGCGTATAAAAATTGCAGCATGCCGCAATTTTCCGGGATGAACCTATCATAATGATAGGTTCATCGCGGAACATCGCGGTGAAAATCACGGTGACAAAGTGTTCTCCTGCGGTGGCACCCACTGCGAAAATTTGCGGCGGTATATTGCAACGCCCATTAACAGCCGGCCTTACTTATTACATAGTTAAAGTAGCGATTAAAGGAGTTTTCGACAGAAATACTATTGATAACCTATCATTAGGCAATATCTCACCAAATCGAAGATCTCTGGACAGACCTAAAAATGGCTGCCCACAGATGGTCCCTAACTAACCTAACAGAGCTTGAGAGGATCTGCAGAGACGAATGGTAGAAAATGCCCGAATTCGAGTGTGCAAACCTTGTGGCATCATAACCAAGAGGACCGGAGGCTTTAAAGGGGTTTTCTCTGAAATACTATTGATGACCTATCATCAGGATAGGTCATCAATAGTTGATCGGCTGGGGTCCGTCGCTCGGGACTCCGACAGTTCAGCTATGTGGGCGCATAGTATTTCAGTAGAAAACCCCTTTAAAGCCTCTAGTCCTCTTGGTTATGATGCCACAAGGTTTGCACACTTGAATTTGGGGATTTTCTACCATTCGTCTCTGCAGATCCTCTCAAGCTCTGTTAGGTTAGTTAGGGACCATCTGTGGGCAGCCATTTTTAGGTCTGTCCAGAGATCTTCGATTTGGGTTCAAGTCAGAGCTTTGATTGCACCACTCAAGGACATTCACAGAGTTGTCCCTGAGCCACTCCTGTGTTGTCTTGGTTGTGTGTTTAGTGTCATTGTCTTGTTGGAATGTGAACCCTCTGCCTAGTCTGAGGTCTTTTGTTATCTGGATCTTGCTTTCATTAAAAATATCTCTACCTTTTGCTCCATTCAGCTTTTCAACAATTCTGATCAGTTTGCCTGCCACCACCATGCTCACTGAAGGGATAGTATTGGGCAGGTGATGAGCAGTGCTTCATTTTCTCCAGACATAATGCTTAGAATTCAGGCCGAAAAGTTCAATCTTAGTTTCATTCGACCAGAGAATCTTGGTTTCATTCCTTAGATGTTTTTGGCAGACTCCAGTTGGGCTTCCATTTATCTTTTACTGGAGCTCAGTCAGAGTGACCATTGGGTTGTTGGTTATTTAAGAATTATGGACACCGCTGTGTTCTTGGGAACTTTCAGTGCAGCAGAAATTTTTTGTAGCCTTCTCTATATCTGTGCCTCCACACAATCCTGTCTCTGAGCTCTACAAACAGCTCTTCCCTCCTCACAGCTTGGTTTTATCTCTGATATGCATTGTGAGCTGTAATATCTTATATAGACAGCGGTGTGTCTTTTAAAATTATGTCCTAGCAACTAAATTTACCACAGGTGACTCCAATAAAGGTGTAGAAACATCTCATAGACATTCAAGAGAAAAGGAAAACCTCCAGGACTAAATTTCGGGTGCCATACCAAAGGGTCTGAATACTTATGTCAATGCAAAATGTTAGTTTTTCATTAAAAAAAAAAAAAGTACAAAGATTTCTAACATGCTGTTGTCTCATTGTCATTATGTCATTGTCTATTTCCCCTCATCATCCTGACAGCATACACCTGGAGGTTGTCCGCTGGACACCTGTTGGGACAGGAAGCGGAAAAACAGAAAAGGTAACTCCCACCACCGGCTCACCAGTGTCTTCCTGTCCCTTCAGGACAGTCCAAGCGGAGCCTCCAGGTGTATGCCGGAGGTCAACAAAGGACAGGAACTCCAAAGCAGCCTGTCCGCCCGGGGGGAGACGTCCTCTCTATCGGGCTGACAGGGTCTGCGCGGGTGAGACCCTACGAGGGGATCCTCACCCACAGGATATTACCCAGCACCTATTTCCTATGAGGAAAAACTTCCCCAGTGCGCTGCCCAGAGGGTAGCCGGCTGGCGGAATGACCCCCGGTACCTGAGAGGGCTCGGAACGGCAGAGCACAGCCGGGTATGCGCTTCCCTCTGGATCCAGCAGGCCCATCAGGGCGGAAGGTATGACAGCAGGAGGGGTTCGGGCGCGGGTCCAGACAGCCGTGCGGTCTGCAGGAGACAGCGTGGTGTGTTCCTCCCTGGCATGTGTCTCGGTGTGTGTGCGGCGTATCCCCCGGGTCCGGCGCGGTGGCGTGACGTCAGCGCTGCCGCATCACGTGGGGGGCGGAGCCTCCCTCGGGGGGCATGTCGGGGCCAAAATCAGAATTTAAAAGGCTGGATTTTCCTCTGCATGTAACCTGTCTACATCTTATGCTGAAAGTTTGTCTTTACTATCAAGATGTCAGCCAGGGAGGACACCGAGAGCGGTCTACCTGTAAGTAGACCTCCTTATATGGGTCTTTGCCGGGGTGAAGGAAAATGTTAAGGTGCTGGAAGTTTGTCTTTGCTATCTCCGTTTCTTAGGACAGAGATGCGCAAAAAAATAGAGAGGCCAAAAAACACATATGTAAATGCCCGGTCTGCTTACGACGGCTAGAGGAGAGCCATGCAAAACCGCTGTGTTCAGATTGTACGGCGAAAGTGATCCGTGAAGAGGGCTCCTCTGCCATGGCAGACATCCAGTCCGTAATTCTTGAGGAAATTGAAGCCTCTCTCTCCTCTCTTCCTCTTCTGCCCCCCATGAAAAGGGCAAGGCGGATGCATACGGAGGAGTCTGACTCCGAGGAAGGACTCTCGGAAGACTCCCCCTCGGAATCTATGCCGCCAATGGAAGACGTGAAAAAATACTTCTTCTCATCGGCGGACCTGGGTCATCTGTTAAATGCAGTCAGACGCACCATGCAGGTGGAGGAAGAGGTGCCGCAGCAGCCATCATTCCAAGATAGTCTGTTTCGGGGGCTCCAACCTCAACCTAAACCCACATTCCCAGTAAATGACATTCTGAAGCAATTAATTCTGACAGAATGGAAGCAGGCGGAGCAAAAATTCTTCCTGTCAAAGGAATTCAGGGACCATATGGTCTTCACACCAGACAACGTCGATTTCCTGGAAACCACCCCCAAGGTGGACCTGGCCGTGGCCAGGGTTTCGAAAAAAGCAGCCCTCCCCTTTGAGGATGTCTCACAATTGCGGGATCCACTTGACACCAGGGTGAATTCAGCAATGAAAAAAGCCTGGGAGATCACAGCCCTGACCATTAAGGCTAATATTATGGCCACGTCGGTGGCAAGGTCCATGACAGTCTGGCTGGACCAGCTCCAGACGTTGATCATCCAGAGGGGTTCCAGGGAAGACATCTCCAGCTGCCTTCCCCTCCTCCAACAAGCAACCGTTTTTTTGGCGGATGCCTCCATCCTTTTTTCTCCCCAGGACATACAAGGGGAAAAGGGAAGACTGGACGCTGGTCCTACCCCAAGGGCGGAAAGGGTGAGACACCGCCCTCAAAAAGATCATAGCAGGATCAGCTACAGAGCTTCGGTCCCATATTGATCTCGCTCTCCGCCTGTTTGAATCATTGGGCTGGATCGTCAACACTGTCAAGTCTAGTCTCCTTCCCGAACAAAAGAAAAAATTCCTTGGGGTTATCCTGGACTCTCACCGCCAGTGCTCGTCCCTCCCCCTAGAGAGGCAGAAAGCGATACTGGATGAGTGTCAGGCACTTTCTCTCTCCACTAAAGTCTCCCTTAGGAGAGGCATGAGGGTCCTCGGCTTCATGACATCCTGCATCGGGGTAGTCCCTTGGGCCCAATTGCACTGCAGAACCTTCCAGGACTTCATCCTGAGTAGCTGGGATAAGTTACCCGCCTCCCTGGATCAACCAGTTTTCCTTACCCCCAAGATAAAGAGATCTTTGGAGTGGTGGATGTCCACTACCAACCTCGCCAGAGCCACAGTTTGGTACCCCGCATCCCCAGTATCCATTTTTACTGATGCAAGTGCAACTGGCTGGGGGGCCCACTCAGGCCGTTATTACGTCCAAGGGGGTTGGAACCAGGAGGAAGCTATTCAGTCCTCCAACTATAAGGAACTTTGTGCTGTCTGGAGGGCCGTTCGTGGCTTCAAGGCAGAGGTCAGAGGTAGACACATAAAAATCTTTTCAGATAATGTGACAACTGTGTCCCTCATTCATCACCAGGGATCCACTCGGAACCCCAGACTCCAAGGCCTAGTGGCGAAAATTCTCAGAGGGATAGAACAGCGGACACCTTCCGTCATAGCGTTTCACAGAAGGGGCCCAGAAAACTCCATGGCGGATCTCCTCAGCCGCAGGAAGATAGATCCGGGGGAGTGGACTCTACACCCGCACGCATTTTGGCTGATTATAGAAAAATGGGGGACACCGCAGGTGGACTTGTTCGCCTCACAGGAGAACACCAGATGTCCCCGGTTTTTCTCCAGGGGAGCAGACGGGGGTTCTCTGGGAATCGACGCTCTGTCCCAGGCCTGGGATTGGGACCTCGCCTATGCCTTCCCACCTATACCCCTAATCTCACTAGTCCTGAGGAAGATTCAGGGTTCCCCAGGCTCTGTCATCCTGGTGGCTCCATTCTGGTCCAAAAGACCCTGGTTTCCGCTCCTGGCCGCTCTCTCGACCCAGGACCCTCTACATCTTCCGCAGAGAGACGACCTCCTACAGCAAGGTCCTCTGATATGCCCACGGGTCCAGAAGTTCAGGCTGGCGGCCTGGAAGCTGAGCGGGTAAAATACCTGAGCCAGGGTCTATCAGGAGGGGTAATAACTACCTTAAGCGAGAGCCTTAAAAAATCTACTAGAGACATATACGCTAGGGTTTGGGAGACCTTTTCTAGGTGGTTGGGTCATAGTATTCATGATCTTCAACAACCTAACATTAGCCAGATATTGGAGTTTCTGCAAGATGGGTTAGATATGGGGCTAAGACCTAGTACCCTTAAGGTCCAGGTGGCCGCTCTTGGAGCCTTCTTTGACTCCCCCTTGGGTGACCATAGATTAATTAGAAAATATATAAAAGGGGCAGTCAGACTTCACCCCTTTGTAAGGGAAACCATGCCTCCCTGGGACCTTAACCTAGTTTTACAGGCACTCTGTGCACACCCCTTTGAGCCCCTGGAGGAGCTATCAGTCAGGGTTCTTTCCTATAAGGTAGCCTTCTTAGTCGCCATCACATCCGCTAGACGGATTGGGGAAATCCAGTCGCTCTCCATCAGGACTCCGTATATGACCATCTTCCCAGATAAAATAGAGTTCAAACCTGACCCCTTCTTTTAGCCTAAAGTCCTCATGGACTTTCACTGGGAACAGCGCATAATCCTTCCCTCCTTCTGCCAGGAACCCCGTAACACCACGGAACAGAGGTTCCATAATCTAGACGTTAGACGAGCAGTCTTGAAGTACTTGAAGGCCACGTATTCCTTCAGAAAGTCCAACAACCTTTTTATTCAATTTCAGGGTCCGGGCAGAGGAGGGGCCGCTACTAAAGACTCCTTAGCGCGATGGGTCAGGAGGGCTATAGAAGACGCATACCGATCCCAGGGGATTTCACTCCCGGGCAACGTTAAAGCCCATTCCACCAGGGCGGTCGCCTGTTCCTGGGCGGAGAGAGCCCAGGCGACAACTGACCAAATCTGCAGGGCCGCCACATGGTCGAATACCCACACATTCACCAAACACTACCGCCTGGACTTGGGGGCCAGCCGTGATATGGCCTTTGGGCATAAGGTTCTACAAGCAGTGGTCCCCCCCTTAAAAAGCCCTCAGTTTGTTGGCACTTCTCCAGGTGTATGCTGTCAGGATGACGAGGGGAAGACAGGAATTAGGTCCTACCTGTTAATTCCCTTTCTTGAAGTCATCCTGACAGCGTAGGGGTTTTTCCCTCCCCTTGAGTTATGTTTATGTGAAGTAACGTACTGTATCATAATTTCTGTATTAAAAAATATTGGTTGAGCAAGAACCGGGTCACTGTAGTCATTTGGTACACACTGGTGAGCCGGTGGTGGGAGTTACCTTTTGTGTTTTTCCGCTTCCTGTCCCAACAGGTGTCCAGCGGACAACCTCCAGGTGTATGCTGTCAGGATGACTTCAAGAAAGGGAATTAACAGGTAGGACCTAATTCCTGTCTTTTTGTTTTAAATTTTCACAAGGCCACAACATAACAAAATATAAAAAAATGAAAAGTTCTGAAGACTTTCACTGTATACAGATTTATTAACAAAATGCAATTGCTTATTAAATTGCAAAAACTTATTTTTTTTTTAAATGTGTAGTTGTTAAAATTATTATTTTGCTGCGTATACAGATATTTAATATGTTTGTTTTACAAAAATACAGTTTACAGTTAATTAAATGGATTATCCTATCTTAGCCAAACATGACCAAGATGGAAATACCACTTGTAGGAAGTGGCTGGACTATACTGCTTCCATAACTGACTTCTGGGTCAATGGGAGTTAGAAAAATAGCGTAGCACAGTGAGCCATTTATGTCTTTTTTTAGATAAGCCTAGTTCTTGGCCCAATGTATTGAGGATAGATGAACAATCCTGATGATCGGCAGTTGCTTCCTTGTACTCTACACAGCCCAAGAATCAATTTATGGGAATGAATGATCGCAAGTACGATTATTCGTCCCCATAGGCCTACATTTCTTTGTACATACACAGAGATGTGCCTGCTATCAGTGAGCTTTTTTACGCTAGCATTCTCTTTTTCGTCAGCTGATCACTAGTCCTTTTACTCACTCCCAATGTCAGTTAAATGAGCATTCGCAGAAACATTTGGGCCTGAAAATTGGCCCATGTAAAAGTACCATTAGGGGTGCTTGGGGGGGGGGGGCACACAGAATTTTTCAAAGGATAAGGTCAATAGGGGTGAACATTGGGTTATTTGACTACTTTCGATTGGGTTCAAACACTCTACGTTGGTTCTGCATGATCAGTGTTTCATGTTAGAGACGGACACAACTGATGTAATTTTCATGTGCTTTCTGATCTTTCATCCATAGATGGACATAGCCGGACAGAAAAACACTGAATGCAACATTTTTCTGCTACAGGAAATCACCCAGCACCAAAAGGGATAAGTGCGCATATGCCTTGAACAGTCCAACTGACAACTATGGGATCAGTTTGGACACTAGCTTCCCTCTGACACTTCACTACAACACTGGAGAGAAAAAAAGACAAAAAGCCTTATGGACTTGTATATTGGAACCCAGTGTTTTATTCTATATACCTTTTATAGTAATGAGCTCTCGCTCAGGTTTCTATATTTACCGAGAGTGGTATGGAGGAACACCACACATTCCCAGCCATGGCTTCATGCAACTCCTCTTCACTATGGTTAAACTGGTGAGGGGCAACAGAAGAAATAGATGCAAATAAGGAAGATGGAAAATTTGCATAAATTACCCAGAGGAGCTAGCATGGCCTTATAAGTCTCCTCACTCACCTTCTAGGTGTCCGCATACCCCTTTTGGGTGCTCTCTTTGGAGAGAGACTATACCATCCCCCGACCCACTCACCTCCTAGGTGTCTCCACACACTATTTAGGTGCTCTCCTTAAGGAGACACAACACCCCTCCTGACCCAGAAGAAATATAAATATGCCCCATGTAGAAATAACAATTTAAAATACTTCACTAAGCAAGGCATGATATGGTTGAAGTCTGTAAGTGGTGATGGCAAGATATCCACATCCCTAGGAAAAATGTACAAATAATGTCATGGATAAAAAAAATGTAAAATGATACTGGCTGGTAACAAGAAAGAAAATATCATGGAAATCTGCTTGTTCCTGCCTGGAACGCCACCACAACGCTCATGCTGATGAGGTGTAAAATTCCATGTTGAGAACACTGTGTCTTCTTGTCAGGAGAATCTCAGTATAATTTTCCAACTAAAACTTTTCCAAAGAGATATTTGTTTATAAGCCCGACGTGTTGGTTTATAGGCAGGATTATTTTAACTGTTGCATGGGTCATCATTACTTAAAGGGAAATTCCATGGTGAACAGTTTGCCATATGATTTCTCACCTGAAACCATGATATCTGAAGTCATTACTTTCTCTTGTAGGTCTGGGCTTAATAAAGTATCAGCAAGAAGATGTCTGGACTGCTATGTAATAACAACCCAAAATATCATGGGTGACATCTGCAAATCTATATAGCCCTATGTATTTTGCTATGCCTTCTGAATCTCCATGCTATCTGTAGTTGATGTAAGGCTATTGTTAAGCAGTCTTCTTGAGTTTTTGGGTCCATTTACACCAAATAATTTATTGTCTGAATGGATGAACGAAATCAGAGTTTGCCTGGGTAGTCTGTTTATACAAGCAGATACATTGTTGGCTCGTTCAAAGCAGAAATAGTTCAGCCATTCACATTCACTGTATAAGGGCTCCCACCCACTGGAGATATTTTCTTTCTTGCGCTGCGAGAGCACGAGAAAACTTTCGCATCGCAGCGCAAGAAAGAGGCCGTTATAGAACCGGCATATTGCAAGTGGTTTCAATGGGGCCAGCGACAGCAGCGCTAGCCCCATTGAAAGCATAGGGAGAATGCCGCGGACTTCTGCCACAGCTGTGGCAGGAGTTTTCTTCATCCACGCAGGGATGAATGAATAGCTAAGAGCTATGTGTGATTGGCTGAGCGCTCAGCCAATAGCTTAGCAGTAGCTGCTATTGGCTGAGCCCTCAGCCAATCTGCACAGCCCTTTCAGGGGGCCGGGATTTTTAAATCCCCGACTGCTGAAAGAGCTTAATAGCAGTGCCGGGGAGCCAGGAGGAGGACGCAGCTGAGCGCAGGAGAGGTGAGTAATATTTTTTTAAATTTTTTTACACACGTATTGATGATTATCGGGAAAGGGGTTATATTTCAAGTCCTTCTCCGATTATCATTCTGCGGGGCTTGGCTGAAACCATTGCTTTCAATGGCATCAGCAGCAGTGCCGATCCCATTGAAAGCAATGCAATAGAATGCCAGGGACTTCTGCCACAGCTGTGACAGCTGTGGCAAAAGTCCCCGGCATTCTCCATCGCTTTTCAATGGGGCTAGCGCTGCTGCCACTGGCCCCATTGAAAAGACTGGCGATATGTCGGCATGATGTCGATATCCCGGCGTCACGCCGATTTTTTTCTCGCACCGCGATGCGAGACTTTAACTTTAGTCTCGCATCGCAGTGGAGAAAATATTGCCCTAAGTGAATAAAAATGACTGAACAATCTGAATTTAAACTGAACGATTAATGAGTCAACAATTATTCTTCTGCCTTCATAAAATGAACAATGAATAAAACATGAAAAATTTCTAATTCTCGTTCGATCGTTGGCTTCATTTACACTAAACAGTTATCATTCTGTTTTGCTCGTTTGAACGATTTTTTTTTACAATAATTGTTTTGTGTGAAAGGGCCTTTTTAGTCAGTGCCAGTTTGTGCACTGCCTGTGACAAGCATGCTGCTGAATACAGCACAGTCCCTACCCTCTCCTGTGCATACACCTACATTTGTGTCTCTACAGGATTACAATTTGGAATTTGGAATGACTGATGTAACTACAGCTGTCTTTTATGAACTTAGTTGATGATTTTTGCTCAAGCAAATAGAGGGAATTGTGTACCACCTCGTTGCATTTTTACTGATATAAAAGGACAATGTTGGCTAATGCAACACTCTTCCAAGGCACACAAGTAAATCAACAAAATAATGGTTGAGAAAGACTTATGCCTTGGACTGGCCAAGATGGAGTCCTGATCTTTAAGGGATTTTCCCATTAAATATATTTGTCCTGTATCTACAGGATAAAGGATAAACTTGTTGGATTACTGGTACCCCAGTGACCTTTAGACAGACACCTCTGAATACCCCATGTGAATGGCCCGGCGGTGCACATGCTCGTACACTGCTCATTCACTTATATGGAGCAGACATAGATTGATGCATTTAGCAATCTCTCTCCATCCCCCAGAAGTAGTTGGTGCAGCAGTCAAACATAAGCACCACCATTCCATTCACACAGAGAACAGGTGTGTCGGTCTTAGGATCGCTATGGGCCCCACTGTTTGGGCCACCAGCAATCAAAAAATAAATCCCCAATCCTGTGTATAGGGGATAAATGTCTTAAAATTGTAAAAACAAGTACAGACAAGAAATTCTAGAAATATTGATGAACTGAAACATTTACAGGGAGGAATTGTCCTGAATTCCGCCCCAACCTTGGCCAAATCTTATTTGTAGGTACAGGAAACATTTGGTTGAGGTGATTGCTGCTAAAGGGGATCTAAAGGTTATAAAATTCAAGGACACACTTACTCAGTGAGCTTACGACATGAACAGTATGTGTTATTAGTTACATTGTGTTTGTCTATAACTGACTTAGATAACAATTAGAACATATTTTATTAGTGATCAAAACAAGAAGATAAGAAGTTGTTTCAAAGGCATCATTTACTTTTTCGTAACTATATTGGTTGAGTTGTCTAATTGAGTGTGTTCCCAAATGTATGAGAGATATTTGAAAAGCTGCTAAAAAAGGGGGAATTGTGAAACCTCACAGATTTGCAACACACCATTGTGGTGTTCAGTCCCAGCATGGCTACACATTGTCCAATCCTTGGCCACTATGGGATTCTCAGTGTGAGTGTGCATCCACAGCCTTCTGAAAAGTATCAAGCTGGTGTGCATGCGCTGACTTTCAGAAGGACATCTTAGAAACGGGGAAGCGGGTAAATATGGGTCACAGGTCCTCAAACTCCATCACCTAAACAATAAGCACCATGACATACTTTACGATGCTTATAGTTAATGACTGGTTTCCTTTAAGTCAATAGCTGAAAGAGACGTTATACAAGAGGCAACTGGGAGCACCCCATGGTCAATCAGCTAGTGAGTGTGACACAGTATCAGTAAAGAAAAATGGTGGAGGCCATCTTGTGAGCTTGTGTGGCAAACCAGAAGACTGGTGAGAGAGACCAGAAAAACTTTAAAAGACAGCATTCAGGGTGAACTTAAAAAAAAACCAACTCTATTCCTCCATCATACAAAACTTCAACAATGTCAGCCTTTTTGAAGCATATGATGAGAGAGACCGAGACCCGAAGATCAGCCCAAAGACAGCTCATGTAGTCCACCACAGTAAACCATTGGTGCATTGGAGAAGAAAGAGGCTCCCTCCTCACATAGACCAGGTCCAGTGAAAGATTGCGAATGAAGTCAGGTCAGATATTATGGCTTGTGAGTAATGGCACACCAGACCTGCAGCAGATTAGTATGGCAAGGGTTGTAGATTCAGACCAGAGGGCATAGTGGTAACTACACCAAGAGAGTGCCAATCCATCACAAAAATATCTGGACTACCAACTAGAGGAATGTATGCCTGGGGGACAGAAAGCCATGTGAGTCATGGAGAGTAGCCAACAAGGAGAAAGGTCATGAATAGGGCCAATTCAACCATAGGGCAAATAGTGTATCTGCACCGGGTTTCCCTGACAGCGGCAGACCTCCTGACAGTGGCATCACTTTTAACTCAGTTGAAAACTATTGTGGAGCTTCTAATTTAATAAAATAACACATAATCACCTCTTCAGTATCCAGATGCTCCAGTCCCACTGTTTCCGTTTACTTACAGGGCCTGCAGTCACATACCCATCTGACCGCTTTACTGCTATGGCCAATCACTGGTCTCAGTAACATTGATGACAGCGGTGACATGCTTAGACGGAAACACAACTGCTATACTGGAAGTGAGTGGAGACCACATGGAAGCCAGAAGGGTAAGTGCAGCCTGCAGGATTAGTGATTTTTTGGCATCAAAAAACTTTTGGGATAGAGGTGGCGGGGTAATGGTGCGAAGGGGCAGGGCTATGATGTTTGTGAGGGCATATTTTAGTATCCTCGTACCAGGTGAACTAGGGTATTAAAATGGTCCTGCCAACATGATTGTGTTATTGCCATAGCCAGGATCCATAAGACTCTATCATTGTGATCAGGCCCTGTTGTCCATATGTTAAGATCCTATAGTGGGTGCAAGGCTAGATGTTTTTATGTCCTTCTATGAGCACTAATGTATCATACTATCATTCTGACCTCAGAAGGATGGAAGGCTGAGTCAACCTTGAGCCGGCTACCTGAAACTTGCAGGGATTGTACCTACAACCCTCAGGTCGTGAGCAAGAACTTAGGACTACATGTCTGCTGCCTTAACACATGAGCACCATATCATACTGTATGTATAGCAAAAGTTATGTTGTGCTACAACATAACTTGCCTCCGTCTGTTCACTGCCGCACCATCACACCACCTAACCTGCATTACAAGACTACACATAAAATGATTATGACATAGTGAGTAACCATGAACCTCAGTGACAAATTCAGTTTTGCTTCATCTACGCATGAGGTTTTATGAAGGTAAAGTGATGGTTATATCAGAATCTACTATTTCAGCCCGTTCTTGATGCCAAGTGAGAATATTTACATCAATTTTCGAGGAGAATATGCTATGATTAAGAGCGCAGAATGAGATGAAAATTCTTAGGAGGTGATAATATTTTGCATTTCAAATTAAGTGAATTTTGATTTACATATATTCAATTTGGCATTGACAAAACGAGTTAATGATTTAGGACAGAAGTAGGAAGCGCTTTACGGATTTATGTATGTGACCAGGCATCTCGCCAAAAGCAAAATACTGTATAACGTACATCTGTAAAGAATCGCTGACAGTTATAGGCTCTTAGATGTGCTGCTGCCCGCAAGAAAGTGAATATTAAATGACTGCTGCTTATTTGTTACTAAAATCTTACTAAATTCAAAGACGACGGAACTCCAGCTCTATATTTTATTGAAATTTTCATTTTAACTACCCATAATTGTGGATTCATTTAGAGTAATTAGAAGATTAATCAGATATTTCATATATTATCTAGTACGGTTCATAAGCCTGACTGTAGCACTAAGTACTCTTATCACGAAGAGCTCCTTTATTTGTTTTCCCTTGGAATCCATGTACAAGGAGATTTCTATAACCCCGTAATGCTCTGTACCATAAATGTATGGCATACGTAGTGGGGCTGCACCCACCAGAGGCACCCACCATTGAGGCTTCTGAACCCCAATGCAAAACTACCTATCTATCTACACAACATTCAAGCCTTCTGTTAGAGCTATACAGTCATGATGTATATGTAAGGGGGAGGTCCGCCCCGCACTCCCCCTTATGAATTGCAACAACTCCCAGTCACTCCGAAAAGTGATCCCATAAAGCTTTGTCCCCTGTCCAACTGCGCAGAGGGGAGCAAAGTGAAGGAAAATAGTGACCATGCACCAGAAACTGCCCCCCCCCCCCACACACACACACAAATGCCCCCACCAGGAGATGGCAGAATTTTCTTTACAATTCTAATGCCATATAAAATTGGTCATTTCTTGTTGCACCACAGAGAGGGAGCAGAGAGAGCAAGAGATGTGACCACTAGGCTGCTGGGGAGCAGCGGTACTATTGAGCTTGTAGAGGAGATTGCAGGGACCAGTAGCTTTATTGGTTGTGCTAAGAATGCTGAGGACCCTGAAATGAGGACCAGAGGTGGTCTAGAGTAGAGATTCCAAAGGTGTCACAGACTATAGAGACACTGACATCCCAAGTGCAACAGTCTGCAAGAAAGAGAGATTCACCATTGCATCTTAAACTGCAGGAGGACTTCGGGACCACTATCCAGATGCTTGAAAATTAGGATTGAGGAATGCTCCCAATTCTGGATTAGGCAGAGCCAGGTTAGGTCAGTGCTCCCATGCAACATATGTAAGTGAGGCCAGCCTCAAAAAAAGCTGGAGGTGTGCATACCACTAGTGACCTGTGAGTTAGCCAGCAAGCCTGCTGCACATTAGTGAGGATTCCAGTACTAGTTACACAAACAGTAGGGATTTACTCATGGCTCGTCTATTTAAGAGTGAAGTTTTATTAGGACTTGGATCAGGATCGAGCCTGGACTTTTATATACTAGTAGAATTTAAGTGAATTGTTTCTGGATATGCAAAGAGTCTGTCTTCTGCATTATATTCTGGAAAATGCGCTGGACACCCTCACGTGCAACATAGACATCAGATGGTGATGTATGACACATATTAGAAAATAGGAAGATGGAACAATACCTTTGCAGCACCACCTATTGGAAGGCAGCATTCCTGCAAGTCAGTATCAGACTTTTTAAACAAGTTATAAGGCTTGATAAAAAGTCTGAGATTGACTTGCAGGAATGTGAGTATCATTGGAATGGAAGTGGAGCCGTCCGAAGAGCGTTCTCCCCCAACCGCCTTCATTCACAATAATCAGACAGTCCTTCAAAAGTGAATGATGCTGTTTATACTGAACAACATGTCTTTCAGTTTTCTGCATGCACAATTCTCATTCAGTCGCTACATGCATTTTACACTGGACGAATAAAGTTCAAATTCCCACGGGAGTGCGGTAATCTGATTTTGTACAATAAACGTCCTTTGTAAAAACGGCATAAGGCTTGCTTAAATATCTGACATTAACTTGCAGGAATGCTGCCTTCCAATAGGTGGCGCTGCAGATGTATTGTTCCATCTGCCATTTGCATATTTCCCAGAGGAGCAAGGATGGCCTTATAAGTTTCCTCACACACCTTCTAGATGCTCTCCCTAAGGAAAAAATAATACCCTTTCTGACCCAGGTCTTTAGGTCTCTCATTAGCCTAGACAAAAACCTGCTCCACAGTGATGACGAATAGAGATGAGCGAACGTACTCGTCCGAGCTTGATACTCGTTCGAGTATTAGCGTGTTCGAGATGCTCGTTACTCATGACGAGTACCACGCGATGTTCGAGTAACTTTCACTTTCATCTCTGAGACGTTAGCACGCTTTTCTGGCCAATAGAAAGACAGGTAAGGCATTACAACTTCCCCCTGCGACGTTCAAGCCCTATACCACCCACCTGCAGTGAGTGGCTGGCGAGATCAGGTGTCACCCGAGTATAAAAATCGGCTCCTCCCGCGGCTCACCACAGATGCATTCTGACATAGAGGAGGGAAAGTGCTGTCTTGGTGGAACTGCTATAGGGAGAGCGTTAGGAGTATTTTAGGCTTCAAGAACCCCAACGGTCCTTCTTAGGGCCACATCTAACCGTGTGCAGTACTGTGGAGGCTGCTTTTTGCAGAGTTGCACTTTTTTTTTTTTGGTATATCGGCCATGCAGAGCATTGCGCCCTGCAGTAATTATACATACTCCAGGGCCAGTAGTGGTGGTGAGGCAGGGACAGAAGACATATATTGTGAGGCAGGGACAGAACACATATATTGTGAGGCACGGACAGAAGACATATTTATTGAATATAGGCAGTGGGCCTTTGCAAAAACATTTGGGGAAAAAAATCTATTTGGGCTGCCTGTGACTGTCCTCAGTGTTCTGGGTCTGTGCTGGGTGTAGTTGTGCTCCTAATTCATACGCAGCCAGCTAAGTGTTACAGCAGGCTTGCGCAAAATTATTTCCTGGCGTTCCGTAAGCGAAGTCAGCCTCCAACCACAGGCCAATAAGCGGCACATTTAATTACAGCGTTCTGTTTCTGCACTACTGGTAATACAGCATGCTGAGGGGTAGGGGTAGGCCTATAGGACGTGGACGTGGGCGAGGACGCGGAGGCCCAAGTCAGGGTGTGGGCACAGGCCGAGCCAGTGCGGTGGCCAGGGGTAGAGGCAGGGCCAGACCGAATAATCCACCAACTGTTTCCCAAAGCGCCCCCTCGCGCCATGCCACCCTGCAGAGGTCAAGGTGCTCTACGGTCTGGCAGTTTTTCACAGAGACGCCTGACGACCGACGAACAGTGGTGTGCAACCTTTGTCGCGCCAAGATCAGCTGGGGAGCCACCAGCACCAGCATGCGCAGGCATATGATGGCCAAGCACCCCACAAGGTGGGCCGAAGGCCGTTCACCGCCTCCGGTTTTCACCACTGCCTCTCCCCCTGTGCCCCAACCTGCCACTGAGATCCAACCCCCCTCTGAGGACACAGGCACTACCGTCTCCTGGCCTGCACCCACACCCTCACCTCCGCTGTCCTCGGGCCCCATCCAGCAATGTCTCTCAGCGCAGCATCCAGACGTCGCTAGCGCCACTGTTTGAGCGCAAGCGCAAGTACGCCGCCACGCACCCGCACGCTCAAGCGTTAAATGTGCACATTGCTAAATTGATCAGCCTGGAGATGCTGCCGTATAGGCTTGTGGAAACTGAGGCTTTCAAAAGCATGATGGCGGCGGCGGCCCCGCGCTACTCGGTTCCCAGTTGCCACTAGTTTTCCCGATGTGCCGTCCCAGCCCTGCACGACCACGTCTCCCGCAACATTGTACGCACCCTCACCAACGCGGTTACTGCCAAGGTCCACTTAACAACAGACACGTGGACAAGCACAGGCGGGCAGGGCCACTATATCTCCCTGACGGCACATTGGGTGAATTTAGTGGAGGCTGGGACAGAGTCAGAGCCTGGGACCGCTCACGTCCTACCCACCCCCCGAATTGCGTGCCCCAGCTCGGTGCTGGTATCTGTGGCGGTGTATGCTTCCTCCACTAAACCACCCTCCTCCTCCTCCTACGCAACCTCTGTCTCGCAATCAAGATGTGTCAGCAGCAGCACGTCGCCAGCAGTCGGTGTCGCGCGGCACGGCAGCACAGCGTCAGCAGGCCGTGCTGAAACTACTCAGCTTAGGAGAGAAGAAGAACACGGACCATGAACTGCTGAAGGGTCTGACAGAGCAGACCGACCGCTGGCTTGCGCCGCTGAGCCTCCAACCGGGCATGGTCGTGTGTGACAACGGCCGAAATCTGGTGGAGACTCTGCAGCTCGGCAGCCTCACGCACGTGCCATGCCTGGCCCATGTCTTTAATTTGGTGGTTCAGCGCTTTCTGAAAAGCTACCCAAACTTGTCATACCTGCTCTGAAAGGTGCGCCGGGTCAGCGCACATTTCCGCAACTCCAAGACGGACGCTGCCACCCTGCGGACCCTGCAACATCGGTTTCATCTGCCAGTGTACCGATTGCTGTGCGACGTGCCCACACAGTGGAACTTTACGCTCCACATGTTGGCCAGGCTCTATGAGCAGCGTAGAGCTATTGTGGAATACCAACTCCAACATGGGCGGCGTAGTGGGAGTCAGCCTCCTCAATTATTTACAGAAGAGTGGGCCTGGTTGGCAGACATCTGCCAGGTCCTTGGAAACTTTGAGGAGTCTACCCAGATGCTGAGCGGGGATGCTGCAATCATTAGCGTCACCATTCCTCTGCTATGCCTCTTAAGAAGTTCCCTGCAAAGCATAAAGGCAGACGCTTTGCACTCGGAAATGGAGGCGGGGGAAGACAGTATGTCGCTGGATAGTCAGAGCACCCTCATGTCTATATCTCAGCGCGTTGAGGAGGAGGAGGAGGGGGAGGAGACAGCTTGGCCCACTGCTGAGGGTACACATGCTGCTTGCCTGTCATCCTTTCAGCGTGTATGGCCAGAGGAGGAGGAGGAGGAGGAGGAGGAGGGGGAGGAGGAGGAGGGGGAAGAGACAGCTTGGCCCACTGCTGAGGGTACATGTGCTGCTTCCTGTCATCCCTTCAGCATGTATGGCCTGAGGAGGAGGAGAAGGAGGAGGAGGAGGATCCTGAAAGTTATCTTCCTAGTGAGGACAGCCATGTGTTGCGTACAGGTACCCTGGCACACATGGCTGACTTCATTTTAGGATGACTTTCTCGTGACCCTCGCATTACACGCATTCTGGCCACTACAGATTACTGGGTGTACACACTGCTCGACCCACGCTATAAGGAGAACCTTTCCACTCTCATTCCCGAAGAGGAAAGGGGTTCGAGAATGATGCTATACCACAGGGCGCTGGTGGACAAACTGATGGTAAACTTCCCATCCGACAGCGCTAGTGGCCGAAGGCGCAGTTCCGAGGCCAGGTAGCAGGGGAGGCGCAGAGATCAGGCAGCATGTACAGCGCAGGCAGGGGACCATTATCCAAGGCCTTTGCCAGCTTTCTGGCTCCCCAGCAAGACTGTGTCACCGGTCCCCAGTCAAGGCTGAGTTGGCGGGAGCACTGTAAAAAGAATGGTGAGGGAGTACGTAGCCGATCGCACGACCGTCCTCCGTGACGCCTCTGCCCCCTACAACTACTGGGTGTCGAAGCTGGACACGTGGCCTGAACTCGCGCTGTATGCCCTGGAGGTGCTTGCTTGTCCTGCGGCTAGCGTCTTGTCAGAGAGTGTGTTTAGTGTGGCTGGGGGAATCATCACGGATAAGCGTACCCACCTGTCAACCGACAGTGCCGATAGGCTTACACTCATCAAGATGAACAAAGCCTGGATTTCCCCAGACTTCTCTTCTTCACCAGCGGACAGCAGCGATACCTAAGCAATACGTAGGCTGCACCCGCGGATGGAAACATCGTTCTCTATCACCATCAAAAACGTGGACCTTTTAGCTTCATCAATCTGTGTATTATATTCATCCTCCTCCTCCTGCTCCTCCTCCTGAAACCTGACATATTAACGCCGAACGGGCAATTTTTCTTAGGCCCACAAGGCTCAGTCATATAATTTTTGTAAACAATTTTTATACGTTTCAATGCTCATTAAAGCGTTGAAACTTTCACCTCAACCAATTTTTATTTTAACTGGGCTGCCTCCAGGCCTAATTACCAATTAAGCCACATTAACCAAAGCGATTAATGGGTTTCACCTGCCCTCTTGGTTGGGCATGGGCAATTTTTCTGAGGTACATTAGTACTGTTGGTACACCAATTTTTGGGGGCCCTCGCCTACAGTGTAATCAAATTAATTTTTAGCCCACCTGCATTACAGCTGACGTTACATCAGCTGTGTTGGGCACTGCAATGAGATATATTTATGTACCGCCGGTGGCTTCCTGGCACCCACCCATGCTGTGGGTCCACACGGAGTTGTAACTGCATGTGTCCACTTCTAAAGAACCCCAGTCTGACTGGGGCATGCAGTGTGGGCCAAAGCCCACCTGCATTAAGCACGACATTACCTCAGCTGTGATGGGCAATGCGATATATTTATGTACCGCCGGTGGGTTCCAGGGAGCCACCCATGCTGTGGGTGCACACGGAATTCCCATTGCAGAGTTGTACCTGCCTGTGACTATTTATAAAAAAACACGGTCTGACTGGGGCATGCAGACACCTTGACAGAATGAATAGTGTGTGGCACATAGGTTCCCCATTGCTATGCCCACGTGTGCAGCTCCTGATGGCGGTGGCACAGGATTATATTTCTCATTGCTTCTGTACAGCATTGTGGGCTATCGCCCCACCCCTTTTAAAGAGGGTCGCTGCCTAGCCGTGCCAACCCTCTGCAGTGTGTGCCTGCGGTTCCTCTGGCAGACGCACTTATAAATAGACATGAGGCCAGTGTGTGGCATGAGTGCAGCTGAAGGCTGCGCAGGGACACTTTGGTGTGCGCTGTGGACACTGGGTCGTGCAGGGGGGGGGGGGGTTTGGTTGGTCAGCATGTAACCCAGGAGAAGTGGTAGCGGAGTGTCATGCAGGCAGTGATTGTGCTTTGTTGGAGGTAGTGTGGTGCTTAGCTAAGGTATGCATTGCTAATGAGGGCTTTTCAGAAGTAAAAATTGTTGGGAGGGGGGGCCCACTCTTGCCGCTATTGTGGCTTAATAGTGGGACCTGGGAACTTGAGATGCAGCCCAACATGTAGCCCCTCGCCTGCCCTATCCGTTGCTGTGTCGTTCCCATCACTTTCTTGAATTGCCCACATTTTCACAAATGAAAAGCTTAGCGAGCATTGGCGATATACAAAAATGCTCGGGTCGCCCATTGACTACAATGGGGTTCGTTGCTCGAAACGAACCCTCGAGCATCGCGATAATTTCATCCCGAGTAACGAGCACCCAAGCATTTTGGTGCTCGCTCATCTCTAATGAGGAACAATCAACCCGAAACAGCTGTTGGTGTAAGGTTATTGTAGCTTTGGCTCATAAATCCCAGTCATTGTTATAAGAATTGTTTAAAAGGTCTGACATTGACTTGAAGGAATGCTGTTTTCCCAGAGGTGGCGCTGCAGAGGTATTATTCCATCTTCCATTTGCATATTTCCCAGAGGAACATTGATGGCCTTATAAGTCTCCTAACACACTTTGTAGGTGCTCTCCTTAAGAATAAATAATAACCTTACTGAGATACTAAAAAGTGGCATTCATTACCCATAGGCTCTTACTTTAAAAAACTTGCCACCCAGAATACTTTTTATGTGGAGGCCCTCTATATAGAAAAATGGAATCTTTTGACCCCCTTTGGGTTACTGTGTCGTAGAGTAGCTCATTAGCTCCCCCCACTGAAAAGATGAACCGCTTCAGTGAATGCCATGATTAAGTTTTACCCCCTCCAATGACACTGGCACAGGTGTGCAGAAGAAAGCTCAGCCCCATACTGTGACATGTGTGGTGATGCGAGTAATGCAAGTAGCATATGATTGATGTAACCAGGGCCAGCAGAGCATCAGCCCTTGAGACTAGAGGGAAGCTTCTTCCCTGCTGTGTCCAGTATGGCGGTGAAGACAAGTGAACAGTAGTTGGAGTATAGCAGACCAAATAGTGGCCAGAGATGCAGACTCAGTCAGAGTTTTTATACCAGAGGAAGCTTGCCTGGGAAACCAAAAGTTTGCCACAAAGGCTAAAGTGAACCTAGCTTAGAGGTGGACACAATCATGCCATCAGTCCTGTATCAGGAAGGTCCCCCATGGAACTGCTGAGAGAATACAGTTCTCATGTATATACAGTATTTTTCGCTTTATAAGACGCATTTTTCTTCCTCCCAAAGCGGGGGGAAAAAGTCGCTGTGTATTATAAAGTGAATGTTGCATCAGCATTTGTTTGCACAATCACAAGTTTAATCGTGGTCACGCAAACAAACTCGCGATTGTGCGAACAAATGTGCTATCACTTACCAGTTTTTGCTCGTCCCCACAGCTGCCCCATACATGCTACTGATTGGTGGTAAGCACCGGCGAAAACTGCTGCTTCCCCGCCTCCACCAATCGGCTTCCTCACTTCCTCCTGCCGAACAAGTGCCGTTGTGACACGTAACTCCGCTGTTTTAGACCTCTGCTGCTCCTTCTGCTCAGTCACCCGGCATTATCCCCTGCATTATCCCTTGGTAGGTTCGCAGTGTCTGAGGAGCGGGCTCACAGCCGAGGAGATGGCGGGGTAGATTGAGGCCTTGTCACGGGGCTTTACCATCTCCTTCCCTGGGGGTAGCACAGGACCTGACCAAGTTACTGCTGGGGGAGTTTCACAGGGAAAACCCAATCCACGGTTTACCTTAGAGTCCTCTTTGTCACTCATGACGCAACGGTTCCATCCTCAGCTGTGAATCCAGACGTTGAAATAAAATAGTCCACACACAGGGATAACTTTCTGAGCAAAACCGGGAATGCTCAGTAGAGCTCGTTTACTAGAATAAACGGTCAACAGTTTACAAACTTTACATCAGCCAGCAGGACACTGGTGTGAACACAATAGTGGTGTGACAGGGAGGATTCACAGGATGGCAGACGAATCCACAGTCCCAGTTATCTGTGGAGTTCTATTTCTATCAACTCTCTTGTACTCTCACTCCAGCTCTCTACCGGTACACACTCAGTTAGAAGTCACACTCAGCGCTGCCTGGTGGTTCCTCTCACTCTTTCTCAGTTCTCCATTTCAGTGCCGAGAAGACCCAGGTGATTTGCTCCCAGGGCAGACATTAGGTCGTCGCTCAGCCTACTTCTAAACCCCGCTGTCTTCTAGGCTGGGGCCTGCTCTTTGGACACTGCACATATACCTTGCAAACACATATATATATATCACACGATCACGTGACACACAACAAGATACATTTTTCAGACATAATCCAGACGTTAACCCATTCAGTGCTGCAGAGATGCAATACACATCAAATGCACACACATTGAAGACACTGACAATACAAAGGCACGAGACAAACACATGCATACATATGGAGGGGCCCCGTTAACTTTGGGCCACTATAAGTTCAAAATATTTTTTCCCTATTTTCCCCCTCTAAAACAGGGGTGCGTCTTATAAGATGGCCCTAATTATGGTAGTAAAGGGACCTTTGAGCCTCCAGGCATGAGGGCTCAGGTGTGACTGATACCTTGACACTTCTACGTTTATTGAAATTTGTTGTGATTGTCATCTAACATCCTGCAGCAATAGCAGGTGTGCTACATAAAGGGGGGAAAAGGCAGGGTTTCTCTTTATCACTACATCGGTACCCTTCTTGTTGGTGGAGTGGCAGCCATTTACAGTAAGTGCCACTTTTCTGTGATAATTCCTTTTTAATTAATAGCAATAATAGAAGATTAAAAAAACTACATATTTTGTAACGCTGAAATCATAATAATAATCTGGAAATTTTAGACAGAGTAAACTCCCATGCTGAATGTTCATGCATCACTTGGACAACTATTTCTGTGTAGATGTGTCATCCAGGGGAAACGTGTGGCTGTCCACCGCCTCCCTCAACAATAACAGCTAATTACTGGGGGTAAGAGTAATCAGATTCTTGTCTTTATGAGTCAACCCTTTTAAAGCCCCAATTGGATATGTCCTCTATAGGTTAAAGGTCCACCTATATGAAACAAGTGAAAGTGAGTGATAACCATTATATGTAAATGCGAAGCCATCATGCATCATTTGTCATTTATTGCTGTGTTTCAGGCTTTATTCATACAGGCGTTTTATCACGGCGGCTTTAACGTGATAAAACACCGGCCGAAAATCGCGACCATTTAATGCATTGGATTCCAATGCATTTTTTCAGATGGGCCATTAGGGAAGGGGGGGGGTGGGGTGCATAGAATCGGCTGACCGGAAAAGGTAGTGCACATGGTGCGCATTTTGCGCTGGACATAACAGATAGTTCTGGACCTATCTTTTGGCCGGAATATGTCAGCCGCTCCCATAAACTCCTATGGGAGCTGCCAGAAAAGGGAGGTGGGAGGGAGTTTAGCAGCGGCTCTGCTAAACTCCCTCTCCCTTCCCTCTCCGCCCCTTGCCAGCTGCAGGAAAAGGGAGGGGGCAGGATGGAACGGGAAATTAGGACACTAGCTCCCGCTCCGTCCTGTCCCCTCCCCTTGCCGGCAGATGGCAAGGGGCGGAGAGAGGGCAGGAGTTAAACATACTATCTTTTGTCTCATCCTGCCCCCTCCCTTTGCCTTATATATGCCGCATCCGGCCCATCTGAATGGGTGTTTAAATGGGAAATGCAGCCACAATTTGGTCGTGGCAGCCTGCCGTTTATGCGATTTTTGGCCCCGTTGTGGCCGTGACACGTTCAGCCGAAAATTGCACCACTCATATGAAGGAGCCCTCGGGCTGCATAAAAATAGTTGTTAGTTTATTCACTGGTTGCTAGATTTAAACTGCATTTGTTCAGTCTTTAAAATGACTTGAGGGGAGGGGTGATTCTATGCCCAGTTAAACAAAATGAATCATGAGGCAGTAGACAATGGATTTTTCTTCACACTAATTAAAAATCTCCTGCCAAAATATTCTTTGCATAAAGACACACCCACCTGAGCAAACAACATATACAGTTTTACATAGCTAACGAGGGAAATGGCAAGGATTTCAAATGATTATCTTTCATGTAAACGCTCAGCTTTGGAAAGAAAAAAAGTCGTTGAGTCGCTCATTCATTCTTTCATTTAAATGACAACCATTGCGTGTAAATGGGCCTTAAAACACCATCAGACAATCCAAAGCATTTGATAATCTTGAAATCCAGTATCTATTTTCAGCAATGAACTGCAATTTAATTTGGAATTTTAGAAGCACAGACACAGAAGAGGGAAAATCCTCTACATAACAGAATTAGGTCTCCCTCACATGGCCATATGCGTTTTTACGTGCTAGCGCCGCCGCCGTAAAAATGTGTGAATTGACACACAAATCTAAGGTTTGTGCACCCGTTCAGATGGCATGGGCCCTGGCGCATATACGCTGAGGCCCAAATGCCGTTGCCTCCCCTTCACTTACCGGTTCACCTCCTCTCTCCTTCCCTCCTGCTGTTTGCAAAGGGAGTGGGTGGAGCGGGGTCAGAGCTAAGCACCTGCTTCTCCCCACCCCTTGTCCACAGCCAGGAATTGGGAGGGGTGAAGCGCCGCCTCCCATTGCAAACAACCGGAGGGTAGGAGAGAGGAGGAGAGAAGAGGGAGTAAGTTTAGCAGTCACACTGCTAAACTCCCTTCCACCTGGTTCCCCCTCCCCATTCTGTAAAAATATATGTTATACCTAAAAAATGTATATAATCAAAGACAATGAAGAAATACTATGGTACAAATAACAAATATAAACCTCCATGTGATTACTGAACAAAGCCAGTATATCAAGGTCAATATTGCCAATAACACTACTTTATAAGTTAAATAATACTACTACACCATAATCACTGCCATAAGCACTACAGTACATAATGACTGAATAATACCACCCTACTATTACTGTATAAAACCACTGTACAAAGATTAATATTACCCCATTACTATGCTATAAGGGTAGATACCAGCTCTACATAGGTGCTCTGCACACCATATAAATGGTTACAGTACCTTTGAATCCAATGATCACAGGGGATATCTTTTCAGACTAGAGTTGTTCACTTTCCTTTTTCTTCTCCATTCAGTCCAGACAGCCATGCAGATTTCTTCCAGCCAGAACTCATCTCTATAGAATTTAACAGACATCTTTCGCTCTTCACTTTTCCAGCATCAGCTTCACCTTTTCCCCATATACACAAACACTCCATGAATAGTACCATAGACAGTATTAATGCCCAACACCAGTGCCTTTGACAGTAATAGTAATAGAACCTCACTAGTTCAGTGCTTGCCTTAGGGTATGTTCTTATGTAATGACCACCAATCCAATTTAAGGCATGTTTTATCAAATTAATTGTTAATCAATTGTGGATTGTTAATGGCCTCACGGTTATGTGGTGATTTTCTCATCTGCCTAGCAGCCGATACATGGGATAATAGCTTTAATGCACAGTGAATTATGTAATACTTATAGCCAGAGCTGGGATAAGGGGTAGGTAGTATTGAATGTGACTTTGGGTGCTAGGGAAGTTGAGGTTCAATTTATAGATAGAAAGGCAGAAATTGCAGGATAGAGCTGAGGAAGAACCGGCAGATTTGTGGTAAGGTGGGCAGTGGGCTCTACATTCACAATGCAAAAGTCTGCAAGGGATAAGGGTGGAAAAAAGGGAGCATACACTGTACAGTGGTGCTTGAAAGTTTGTGAACCCTTAAGAATTTTTCATACTTCTGCTTGTATTTGACTTAGAATTACATCAGATTTTCACACAAGTCCTAAAAGTAGATAAAGAGAACCAAATCAAAAAAATAAGTCAAAAATATTATACTTGGTCATTTATTGAGGAAAATAATCCAATATTACATGTCTGTGTGTTTCAAAAGTATGTGAACCTTTGCTTTCAGTAACTGATGTGACCCCTTTATGCTGCACATCGCAATGGAGGAATTTTAGCCAAATCCTCCTTACAAAATAGCTTTATATCTGTTATGTTGGTTGGTTTCTTTCCATGAACCTCTCACTTCAGGTCCTTCCACAATATTTCTATAGGATTAGGGCCAGGACTTTGACTTGACCATTTCAAAACTTTATTCTTCATTCTTTTGTAGAACGACTTGTAATGCTTTCAGTCATTGTCTTACTGCATGACCCCGGTTCTCCTGAGATTTAGTTCATTAACAGATGTCCGGACATTTTCCTTTAGAATTTGCTGGTATCATTCAGAATTCATTATTCCATCAATGATGGCAAGCCGCCCTGGCCCAGATGCAGCAAAAGAGCCCCGGACCATGATACTACCAACACTGTGTTTCATAGAAAGTATGGGGTTTTATGCTATAATGCAGTGTTTTTCTTCCTCCAAACATAACACTTTTCATTTAAGACAAAAAGCCATTTTGGTCCTATCCATCCACAAAACATTGTTCTAATAGCCTTCTGGTTTGTCCAGTGATTTTACCAAACTGCGCACAGGCAGCAATGTTCTATTTGGAGAGTAGCATCTTACTCCTTGCAATCCTGATCTGCATCATTGTTGTTCAGTGTCCTCTAGATGGTAGACTCATTAACATTAGCTAATGTGAGAAAGATCCCTAGATGCTAATAGGTTACCTTGGGATCCTTCGTGATTTTGCAGTCTGTTAGACTCCTTGCTTTAGTGTGATCTTAGTTGGTCAACAACTCCTTGGGAGGATAATAACGGTCTTGAATTTCCTCCTTTTGGACACAATCTGCCTGTCTGTGGATTTTGTGAAGACATAGTTTTGTAACCTTTTCCAGCCTGATGGGCATCAACTACACTTCTTCTCAGACCCTCAGAAATCTGCTTTGTTTGTGCCATGATGCACTTCCACAATCCTATGCTGTGAAGATCAGACTTTGATAGATCCCTGTCCTTTTATAAAACAGGTCGCTCACTCCCAAGTGATTGAAAACACCTGTGTTGTAGCCGTTCTGAGACCTTCACCTTTCTTGCAGGCCAGACCAGGTTTTGGGTGTGCCCTTGCTTCTCCTGGAGCTGAGGGGTGTGGTAGTTGCAGGAGTGATGGCAGTCAGCACCTGGTGCTGAGTAGCTCGGCTGCTACTTAAACATTGCTAGCATTGACCCCTGTGCTGGTCAATGCTTAAGTTGCCGCTGGACAGCGACGGAGGAACACATCCTGGCTGGAGCTCCTCCATTCTAGCTAAGTCCTTTTCTGCTTTATTTGGTTATTTGTTTTCCCTTTCTTTGGTGCTAGGGCTCCTGGGTAGGGACCTGTCAGTGGCCCAGGCACGAGTGCGGGCTCGCACCTATCGGAGCGATCGGCCCGCCGAGTAGGCAGGGCCCCCTCCCGAGTTAGGGGTTTATAGGGAGAGATCTCCCCTTAGTTTTATGTTCCTTTGCGCGGTTGTGCCTTTTTTTTGTTTTGGAGGTTGCACTCCCAGTGGGACGCAACAACCTGACTCTGATTTCACCTTCAAATTATCTGCTAATCCCAAAAGCTCACATATTTTTTACTGCTTTCTGTCATGTGATATTGGATCATTTCCCTCAACAAATAAATAACTAAAGTCTAAAATTTTTGACTCATTTCTTTGATTTCATTCTCTTTCACTACTTTTAGGACGTGTGAAAATCTGATTTAGTTTTAGGTCAAATGAAAGCAAAAATATGGAAAATTCAGAAGGGTTCACATACTTTTAAGCACCACTGTAGCTAAGAATACTAGTGAGTGGTAAAGGTGGTGGGGGGGGGGGTCAGTTAAAGATTAAAGGAGTGATTGTCCATGTGACATTAAGGAATGAGGGTGTAGTTCGTTGTGAAACCTTTGCCTGGGGCGCCAAGAGCATTTATCCCAACCTGTTTGTACCAACCATTATATATTAGTCTCATGCAGAAATAGACTATAAATGTAAATTGAATCCTCCTTTAAATAAAGCTTGTGTGCCTTTCTGTGTATGTGTATAGGAGTGTGACTTTCACGCTTCATTAGATACATTCTTACATACCCATTTGCAAATGTTACGGCAGATAATCAGCTTGTATCGTAAGTGGCTTTTTTACAGGTTATATGAAGTACTTAAAACTCCATTGGAACCACAACTGTTATGTTGAGTTATGTGCTGGGAAATGTAATACATAAAATTAGAGAATTATGAGTTCCAGAGCAAGGGCAGATCATCTCAGCCTCACCCCTGGGGAGTTTATTGTAAGACGCGTAGAGAGAGAGCGAGAGATGAGAGCGGCATCTTGGGAGCTACTGTACAGATTAATTGGTGGAAGATTCTAAATATAATGAAGCTGAGAGTGCTGGGAATTCTCAGAGGCCGGATGGAATGTCTCTGAGTTTATCTGTACACACGCGAGCAGAATCTTCACCGCCATCATACCCGTGAATGTTCCAAAACTGCAAGATAACTACATGAATACTTCAAATTAATTTTTCTCCACTCTTCTAGGTGGAGATGTGAGAAGTTTTGTGATCCTTCATGTCTATTTATTCTTAATTAAGAGCCTATGTACCAAATAAGCAGACTGTACAGTTACTATGTGGCTCTCAAAGAGAGGTGGCCCAGACCTGGTTGAAATTGGCTAATAAGAACCAGTGCTAAACTCCTGTCTACACTTGTCTATACTTAGAAAGCAAAGGTTCGGAATTGGCGCAAGTGTCACGGGAAGGCAGGAAACAAATAGAGGTGTCCATTTATGTGTAAGCAGGAAGCCTAGCTTGGACAAACCTTAATGTTTTTGTTTTAGCATGGTTGATAATGTTTTTATGCCTAGCACTTTGAAAGACCTCAAGGTGTAGCCACTCCTTCTCATGTGATACACCAAGCCAATTTCTAGGATGATGGCAGTGGAAGGAAGAAACTTGAGTGCAGATCTCTATGCTAGTTGGCTTGGTTATCAGCATCTTCTTCCCTATGGGTGACAGTAATTGGTGTATCATCCACTTCTGCACTGAGGGCTCGAGTAATCACCCTTGGGAAACCTTATGTAATCCTGCATTACCATCAAAGGTAACCAATTCGGGATAAAGGCTACCATTACTTCATGGACATCTCAAAATGTTGCACAGTTGCTCCCATGAACTTTGTCTTGTTAACGCTATTTTTATTGGTTCACGATTTAGAAATGGTGGCCAATTATGGGCTTGCCTATTATTGTTTTTCTATGTTGCACTTATCCTGTTATGCGAGTTTTGAAAGAACTCTTTGGCCAGACCTATTTTCAGTTGTTAAATAAAAAGGTAGCAAGAATGAACTTGATGTCTCATTATAACCACTATGCTTGATGCTCCTGCTGGGTGCTAATCCCTCAGAGCCACTTTAAATAAATGGCCCATTAATCTGCCCCAGCACTCCTGTGGCCAGACCCTGGCTATGAGGGACTAATGACTCTCTTACCCATGATGAAGTATAAAAGCACCATACCCTCCTTCCTGGTGCAGAAACAGACCCAGATGTCAGTTTGCCTGTAAATAAAATAACACTGGCGGAACATTGAGGCCCAAGTGAAAGCAGTGGATAGGAAGCAACCCCAGCCAAGCCAAAGGCTACCTACACATATGTTCACCACTGTTAATCCCTTAGTGTCCACCCCATCGTCTTTTTACATCCCAGCTAAGTGGGCTTTAATCTCCAGGGCCATTAATCCCCAGAGCGAGTGTGTTTTTAAGCCAAGTGAGCTGTGGAGCTGTCATGGGGGGCCGCAGGGAGCAAGCCCTGGTAATGCGTTTGCTGTTATCCAATGGATAATGGCGATCACATTAAAGTAAAAAGAAAGTTTAAAAACGTTTCATCTCCCCTCATGGATCGGATCCATGAAGGGAACTGAGAGTACTCACATTCATCCTCTGTGATGTCCTACGGCATTCTGGCCTTCCAGAACCTGAAGCCGACATCTGTGCATGTATGCAAGACGACATACGTCACGCACAAGAGCAGAAGGCCGAGCGGCTTGAGAAATTTAAAATCTTTTTGCTTTTGGCTAGCATGAGTAGTCAAGAGCAGAGAGATGTCACCGAGAGCCACTGTATGCAATTCCTGGTCACATGATTGCTATTATCCAATGGATAACACCGATCATATAAAGTGAAAAAAAGAGTGTAAAAGTTGAAGTTTCATCTCCCCTCTCTGATCATATCTGTGAGGGGGATGAAATTACGTACCTAAGGCCCCCATATTTATCCGTGGACTTTACTATGGCTACTGCACACACACCCATCACCAAAATGGCGGAAACATGCACAAAAACCGTGGATTACCAGGGTAATTTAAATTGTCCCTGCTTCTGGCTATGAAATATAGCTGAGAACCTGGAATTTCATGGGGCTCTGCAGTATGCAGTTCTTGCTCACATGATCGCTGTTATGTAATGGATAACTGTGATCACATAAAAGTATAAAAATGCTAAAGTTTCCCCTCCCGTCACGAATCTGAACCAGGAGTGGAGGTGAAAATACTTACCTAAGGCCTCCAGCGATGTCCCCCGATGGGATCCTTATCCGTGGACCTTTCCCCAGCTTTGGCGCATGCGCCTATTGCCGGAATAGCGGACGCAAGCGCAGAAGCTGGGGAGGGCCCAGAAAATTTAAAATCTCCTTCCTCCTGGCTACTAAAGGTAGTCAAGAGCCTGCAGCAGTGACCTAGGGCAGCAGTGAGCAGTCCCCAGTCACATGATCGCCGTGGTCCATTGGATAAGTTAAAAAACAGTTGAAGTGTAATGTTCCTTTTAGTTTGGGCCATGTTTTGCATACAGACATAAGATTATGTCCTCAATGGGTATGTTTATGAACATAGGACAAACAGGAGGATCCATTTGGGGGTGAAAGTCTTCATTCATATGTGTGCTGTACAAAAAAAGTGTTCCTAAAATGACACAATTGCCAAAAAATGAAAATCGTAATTTTTTTTCTCCTTTTGCTTTGCTTAGATTCATTCAAAAACTGTGGGGTCAAAATACGCAGTACACCACTACATTAATTCATTAAGGGGTCTGGTTTTCAATATGGGGTCATTTGTTGGGATTCTCTGTCGTTTAGCTGCTCAAGGCCTCCACAAGTGGGCAATGGGGCCTAAAACACCTTCAAGCAAAATGTCTCTTCTGAAAGCCACTGGCTGCTCCTTTCGGTTTGGGCCCCGTTATGCAAACAGACATAAGATTAAAGGGGTTGTCTCACGGCAAACCTCAAAATTTTACCTTACCCCATTCCCCGTCACCCCCCTGGCATAAAATAGCAAAGTAAAGCGGTTTTTAAACCGCTTGCTACTTACCGATCCGACAAAATAAGGACTTTAAAAAATCTTCTCCCTAAGATGGCCGCCGGTCCTTTCCCAGGGATGCACTGCGGTTTTCTCCCATGGTGCACCGCGGGTCTTCTCCCATGGTGCACCATGGGCTCTGTGCGTTCCATTGCCGATTCCAGCCTCCTGATTGGCTGGAATCGGCACACGTGACGGGGCGGAGCTACACGATGACGCGTAGAAGGGGCGGAGCCAGAACGCCGCTCGTGCCTGGACCGAGCAGAAGGGGAGAAGACCGCACAGCACAAGCGCGTCTAAAAAAGCAAGAAGACAGCGAAATTAGATGGAGCCATGGAGACGGGGACGCCAGCAACGGAGCAGGTAAGTGAATAACTTCTGTATGGCTCATATTTAATGCACGATGTATATTACAAAGTGCATTAATATGGCCATACAGAAGTGTATAACCCCACTTGCTGCCGCGAGACAACCCCTTTAAGGCCACAGTGATTATGTTTGTGAACACAGGACAAACAGGGCTATCCATTTTGGGGTGCAAATCCTCATTTTTATGTGCACTATAGAAAAAAATCCTGTCTTCAAAATGACATCTGTGCAACAATATGAAATTTTAGTTTTTCTTTAAATTGTATTAACTCCTGAAAAGAAACTGTGGGATCAAAATACTCCTGACCCCCCTCAGTGAATACATTAAAATGTGTATTTTTAAAATGGGGTAATTTGTGGGGGTATCTATCTGATATCTATAAGCCTTTGCAATCATGGCTTGGTGTAGGAAAACAAAATGTTCCTCAAAATGTTAATAATCAATGTAAAATTTGTACGTCTCCTAAATGGTTAAAAAAACTGTTTTTCCAATGTGCTTCCAGAATAAAGTAAACAGATGGAAATATATATCTCATCAAAAATGTGTACAATATGTTTGCACATCTTTGAGATATTGCAGTTGAAAATATAAAGAAAATTCGAATTTTATCAAAATGTTCCCAATTTTGGCACTTTTAATAAATATGCACAAATTCTATTGGTGTATTTTTACCACTTAAATGAAGTATAATACATGGTGAAAAAACAATGTCAGAATCACTTGGATATAAAAACCTTTCTGGAGTTATCCTATGTTTAAGTGACACAGGTCAGATTTCCAAAAATTGACCTGGTCATTAAGGCACAAACAAGTGGGGTCACTAAGGGGTTAATAACCCATTACCTAAGCAGAATGCTATTTATTTTGCATGTTATGCTATAATGAACTTGCATATGTGTCACCGTATTGTGTTCCATACTTTATTTTGCTTTATGTATGATATGATCTATGCTTTAGTGGCATTTGTCTGATGGTGGGGATCAGGGCATGGTTCTTTCGGATGACGCAGGAGCTTCAGCTATTCCAGAAGAGGTTTGTCATGCACAAATTTATCATTGGAACCTTGTCATATCGGAATGCAGGGCACAATTGGGTAGCGAAGTGGGATCATAGAGATTGGGATTAGATTGGTGCTAGAAGATTGTTGAGCATACGCCTGTGTTCTGTGCACAATCCCCTTGTGAGAAGGTTGGGTGCCCTGGGTCTGTAGCACAGAGAAGCATGTTGGGCCCAACATATAGAAACAGGGCTGCAGTAGATTTGATGATCCAGGGCTCAGGTGGACAGGCAAATGGAGTTCTGCAACTGAGACAATTCAAGTTGCGTGAGTGGAATGGTCCTGGGAGATATATATTGGAGGAAATTGGAAGTGTTACACCCACACAGAGTTGCAGAAAATGTATGAAACTTGGATCAAAGTCTCACCATATAAAAGTTATTGAATAATTAAAAATTAGATGAAGTATGTGCTTTGGTATGCAAATTATGGGGCCCTTTATATTGTAAAATGCTACTTTATTTTAGTTTATAATTCGCAAAGTGTGTTATATAAGAGGGTCCTTTTTTGTCCATGGATTGTTGATGACCAGGTATGTCAAACTGTAGAGTTCCAACTCTGTAAACCCAAATGTCAGACTTTGAGAGAGGTCAGATAATTGGCATGTTCAAAATGGCATTATCACATTGTGAAATCTCCTGAAAGACTGGCCATAGTGCAATGTCAGTACAGAGAGTTGTTACTCAGTGGAAACAAGAAGGCTCCAGTACTGACAGACCTGGCACAGGGCCACGCAGGGCAACACCAGGAGAAGTCTGGTGTGTGAATGGCGGTTGCTAATAGATGGGCAAGTGTAGGACAGATCTGAGCTTTGGTTGGAGTCAGAGTCATCCCATAAACAATAGTGAATATTGCTTGAAGCTGGGTTGCATTCCCGAACCCCCATACAATGCATTCCGTTAACCCAATTTCACTGCCAGCATCAACTAACCTGATGCACTGCTAGATGCAATTGGACAAATGAATGGAGAACAGCTGTATGATTCTGTCTGGGGTAAAGTGATAAACGTCAATGTATCTGTCAGCATTTCAGAGTGTCACGCAGGTCCAACCACTGGACTCATGGTTTGGGGCTAATCAGTTATGACAACAAAACTGAGTTGATGGTTGTTGAAGGCACAATGACTGCCAGCTAGTATGTGGACAGAGCGATACATCCTGTTGTCATACCCTTCATGATCACCATCCAAAATGATATTTTCTAACAGGATAATGTCCATATACATGCTGCAGCCATCACAAGACACACCCTTCAAGGTGTCACGACCATGGATTGGCTTGCATGGTCCCAAGATTTAATCCTCGATAGAGCACATGTGAGACACATTTCATCACATGGTTACCCACCACAAACTGTATAACAACTGACTGCACAAGTCATGCAGGCATGGAGAGACCCCAACCAGATTCTGAAAACTTATTTATTCAATGCCTGCAAGGATCCAAGAGTCTACAGATGCTCATGGTGGGTACGCATCTTACTGAAACCTGTACCCAATCATCTAATTATATCTAATTTGCAATCATTTCTTTTGGGTATGACTCTGTACATATCTATGCTGTTTCATGAAATTACACCAATTCCTTCTGGGTGTAACACTTTTAATTTCCACCAGTGTAACAGCGGGTGAGCCTGTGCAAACTCCTTGTCACAGGGGCTCCCTATGTCAGGCAAGTATAGTGGTGAGGTAATTAGCTGTGACTACATATCCAGACAGTCCAATTTGCTGCTTAAACACTATAATATAAACTTGAACTGAAATGTAAATGTCTCTCACCAGCGTAAAGAATGACAAGTGTTAATAATGTGGAGCGAAGCTGGCAAGTGTTTCTCTTGGAGTATGATCAGCATCTTGTTGCTAAGCATTGCTCCCTTGTAGATGGTTCGATTTCCCCCATCTGAATGCAGGGCTTCATCTTCAATCTTGTGGACTGGAGATCAATGTGGAATCTCCACAGCAACTTGTATCTGCCTTGAACCCTGAACTTCTTCTCAGCCAGCTACTGTTACAAGTCAGGCAGTAGGCCTACTGCCTTCCTTATATATCCAAGTTTCACTCTTGCAAGACAAATGCTTCCAACTTTGTAGCGTGCTTTCAGTACAATAGACAGTACTCTTCACTGAAGTGAAGAACAATGCAAGACAGCAAAACTGCAAAATTATCACATCAAGTGTTCTGAAAAACCATGTGTCTTTAGCTTAGTAAATGTCATCAATGTGTCCAAGTAGGCATTGCCCTAGTCAAATTCAAACCCATGACCACCAAGTATCATGGAAAGATACTGTATATCATAAGAGCACAATGTGCAATTCTTTAGAAGCCTAAAGGGTAAAGTATCTTTGTCTACCCAAATAACTACAGTATAAGCATGACGAGAACATGACAACTACCCCCAGGGCTGATGATGAAGATATGAAAATTATAGTCTATTTCTCCTATTAACTACTTGTAAACGTTATATTTTACAATACTCATAACTTTACACCAAGATAAGTAAACAAATGAGGATTTCAGGTGCGCTATACAGGAGAAAACAGTTATGAGCCTCGTGTGGTGCAGAGTGTAAGCTCTCGCCTACAAGGTTGCAAGTTCGATCCCTGCATGAATCAGGTAGCCGGCTCAAGGTTGACTCAGCCTTCCATCCTTCTGAGGTTGGTAAAATGAGAACCCAGCTTGGTGGGGGGTAATAAGTAATAATTACCTGAAAGCGCTGCGGAATAAGCTGGCGCTATACAAAATACCATGATTTGATTTGATTTAAGGAAGTAGGTACTTTATTGGCTAAGCAACACGTTTCGGTTCCTAGATTGCCACCTTCATCTGGAAAGTCACACATGTTGGAGACTAATGTGCAGATTTTAAAAGCTACAAGACAGGAGGCAGGTGACGTAGTGAGATGTGACAGTTTGTCACATGAGCAGAATGTACACAGAATTGATAATAAATTATGATGAACGAGAACTGGGAATATTCGGTCCTGTCTGTTTACTTAAACTCTTGGCATGAAAGTCAATAAAACAGTCTTTGTACAGAAATAACTTGTGACAGAGAGGATTCTTGAGGTATTTGTATAATCCACAGTCTCAGTTATCTGTCAGATTTCTCTCTCCAGGCAAAACTCTCTCTCCACTGTCATACACTCAGTTCTCTGCTCGTTAATAAGCGGTTGCAATTCCTCCGGATGCATGCAGAACCTGCGCTACGCCTCACGTGTTTTCTACAATGTCCAGGCTTTCACTCTCCTCAGGGTCAGCGACTATATGAAGGGTTCTTGGAAGGGCTGAGCCCAAGCAAGAGTGGCAGACAATCGCTCGGCTTCTTCCATCTCCCCACTCACTGACCGACTCTTTGCTACCCATTCCTTCTCATTCCAAGTTGCCACTTCTGACATGTAATCACACTTTTAGATCACACTGGACAAAATGATAAATTTTCAAGACAACACAAGACATGACCAGACATTAACCCTTTCACGCCTGCAAGTGCCGATACATATATCTCTGATGCATTCCACAAACAACATGATTACACAAGACAGACATTAAACATGTATTCTAAGGTGCTGGAGGGGACCCCTAACACTAGGCCACTACAACGTGTCCAAAAACAGAGAGCAGCTGTTTGATGATTTTGCCCTCTAGTGATATTTTCGGTTTGACGAGATCTAACACTGCCTTGTTCAGTGTCGTGGCAGTCCAAGGTATCTGCAGCATTTTCCTCCAGCACCATAGTTTGAACGCATCAACTTTTTTTTTGTCTGTTTTTTTGAGCATCCAACTTTTGCAACCATATGTCGTTATGGGAAAGACGATTGCATTGACCAGTCTGTCTTTTGTTGCAATGCTAAAATCCTTGCTTTACCACATCTTTTCAATTCCTTGCATTGCAATCCTACCAAGTGTAATTAATATCTTGATTTCAGGTCCAGATTGCCCATTGCAATTGATTTTGGATCCAAGGAAGTTGAAATCTTGGATCCCCTCGACTTCTTCTGTGTTAATTTTTATGTTCACTGTACCATTGCCTACCGTGGTCATGACTTTAATTTTCTTACTGTTGAGGTACAGTCCTATGCATTCGCTTTTCTTTTGCACTCATTCGATAAGGTATTCTGAGTTCCTTTCACTTTCCGCAAGCAGGGTGGTGTCATCTGCATATCGAAGGTCGTGACATTTCTGCCACTGATTTTGACACTGATTTCGAATTCGTCCAAATTGTATCTCCTCATGATTGTTTCTTCGTACAGATTGAAAAGGACTTGTGATAGAATGCAGCCTTGCCATATGCCTTTCTCTATTCCAAAGTAATCCATGTTTCCATAAGCTGTCCTGGCTGTTGCTTCTTGGTTGTTGCAAAGTGACCTTATAAGCTGTTCACTATGTTCTGGGATGCCCATTTGCTTCAGACACTTCCAAAGCTTGTCCAGTTTGACACAATGAAATGCTTTGCTGTAGTCGGTGAAATACATGTACACTACCTTCTGATACTCCGGTGTCTTCTCCATGATCCAGCGCAGGTTCGCGATTTGCTCTCTAGTGCCACGTCCTTGCGGAAGCCAGCTTGAACGTTTGGCAGTTCCCATTCAACAATTGTTGCAATGCGTTTTGTATGATCTTTAAAAGAATTTTGCTCGCGTGAGGTATGAGGGCGATTGTGTGGTAATTGGAATATTCTTGAGTATTTTTCTGGAAGTGTGACGAAGACAGATCTTGTTGAGTCTTTGGGCTACGATTTGGAGCTCCAGATCTTTTGACATAGGTCGGTTAGAATCTTGACTGACACTGTTTTGAGGATTTCGTCTGGTATGTGATCAATGCGCTGAGCTTATCTGTTTGGTAGGTTTTTTAGGGCCCATGTGACTTCTTCCTTCAGAATGCCTAGATAATAAATACTATAAAATATATGTAAATACATATAAACTGATTACAATATAAACAAAGTAATTAATAGAGTATGTAAATGGTGAACTGGTGTGCTTCATGTGTGTGTAATGTCATATTGTCTTGTGAGGCAAATAGGAAAGTGATTTTCCATAGATACTGTTCACAGCCTATACTCATAAGTGATTTTAATGTGACCTGGAGACGAAGGCGATGTACCTTTTGTCAGATTACTCTACATGTCAGACCTGATTGCTCTTATCAGCTAAAGCTGTGGAATTTGATAATTGAAAAAAAGCATAGTCCTTTTTGGAGGTGTGCCCATCTATTGGCCAGGAGAAATAGGAACCCCCGTGAAAATGCTGTGTGGTGTGTCCTTGGACTGATGACTGCAATGCAATGTACAAGGTGTATATGTAGTGCAACATTCCTTAGGAACCAACACATTTTTTACAGTGTATCAGAAAGACTGCTACATAGAATTATGCACAATTAATCTGACGAAGAATTAAGCATGTTATGTAGGTGGTTTGTAGAAGTAAAACATTGGATAGCAGATCATGATGGAGGAAAAAAATGAAGTCACTTAAAGTGTCTCAGCAAGTGTGTGTGCGGAAAGATACAAGAAAGTGCTTTAAGGGTGAAGTCATACGAACGTATATCGGCTTGGTTTTTACGCCGAGCCGATATACGTTGTCCTCGTGTGCAGGGGGGGAGGATGGAAGAGCCAGGAGCAGGAACTGAGCTCCCGGCCCCCTCTCCGCCTCCTCTCCGCCCCTCTGCACTATTTGTAATGGGAAGAGGCGGGGCGGGGGTGGGGCTAAGTTCTGAGAATTAGCCCTGCCCCTGTCCCACCTCTCCCCATTGCAAATAGTGCAGAGCCGATATACGTTCGTGTGACTTCACCCTAAGGCCTTAGTCAGACGGGCGATTTTTCGCGCGATTTGTGCATGCGCCTGCGGCCGGCGATTTTATAAAACCATTGCTTTGCAATGGTATCGGACACATGAGCGCTTTTTATGCGCTCGTCCGATAAATTATAGAACAAAAAATCGCAGATCGCACCTATCTGCGATCTGCGATTCCTGTTCTCTTCTCTATATGCGCCCAATGGGGCCGGCGGCAGCAGCGCCGACCCCATTGAGAACATATAGAAGACAAATCATTCTTCTCTGCCACAGCTGTAACAGCTGTGACAGAGAAGAACGATGTTTGCCCATTGAATTCAATGGAGCGGCAATACAGCCGCTCCATTGAAAGCAATGGGCTGCCGGCGTGCGCGGGGTGAATTGTCGGGAAGGGGTTACATATATAAACCCTTCCCTGCAATTCATTCTAAAATGTGTTAAAATAAAAAAAAATTGTATACTCACCTTTCCGCTGCAGCCGGAGTCCAGCCGCGGCCGCTGTCAGTTCTCCTGAACTGCTTCTTGGCACTATTCAGCCGGCGGGGCTTTAAAATCCCCACCTGCTGAATGATCTGCCTCTGATTGGTCACAGCCCTGACCAATCAGAGGCTGAAAACACTCACACACCCATTCATGAATTCATGAATGGGTGAGTGACTGCTGCCTCTCAGCGCTGAGCCAATCAGGGGCAGGTCTGACTCACATCCATTCATGAATTCATGAATGGGTGTGAGTGAGGCATGCCTCTGATTGGCTCAGCGCTGAGCCAATCAGGGGGCAGGTCTGACTCACACCCCCTTCACACCCACTGCAGGACGGCCGCACGGAGCTCCGGCTGCCTGCAGAAGGTGAGTATACAATTTTTTTTTTATTTTAACACATTTTAGGATGGATTGCAGGGAAGGGCTTATATATTTAAGCCCTTACCGACAATTCATCCCGGGCTCGCCCGCAGCGCATTGCTTTCAATGGAGACGGCTGTATTGCCGTCTCCATTGAATGCAATGCGCTGGACAGCTCCGGCCCGTTTCTAATGAAACGCGGCTAGGAGCAGATTTTCGGGCGATTTGCGGGCGACTTGCGCGCACCGGTCACGCGATTTGCGGATGCGCATCCGTCATGCGATCCGCGAATCGCGCGGAAAATCGCCCGTCTGACTAAGGCCTAAAGGTGATCTATGCAATGTGAATTGAAAAGGTGTTATTTTTGCTGCTCAAGAGAATTAGAATATTATACTTGTCGATTCTGACCATAAATAATATGAATCTGATATTTTCGTGAATTTTTGTGTGTGTGAGTGTGAAGGGCTCCTGCGTGCGTTATATATGAGCTATGCATTGCTGGAATGTTAGACTTGAAGTGGGAACAAGACACTCAAACAGGTAGTCAAACCACAAGGGGTTGAGCTGGTTGATGTAAGGAAAGGGAGGGAGGGTATGCAATGGGCTTGCCCTTCCTCAATACAGAGCAGTCTAGCAAAAATTAGCAAAAAAGGGTGTGATATGCATAACACAAGTACATGATGTATTCAAAATATTGAGTTCTTATCTGAATACTATTGAAGTATGATGCTAAAATGAGATAATTATTCACTTGACAAACCTGATGAGCGCATTGCAAACAGAATCAAATAAATAACTAAAATTTGCTTAAAATGTATCACATTTCCAATGTGGGTACATTTATGGTGTCAGAGGCCTGCCCAGTTGGGCTATTATGACAGATATACTTACAGTGATGCAAGCAGAAATTGAATATACCACAAATGGTATTAGGGGTATTAAGCCTTAATGAAGCAGCAAGTAGCCAGCATTTGTGCAGTATGATTACAGATTGTAAATTCTTTCTCTATCTGTTACAGGTTTTTGCACAGGTTCCAGAGGTGTTGTGGGACTCAATGTAATAGTCCCAGATGCAGGCATGAAAATATTGCATTGAGCACAAATTAAAAATCCTTCAGCTACCAGATTCACTTAGTATGAGATCGCCCTGCTAGCACCCTCAAATAACAATCTTAACCTTTTCCAATCCACTGTCTGACGTGTAAAGACATTATGATGTAAGGCTGTACAGCTCCGATGTTGAAAGACGTCCGTCAGGGTTCTCTTACTGCATATTGCCAGCCTCTCTGCTGTCGGAGCTTATCCAACGTGTCACCTCATGCAGTACTGGCTTTAGCCAGCAGATTGTGCTGTTGTATAACAGCAGAAAAAGAGTAAGCCCCCTAGGAAAACCAGTATACAAATTGGATTGGAATGGGTTAATAGTTCTAAATACAGCTACATTCCTTCAGCTGAATTTGGACTCTCTTTGACGGAGGTAATGGCTGTTAACCTGGTTGTACCCGAAAATGGGTGTGGATATGTCTCTGTTGCTTAAATTGCAGGATCAGGCCTGAAAGTAAGACAAGGAAGACTGGCAAATGAGAGGAGCGAATAGAACACTGATAGGATCAGAAGGAAGGAGCATCTCCTGTGCCTCCCCCACATGCTCTACTCCATGATATCACACCTGAACCATGAGCTAACCTTTCAATCCAAGGAGGTAATGTGTAGTATAGGGTCTTCTGCTTTACTTGTCCCAGGGTTCAACACTGCTGTGATGCAGTTTTGTGCAGTGCTGGATGGTAAGCGCCCATCACAATCCAGGCCTATTGGTCAAAGTACCTCCTCGCTGTTACTTCAAGGCGAGACTATCTGTTTCAGTAACTGCAGATTGACTGCATACAACTACCAAACGCAGGTGTTTGGAATTTGTTGGTTTACATAGATTTCTTCTCACGTTAGCTAGAGGCGTGGCTTGTAGAAGAAAATAAATAAAAATACCACCAAAACTACGGCTAAGAGATTGTCAAATGTAGTCATTTGTGTATATATATATATACATAGTGTACCAGAAGTCATAGAAAATATTAGACATATATATATTTTATTAGCCCTCTACTCAGACTAGTCGTGCCTAATTTTAAGACTAAGTTGAGCCCCAATGAAGTTTTGTTTGGTAGGACCCTCCAAAAAGTCCTATACTTTCACCAGTCCAGGCATGAAGATCTCACTTTCTATGTGAGTGCTTTATAGCAGGAGTTAACTGTAACTCATAAATGCGTATGTTCCTTGATTCCAGATCCAGACTCAAAAGAGGAGTCACATAGTTTTGCTTTCTGGTGAGTAGGTTGTCCTCAAAAAGACATATCGGGAAAGAAAGTTTGCAACCAAGATTTGATGAACCATACCCCATCCAGTTGACAACTGCCTCTTCAGTCAAATTGGAAGGAAAGGACAACTGGTTCCATGCCAACCACTGTAAGTGAGTCTCTGTATAAAAAAAGAATGAAATACCCGCTAGAACTATGCATATCCTTTTAGTTATGGTCATGGTACCATGGGCTTGGGGCTTGAATAATATGTTAGAAAATAATTAGGACAGTAAGTTTGTAAAATATATCAAGGTACTTACTGCAGCATTTGATGATGCAGAAAAATTGTTGAATGTGTACTTATTCCCCTACAGTGTCCTCCTCTACAACCTGTGTGTATACCCCTCACTGTGAAGGAGATCAGGTCGTGATTTAATATAATTCTTGATACCCCTGTGTTGTCACAAAAACACCAGAACATAACTGCCCTAGTAATAGTTGGAGCATGACTCGGTGACCCCTGGTTGGTTCTTAATTGCTCATAGACTGGGGATCATCATGCCATCTCATTTGCCCAGGAAAATGCCACTACAGACTGTTATCCCTCCTGAATAAAATGTGCATGTGTGGAAGTCACGAATAATGTGGTGACTCTGTTTTTGAATCACACTCCCTAGAGAAATTGAAATGAGTTACAGATTTTCACAGTATGGGGGGCTGGCTAATCAAACAAATGCAATTCAAGCTTATTTGATTGTTGTTACTAACCAAAACACAATAGTGCTAGATTACCTTACAGCTGCCCAAGAGTGACATATGCAAGTATGTTTTGTACTTTGCCACACTTAGGTATTCTTATGCATCAACACCTGACTACAATTTAGAGCAAAAATGAAATCCTGTCAGCTAGATGAAACCTTTGAGTGAGCTCCCACACTGTTGAGTAATACTGAAGTAATAGCTCTGGGAACATCATTAGTGGGGGTCTGGGGATTAGCAATAACTAATGGCAGGGTAATAAATGGTATAGTATGCAATATGGCAAGAGCCCTTAATGCTACCTCACAGGCTCTTGACATATTACTGTTGGATGTACAAAGTACTCAAATAGCTGCTCTACAGAACAGAGCTACAATTGATGGTATTCAATCATGGATGTGAGAAATTTGAGGGTATGTGTTGTTTCCACCAAACTGATTGTTTGGAATCTATTCATAAGAATATGCAAGATATATATAAATAAATAAACGTCAGTGCAGACACTCAGGCAAAAGAAGAACCAAGGATAGTCTTGGTACAGTGCATCTAGACTTCGTCTACTTTTTTGTATACTTTGTGGTGTAATGGTGAGTTGTATACTCCTTTTCTGTTGTATTCAGTGCATACCTAATCTAGTGGAATATATTTTAAGTGGTTCACAGGTACACGAATACACAGATTTGCAACTCATCTTATTAAAGGAAATCCAACCCACATATAACTAATTAGTTTGCCATGTTTCTTATGCTACATCTATCCCAGTATACAGAACACATGAGTCTCCTGCCCTCAGACCCAGGATTAGAATAGAGCCCTTAGGGATGGGCTGGGACCACCCTACGTGGGTGTAACCAGAGTGCCATTGACAGTTCTCATGAACATCCATCTTACTAGACATTAGGTAAGGCAGCATGTTCATTAGTGGTTAGCTGAAGTTTCTGGGATGAGAATGGAAATCATGGTAAGTGTGGGAGCTAGGTAACATGAGGAAACAGTCACAAAAGGGGGGAAATGTGAGAACAGTAAATATCTATCAATTTTGTGTCATGTATCCATCTTATATGCTTCAGTCTGTTATATCATATTTTTGTCATTTTCCTTTACGAGAACTTTACAGAAATACTGGACAACCTTGATTGTTGAGCAACTTGAGACAAGAAAACCAGACTGACAGCCTTGGTGTTATCAGCACCAGTTCTCCAAGACAAAGCCATATCTTATTTTGTACATGTTTATTTTATAAACCTTATAACACACAACAGAAAATACAATTGTTTTACTTTACCCTATAAATTGAGATACAGCTCTAATAAAGAGGAGATGATTTCCAATCACATCCAATGTGTGTGTGATTTGTAAGCTTCTTCGATGCTCGAGCATTTAACTATTAATTTGAATACCCAAAAACATACCAATTAGCAAATATTTGCTAACAACACCAAGATGAGCAAAAAAAATGAGGATGTCAGGCACGCTATGCAGGAGAACACAGTTCCTCAATGTAGTAGGAATCTTTATTTGCTGAGTTAAAATGTCATCAGAAACTGACAGTACTAATAAGTTAATCATCCCTTTAGTACCTAACTAGCTTCCTTTGCCTGTATTTAGAGAAAAGCGGGTGGTCTGTTCTCTAAAAATATTGCTATTGTTCTCCAGCGGGACAGCAACTGTTATAGAATGTTATCAGTGCTGCCCGCAGAGAACTCAGCATGCGGTTCCTTTTATCAGGGATGACAGATTTCATGCTGACCTGAAGTCAGCGATGGACGAAAAGTGCATAGTAAGTGCACGATGGGCACACATTTACATGTAATGATTATTGCTCAAAAGATGGCTTTTGAGCGAATTTTGGGCGATAATCGTTGTGTTCAAATGGACCTTAATACACAAATTTTAAAAGCCATAAGACATGTGGCAGGTGACATCATAGTGACATCCAAATAGCAAGAAGTTATGGCATCAGAAAGATACAAATAAAAGTAAAAAACTGTATTCCTCTATAATGCATAAAATACAGTGACATTTCGACCAAAAATTGCTGTGACAGATGTCACATGAGCAGAATGTACACAGAATTGATAAGAAATCCAATAAAATATATGTTAATACATATAAAGTGATTACAATATAAACAACGTAATTAACATAGTATCAGAGGTAATATTATTAAAGTGTCCAAACAGATTTTATTCTTACTCTAATAATTCGGTATATTATGAACGGAATAGAAATGACCAATTTAGTTCCTGTGACTATCAGCCTTAATATTCCCCTTCTTTCTGTTTTGCTGAAGTGCATTGTTCTCGTATGTTAAGTGGTTTGCCGGACTATTCTTTTCTATTTGGACACTATGATATTATTTTGTTTATATAATGTATATGTATCCCAATTATTATCATATATCTAATTGTGTTTATAAGCAATTCTGTGTGCATTCTGCTAATGTGACAGCTGTCACATGTCAATATGATGTGACCCACTGCCTGTTCTATGGTTTTAGAATTTGTGTAATTCTTTCCAACTCGTGTGAATGCCCAAATGGAGGTGCCAATCCTGCACTGAAACACGTTGCTTGGCCAATAAAGATTCCTACTTCCTTGAATAACTGTGTTTTCCTGTACAGTGTGCTTTACATCCTCCTTCTTTTCCACATCTTGGTGTAATCTGTGCATGGAGGCTTTGCCTATCCAACAGAGGATAGGCAGCTGCTGTCTACAGGCTGTTTGTGTGTTATGCCATAGCACAACCATTGCAGATACTAGTATTCCTAAATCCATCAATAACTTCAGATTAACTTGTAAGGTAGTTTTTTTTTTCTGCAAAACAATGGCACGCAACCTCTTGATGGTTACGATTCTCATAAAAGGCACAGAAACCTGTCACAATACATTCTGTCTGATGCGATTACTCTTGTAGTTTGCTATCTATTTCTGGTGTGCAGAGTACTTGAACGTCCCGGAACTTAACTTGAACAGTCTTTTGCATACAGCAACTATAATTTTGGAATGCCAATATTAGTTTAACAGAAACGTTAAGCCAGCGTTGTCTCCACACTCTAGAACCTAACACAGAAAATGGGAGTCCTAAATAATAATAATAATCCTTATTTGCATAGCGCCAACATATTCCGCAGCACTTACATAGACAGGGGAAATACAGAGAGACAAAAGTAGAAAAATTACAGAACCACGGTTACATAGTAATCAGTTGATGGAAACAATAGGGGTGAGGGTCCTGCTCCAACGACCTTACATACTACAAGTAGAGATGAGCAAGCATACTCGCTAAGGACAATTACTCGATCGAGCATTGTCCTTAGCGAGTATCTCCCTGCTCGGAAGAAAAAGTTCGGCTGCCGGCGTGGGTGACAGGTGAGTTGCAGCCTTGAGCAGTGGGGAGTAGGGGGGGAGAGAGGGAGAGAGAGATCTCCCCTCCGTTTCCCCCCACTCTCCCCCGCCGCTCCCCGCCCGCTGCCGTCAGACGAATCTTTGCTCCCGAGCGGGCAGGTACTCACTAAGGGCAATGCCCGATCGAGTAATTGCCCTTAGCGAGTATGCTCGCTCATCTCTAACTACAAGTAATGGGGTGATACAGAAGGTAAAATGGCTGGAGATGTGCACAGTATGGCGAGGTGGAGAGTGAGGGATGCTATACACAGACAATGGCCAGACATTTAGCCATGTGACGGCAGAGTCGTTGTGACTGCAGGAGCGGTTTATGGCGGCTGGCAGGGATTGCAGTCAAACAGTCAGCGAGCATGTTATCAGTCGGCGTACAGAGGAGTTTGTTTAGGAAATGTGGTATGCCTCCCTGAAGAGGTGCGTTTTTAGAGCATGCCTGAAGTTTCACGAGTCCTGGATTACCCGGGTAGCCTTTGGTAGTGCGTTCCAGAGGACTAGTGCTGCTCTGGAGAAGTCTTGGAGGCGGGAATGAGAAGTTCAAATTAGAGGGGTGCGCAGTCTAGTTTCATTAGCAGAGCGGGCTGGGTGATGGATTGAAATGAGGGAGGCAATATAGGGTGGCGCTGCGTTGTGGAGGGCTTTGTGGATGAAGGTGGCGAGTTTAAATTGAATTCTGTATTTAATGGGCAGCCAGTGCAGTGACCGGCACAGGGCAGAGTAAATATGCATTACTCAACCTTTTGTCTGACAAACAGGAGGAGGGTCACTCTTACACTCAACATTATTCCTGGGAGTCCTAACAGGACCTTCAGCTCCCAGCTCTGACTACACCCAAAGCAAGAGAGAGACTGAGAGCTCGAAGTCCTATTAGCCTGTGTCTTCTAAATCTAAGTAGAGTAGTTTATCTTTTCATCTTGTTTGTTGGTTTTTTTTCCTATCCCACGTAGGGTCAGCTAGTGGCCAAGGTACGAGGCCAGGTTCGCCCTTCTCAAGGTGGGTTACTTGCATTTAGACAGGTCCGTTTCATGGATCAGGTTATACCATTATTATTAGAGATATTGTTTTCCGGAGTGTGATTGTCTGTATTTTTTTACACTGTTTGGTTTGCGTTTGTGTGAGATCTGCTGGTTAAGGATCCAGCGCATCCTGGGTGGATGTGACATATTAATCAGCCCATACTTACTCAGTGGAATCTGCATTTATATCTGGTATGGATCCCATTGAGGTTTTGTAAGCCCAGCTAAGGGTGCTGACAATTGATCACGCGGAGATTAAACAGCGGTATATGACTTTGCGGCTCCAGGAAAGCAGCCCAACTTGATTTACCTGACCGACTCTCTGGAATAGACAATAATTTTTTTCTTCTAGAGAGTCTTGCAGGCTTTATTTCAGGCTGCATCCTGTTTCCTAGGGTGACAAGTCACAGAAGGTAGGCCTTGTCATTTCCAGGCTGCAGGGGGCTCCCTAGGCATGGGCTTTTTCCTTGCCTCCCTCCTCTGAAGCCTTATTCTCTGTGAATAGTTTTTTTCTCTGCTCTAGGTTTAATCTATGATGATCCCAATAGAGTGTCGCTGGTCTGCTGGTCTAGGCAGAGGGGTTGGTATATATGTGCAGCAGACCAGTGGGGATTGGCTGGCTGGAGAAACTCCACACCCAGCCAGCTCAATTATCCCACACCTGTGAAGGTGTGCTCCTGGAAACCCATAGTACTACAAGTCCCAGGAGCACAACCTAACACAGGGTTTTCCCACTGCCCTTCCTTGTTGCTTTGGATTAAGCAGAGTTGACTACAACATTACAGTTATGAAACTTTTATTAGTTTGGTCAACAGATTTTCTCCCAAGGTCAGGCTGGATCTTTGAATGGTGCAGAGTCATCAGTGAAGACAGGGTTTTCTTCCCACAGAATAGGCTTTTGGGCTATCACGGGTCAACTACACTCTCAGTGGCACAGCAGGCATAGCATACGATTACACATTGGTTAAAGTCCTTACCATGCTGTCATCCTACAACCATTCTTAACCCAGATGTAGTCTCCCCCATTCTAACACCACGCAACCCACCTTGGTGTTAGGGTTCACTGCTGGGATCTGTTGTATTACATGGGTTTTCAGCAGCATAGCTTCACAAGTGGTGTTGATTGAACTGGCTAGGTGTGAATTGCTCCAGCCAGCCAATCCCCAAGGTCTGTTGCTCATACATACCAGCTCCTCTGCTAGAGGCTGCTGGCCTTTTCTCTGTTTGTTCAGTGTGAACAGTGTCATGTTCCTGTGTGTCTGTGCAGATCTCGGTACGTGTAGTCTGAACTGTGTTTTGCCGTGGGTCCTTTATCATCTAGAAAGAGGAAGGACCCTATGATCCAGCATGGGGTCGTTCATATCGGAACGATCACCCAACATTGCGGGCAGGTTTCCTGGGAATAGTTGTATCATTAGTGTAGGGACCCACGAGACAACGAGAACCCATGAAGTGGTGTCACAGGCTTAAGTATCTTGGCCAATCAACAAACTAATATGTTGTAACTAGAGATGAGCGAACGTACTCGTCCGAGCTTGATACTCGTTCGAGTATTAGCGTGTTCAAGATGCTCGTTACTCGAGACGAGTACCACGCGATGTTCGAGTTACTTTCACTTTCATCTCTGAAACGATAGCGCGCTTTTCTGGCCAATAGAAAGACAGGGAAGGCATTACAACTTCCCCCTGCGACGTTCAAGCCCTATACCACCCCCCTGCAGTGAGTGGCTGGCGAGATCAGGTGTCACCCGAGTACATAAATCGGCCCCTCCCGCGGCTCGCCACAGATGCATTCTGACAGAGATCAGGGAAAGTGCTGCTGGTGCCGGAGCTGCTATAGGGAGAGCGTTAGGAGTTATTTTAGGCTTCAAGAACCCCAATGGTCCTTCTTAGGGCCACATCTGACCGTGTGCAGTACTGTTGAGGCTGCTTTTAGCAGTGTTGCACAATTATTTTTTTTTGTATATCGGGAGTGCAGAGCATTGCGTCCTGCAGTCTGCAGTCATTGTACAGAGTATAGGGCCAGTACTGGTGAGGCAGGGAAAGAGATATTCAGGCTATATAGGCAGTGGGCTTTTTCCAAAAAATTGGGGAAAAATACTATATTTGGGCTGCCTGTGACCGTCTTCAGTTTACTGCGTGTCTGCTGGGGGTAGTAGTCCTAATTAATACGCAGCTAAGCGTTACAGCAGGCTTGCGCAAAATTGTTTCCTGGATCTGCTGTCTCTGTTACATGATCGCCGTCATCCCGCCAGAGGGAAAGAGTATACATAATATTATACGCTACCTACAGTATCGATCTGCTGGGGGTAGTAGTCCTAATTAATACGCAGCTAAGCGTTACAGCAGGCTTGCGCAAAATTGTTTCCTGGATCTGCTGTCTCTGTTACATGATCGCCGTCATCCCGCCAGAGGGAAAGAGTATACATAATATTATACGCTGCCTACAGTATCTATCTGCTGGGGGTAGTAGTCCTAATTAATACGCAGCTAAGCGTTACAGCAGGCTTGCGCAAAATTGTTTCCTGGATCTGCTGTCTCTGTTTCATCAGCGCTGTCATCCCGCCAGAGGGAAAGAGTATACATAATATTATACGCTGCCTACAGTATCTGTCTGCTGTATCAGCTCAGCATTTTTAAAAAATAGAAGCAAAATACTTAAGGCCTACTACTGGCCTTTGGCCACTTGACTGCTTCTGCGCTGTGAATTCCATTAGCTCAGTCATACGCACCTACGTCTCACTACAGGCGTGCGCAAAATTGTTTCCTGGATCTGCTGTGCGTTCCGTAAGGGAAGTCAGCCTCCAACCACAGGCCAATAAGCGGCACATTTAATTACAGCGTTCTGTTTCTGCACTACTGGTAATACAGCATGCTGAGGGGTAGGGGTAGGCCTAGAGGACGTGGACGCGGGCGAGGACGCGGAGGCCCAAGTCAGGGTGTGGGCACCGGCCGAGCTCCTGATCCAGGTGTATCGCAGCCGACTGCTGCGGGATTAGAAGAGAGGCACGTTTCTGGTGTCCCCACATTCATCTCACAATTAATGGGTCCACGCGGTAGACCTTTATTAGAAAATGAGCAGTGTGAGCAGGTCCTGTCGTGGATGGCAGAAAGTGCATCCAGCAATCTATCGACCTCCCAGAATTCTGCGCCGTCCACAGCTGCAACTCTGAATCCGCTGGCTGCTGCTCCTCCTTCCTCCCAGCCTCCTCACTCCATTACAATGACACATTCTGACGAGCAGGCAGACTCCCAGGAACTGTTCTCGGGCCCCTGCCCAGAATGGGCAGCAATGGTTCCGAATCCTCTCCCACTGGAGGAGTTTGTCGTGACCGATGCCCAACCTTTGGAAAGTTCCCGGGGTCCGGGGGATGAGGCTGGGGACTTCCGGCAACTGTCTCAAGAGCTTTCAGTGGGTGAGGAGGACGATAACGATGAGACACTGTTGTCTATCACTCAGGTAGTAGTAATTGGAGTAAGTCCGAGGGAGGAGCGCACAGAGGATTCCGAGAAAGAGCAGCAGGACGATGAGGTGACTGACCCCACCTGGTTTGCTACACCTACTGAGGACAGGTCTTCAGATGGGGAGGCAAGTGCAGCAGCAGGGCAGGTTGGAAGAGGCAGTGCGGTGGCCAGGGGAAGAGGCAGGGCCAGACTGAATAATCCACCAACTGTATCCCAAAGCGCCCCCTCGCGCCATGCCACCCTGCAGAGGCCGAGGTGCTCAAAGGTCTGGCAGTTTTTCACTGAGAGTGCAGACGACCGACGAACAGTGGTGTGCAACCTTTGTAGCGCCAAGATCAGCCGGGGAGCCACCACCAGCAGCCTCACCACCACCAGCTTGCGCAGACATATGATGGCCGTTCACCGCCTCCGGTTTGCACCGCTGCCTCTCCCCCTGTGCCCCAACCTGCCACTGAGATCCAACCCCCCTCTCAGGACACAGGCACTACCGTCTCCGGGCCTGCACCCACACCCTCACCTCCGCTGTGCTCGGCCCCATCTACCAATGTCTCTCAGCGCACCGTCCAGCCGTCGCTAGCGCAAGTGTTGGAGCGCAAGCGCAAGTACGGCGCCACACACCCGCACGCTCAAGCGTTAAACGTGCACATAGCCAAATTTATCAGCCTGGAGATGCTGCCGTATAGGGTTGTGGAAATCGAGGCTTTCAAAGGTAAGATAGCGGCCGCGGCCCTGCGCTACTCAGTTCCCAGTCGCCACTACTTTTCCCGATGTGCCGTCCCAGCCCTGCACGACCACGTCTCCCGCAACATTGTACGCGCCCTCACCAATGTGGTTACTGGCAAGGTCCACTTAACAACGGACACGTGGGCAAGCACAGGCGGGCAGGGCCACTATATCTCCCTGATGGCACATTGGGTGAATTTAGTGGAGGCTGGGACAGAGTCAGAGCCTGGGACCGCTCACGTCGTACCCACCCCCAGAATTGCGGGCCCCAGCTCGGTGGTGGTATCTGCGGCGGTGTATGCTTCCTCCACTTAACCACCCTCCTCCTACGCAACCTCTGTCTCACAATCAAGATGTGTCAGCAGCAGCACGTCGCCACCAGTCGGTGTCGCGCGGGGTGGCAGCACAGCGGTGGGCAAGCGTCAGCAGGCCGTGCTGAAACTACTCAGCTTAGGAGAGAAGAGGCACACGGCCCACGAACTGCTGCAGGGTCAGACAGAGCAGACCGACCGCTGGCTTGCGCCGCTGAGCCTCCAACCGGGTATGGTCGTGTGTGACAACGGCCGTAACCTGGTGGCGGCTCTGCAGCTCGGCAGCCTCACGCACGTGCCATGCCTGGCCCGCGTCTTTAATTTGGTGGTTCAGCGCTTTCTGAAGAGCTACCCACGCTTGTCAGACCTGCTCGGAAAGGTGCCTCGGCTCTGCGCACATTTCCGCAAGTCCCACACGGACGCTGCCACCCTGCGCACCCTGCAACATCGGTTTCATTTGCCAGTGCACCGACTGCTGTGCGACGTGCCCACACGGTGGAACTCTACGCTCCACATGTTGGCCAGGCTCTATGAGCAGCGTAGAGCTATAGTGGAATACCAACTCCAACATGGGCGGCGCAGTGGGAGTCAGCCTCCTTAATTCTTTACAGAAGAGTGGGCCTGGTTGGCAGACATCTGCCAGGTCCTTGGAAACTTTGAGGAGTCTACCCAGATGGTGAGCAGCGATGCTGCAATCATTAGCGCCACCATTCCTCTGCTATGCCTCTTGAGAAGTTCCGTGCAAAGCATAAAGGCAGATGCTTTGCGCTCGGAAACAGAGGCGGGGGAAGACAGTATGTCGCTGGATAGTCAGAGCACCCTCCTGTCTATATCTCAGCGCGTTTAGGAGGAGGAGGAGGAGCATGAGGAGGATGAGGAGGAGGGGGAAGAGACAGCTTGGCCCACTGCTGAGGGTACCCATGCTGCTTGCCTGTCATCCTTTCAGTGTGTATGGCCTGAGGAGGAGGAGAAGGATCCTGAAAGTGATCTTCCTTGTGAGGACAGCCATGTGTTGCGTACAGGTACCCTGGCACACATGGCTGACTTCATGTTAGGATGCCTTTCTCGTGACCCTCGCGTTACACGCATTCTGGCCACTACGGATTACTGGGTGTACACACTGCTCGACCCACGGTATAAGGAGAACCTTTCCACTCTCATACCCGAAGAGGAAAGGGGTTTGAGAGTGATGCTATACCACAGGACCCAGGCGGACAAACTGATGGTAAAATTCCCATCCGACAGCGCTAGTGGCTGAAGGCACAGTTCCGAGGGCCAGGTAGCAGGGGAGGTGCAGAGATCAGGCAGCATGTACAGCACAGGCAGGGGAACACTCTCTAAGGCCTTTGACAGCTTTCTGGCTCCCCAGCAAGACTGTGTCACCGCTCCCCAGTCAAGGCTGAGTCGGCCGGAGCACTGTTAAAGGATGGTGAGGGAGTACGTAGCCGATCACACGACCGTTCTCCGTGACGCCTCTGCCCCCTACAACTACTGGGTGTCGAAGCTGGACACGTGGCCTGAACTCACGCTGTATGCCCTGGAGGTGCTTGCTTGTCCTGCGGCTAGCGTCTTGTCAGAGAAGGTGTTTAGTGCGGCTGGGGGAATCATTACAGATAAGCGTAGCCGCCTGTCAACCGACAGTGCCGACAGGCTTACACTCATCAAGATGAACAAAGCCTGGATTTCCCCAGACTTCTCTTCTCCACCAGCGGACAGCAGCGATACCTAAACAATACGTAGGCTGCACCCGCGGTTGGAAGCATTGTTCTCTATCACCATCAAAAACGTGGACCTTTTAGCTTCATCAATCTGTGTATAATATTCATCCTCCTCCTCCTGCTCCTCCTCCTGAAACCTCACGTAATCACGCCGAACGGGCAATTTTTCTTAGGCCCACAAGGCTCAGTCATATAATTTTTGTAAACAATTTTTATACGTTTCAATGCTCATTAAAGCGTTGAAACTTGCACCTGAACCAATTTTTATTTTAACTGGGCTGCCTCCAGGCCTAGTTACCACTTAAGCCACATTAACCAAAGCGATTAATGGGTTTCACCTGCCCTCTTGGTTGGGCATGGGCAATTTTTCTGACGTACATTAGTACTGTTGGTACACCAATTTTTTGGGGCCCTCACCTACAGTGTAATCCAATTAATTTTTTGCCCACCTGCATTAAAGCTGACGTTACATCAGCTGTGATGGGCACTGCAATGGGATATATTTATGTACCGCCGGTGGGTTCCAGGGAGCCACCCATGCTGTGGGTCCACAGGGAGTTGTAACTGCATGTGTCCACTTCTAAAGAACACCAGTCTGACTGGGGCATGCAGTGTGGGCCGAAGCCCACCTGCATTTAATCGGACGTTACCTCAGCTGTGATGGGCACTGCAATGGGATACATTTATGTGCAGCCGGTGGGTTCCAGGGAGCCACCCGTGCTGTGGGTGCACACGGAATTCCCATTGCGGCGTTGTACCTGCCTGTGACTATTTATAAAAAACCGCGGTCTGACTGGGGCATGCAGACACCTTGACAGAATGAATAGTGTGTGGCACATAGGTTCCCCATTGCTATGCCCACGTGTGCAGCTCCTGATGGCGGTGGCACAGGATTATATTTCTCATTGCTTCTGTACAGCATTGTGGGCTATCGCCCCGCCCCTTTTAAAGAGGGTCGCTGCCCAGCCATGCCAACCCTCTGCAGTGTGTGCCTGCGGTTCCTCCTCATGGCAGACGCACTTATAAATAGACATGAGGGTGGTGTGGCATGAGTGCAGCTGAAGGCTGTGCAGGGACACTTTGGTGTGCGCTGTGGACACTGCGTCGTGCGGGGGGGGGGGGGGCAGCATGTAACCCAGGAGAAGTGGCAGCGGAGTGTCATGCAGGCAGTGATTGTGCTTTGTTGGAGGTAGTGTGGTGCTTAGCTAAGGTATGCATTGCTAATGAGGGCTTTTCAGAAGTAAAAGTTGTTGGGAGGGGGGGGCCCACTCTTGCAGCTATTGTGGCTTAATAGTGGGACCTGGGAACTTGAGATACAGCCCAACATGTAGCCCCTCGCCTGCCCTATCCGTTGCTGTGTCGTTCCCATCACTTTCTTGAATTGCCCAGATTTTCACAAATGGAAACCTTAGCGAGCATCGGCGATATACAAAAATGCTCGAGTCGCCCATTGACTTCAATGGGGTTCGTTACTCGAAACGAACCCTCGAGCATCGCGAAAATTTCATCCCTAGTAACGAGCACCCGAGCATTTTGGTGCTCGCTCATCTCTAGTTGTAACTATTCCATCTGTTTATACATGCAGGTATGCTTGGTGCGTGTTTATCAGCCGTTGGTTTGTGTCTGTCCATGAGTTTTAAGTCCGTTTCACAGTTCTGCTGTTCAGTCTGGTTTTGCCAGTTTGTGATGTTTATGGCGTAATGTTTACGTCTGTTTTTCAATCATGTCCATGAGTTTTGAGTCTAGTTCGCAGTTCTGTAGTGCACGTTCCAGTAAGACTCTGCAGTGTGTTCATGTTCCAGTTTGATGTTACACTTAGCTTTTCTCTCTCACACAGCCCCCAGCAGACTTTCTAGAACTCTCTCCTCCAAGGCCGAAAGAGATCACATTATGAGAAGTAAGGTTAGCTGGAGTAATCTGGTGATGTCACAGAGTGTGGGGTGGGTTAGCTGGGTAGGGCTGTTGATGTCAAAGAGTAAGAGGACACGTTTTTCTGTGGAGGGTTGAGGATGTAACAAAATAATGGATCTGGTGATGTCACAAAGTAAGGCAGCGAGTCATTTTTGAGAGGTGGCTAGTGATATCACACAGTGAAGTAGCAGTTTAATCTGAAGAGAGATGTGAAGTCACAGAGTGTTGGGTGGGTTCTTGGAGAGCATTAGTGATGTCAGAGTTGGCAGGTAGGTCTATCTGAAGAGGATTGATGTCACATAGATGAGGGACATGTTTATCTGGAGATCACTGGTGATATCACAAAGTAAAGAGCAAAATTATTTAGAAAAGGCTGGTCAAAGCCAAAAGGTAATGGGGGAAATTTGTGTGGAAAGGTCCGATAATGTGGATAAGGTCCGTGTGTTGTGTCTATTGTTTCAAAACATTTGGTGAGTTCACAGAGTGAGGAGGCAAGTATATCTGGAAGGGACTAATGATGTTGCAGAGTATAGAGTATGTTACCTAGAAAGGGTAGGTGATCTCACTGATCATCTGATGTTCAAAACTCTAATTGTGTAGGGGGTAGGTTCGCAAATAAAGGGCTTCCCCTATGGATATTTGTGGAGATATTACTTTTTTTTTTTTTAATTTTAACGTTAATTTGTGAGATGGTACTACCCCCTCGTGGTTGAATGATATAAATTTGGCCATTTAAAAGTATTCTCTGTGTTTTCATTGTTTAACAGTATTGTTTTGTTTTTTATTGGCTTGCAGGGTTTAGGTGGCATACGCACACTGGAACATAGGTAATGCTAGCCTTGACATAAAAAGTAGACATAAGGTGCTTTTGGCATCAGAGACATCCCGACTGTAGAGAGTGACCGGAGGTACTCTGTACCAGCTCTACTCTTATAGGCCTTCTCTAGCCCTGGGTGTCTGGAGCTGGATTTGCGAATTCCGAAAATAGAGAGGACTGGTGTGGTGCCTCTTTTTGAATCATATCATGAGTAGGTGTGACTTAGTCACTGAATGTGACCTCTAATCTTGGTGACTCAACACTGCCAAGTGATCCCGTGATATGCCTGAAAAGAGGACTGTTACCACAAGTCTAGTTAGAGACTGCTTAATATCTTGCTAAAAAAACGACTGTTTAACTGTATGCCAAGATTTAAAAGTAGTGCAGCCTTACAGCTATGTTTGAGCCCACTTTGATATGAACAGTAGAGTATGGTCCGAGCACTTGTGCTGATGACGATTCTGTGGATTGTACAGAGATTAACTCTACCATTGAAGATCCCTATGGACGCACACCTGTTTCCCGACGTAAGCTGCAGTCCCCTAGGTCAGAATCTGACTGAGTACCTAACCTTATGGGCCCTTTCAACTGTAAGGCAGTTTTTGGCCTATGCCTATTTTTTACAAGCTAATTTAGAATCCTACATTGTGACACTCCAAAAGCAGTTGTTCTAACAAATATATAATACGCCCATGCCGGTTGACTTGCATGTAACTGTAGGTTCCAGGATAGGCCTAGAAGGTGCGAGTGAGAGATTGCTGAACTGCCTATTTGTGTCCGGTCTCACCTCTCTTCATGACTCCGCTATGACTGGCCTCCTATAGACCCTGAACATGGCTACAACTTGATGGCTAAAGTGTGCCCTTGGTATGAAATACGACATGAAGGATCTGGAATCCACTGCATTCAGTTTCCCTTATTGTACAGTAATAGCATACCAGCTAACAATGTTGTCTGATGTGAGGACAGGCGAATGGCACAGCTCTCTCTCTCTCTCTTGACTCTTGCAGATTGTCCCCCTTCTCAGGAGAAACCTCAATGCACGTATCGGGAAGTTCTTCAGTACTTCTCCAGCAGTACGGTAAACCAGTCCATCTACTCTAGACCTCTAACGAGGAGGCTTTTCACTCACGGTGACAGCCCATGGGAACAGCTCCATCCTGCCCAAATGTTACTCAACACCATATCAACACTGGTCTATGAATCTCGCACCCGACTTATATCAATTGGTATCACTTTGTCCTCTCACAAAAGAGCCGCCATGCCCCACGTCATTCCCCATTGTTAAAGTTACAGCCTCATACAGTAAAACATTAAAAGTTGTAAAAGATTGGAGGACTCCTGCTACACATATTTTCAGTAAAAGTGTTACCAAGTAACCTTAGCATAGAAAAAATACAACAATTGTAGTATGCACACAATCATCCTCCCTCCCGTAAACAGCTCTACCATAAATACACTGCGGCGTATTTTATGTTACATCTTCCAAGGTGCATTAACGTCAGCTCATCCATAAGTTATTTTATATGTGTTTTTTTGCAAGTGCAGCAAGAACAGCAAAACCTCTGATGTTGAGATACTTCGTATTTAATTTATTGTTTGATAAATTCTTGACGATCGAGATATAAATAATAAATAGACAACATAATTCCTGGGTGTCACATAATGCTGCCTGATACAAATCATTGGCAGAGACCTGCGGTTGAAGCCTATTAGCATTCTAAAGGAAGATTAGTGTAAGAATCTCATCAGCAAGGTTTGCTAACGTTAACTGACAAGCCGCGAGAATCAAAGCATTTCCGCCTCAATTATTTATACATGTAACTGGAAGAATACGGCTATGATATAGGCCCGGAGGTAGGTAGGCTCATTATCATGAGATAATCACGTATATTTTACGGATGCTTTCCCTTCATATATTCATACCATGCAGCCTAAATAATGTCTGATACTGGGAAGATGATACCGTTTTTTTTAAATCTAAGGCTTCCATGGAATTCATGTCCAACCAGTCATGTTCATTTCTAGATTATTAGATTTCCCATAATATCAAATAATGACATGGAAATCTAGGATCATTGTGATGATAATATATATGTATATATAGTGTGTACATATGGGTATATGTTTGATCCCTATAAGATTAATTTGATCTTATCTGGTAAGCTATTTGCACTGGCCAAGATGTTTTATGGCAGGAAAGAGCTTTTTAGGGGAGTGCTGGTTTTAGAGGAAGCCAGAAGAATCATAGATTTGTAGAGTTGGAAGGGACCTTCATGGTCATCTGGTCCAACCCCCTGCTCAATGCAGAATTCACTATAAGAAGACTAGACAAACTTCAAAGAAAAAGACAGATTGGCTTCTGTTTGTATGAGGTGAGCACACCCCATTCTAGAAAGGGGGAATACAGGGCAATGCACTGTTGGACTGGTCTTATGTGTCCTACAGCTTTGTTGCATCTGGATACATAGGACCATCATCAAATCCAGGTACATGGCGATGCTTGCTACTTTAGGGACCAAATGCAATGTGCGACAAGCAGGGAGAGGCCTGCACTCTCTAGGCTGTTTCTAAGAGGTGGCCGGGGAGCCATGTCATGATGGCGATGAGTGCAGCGTGCTTTGTAATCCTGCGCACAGATGAAGGTGGAAAACAGGATATAGACAACTAATGGAATTATGTGAGCATGACGCCAGTGCCTGGTTTAAAAGAACTTAGTGGAGAAATAGGACTAACACACATCTGTAAGTAAACTGCAGGCACACCATTTACTTTTGGAACATGGTGGTCTACAGGAACTTTCATTTACACAGTTTAACACTTGATACAAGCCCTGGGGAGACAGAACCTGAGATAAGGGAAAGCTATAGAGAGAACTGACCATGACTGAAAACAACAACCCCTATCATCTGATTAACACAGGGTTGCATGACAGTTGGAAGTAAACTTATTCAGTCACCGTGCAGGGAGGGCAAAGCCTGGCTGCAGGCATTATCCCCCCCTGCGCCTCCATCTCTCTTCATTCTGACTGAACTGCCCTGACTCAACACTTTTCTATTTTTCTCCTACACCACAGATCACAGGAAGCAGGAACCCCCCCCCCCCCCTCCTTCACTCAGGGAACTTAAAGGGGTTGTCCCGCGGCAGCAAGTGGGTCTATACACTTCTGTATGGCCATATTAATGCACTTTGTAATGTACATTGTGCATTAATTATGAGCCATACAGAAGTTATAAGAAGTTTTTCACTTACCTGCTCCGTTGCTAGCGTCCTCGTTTCCATGGAGCCGACTAATTTTCGGCGTCTAATGGCCAAATTAGCCGCGCTTGCGCAGTCCAGGTCTTCTTCTTTTCTCAATGGGGCCGCTCGTGCAGGATGCCGGCTCCGTGTAGCTCCGCCCCGTCACGTGCCGATTCCAGCCAATCAGGAGGCTGGAATCGGCAATGGACTGCACAGAAGCCCTGCGGTCCACCGAGGGAGAAGATCCCGGCGGCCATCTTCAACCGGTAAGTAAGAAGTCACCGGAGCACGGGGATTCAGGTAAGCGCTGTGCGGGTCTTTTTTTAAGTCCCTGCATCGGGGCTGTCTCGCGCCGAACGGGGGGGGGGGGGGGGGTTTAAAAAAAAAAAAAACGTTTCGGCGCGGGACAACCCCTTTAAGTCAACTCAGTTGAGACTTATTTCCATGTCATGTGACCTATGACATCATCGTACGTCCTTTTGCTAGGTCCTAAAACGATTGCTTTACAGTGAAATTCCTAAGTTAAATTAACTATTTAGTTCCTTATCCTGACTCTATCTTCTTATTAAACGAAATCCAGCATAACTACCCTTTGCTAAATGAACTGGTAGTTAGAACAGTTGCTCTTGACTTGCAGCTAAGTACTTTTATTCTGTAGTGCCACACCAGGTCACTACACAGGTTCCCTGTGGGAAGGGACACTCCCTCTCCTTCCATGCAGCGTAATGTCACTTTTCGTCCCCCTGGTCATCAAGAACCAGCGTGGGAGAAAGGGCTTATGATGATCATGGATGAATATGGACATAAAAAGTCCATATTCATCCACGATCATCAGCCCTTTCTCTCATGGAGATAGCACTGGGATAGCGCTCTTGTCACCTCTCTAAATGGCCACTACCACATACTCAGCAGTCCTCTTTTGCTGTGTTTGCTAGGCCTCTTGTATATGCTGCTGAGCAGACTGTCACAGACTGTTGTGACACAGCTCTAATTGTTTATATGGCCAAGATGGCCACCTCAATGTCCTCTGGGTCAGAGCTTAAGCTGGGCCTAGGCCCATACATCATTATTGTCCCTATTATGGGGCAGAGTTTTTACTTCAATAGCTTCACATAGGCTTCAACAAAATTTAGCCTCCTGCTCTCTGGCAGGTGAGCAGGGGACTCGAACTGGAGCCTCAATATGCCTATGGCAGGCAAATCTATACATCATATGCCCTCCGCATCCCTGTTTCCTGGTGGTATGTCAGACTGGGAGGGGACAGAGCTTGGCTACCGGCACTCCAGGCCACTGATCCGAGTGGCCTGAACACTTCAGTCTGTAAGGAAGAAGCATGGCAGTGCTACTCTCTTACAGGTTCTGCTTCAAAATGATCACAGATTATGCAGTTATAGCAAAATAGAAGAACTTTAATTATTATCTTAGCAGTAGTAGCATTTATGCTTAGTGATTCCAGAATAATATTAAAGACACAATATGCTTGATAGTGACAGAAATGCACTTGGTGGCACAACACATTTGATGGTTACATGATAAACTGTTTGATAGGAACAGTTTCTAAGAAGCATTTGGCACACATCATGAACCCTGACATACTCCAACAGGTCCACCAGACCTGGGTTTTACCCAAAGTGAATGTCAGCTTTTGCCTGTACGACCATGGTGCTGTGAGTCACTGTCAGGAAATTGTCTACCACAATGTAATCCTTCTAAGCATCTCTTGCAGGGTTGTATCATTCACTCCATATTAGAGAGGAGCGAGCATACTCGTCTGAGCTTGATGCTCGTTCGAGTATTAGGGTGCTCGAGATGCTCGTTACTCGAGACGAGCACCACGCGGTGCTCGTCTCGATTAAACGAGCACTGACCATTGAATTCAATGGAGCCGGCAATACAGCCGGCTCCATTGAAAGCAATGGGCTGCCGGCGAGCGTGGGATGAATTTTCGGGAAGGGCTTAAAAATATAAGCCCTTACTTGAAAATCATCCTAAAATGTGTAAAAAGTAAAAAAAAAAATATACTGACCTTGTCCCGGCAGAACGATGTTAGCCCATTGAATTCAATGGAGCCGGCAATACAGCCGGCTCCATTGAAAGCAATGGGCTGCCGGCGATCGCACAATGAATTTTCGGGAAGGGCTTAAATATATAAGCCCTTCCCTGCAATTCATCCAGAAATGTGTAAAAATAAAAAAAATATATATACTCACCTGGTCCCGGCAGACGGAGTTCAGCCGCGGCCAGCTGGCAGTTCTCCTGAACTGCTCTCTGTAGTATTCAGCAGCCGGGGATTTAAAATCCCCGCCTGCTGAATGAGCTGCCTCTGATTGGTCACAGCCTGAACAATCAGAGGCAGCTCTCACTCACACCCATTCATGAATTTATGAATGGGTGAGTGAGTGCTGCCTCTGATTGGCTCAGCACAGGGGCAGCTCTCAGGTGAATGACAGCTGAGCTGAGCCAATCGGTGGCAGCACTCACTCACCCATTCATGAATTCATGAATGGGTGTGAGTGAGAGCTGCCTCTGATTGGTCAGGCTGTGACCAATCAGAGGCAGCTCATTCAGCAGGCGAGGATTTTAAATCCCCGGCTGCTGAATACTACAGAGAGCAGTTCAGGAGAACTGCCAGCTGGCCGTGGCTGAACTCCGTCTGCCGGGACCAGGTGAGTATATATATATATATTTTTTACTTTTACACATTTCTGGATGAATTGCAGGGAAGGGCTTATATATTTAAGCCCTTCCCGAAAATTCATTGTGCGATCGCCGGCAGCCCATTGCTTTTAATGGAGCCGGCTGTATTGCCGGCTCCATTAAAATGGGCTAACATCGTTCTGCCGGGACAAGGTGAGTATATATTTTTTTCTACTTTTTACACATTTTAGGATGATTTTCAGGTAAGGGCTTATATTTTTAAGCCGGCAGCCCATTGCTTTCAATGGAGCCGGCTGTATTGTCGGCTCCATTGAATTCAATGGGCTAACATCGTTCTGCTCTGCCACAGCTGTTACAGCTGTGGAAGAGGAGAACGATCGTTATGCTGACAGTGCAGGGGAGGGTCCTCACTCTTGTCACTATTGTGGCTTAATAGTGAGACCTCGGAGCCCGAAATGCAGCCCTGCATGTTGCTCCTCGCCTGCCCTATCCATTTCTGTGTTTTTTACATGACTTTGGTGATTTGCTAAGATTTTCACAAATGAAAACCTTAGCGGAGCACCAGTCATATACAAAAATGCTCGAGTCGCCCATTGACTTCAATGGGGTTCGTTACTCGAAACGAACTCTCGAGCATCACTGAAAGTTCAACTCGAGTAACGAGCACTCGAGCATTTTGGTGCTCGCTCATCTCTACTCCGTATGCCTCTAACTTGCGCCTTTTTGGGTCCTTGTTCTACAACCCTATTTTTTTTTTGGCGACCAAGTTGTTGCAGTTTTTTACATACTCTCTATATCAGTTCACCAGCTTCTCCTCATTGACAACACTATGCAATACTATTCCAATCTCTCTCCCTATAGTTCACACCACCAGTCTCATGGCAGCCACTGCATAGGTCTACTGAGGCTTTCTGCTTTCCATCAACCCATCAGGAACACTACTAGGTGGATTGATTAGGGTCTACATTCCTCGTACACCCTGAACAGGATCCTGTGACATCTTATGTATTTGCAGTAGCAAACAATTATGAGATGCTAGTAAAGTGCTGACATGTAAAAGTCCTTAGGGGGCAGTATCTTGTTCATACATGACAGTATTATGATATACTCAATGCATTGTTGTCAACATAGAGCAGTATTATATTAGTTATATCCTCAAGGGGCAGTATAACAGTCTTTATAGCCTTGTACATATTTCTGAAGTGTTATAGTAGTTACATTATTGTACATAGTGAGCTGTATTATAGTAGTTATAGTTTCTACATAGGGGAGCAGTATTATAGTAGTTATATTCTTGTACATAGGGGATAGTATTATAGTAGTTCTATTCTTGTACATAGGAGGCAGTATTATAGTAGTTATATTCTTGTACATAGGGGGGCAGTATTATAGTAGTTATATTCTTGTACATAGGGAGCAGTATTATAGTAGTTATATTCTTGTACATAGGGGGCAGTATTATAGTAGTTATATTCTTGTACGTAGGGGGGAGTATTATAGTAGTTATATCCTTGTACATAGGAGGCAGTATTATAGTAGTTATATTCTTGTACATAGGGAGCAGTATTATTGTACATAGAAGGCAGTATTATAGTAGTTATATTCTTGTATATAAGGGGCAGTATTATAGTAGTTATATTCTTGTACATAGGAGCAGTATTGTAGTAGTTATATTCTTGTACATAGGGGGGAGTATTATAGTAGTTATATCCTTGTACATAGGAGGCAGTATTATAGTAGTTATATTCTTGTACATAGGGAGCAGTATTATTGTAGTTATATTCTTGTACATAGGGAGCAGTATTATAGTAGTTATATTCTTGTACATAGAGGCAGTATTATAGTAGTTATATTCTTGTACATAGGGAGCAGTATTATTGTAGTTATATTCTTGTACATAGGGAGCAGTATTATAGTAGTTATATTCTTGTACATAGAGGCAGTATTATAGTAGTTATGTTTTTGTACATAGTTACCATTTTGCTTACAAATCGTAACTGACATCACAATAAAGAAGACAAAAATATGGTTGGCTGCATTTATTTTGTATTGAAATTTTAGCATCAATGCAATAACTATAAACTGCTTGGAAAACAAATGAAACCTAAAACTGCTGTTTATTAAGCCCTGTTAAAATGGTAGCATTGCAGCTTAAAGAGGTTTCCCATTACCTAAAATTGCTCCACAGCCACTCTGTACTTCTTGGTTGCTGCTGACCAGAACATGTGACTGCTGCAACCAATCACAACAGTGACCTTTTATAGCCTGCAGCAGTCACATATACTGGTCAGCAGCAACCAGGAATTACTGAGTGGCTGTGGAGCAATTTTAAGTAATGGGAAAACCCCTTTAAACAACGCTTTCAAAATTTCTCTTGTAAACACACTTGGCTGACACGTTCATAATGTTCACATAGACTTGTGTATTGAAGCCTTATACAGCTCCAGGGGGTAGTGTTTCTCATTGAAGAGACCCAGTAGATGTATGAACACTTATTTTCAGGCAATGCTCCATGTGGAATAGTATGCAAATTAGCTCATGTAAGCCAAATCTGAGTGTCCTCCAAAAGGAAGCACAATCTATCTGTAAATGACACTTTCGGAGTTCACGTCTCTAGTTTTTCCATTAAGCGTTGCCTGAGAAATAAGTCTCCATACACCTGCTGTGTCACTTCAATGATAACAGTACATCCCTAAGCTGCATAGAAGGCATCCCAGCCAAGCACGTTTGCTCTGTACTTAAAAGGAACAGGAACCCCAAAACAGAGTGAAGCATTATACGAAAATCTGCTCTTCAAAAAATAGTTTGTTGCAATATAATTAGCAATAAATGTGTGCAGGAAAATTTTTTTGTCATTAACAAGGAAGAGATCAGTAGTGTACAGGAGAAGATTTGGGGCAGAGTTATAGTAAAAATCCAAATTGGTCTAATTGAGGTGCTGATTTTTACCACTTGGACATGGTCAAAATTATGATGGCTAAATTACTAGGTCAGAGCATCTACAAAATGACAAGCCTGGTAGGTCTAGTAGGGTGTTTCTGGTATGCAGTGGTTAGCACCAACCAAAAGTGGTCCAAGGAAGGACAATCCATGAATTGGTAACAGGGTCATGGATGCCAAGGTCACTGCTTCCAATAGAAAAAGTAAGGTGGCACAACCCTAGATAAAGTGTAACTGTGGTGCTCAGCTGAAAGCCACACTGTCAATGGCTTTATATTGCATGGAAAATAAAAAAAGCGAGCACCCACAAATATTTATGCAAAAATGTTTATTTTTTTTATTGTGCAATTCCAGAAAATGCAACGTTTTGGATCAGCAACCCATTTTCAAGCTAAATTGGGAGGCATCAAGGCTGTGACAGTAGTATATGTAATGGGGACCACTGGTCATCAGGGCTGTGTGCTTCTAAACTGCCAATTCCCTTGCTGACTAATATGTCCCACCCTTTGGCAAGGGTCAATGTAATAAGATAATGTTATCCAGTTCACCAATTTTGTGTTTATAATGATATGACTGATCCGTGCTTTTGATATATGCAGAGATAGGCCGCAGAATTCTCGCAGCAGGACCCAACCCGAGCCCCTGCAGGGACCAGTGCGGCGCTCACTTCTCCGGCGGCTCCGGCTCTTTGATGTGCCGGCTGCCGGCCAGCCAGCGCATGCGCAGAGCGGAGCCGGCAGCCCAGGAGTGACATTTCTGCGCGGGCCTCTGCGAGACCCGCACAGAAATAGAGCATGCCGCGATTTGTTTTCCGTGTGTGATTTCACACAGACAAATCGTGGCCGTCTGCCTAGGATTGCGTTTTCTAACGCAATCCTGTGGCAGCTTCCACGGGCGGAAATTCTGCGGGAAATCCCGCTGAGGTATTTCCACCCATGTGCAGGGGCCCATAGTGCAGCCTTCCTATAAATTATGTGAGCCAGGATATTATTACCTGCTTGTTTTTCCTGTAAATTATGTAAAGATAAGTAAAACGGTCTTCACGTATTTTTTGGATGTAGACAGAGCAGTGTCTCCCTGTAAGTGATTTAGGTGTAGATAAAACTTTCTCCCTGTATCTCCTTTAAGAAAAAAACACAAAAGAAGACCTCATGATGCTCATACGTTTATGGTTAGATCAAGTATATACATGGTAATGGACACACCTGTTGTATGGCACTGAAGGCGCCACACTGGAATTTAGGTAAACCTTTAAAAAGATAATATGCAAATTCCAAAGAGTAACTACTTCTTCACAATCATGAATCCACCCAGGAGAGCTGTTTCTTCTCACGCTCACCAACTGGTGGTAGGTTATTATTATTGTTAGCTGTTTAGTCGTTCATGACCCTTGACAACCCTAAAGGCAAGCTCCCTCCATGTTTTTCGTTTTTTACATTATGGGCGACTATAATTCCAATGTCGGCAGCCAGTCAGAAGCAACCATCACAGGAAGATTTGGGCTTGGTGAAAGAAATGAAGCCGGTGATCGCCTGGGACAGTTCTGCCAAGAAAATCGGCTCAGAATAGCAAACACATGGTTTATGTAACCCAAACGCTAGTGGTAGGTGCTATAGAGCAAATTGAAGTCAAAGGGAAAATGGCGCTCAGTGGGCCAATGGTGGATACAGTGTTCAATTATTTGAGGTAAAGAAAGTGATACTCACAAATCAGGAGAGAGCTCAGATGAAATTTTGTTCCCCCTCCTTTATAATCCAAGAAACAGTACAATACGCTGCCAAACAGCCTCAGATGTAGGAATGTAGTGTTTTATTAAAATACACAGCACCCCTTCCACCTCAACATGTTTTTGGGGGTAACAATTCTCCTGCGTTATGAGCAAGCATAGGAAAAATACCACCCAATGCTCTCATAAATAGTATAGCAGGCCATTTAGTATCCTAGTATGCATACCTTGGTGATCGGCAAACTGGGTCAAGACTGGAAGTACAGAAGGATGAAAATTAGGTGTATTCCAACTGTTGAGCATACCACCAGGTGAAGATAGTACTGCCTGTTTCTCCTTGTAAATGATATAGATAAAAATAGTGCTTCCTCCTTGTCTCTCTCTGAAAATTACATACATACAGAAAGCATCTATGTCCTTGTATGACAAAATACTAACGACCACCTGTCCGTCCATCTGTGCATGAGTGAGTGAGTTACATGCTCCGCTCCTGATCACATGATGGTGACTTCATCAAAGGTCCTGTTAGCACACAGCTGCTATCTGGCTAGGTGTTCGTTAGTATTCCATAGCAACCAAGGCCGCAGGGGTTTGTAGTGGATGGAATACTAGCAAACACCTTCAGCAGCCATATGCTTACAGGACCTGTGATGATGTCCCCATCATGTGATCAGTCATCTGTGTGGAAGGTGTCCGGGGTCACATGACCAGGGGGTGATCAGTTTGTGCAGGACTCTGTTGTGCTGCTTTTGATCCCTGTTGTATAAAGAATGTATGTAGCAGATCTGTATGTGATGTACATGTAGCAGTGCTGTGTGTGTGTGACGCGTATGTAGCAGTGCTGTGTGTCTGTGACGTGCATGTAGCAGAGCTGTGTGGCACATTGCACCACCATAAACACTGGTACTGTATAATTTCCTAATAATTACTAGCCTAACTATGAATAATGTAAGCATAGACAGAATTGCCTTCTTGTCTCTCTCTGTGCATGATATAAGTTTAGATAATACTGCCTCCCTGACTTTTCCTGTAAATGATATAGATACAGTTTGTACTTCCTCCTTGTCTCTTCCTGTAAATGATGTAAGTGCAGATAGTACCACTTCCCTGTCTCTCTTTGCAAATAATGTAGAGACAGATAGCTTCGCCATCGCTTCCTAGGTGGTGAAGCTTGCTACAGGTTCTCATTCATTCATTTAGTCACGCAACCTTAACTATGAAAGCAGGAATTTCCTGATAGAGCAGTCAGAGAGACGAGAAAAAAAATAACATGGCTCCTGGGCTTAGGAATTAAAATATGAATATTTCACAAAGTAAGATGATTTTTACTATAAATGAGAACAGGGAATAGAATATGAGCACTTTACCATTAGCTAGCAGATTTAGGGGGGCGGGGGTCAAATTTTCCCTTTAAATTTTGGCTATACAACAAAAAAGTGAAACAAAATACACAACCTGAAAGAAAACAACAAACTTCATGTCCTAATAAATAAGAATAGCTAAATCTCGCACAGGAAGGGTCTTCATTCTGCATTGATTTCACGCAAAGTGGCGTCAGATGAGATTCACGATAAATGGATATGTGTTGCACATAGAATTGAGATGGAAGATCCTCATTCCGTAATTTTATTCATCTCCCTGGGGATGTAACAAGGCTGAGTGCATTATTTTGCTGGGCTTGTCAGTGCTGCTATGATTAACCTCACTCTGAACCCGGCTACCGAGGCTATGACATGAATAAGGCAATATTGCTCTCCGAAGGATTTGCAATGGTTACACATTCTCCTGGGAAGAAGTAATGTCACCAAGATGATGGAGTAAGTGCATTTTGCATTTTGCTTTAAAATCACATTGGTCTTCTCTCCCGGATGGTAGAAATAGATTTTTTAGTATGTGATTTTAAAAAGCTTTTGTGCTCCATTTATGTCTAACAGCACGACACTGTTTTGGTGAAGATGTACATCCTTATTGATGTAATCTGGGTGACTTTTCACAATTGTATTTTACGCTTTTTTTTTCTTAAAAAAAATTATTTTAAATTATAATCTGAATTAAAAAATAGAAAAAGTTAAAGGGGTGGTCTCACGAAAGCAAGTGGGGTTATACACTTCTGTATGGCCATATTAATGCACTTTGTAATATACATTGTGCATTAAATATGAGCCATACAGAAGTTATTCACTTACCTGCTCCGTTGCTAGCGTCCCCGTTGCCATGGTTCCGTCTAACTTCGGTGTCTTCTTGCTTTTTTAGACGCGCTTGCGCAGATGCATCTTCTCCCTTCGGCTGGTCTTGGAAGCATCGGCGTTTTGGCTCCGCCCCCTTGTACGCATCATCGCGTAGCTCCGCCCCATGATGTGTGCCGGTCCCAGCCTCCTGATTGGCTGGAATCGGCACATGACGGGGGCGGAGCTACGCGATGACGCGAAAAGGGGCGGAGCCAAAACGCCGATGCTTCCAAGACCAGCCGAAGGGAGAAGATGCATCTGCGCAAGCGCGTCTAAAAAAGCAAGAAGACACCGAAGTTAGACGGAACCATGGCAACGGGGACGCTAGCAACGGAGCAGGTAAGTGAATAACTTCTGTATGGCTCATATTTAATGCACGATGTATATTACAAAGTGCATTAATATGGCCATACAGAAGTGCTGAACCCCACTTGCTGCCGCGAGACAACCCCTTTAATTCCGTTTTCTATTTTAAAAACTTGTTTTTACTTTAATTTTCTATTTTTCATAATTGGTTTTCTTTACAAAGTGATAAAGATGTTGATGTTTGTATTTAAAGTGGTTTTCCGAAATAAACTCACCCATCCTGGGTCCCTGCAGCTCCAATGCCGCACCTCTGTTCACTCCACTAGGTCTACTGACAAGCTGGTGAGTCAGCATGTGAGTGGAATGTCACAGGCTGCTGCAGCTAATCATGAACCTTAGTGGTCGACCCATCTGATGGAGTAGGGAAATCCAATATCTGGAGCCACAGCTGACAGAAGGGTAAAGGAGCAGGAGACATGTGGATAAAAAGAATTAGGTGCCTGGACCATCTATAGGGAGAGTGGAGCAACAGATAGGACTTGCCTAGACTCGAGCATCCAACAACCCATACATACAGGGAGAGAATAAACAGGACTTGCCTTGACTCAAACAACTGATAAGGTTTTAACCAGCATGCATGCACACACCAACAATAGAGATGAGCGAGTATACTCACTAAAGGCAATTGCTCGAGCGAGCATTGCCTTTAGCGAGTACCTGCCCGCTCGGGACGAAAGGTTCGGGTGCCAGCACAGGGGAGCGTTGAGTAGCGGCAGTCAGCAGGAGGGAGCGGGGGGGAGAGAGGGAGAAAGAGATCTCCCCTCCGTTCAGCCCCGCTTTCCCCCGCAGCTCCCTGCCCGCCGCCGGCACCCGAACCTTTTGTCTCGAGCGGGCAGGTGCTCGCTAAAGGCAATGCTCGCTCGAGCAATTGCCTTAAGCGAGTATTCTCGCTCATCTCTAACCAACACCCATACAAATGCACAGGAAACTAAGGCATCAGACTTCCCTCATCTGACGGAGTACAACAAACAGGCTGCACACCAGGCATGCACACAAAAAATGAAAATGACCTGCACCCATCAAAGGGTGTGGCAGGAATAAATACACACCAGCAATGGCTGATTGGCCCGCCAGGGGATAAACCTCCCTGTCAATCAGTCAGTCCATTCACCATGGTAGATATTGAAGCTGGGAAGAGAGGAATGGCCCAATAGCAATTTTCCAACAGATGACACCAAAGGGACCTTCTGTAGCGACAGGACAGAAGCTTTTAACAGCACTTAAGGCATGATCACATGGACTAGGCTGACACAGAGATGCCACTTTGATAGGACTACCTGTTGAGAATGGCACACTGTGCTAAGGCTCTTTTATTATTTTCTTTACATGGGTAGTATAATAAAATAATGGTTTATCTCAGAAAAGTGTTTTAAAGGGTATGTTCCAAAAGGAGAAGACAAATCAGCAGCAAGTCTACACCAAGTGGTGCAGATTCACTATTGATTTCACCCTCTCAACTGAAAGGATGAAATCCATGGACTATCTGCTTCGAAATCCATGTCAAAATGCACATCATTTTTCCACTGAGAAAAATTTGCTGCAAGTCCGCCATATGTGAACATATCCTTATGAAAGAAAGAGTTTCAGTACTAGATTATATGGAGGTGAGAAACTGGTCACTTGTTGACATATCTGGTGCCTCAGGAGCAGAGGCATAACATAAAGTTATTTGGACTCACCCTCTCAACCCTCCATAATATTACTACTAGAGATGAGCGAGCACCCAAACGCTCGAGTCCGCGTTATTCGAGTCGAGCTTTTTGTAAAATTCGAGAGCTCTACTCGAGTAAAGAACCCCATTGACTACAATGGGAGACTCCAGCATTTTTGTATGTGGAACGCAGGGTCCCGAGTTTTGTTTTTTTCTTTCTTGGTTCGTCTCTCTCTCTCTCTCTCTCTCCCTTCTCCTCCCCTTTCCTGCCAGACCAAAAATTTTCAAATGACGCGCGCTGCGTCACAGCAGGGAGGGGCCAAAACAGGCACGTCACAGCAGGGAGGAGCCAAAAGCTGGGGCGGTTTCGAACACGATTTGATGCTCGTTCGAGTAACGAGCACCATCGAGTACACTAATACTCGAACGAGCATCAAGCTTGCCAGAGTACGTTCGCTCAACTCTAATTACTACTTTTAAACCTCCATCAGCTTTCAAGCAAATGTATTCATTTCAATGCGAGATCCAGAGATTGCCGAATGCTTGAACTCGGCACTAGAGATGAGAGAGTATACTCGCTAAGGGACATTACTCGAGCGAGTAGTGCCTTAGCCGAGTATCTCCCCGCTCGTCTCTAAAGATTTGAGGGCCAGCAGGGGAGAGCAGGGAGGAATGGAGGGGAGATCTCTCTCTCCCTTTCTCCCCCCCCCCCCCCCCCCCCCGCTCCCCCCTGCTCCGCACTGCAACTCACCTGTCACCGGGACCGGCCCCCGTATCTTTAGAGATCAGCGGGGAGATACTCAGCTAAGGCACTACTCGCTCGAGTAATGTGCCTTAGCGAGTATACTCGCTCATCTCTACTCGGCACACTTCAGTGTTTTCATTAAAATGAAAGAGGGCTACTGCTCTATTCATGTGAGGACCATTGAAATCCTCATTCTCAGAATTGGTGGGGGTCCAAGCAGTCAGGCCCCCACCATTGAGAAAGTCATTCTCTATCCTGTGTACAGAGGGTAATTTTCTATCTCAGTGCAAGCCCTTTAATATTTTGGGGAGAGAAGAAGAAATTATATAATTGTTTACAAGATATATTGGGTGGAGTCACGTCTATAAGAGTTCACACTCCATAAGGAATATGGACTAGATACTGGAAGTCGGGGTAGTAGTAAGAAGCTCTTGACAGGTCAGATTAAGGTGTTGTTGGAATAACATTTAGGGACTTTTTAGGCTAGGTTGTATTCTTGTTGGAAGAAGAGAAGTTTTCAACAAGTATTTGAAGATTTGGAGATTTATAGAATGTTAGTTGGAATGAAGGAGGGAACTCCAGAAGAGGGGTGAAGCACAAGAGAAGTCTTGTCCTAAGAAGGTGAGGAGGTTGTCATTGGCAGAGCAGAAGTTATGTTTGGGGTAGTATCTGCGAAATACAGAAGAAATTGGCAGAACTGGATGAGCCTTTTTGAATTAAAGGAATTGTCTGCTATAAAAAAAAGGAAAACAATTTCATATACCTTGTTTGTGAATTGCGAGTTAATATCTTAACTCGGGCATCTTCTATTCAGGATCATTTTCTCTTGACCAAAAAGGAAAGTGGTTGCAAACAATATCCCCTACTTTGGAGGATTTGTTCTGTCCTGTATTACACAGACAACCAATTGATCTGTATAGGTGTAAGTGGGTCCATAAAATGTTGCCATGGAGATTGACTGTGACGTGCACCAAAATTACTGTGTGCACCAATATTGTCACCAAATTTTGGCACATTGGAACTGAGCATGCTTAGTAGGAGCTATTTAGAGACTGGGGCCTTGGTTATAGAAGAAACAGTTTTATACTGAGTCACAGTGAAGAGGCAATACTGGGCAGAGTGAGTTGGAGGTGCTGAAGCTGAGGGACCCCAGAAGCTGCTGTCTTTGAGGGGCTTCTGTTGTAGCTGCTGAAAGAGGGCAGTAAGCGGAGACTGCCTGATGTCTAGAAGCAAGAAAGAAAGCCAGCATTGTGTCCCCAGACCAGCAAGACAACTGTACAGTGACAAGGATCTCCAGAAATCATGGTACTGTAATGCTCCTGACCCCAGACTAGTGTAGGTCAGCTGAAGTAAGTACTTTTAAGTGACATATTGTAAGTGAGGCTAGCCTCAATCTTATAATAGGTGTGAACACCGAGGAAAGGGTTAAAGACACTGTGTAAGTAGGCCTTCTGTAGGAAATAGGGATCATTGCAGGCACTAACATCATACACATTTCTGATGCTTGAATCCGGGTTATGGACTGCACTATTTAAAAGGGTTATATGTGAATATGGGAGCCAACCTTTCTAAGAGACTGTGTGGGAGTGTTACTCCCTAAGGGAAGCTGTATTGCTGTGCCATTTTTTTTATAACTAGTCATTGTGTGAAATGGTGCTGATAATCGATGAGTGTAATTGATATTGTTCTTCCGGAATTATTTCATATTGTACACAAAGTATTATTCTTAGATCTAGCTAGCCATAGTTAGTGATAGGTGACTCTAAGTAAAGGGTTGATTGCATAACCATTATTGCTATACTATTATTGTTTATTTCTATTTCTGTGTTAATCACAAAAAATGATAAACTTTCTTTACTCCATCTGATGCATCGTATACTGAATCCTGTGTTGCACCATCACCTGCGACGTAGGCACTATGTAATTTTTAATTTCTACTGTGGTGGCACTGTAGGAAAATGTAACACTTGCTTCAGGATCTCCTTATAGAGTAGAGCCGATCACTAAAGATCTCAGCACGGAGACCCTTTGTGATCTGCTTATTTTTAAGGAACTATTATAAGAAATAATGACTGTGTAAAATGAAGAACTCCTTTAAAGTTACTGTAGGTACAAAGTGAGTTATAACCTTGTTACCGATGACCAGATTTTTATTGCCTTTTTGTATCAGGTGAAAACAAAGAAGGAAGCGGGATGGAATAAAGTGCACACCTTGTTCTTCGTATATTCGGAAGTAAATGAACATTGCTTCACTACTGGGGTGTAATATTTTACAACAGACATAGACGCCAGTTAAAAAACATTCTCCGTGGTTTCCCGAACATTAATCCTGTCGATAAAAAAACACAGTAATCTTCATAGACAAAAGGTCACATCCCCAACAATGGCATTCTTCAGAGGATATGACAATCGGGTGTTAAAGTCTAATGGACACCACTTTGTGCTCAAACAGCAATAAGAGCGGTTTCCTTGGCGCTGCCAGCTAAGCTGCTGCTGAGCAAACAAAGGTTTGTATTCATTACAGTCAAATAATTTGAAGTCTTTGGGATCAGTAATTGTGTACATTTCACTGAGTCATTTCTCGTAGGTCTTCATACACTTATATGTAAGAACGTTGTATCAGGCTGTCTATGGCACTGTTACATTTTATGGCAGTGGTACAGCAGATTGTACTACAGGTTGCATTTATTTAACGGGACATAAGATACAGGTATTTCCTTACCTTTTCTCTGTATTAAAGGGGTATTCTAACCAGTGACACTTACGTCATATCCATAAAATAACTCCTAAATGTCTGGTAGTTTTTTTTAAGGTAAGGAATAGGAAAAAAAAAAGACTAAAATTCCATCTTTTTTTTAACACCACATACCATACAATATAAATAATATGCTGCCTCTATTTTGTGGGTTGGTATGATTGCAGCAATACCAAATGTATATAGCTTTATTGTAGCACTATGTTGTAGCTTAGTATAATACTATGTAACTATGTTGTAGTTTAGTATAGTACTATTGTGCTATGTTCTAATTTAGCAATATGGTATTGGCGAAAGCCCGTCTTAAAAATGACCAAGCGGAATGTAAGAGGCTGAAGGGTGTGTTCCGGGCAAAGGCCAAGACAGATGGAGCAGTACTATGATGCTCTGTCTACAGTCAAACAATCTAAGAGCAGCATACAAAGCAGTCGCCAGAATCCGAGGGTCCTCAGGGACCAGCCGGCGTATGCCAATTCACAAATCCGATGGCAGCCCTTGTACCATCCATGACGAGACACTTCAACACTGGCGTGAACATTTCTCTTCTGCCCTAAGCCATCCACCGGCAAACCCGTGCCATGACCTTAATGACCTCGCATCCGTTGCTGTGGATGACCATTCTGTGCCTACGGATGATCCTTCATGGGAAGAGGTTCATTCTACTATTCAGAAAATTAGATACGGACGCGCTGCTGGCTCAGATGGCTTTCCACCTGAACTGCTGAAATGTGCAATTGAGCCGATAAGCACTGCTTTACATCAACTATTTCTGTGTGTCTGGTCTTGTAAAACAGTTCGATTTTGAGACATCCTTTCTTGGGCTTCACATCTCCTGGCAAAAAACTAAGCTGCAGAATCTAGAAGCTGGCGCAATCCTTCCGGATCTAGACGTAAACGGACAGAGAGTTGACGCTGTCAGTGAGTTCTTGTACGTCGGCAACGTTCGGCACATAGATGGGAGGGCGCTTTCAGACATCCTGCGGAGAATAGCACTAGCAGCCTCAGCGATGAGGTCTCTGGATAAACTCAGGTGGAGGCAGAACATAACACTCAGGACTAAGATTCAATTCTACCAGACCTGCGTTATGCCAATATTATTGTACGGCTCAGAGACTTGGACCTTGCTGACGCCTACCATTGAGCGTCTGGAGTCCTTTCACATGCTATGCCAATGCCAGATTCTCTGTGTCTGTTGGTTTGACTTCATCAGAAACAGCGAGATACAGGCTTGCATGGAGCTTGAGTCAATCACAAAAACAACAACAATAACAAGGAGATGACCTACACTTTTTGGTCATGTTGCACGCTTGTCAGAAGCTGTTCCGGCCCACGGTTCTCTAACCGCAGCAATTGCTAGGAAAATCGAGAGATGACCCCCTGCCGGATGGCGGAGGCCCACTGGTCGTCCGCGGCACTCATGGGTGCAACAGATAGGCAATGGTACCTTCTCTGACATCAACACCGAATGTAACAATGCTCTTGGTCGTGGTCATTCTAGATCGGCGCTACGGACCCTAGTGAGATAGCTAACTAACGTTATACAGTAGTTTGGCAATGGCAGACCAGCCCGCAAAAACAGCCTGTGAAGAAAACTCGGTGCTTGCACCAGGGGACTTTACCCTAGCATAATACTATTTTACTATAAGTTAATTCAGTACTATTTTACTATGTTGTAGTTATGTATAATACTATCTTATAGTTTAGTATAGTACTATATTATATTTTACTGCAATACTGTATTGTAGTTTTGTTTAGTACCATGTGGTAGTTTGGTACAGTACTGTGTCGCTGTTTAGTATAGTACTCCATGGTAGTTTACTGTAGTACTATGTGGTAGTTTAGTACAGTACTAACTTGTAGTTTATGGTAGTTTACTTTAGTACTAAGTTGTAGTTGAGTACAGTGTTAGGTTGTAGTTTAGAATAGTAGTATGTGGTAGGCTAGCTTAGTATAATAGTATGTTGTGGTTTATGATAGTTCTGTGTGGTAGTTTAGTATAGTACTATATTATAGTTTAGAATAGTACTTTGCTGTAGTTTGGTATAGTATTATGTGGTAGTTTAGTGTAGTCGTATATTATAGTTTAGTGTAGTACTATGATGTACAGTAGTTTGGTAGAGTAATTTGTTATAATTAGTTTGTTTGGTTTAGTTATAAAGTTATTATAGTTAATATAGTATTATGATGTAGTTTAGTGTAGTATTTGTTATAGCTTGATATTGCACCATGTTGTAGTGCTACGTAGTAGTTTAATGTAGTACTATATTGAAGTTTAGTAAGATGCTATCTGGTAGTTTAGTACAATACTATATTATAGTTTAGAGTACTATTTTGTTTTAGTTTGGTATAGTATCATGTGGTAGTTTAGTGTAGTACTATATTATAGTTAATGTAGTATTATGATGTAGTTTAGTGTAGTATTTGTTTTAGCTTGATATTGCACCATGTTTTAGTGCTATGTAGTAGTTTAATGTTGGAGTTTAGCAAGGTGCTATCTGGTAGTTTAGTATAGTACTATATTATAGTTTAGAGTACTATTTTGCTGTAGTTTGGTATAGTATTATGTGGTAGTTTAATGTAGTACTATATTATAGTTAATGTAGTATTATGATGTAGTTTAGTACATACTTTGTTATACTTTGATATCGCACTATGTCATAGTTTAGTATAGTACTATGTAGTAGTTTAATGTAGCACTATGTTGTCGTTTAGTGGAGTACCTATGTGGTAGCTTAGTATAGTACTATATTACGGTTTAGAGTACTATTTTTTTGTAGTTTGGTATAGTATTATGTAATAGTTTAGTACATGTACTATGTATTATACTATATTATAGTTTAGTCTAGTACTTTGTTGTAGTTTGATAAAGTACTACATCATAGTTTAGTATAGCAATATGTGATGTTTAGCATAGTACCATATCATAATTTGGTGTAGTAGTTGTATGTTGTAGTTTAGTATATTAGTATGGGGTAGTTTAATGTAGCACTATATTACAATTTAGCATGGTACTAAGTTGTACTTTTTGTTGCATAAAAGCATGTTTTATAGAAAATTAAGGCTTTTCTTTTACTATATAATTTTTTGTTTAACTTTTATTATTCTTGTTTCCTTTTTAATATTGCTTCATTTTCTATGTGTCAAAATGATTGCCCTGTTACAATGTATTTATACTATTAAAAAAATTTAATAATTTAAAAAAGTGTTGTTTTTTTGGGGGGAAGGCCTTTTTTTTATTAATCTTTATTTAACTATAGTTCATCGGACAGTACCTGGAAAACTGGAAATATAGGCAAGTATATCATCCAATTGTAATACCCCTTGGGAAGTGGTGATCATCTCAGATTTTCTGGAATGGTCAAGGATCTCAAGGGCATGATTTGTGATATCCTCACAGCTGCTTACTCTAGGTTTGCTGAATGGACAGTAAGTGCTTCAGGGGCTACATGTTTCAGCCAATAAGTCTTTTTATTTTATAAGTAATTCTTCAGGTAAACGATGCAGTACATATGCTCTCTCTTTGGTGCTACATCTTGCACAGCAACTCACAGCAGTACTGGTGGTGCAGATGGTTCGGTGGAATCTCAGTCAGACATGCAGTTTCTCTCTCTGCCCCACTGACACTCCGGTTATGAATTCCAGTCTGCATCTGTATCTAAGTTGATGGGTCTCTGCTGCCTTCTACACACAGAGATCAGAGCCTGGTACAAAGTGTCCTCTCTTTGTCCTGCTTTCAGTTGCACAGCACCACCACAAGATAGTGGTTCTCCTGAGCCACCTGCAGTCACCTGACCTTGATGAAATACATACATAATGCAGTGAGCTAGACCGAGGGTAGACCAACGACAAAAGTAGAGTAGCAGGGAATAAGATGGTTGTCAACGGTGGCTCTGCTGCTCCCCTAAAACATGTACAATCGTGATCCAGGCCGGTACGCCACACGCAGAGGTAAAAACAAATAAAATAGGCAGCTGTTATAGCCTGCTACCCACGGAGTCGGGTGGGGGAAGATGTTAGTTTTTCGTGACACCAGTCCATGTATGGGTAGGGACACATTTCATACAAAAACTAAAAATACAAAAAATGAAGAACTAAACAATAATGGGGGTAGTAGTCCTTGTTCCTGAAGCATTAGTGTGGTACCTCAGTGCAGAATGTTGATGATGGGAAGAAACTCCAGGCAACAGACTTTTTAATGGTGAAACAACTTTTAACTCTTTATTTGCTAGGACAGAGAGAGTACTTGACAGACCAGTTACATTGCATTAAATTAAGGCAGATGATGAATTGAAATTACACTTGCAGACATTGATGAATTTAGCACACACTTCTAGACTTTGATCACCTTGTTCTTCTCAGGGGACTATTACAAGACATTACATTTGTAAACTTCCAGCTTTTTCTCCCTGGTTTTGACTATTACATTGGAACATTGATTACTGACTTCTTGCTTCTCTCAATTTTCTCTTTTCTCTCTCTCCTCTGCTAACTTTCCAGCATAAGTTGGTTTTGTACTCACACTTAGATGTTGCTTCTCACCACACTGGCTAGTGTAGATGTTCTCCTGGTTCCTAATCGGGAATCGGTCTCTATCTCTGGACTGTTTTCTTAGCAGACTCTAGGACTAGACTGGCTCCAGGGCTAGACAGACTCCAGGACTAGACTGACTAAGCCCTCCCACTCTCTACCTTTTATACTCTAAGTTCTCACCAATCCTGAACTAAGTAAAAGCTAACTAGCCAATCTCAGATCTAGCTAGGGGTGTCTGACAGGTGTGAGAACAGGTTAGGGTGCATTTTACACAGTCATTCAGTGTTAGGTGGTAGGAACACCAAAAATTAACACATTATTGGCCATTTAAAGTGATACACACATTTAAAGTCATATAAACATAATTGACATTAGGTAGCAATAGCAGTGCTGTGGGCAAAAGACCCATGGTATCCTCCCTCTACACATACCCTTCCACATATCCTCACAGGCCATATTCTGCCCAATGCCGCTTTGTGTCATAATAGGCTTAATTAAGGTAATTAAACAAAACAGTTCAGTGAGCGATAATAATATTTTAATGTCATTAAACTAGTACTTGACATGACCGTACATGCCCTCTCACATTATAATACTCCATGCATGCCCTTATGTCTGTACTATTACCCTTTGCTTATATGTAATCCAGAAATCTTAGGTTTACTTCTCCATCAAATTCTGTTGCTAGATGTTTTTTTATTATAATTTGCATAGTGCAGAAAAAAAACTAATTATATGGTAAAGACTGTCATTGAAATGTGAAATTCTGCGGCCAGGTGGCACACGTCTTCAGCCAGCATCCAGCATTTATAGGGGAGCCTGGTCCGCTTTGCCTAAATGCATAATTCCAACAGGTTTTAAAGAACGACTCATCACCAAATGTCACAGAGTGTGACACACGTAAGAACAAATTGCCTCTATTATTCCCACCAGTCGCTGCAATTTTGTAAAGCGCTTCATGGCTAATATTACACACCATGACTCACAAAATGACAAATGGACTGCTGCTTTAATGCTTGTTTGTCAAGTGTCATAGATGGTGATTCACCGTGATTCAGTCTGTGAATCTCTGCTTTTAATATGTACATCAAGGCAATCTGTTGCCGGGTCCTCGGCACACATTGAATATGGCGAATTTACAATAAGCGCAAAGCATCTGCAGTATTCTGTCTTTATTTGTCTTAACATTTAATTATTATTGCTGCTGTTTTAGTTGTTGTTTTCATTAAGATGCTTTCATTATTTAATGCTGCTTGCTAATTTTTAGTACATGCCAATTCTATAGCAATAATCTCTTTCCTTACTCTTAGGCCTCTTTCACAAGATTGTATGCATTTTTACAATCGCCCGTACACTCCGTTAAATTGCATCAATGGAGAATAGCTGCGATTGAGTCCCAAACTTTAGCCGCATATTTTCTGCTGTTCACGTGGGTGGCTGCTGCGTATCGGCAAAAAAAATACGCTGCAGCGCAAAAATCCCATGATCGGCAGAAATCCTCGGAATGACTACTAATGCTTTAATGGAGCCAGTTGTCTTTATTTCCCAGCATTGGGCACAGGTAAACTTCCTCCCCCTCCCTTTTCTTTTCAGCTTCCATAGGAGTCTATGGGAGCTTCCAGCGTATCTTGGCAAAAGATAGGGCAAGACCTATCTTTGGATGCATCATATAAAATCGCCAACCGCAAACGGTCGCTGATGTGCTATGTTTGCCCGATTTTTGAACGCAGCTAAATAGCTGCTTATATACGGCCGTGTGAATAAGGCCTTAAAGGTCGTTTCCGAGATCTTTGCTTTACATAAAAACCAGCTTCCCCTGCCATAAAATAACAAATAGACGTATACTCACCTCTCCCAGCTCCTTCATTGTACCACGCCACTGCTCGGGACTGCTCCCGGTGTTTTCCTAAACCACAGAGTTTATGAAATGTCACAGGTGCTGCGGCCAATGACAGAGGTCAGCACTCAATCGCTGAGCTCTGTCATTGGTTGCAGTTCCTGTGACATCCCATAAAAAGGCTTGTGAAGCCTGCAAGTGTGACATCAAAGGGAAGACCTAGAGCGGCCGCGCGGGACACAGCGGAAAGAGGTGAATATACATTTGCTTGTTATTTTATGGCAGGGGGAATTGGATTTTATGTAAAAGAAAGATTTCAGATAACCCCTTTAAGCTTTCAGATCCACTAATAAAATCAATAAGAGTGTTACGCACGTGCCAATACAGTGTTGATTGACAATGAGTGCTTCATGCTTTACTATTCTGCACAGGTGTACTCTGCTGCCTGCAATGTAAAGGTTAGCACTGCTTTGCTCTCCTCTTCACAAGACAAGGTAGCCATCACCCTGCGTATCCATGCCACCCCCTCTGGTCCCATTATAGCTTATAAGTTAGAATACTGGCTGTGCGCCAGGAAAACACATATGGAACAGGGACCAGCCATAAAAAAATAATAACAGGGCCTGTAAGTGCTGATAAAGCCCCACCTCCCTTCCCCAAAAACGAGACAGCCCCAAAAATTGTCAGTGCTTTTAGCACCCTTTAAAAAGGAAATATTGCTGCATCACCTGGGGAAGAGAGCACTGAGCTTGGTGGGATAGCCTACTAGAGAGAACACAGGTAATAGTGAGTGAAGCAGGAGCTACCTAAAGAGCTGAGAACTAAAGGTTGCAGGGAACCCGTTGAAGTCAGTACTTCCACACAACTAATGTAAGTGAGGCTGGCCTCAGAAAAAGCTGAAGGTGTGTACACCACATTAGCGAGGGTTCCAGCACTTGTTACAGGGACAGTAGGGATTAATTTAAGGCGTGACCATTTGGAGTGAACTATTATTGGGATTTGTTAAACCCGGACACTTTTATACAAGTAGAGTTTAAGTAAACTGTTTCCAAATACCTGTGTACAGTAATCTGCATTTAAGTATTCCACTATGCTGAGTTAAAATTCAATTGCAAACATGATTATTTTATACAAAGTGTGAAATGGTATTATTTTGAATTGTGCATATAGTAATATTTCTAGCCTTAGTTTTCTTGACACCATATTATCGTTCGTTTACAGTCCTTTGTTCTATAATAAAAATTGTATATTTTTGTAACTCTGCCTACTGCATCATATCTTGAAATCCACATGGCGCACCATAACCTGCGACAGTAACACACATTGATGCTACTGCCCGGTCAGTATCAGATGTGGCCATTTCCCAGAGGCCACATCACCAGACTCCCAGTCAGGATGGCCAGGGTTGTAGTGTCTGGAGCAGAACCAGGAAGAGGAGTTGTTGATGTGTGAGAGATGCGTGTTGTATTTAGGAGTCTAGCAGTACTGCAAGCTGAAATTGGCCATGCATGGTGGAGCTATCCAGTCATCAATCTCGACTTTAGCAAGAAGATTGTGTCACAGGGAGAAGCAGCCACTAATCAGTGTAGCTGTACAGGGCATAGATGGCTGCAGAATGGAGCATGGTCCCAGAGAAGGTCAGGCATCCTACCAGAGAAATAGTTCCTGACATAAATCAGCATGAGCTTAAATTGAGGGTGCCTGGTGTAAGAAGCAACTAGTTAAAGAGTGAACATAGACAGCTACTGCGAATGTCAGATCTTGCTTGAAACTTTTCCATCCACAAGCAGACAATATATATATATATATATATATATATATATATATATATATATATATATACTAGCTGATATACCCGGCTTCGCCCGAGTTAATTTGGTACTGGTGTTTATCTAGTGTTCACATGGAAACTCTTATGAAGTCATGGTTACTTTAGAGATACTGAGGAAAAACATATGTTCACCATTTTGCATAGTTCTCTGCGTTACCCAGGAAATACCACGTGGAGGTAACCATGCGACGTTTCCTTTATATAAAATGACATCAGGAAGTGACAGAATTAGATTACGTACATAAAATTTGGACACTAATTCTTTTGCGCTTAGAATTGAATAATCGAGTTGGGACCCATTAAGTTTTCATATTTATGACACAATCAATGCTTGTGCCAAATTTCATGTTTCTATGACATTGGGAAGTGAGAGATTTAGTTTATGTACGTAAAATTTGGACGCTAATTCTTTTGCGCATAGAATTGAATAATGGAGTTGGGACCCATTAGCTTTTCCTATTTATGACATAATCAATGCTTGTGCCAAATTTCACGTTTCTATGACACCGGAAAGTGAGAAAATTACATTCCGCACGAAAAATTTCAACGCCAATTCCTTTGCGCATAGAATTGAATAATCGAGTTGGGACCCATTAGCTTTTCCTATTTATGACATAATCAATGCTCGTGCCAAATTTCCTGTTTCTATGACACCGGAAAGTGAGAAAATTACATTCCACACGTAAAATTTGGACGCTAATTCTTTTGCGCATAGAATTGAATAATCGAGTTGGGACCCATTAGCGTTTCCTATTTATGACATAATCAATGCTCGTGCCAAATTAACGTTTCTATGACACCGGAAAGTGGAAAAAATTACATTCCGCACGTAAAATTTTGACGCCAATTCTTTTGCGCTAGAATTGAATAATCGAGTTGGGACCTATGAACTTTTCCTATTTATGACATAATCAATGCTCGTGCCAAATTTCACTTTTCTATGACACCGGAAAGTGAGAAAATTAGATTCCGTACGTAAAATTTGGACGCTAATTCTTTTGCGCATAGAATTAAATAATCGAGTTGTGACCCATTAACTTTTCATATTTATGACACAATCAATGCTCGTGCCAAATTTCATGTTTCTATCCCATTGGGAAGTAAGAGATTTAGATTATGTACGTAAAATTTGGATGCTAATTCTTTTGCGCATAGAATTGAATAATCGAGTTGGGACCCATTAGCTTTTCCTATTTATGACATAAACAATGTTCGTGCCAAATTTCCCGTTTCTATGACACCGGAAAGTAAGAAAATTACATTCCGTATGTAAAATTTGGACGCTAATTCTTTTGTGCATAGAATTGAATAATCCAGTTGGGACCCATTAGCTTTTCCTATTTATGACATAATCAATGCTCGTGCCAAATTTCACGTTTCTATGACCCCGGAAAGTGAGAAAATTAGATTCCGTACGTAAAATTTGGACGCTAATTCTTTTGCGCATAGAATTAAATAATCAAGTTGGGACCCATTAGCTTTTCCTATTTATGACATAATCAATGCTCCTGCCAAATTTCGAGTTTCTATGACACCGGGAAGTGAGAGAATTAGATTCCGTACGTAAAATTTGGACGCTAATTCTTTTGCGCATAGAATTGAATAATCCAGTTCGGACCTATTAACTTTTCCTATTTATGACATATTCAATGCCCGTGCCAAATTTTAAGTTTCTATGACATTGGGAAGTGAGAGATTTAGATTATATACGTTAAATTTCGACGCCAATTCTTTTGCGCTAGAATTGAATAATCGAGTTGGGACCCAATTACTTTTCCTATTTTGGAGATAATCTATGCTTGTGCCAAAATTCATGTTTCTACGACATCGGGAAGTTGGAGAACGTTTGGCGAGTCAGTCGAGTGAGTGAGTCAGTGAGTCAGTGAGGGCTTTCGCCTTTATATATATAGATATATCTATATATATATTTATATCTATCTATCTATCTATCTATATGTTGACATCCAATTTTCAGTAAAGACCCACTTGATTGCAACTGCTCTTTCAGTAATTTTATTGCTGGCCTCCTACATTCATCACAAGCACCTGGAAAAGATGTATTGGTGCTCAAGATCATGGTTTCAGAAGACAATGTCCCCAAAAATCAGCACTTTAGTCAGGGCTGGGTTAAAAATGGTACAAATGGAGCACCGGCTCTAGCCCCACGTTGTCCTCTGTTCAAGGACGCCTGGCTGCCTGCTCTTCAGCGGGCTGCTTGAGCCCAAAGCACTGGTTCTCACCAGTTTAGCAGATCTGTTGAGGAGCAGTTAGGCCCAATGATGATTTAAAAAAACACCAATATATAGTGACCTCCCTGCAAAGTTCCCCTATGCCACTTCAGACTGCTCTTTTGATCTTCCTTTCTTCTGGGTACAGTGCAGTCACATGATATGTGCCATGACACATGACTGGTGCTAGCCTATCCCTGCGATGTGTCGAAGCATGTACCATGTGACCAGAAAGAAAGAGCAGAAGAACAGTCCAGAGCGACATAGGGGTACTTTGCAGGGAGGTAAGTATACTGTTGTTTTTTAGGTCAGCAGAAAAGGGGGCATCTAAAAAGGGAACCAGAAAATACATTCTTATTATAAATGAGGGCAGAAAAAGTGGCCTTATTATTAATGGGGGCAGAAAAGACAAGCTTACTATTAACGGGCAAGAAAAGGAGGCATTAATTACAGGGATAGAAAAAGGTGGCATTATTAACAGAGGCATAAATAGGTGGCTTCATTAACAGCAGAGGCATAAAACGATGGCATATTAAATTACTGGGGAAGAAAAAGGCAACATTATTAATAAGGGGAATAGAAAAGATGGCATTATTACCTACAGGGCAGAAAAGGTGACATGATTAATTGCAGGGGCATAAAAAGGCAGCATTATTAATTACAGAGGCAGAAAAAGTTGGCACTATTACAATACAGGGGTAGAAAAAGCAGCATTATTAATAACAGGGGCACAAAAAGGCAGTATTCTTAATACTGAGGCAAAAAAGGTGGCATTATTACCTATAGGGGCAGAAAAGGTAGCATTATTACCTGTAGCGGCATTATTAATAACAAGGAAAGGTGGCATTATTAATTATGGGGCAGAATTGGTAACATAACTTATGGGGCAGAAGTGTCAGCCTTACATATTATGGGGGTGTTATTTATTACAGGGGCAGAAGAGGGACATAATTTACATGTCCGACAGAAAAGGTTGCATTATTAATTATGGGGACAGAAAAGAGTCCTTTTTAATTATGGCGAGAGAAGAGTTAGCATTATTACTGATGGGGTAGAAAAGGGGACATTTTTACTGTGTAGAGGGCAGTCAAAGCAGCCCTTACTGCATGGGGCCTAATTACTATCTGGAGCATTATGGATTGTGTAGAGTTATGGAAAATGTAGAGAGGGTGATGGAAAAACAAGAAACCAAACATTTGTGTGTGTCATATTCTGCAGAGACAAGCTGTGACCGGGAGGAGTTATTGTCATGGTGTGGGAGCAGTTAAAGAAGAAAAGGGAGAGAGTAGGACACTAATCAGAGATGACACCATCTATGATCACAAGTATCTGCACTGTAATCAATATCACTATGTAAAGCTGGTAACTGGATAAACTGACTATAGTTTAGAGATATACTTTCATTATGAAGGGGTCACTATTAGCAAACACTAATACTGTGAGGGGACACAAAGGGAAGTGGCTTAAAGGGATTGTCCCGCGGCAGCAAGTGGGTCTATACACTTCTGTATGGCCATATTAATGCACTTTGTAATGTACATTGTGCATTAATTATGAGCCATACATAAGTTATCAGAAATTTTTCACTTACCTGTTCCGTTGCTAGCGTCCTCGTTTCCATGGAGCCGTCTAATTTCGGGCGTCTAATCGCCAAATTAGACGCGCTTGCGCAGTCCGGGTCTTCTTCTTTTCTCAATGGGGCTCCGTGAAGCTCCGTGTAGCTCCGCCACGTCACGTGCCGATTCCAGCCAATCAGGAGGCTGGAATCGGCAATGAACCGCACAGAAGCCCTGCGGTCCACCGAGGGAGAAGATCCCGGCGGCCATCTTCACCGGGTAAGTAAGAAGTCACCGGAGCGCGGGGATTCAGGTAAGCGCTGCCCGGTGTTCTTGTTTAACCCCTGCATCGGGGTTGTCTCGCGCCGAACGGGGGGGCTGTTGAAAAAAAAAAACCTGTTTCGGCGCGGGACAACCCCTTTAATGTAAAAGGGATGTGACCTTAAAATTTGACACCGCATTGCCCGGTGTTACCATGGGGAGCCCACAGGGAATAGGTTGGCATCATAATTCATTGTGGGCTGTTTTAATCTGGTCCTTACGATAGTTGATCAGTGGACAATCCTTTATTTAATTCTCTCCTGAGGTATCTCTCCCCACCATTCCCCAGTGTTATTACATTGGTTGGTAAAAAAAATGTTAAGTCCAGTGGCTTTTTTACAAATCTGTAAATGGTTGTCTCACTAGTTGTCTCTTCTTGTGCACCATAGGGTGCATAAGAAACAGTTTGCTCCACATACCCCTTATCCCTCCCCTGTGTATATACACTAAATAGACACTATATTAGAAACTATATCTAGTAGAGCATTGGACCTCCTTTGGTCTTCCAAATCGCAGCAATTCATCATGTCATGGATTCCACTAGGTGCTCAAATTATTCTACAAGAAAATTGGCTCATGCAGAGAGGGAGCTTCTGATGGAGGCACTGACATGCTTTGAACTGCTGACAGGAAGAGTTTATATATTCATGCTGTTTGCGCCAAATTTTGACCCTCTCATTAGCATGACCCAACAGAAATCTAGATTCATCTGATCAAGCAATGTTTTTCCACTGATGTAATTTACATATAAGTGCAATGCCCGGCGGAGGGCCAGCCAGCTGTGGGGGAGACCATGGGCATAAACAAGATGGCAGTCACGGGTGGCTCTGCAGTCTCTCTCCACAAAATGGCCAATACATAGGCCCCACTTGGGAACGCACGCGGTTAAACAGAATTTAGAACTTTAGGCGACTAATGTCGAGTGTGTTTTAGTCACGGGTGACGCCAGTACCCTTAAGTTGTGAACTCTCAGTGGATGACACAAGAATAACAGAGACCAGACCACAGTTTTTCTGTTGCAAAACCAAAAGGTACACAGTTTTAATGACAGTCTTTTCAAAATTTGCGCCAAATTATACAACTCCATGGCAATACAGGAATTGGTCTTTACACACACTATAGCAGTTGAATGCAACACAGTCAATGATATTTAATAGGATTTTCATCAATGCACTCTCTCTCTATCTTTAGAATTATTTGTGAACAGGATCCCCATCAGTCCCAGTTATCTGCGGGTTGTGCTTAGTAGGTGACCATGAGGTCTGTGTCTGTAATGGAGACTGACTGGAGTGAGACTGCACTTGTAATGGAGGCTGGGTTGAGGCTGTATTTTCCCTGGTTTTCCAGCCTAACAGAGGCTCATAGCACTCACTGTGTTTATAGCAGGACCCCAACCTATTGTGCTCCACACTGCTCTGGTATTGAGATGTTTCAGGAGCTTCCTTACTTTCGACTATGACTCTCCTTTTCCTCAGACTGCGGCTGTACTTCTCCTCAAACTGCTCTCTGACTGACTTCTTCACTCCCTGAATCACTCGCTGACTGACTCCAGCTCCGACTGACTGTGACTGGCTGAGCGACTTACAGACTTCTTCTCTCACTGACTCTCTAACTGGAACTGACTTCCCGCTCAAACTGTCTGCCTGAAAACTGTGTAACTCCTTCCCATATCCAAACTTGCACTGCTCTGTTTTCCAGGGCTTGGATCCCCTCTACCAATCAGCGATCAGTGTGACAATAACCAATCAGGAGACAGACGTTGCCGAGCAGATTAGGACATTGTATGTGAGAAAAGGGGAGAAACAATGATTCTCTGACAGACAACCCCAGAAATGTCTCATATGGAGTACATAAACAAGAGTTTTAAAGATCAGTGAATGTGTGATATCCTGTAGGACCTTCTGGGCCACTACACAAGTAAGGTCCATTCGCAAAAGGATCGGGGTCTCCAATAACATGCCAATTCATTGTATTCCTTCCAGGCAGTCATCCCAATCTGTCAGGTTGGATTGAAAGGTTTTTAGTTAACATCAGTTAAGTCACCCCCTTATTCGGGTTATCTCTTATCTACATGATAAACAAATATTTATAAAATAACTTATTTACCTAAAAAATTACATTCTAAATCCATTGCTTATTTTATATCTATTTTGTACATATAATATTTTACTGGATAGTTTTATGCATTTTAACCTTTGCCATTTCCCAATATATTTTCTCATCTGTTTTATAAATAGGGTCTGCTTTATTTGTGTTTGCAGGCTAGTAAACCGGCCCTTAGGGCTTTTTCCACTTTTCAAGTGTTTTTACAATTTTACATGTTGCTATTCAGTGGTGGAGGTCTGAGGCAGAACATGAATAGTGAAGCCAAGAAATGCTGAATGTCAATTGTAAGTCACAAGTGGAATTAAAATGCATAAATGGGATTATAGATCTGTGGCGTATAAGCAAATGTGATGGTTGTAATGAATGTTAATTTCTATGTTACTTATATAGTGCCAACACATGAAATCACCCACATCAGTCACTGCCACCAATGAGACACTCAATCTTATTTTTTTAGCTCATGTCCACACTAGGATCAATTTAGTTGGAAGTCAATTATCCAATCAGTATGTTTTCAGAGTCCGGGAAGTATTTGGATAGCCTGAAGGCAACTCAAAAAAATGGGGAGAACATGTAACTCTTGGGAATGCTGCCTGATTGAATTCCAGCTGAGGACCCGGGTGTTACATCAAACTTCAGTGATACTGTTTGCACATCTATTTAGGAGGCTATATGGTATGATAAGAAAAGGGCATCCTCTACATCTAGGGAAAAGAAGAACATAGAAAGGGGTTCTTTACTGTAAGAGCAGTGAGATTATGGAACTCTCTGATGGTGATAGCAAATTCAGAAAAAGAGTTTGAAATGGGTATGAATGCCTTTCTTTAGTGAAATAATATTACTAGATTGCTAAAGATTGTACATTGATCTAGGGATTTATTTTGATTGCCAAATTTTGGAACCAGGGAGGAATTTATTTTACGCTAAGACAATTGTTTTTTTCTTATGAGAGTTTTTGCTTCCTTTTGGATTAACATTGCAGAAACCTAGGCTGAGCTGGATGGACATATACCTTTTATTTAGCCTTCCCACTTTCAGAAAAAAATGTGCAAATTTTCAGCATTTTTACACTGCCCTTGTCACTTTTATAAAAAGCGAATGGGACTCAGCAGGATGGGGCACAGCCAACAGCGGATGATCAAATTCACTATCATTTTTACTAGAAGCTAGCATAAATGACAACCTGTCACAGAGTTCAGCAGGTGGCGGGTGGTTGGACCAAGATGTGGCAAATGGAATAAGTGGCTTGCACTCCCTACTCCATTTTACATGGCATATAAAACACCAGTTTTAGATTAATGTGCTCCTATGATACTGTATGGGCATATTCTGAATGGCATTAGGGTATATTCCATCAATCTTCAATTTCATGCTGTGTTTATTGTGCTATTCTTGAAATAGATACCTGACATATGCATTATCAGACAATGGGATCTGTCAGGATTAGTATTGCACTGGAGTTCCTTAGTCTCAAAGGAGATTATTTTGATGGCACACTTGGAACATATCATCAATATAGTCTAATAGGTCATTTATGAGTCATCCCATAAAAATAGATTCAAGTGGCCTTTGAAGATCGGTACCAAAGTCTCCATTTGTCTTCTGCTTTATCCTTGGGGCTCATTATTGTGTGAAGATCTAGGCCCATTGAAGGATTGTCTAGTATTTTCGTGAGGCAATCCATCCATGGTTAGGATCTATTACACAATAGATTTCAAATATTCATCATGACTTCAATAGTAACAGGAGCTATGGTGCCAATGTCAATACAGCCTAAAATTAGAAACGCATTTAAAGGTGTTGTTCAGTTACCGGACAAGTTTCCCCCTATACCACCAAGTGTGCTAAAATAACATATGGATCTATACTTACCTCTCCTCTGCAGCCATAATGCAGCCCAGCAAGGATCCATTACACATTAGATATTAAATATCTACCACGGCTCTGGTAATAACAGAAGTTATAATACCAATGTAAACACAGCCTAGAAGCTCATTAAACCCACTGGAGAATCCACTGCTATTTAGTGGGCCAGTCCAACTCCAGTTAGGATCCATTACACAATACTATAGCTCTAAAATATACATTGTGACTCCTGCAATAATAGAAGCTATGATGCCAGTGGGAACTAGAAACCCATTTAACCTACTACAAGATCCTCTGGTATTTTGGGGGACCAGTTCAACCCTATCTAGGATCCTTTAAACGATTCATCTAAAACATCCTCCATGGCTCCTGTTAAAATAGAAGCCGTGATATTAATGTGGACACAGCCTAAAATTAGAAACTCATATAACCCACTGGAATATCCTCTGGTATTTTGATGGATCAGTCCAACTCTATTTAAGATCCATTACAAAATAGTTCTAAGTTATCCATCATAGCTTCTATAATAAAAGCCATAATGCCAGTGTAAACAATGCCTAAAACTAGAAACCCATGTTACCCAGTGAAAAAAAAAACCTCTAGTATTCTGGAGGGCCAGTCCAAACTCAGTTAGGATCCATTACACATTAGAACAAAAATATCTACCATGGCTGATGTAATAGCAGAAGCCATGATGCCAATGGGAATACAGCCTAGGCCCCCTGCACATGGGCGTTAATTCCCCGGCCGGATTTCCCGCAGAATTTCCGCCCCTGCTCGCCTGCATAGGATTGTATTACAAAACGCAATCCTTTGCAGACAGCCACAATTTGTCCACATAAAAACACATGCGGAAAACAAATCGCGGCAAGTTGTATTTCTGTGCGGGTCTTGCAGAGGCCCGCACAGAAAAGTCAGTGGTGACGGGGCCGGCCCCGCTGTGAGCATGCGCCGATGGGCTGGCTTTGTTCTGCACATGTGCCGGCTAGTTGGCAGCCAGCACATAGCAGAAAACACAAGATGCCGGGAGCAAGTGAACTGCAGGCCTGGGATTCGATCCAGCCGTCTGCAGGCGGCCAAACTAGAAACTGTTTTAACCCACTAGAGAATCCTCTGGTATTTAGTGGTCAAGTCTAACTCCAGTTAGGACACATTACACAATATTGAAGATCTGAATCCATTAAGGCTCCTGTAAAAATAGAAGCCATGATATCATTGCAAGGACAGACTAAAATTAAAAACCCATGTAACCCACCAGAATATCCTCTAGTATTTAGGTGGACCAATTTAACCCTAGTTAGGATCCACTGCACGCTAGATCTAAAATATCCATCAAGGTTTCTGTAACAAGAGAAGCCATGATGCCAGTGTGAACACAGCCTAAAACTAGAAACCTATATAACTATGGACCAGTCCAACACTAGTTAGGAACAACTACACAATAGATCTAAAATATCCATCAAGGCATGTATAATAATAGAAGCTATGATGCCAGTGTGAACACAGCCTAAGACTAGAAACCCATTTAATTAGGATATGTTCTGATCTAAATTGACTTAAAGGGGTTTTCCCACAAAGTACATTTATCAATGATCTACAGTAGAAGTGTATACTAGAGATCATTGATCAATGTACTTTGTGGGAAAAGTACAAATTCTTCCATACTCCTCCTTACTGCATGACCAAAGTTAGGAGGAGTATGGATGGAGAAGTTCTTGAGCATTCATGGTGCCTCTTCATAAAAAGAGTACCTACATTGGAACATTAGTACTCCATTGGTCCTTCCATTAGCTGAAAACTGCCCAATATAGCACTTACATAGTGCTATATGGGGCTGTCTTCAATTGCTGGAATGAGCCGAGTGCTTCAGAGTGAAAGTGCAGGTACTCTTTAAGGTCTATTGGACTATTTTTATCAGTCATTCGGCTCTTTTTTGTCAGTCTCATAGACCTCATACTAGTGATCGTGGAGGTTCCAGCAGTCATGCATTTATCACCTTTTCTGTGGATAGGTGGTAAATGTACTTTGTGGGAAAACCCTTTTAACAAGTATAGCATTTAGGTTTGGATAGAGCATATTCTATCCATGCACAGTAGGTTCTGTTAGAGCCATCAAGTTTAGTCACAATACTGGATGTGAAAGCAGTCACAAGAAAAGTTGTAATAACAGATGAATATATGTACAACTTTAACTGCAGCACAATATTTTTAACTGCAGCCAGTTACATAAAACCGTTCCATTTCGCCACAATAAAACATTTCAAAAAGTGTTGTGTTTGGCAGGCATTTTGCTATTAAGATATTATTACACAGTAAGGTATTTTACATGTACGTTTTACGGTGTATTCTAATTTGAGCTTTTCATTTAAAATGGTTTACTAGATGACATAAGTTATTTGTAAAAGCTTTTTATTGTAGTCAAAATAAAATATAAGGTCGGAGTTACGCTGAAAACATGTGGCGGCACATTTTATATCATTATTATTCCATATAGGTTGAACTTTCATTCTAGTTATGAAGAAAGCCAATGTTCAATCTGTTGCTTTTATATTACAAATCACATTATTGGAGTATATGTTAAAAAGTCCCAGTAAAACCATTAAATCAACTCAAAGTCATTCACATTGAAAGAGCAATTAAATCACAGTTTCATGGCTGTATAAGATTTATGGCAGTTCACAATGTAATTCTTAATAGGTTGCCTGGTTTAATATGTCTTAGGAGTATGTCGAGATGATAGGGGATCTCCACTGGGAACCCCTCTATTTGCTAGAGTAAACAGCATGTCTCTAGAATACCACCAGAATCCCTAAAAACTGTTGTCTCTACAATGGCCAACAGTTGAGCATTATGGAGATGCCGGAGGGCCCATGGCTAGAAGAGGCCCAAAGTCACTTAGCCAGAAAACTTAAAGCTGAAGTGAATGGTCTGCAAAAAAAAAAAAAAGATACATAAAGTACATACTGCTCAAGCACACTGTGCTAACCTGATTCAAGCGTATTATAACCAGAGGTATGGAGTTGAAGTCAGCGGGGTTGGAGTAAGTTTTGGGTGAAGTCAGAGTCGGTAGAAATGTACCAATTCCAAATCCAGCTTTCAAAAAAAGCCTGCTAAATGTTATCAAACTACTAACGACCACTTGTCTGTGAGTATGTATGTGTGTGTGTGTGATTCTTATGCGCCATCCCCTGGTGATGTCATCGCTCCACCCCCTGGTGACATCATTAAAGGTCCTACAATATATATAAAAAAACAGTCTGACCAACAGAAGAACAACACAGTTAGGGCTCTTGAAAAGGGGAGGATAAAAATAACAAAATGAGAATACAACTAAACCGCTATTATGTCAGACACAACTGAGCAGTCCTGACATAACACACTGACCTACCTCCGCCAAAAAGATCCGGTGGGCTGAAAGACCTGTGGTGATGTCACTGCTGTGGGAGGAGCCAGGCTGTGTTTGTCTTGTGTGGTAATCAAGCTGCTGTATGTGTGTGATGTGTGGGGATCATAATGCATATACCATGTAGCAGAACTGTGTGGCACATTTCTAGTGGTGAAAGGTCTGGACTACAAGAAGATGAGTTCAGCATCCAGATTCTTCTTCTGCAAAGCCATGCTGTTGTGATGGATGCAGTATGTTGTTTAGCATTGTCCTGCTGAAATATGCAAGGCCTTCCCTGAAAAAGATGTCTACATTTGAGCATATGTTGCTCTTAACCCTCTATATACTGCTAAGCATTGATAGTATCCTTCAGGATGTGTAAACTGCCTATGCTACAGGCACTAATGCAACCCCATATCATCAGAGATGTAGGCTTTTGAACTGTTGGCTGATAACAAGCTGGATGGTCTCTCTCCTCTTGAATCCATAGCACACGGTATCCGTGATTTCAAAAAATTATTTCAAATGTTGATTCATCTAACCACAGAATAATTTTCCATTTTGCCACAGTCTAATTTAAATGCGATTTGGCCCAGAGAAGACGCTGACGTTTCTGGATTGTGTCGATATATAGCTTCTTCTTTGCATGATACAGTTTTAACTTGCATTTGTGGATTGTATTGTAAACTGTGTTCACAGACAGTAAATTTGTTATTTCTGATTGTTTAACATGAGCCATTTATGAAGTGTCAGAACAGCAGGCGTGGACTCCCTGTACTACAAACCGATTTAGCTTAGGGCTACTACTGAGGGTTGCACTTGGGGTTCTCTATAATTCATCTTTTTGCCCCACAAATAGATGTCTGATCTTTGCTCTAGGGACCCTGAAGGGTGGTTTTGGTCTTCTGACAGCTGACGTAAATTGATCAGAATAACCGTAATGCGATAGATGTTGTCACAGCATGCCACCACTCCCCTTGCTCACCTACTGCTGGATCTGCAGTCAGGGATCACTCTTATTCACACTCTGCACGCCTCTCTTCTGCTCGTTACAAGGTTTCTGCCCATAGGGTTTGTGCATGCCCCTACATAGCTTCTTGAAGAGTCAGTGCTTGCTTCCATTACTTGTCCCCTTCAATCTGGTTTCAGCACTTGCCATTTTAGGCATCCACCCCCTAGGGTGAGTGCTAAGCAATTTGGTCACATTCTTGATAGTTGTGAAAAAACCCTTGTTTGCATACCTGGTTATGACTATCTGCCTATATTTGACTATCCTGGCCTCAGTACTTCTTGACATTGCTTCTTTTTCCTGGATTCTGCTTTGTCTGCTGCCTCTCTTGGACCTTGTTTATGTACTTGTGCTGCCAGCCGTGTCTACTTACTATGTGTCAGTTCAGATCTTCAGTTACCACTCTGTGGCCCAGTGCAGCATCAACAGCCACACAACTGGGACTATCTGTGCATACAATGGCCTGGGGACCCTGTAGCAAAGCAAGCATCCCACTTGCAGGGGACTTGTGTTATTCCTTTTCTTTTCATATTGTTTTGTTTGTATTTGTATGTGTCTTACCTAGAGATGAGCGAGCACCAATATGCTCGGGTGCTTGGTACTTGAGACGAACCTTTTGTAATGCCCAAGAGCTCTTTTTGAGTAACGAACCTCATTAAAGTCAATGGGGAACTCGAGCATTTTTCAAGTTGACCGACGCCCCGCATGCGGGAGGTTGTGTGAAACACCTGAAAACATCAGAAAGCCATGGAAACACCACAGAAACTAATAGGTAACGGCTGGGAAAGCATGCATGGGTGCATCTGAGGCTCCTAGGTCCCACAATTAAGCCAAATTGGGGGCAAGAGCCTGGCAGTCACCACCCCCTCCCCTAAAAATTTACTTGGGACAGACCATAAGCAGCACGGCACACGCACTGGCACATCTTAGCTAAGTACCACATTAGCTGCAACCAAGGACAATCACCGCCTGGGGGTGACACCACTGCCTCTTCTCCTGGGTTACATGCTGGCATTGCTGTCCAACCCCCCCCCCCCCCCCCGCACGAGCCTGTGTTCACAGCACACACAAAATTTTCCCTGTGCAGCGTTCAGCTGCCCTCATGCCACACGCTCACTTGACAGCCACACCACCCTCATGTCTATTTATAAGTGCGTACTGGATGAGGAGGAACCGGAAACACACACTGCAGAGGGTTGACAGGGCCTGGCAGCAACCCTTTTTCAAAGTGTGGCCGATAGCCCATAATGCTGAAGAGAATTGATGATAAATTGACGTACGATCATAATTCCAATCCCGTGCCACCTCCGTCACTAAATTGTCAGTACTTCTATACATATCCACAATGCAGCAGTGCATACTAACAGCAAAGATTGGTTTGAAGTAGGACTAGCCACCACAGGTATACAGTAACCCTGTGAACGTCTCATTCAATCAGTTACACTTACAGTGAACACTCCCATCCAGTATCTCAGATAACTGTGGTAAAACGAGAGATAATACATGGCGACCAGCATTGTTCCCCAGACCCCAAGGAGGAGGAGGAGGTGGCATAATAAGCCCGAGAAACCGTGACCAAGGTAGGACTCGTAATACTCTGTGCGAGAAGCACGTGAGCTGGCCCAGGGTCAGGCTCAGTCCCAGCCTCCACCTTGTGTAACCCAAAGTGCCGTGAGTTATATAGCTATAGGAAACTCATGTGTACCCATACAATTCATTCAGTGTATTTGTGCCAGATAGCTGTGCCTCCTTGGGGTCTGGGGAACAATGCTGGTCGCCATGTATTATCTCTCGTTTTACCACAGTTATCTGAGATATAGGCGAACACCTGAAAAAATGTGTTTACCAAGAGTATAGGCGAAGCCCGGAAAAATTAGTTGGCTAAGTGTATAGGCGAGGGCCTGAAAAATTGGTGTACCAAGACTACAAGTGTACCCCTGAAACATTGCTTAACCCCGAGGGCAGGTGAAACCCATAAACATTTTTTAAAGATACAGCTCATTGTTGCTTAATTTGTAACAGAGCCTGGAGGTAGCCCTCCGAAAACATTGGTTTTAACAGAGCCTTCTGGCCTGCAGAAAAATTGGCAGTTCAGCGTGATAACATGCTGTTTGAGGAGGAGGAGGAGTAATATCCGAGAGGGATAGGCCAAGCTACTTCTCCCCTTTTTTGGGGTGATAGAGGATGCATATTTCACCTGTTGCAGCTAAAAGAATCTTTAGGATCCGCTGCTTTCTACTGGTGGAGAAGAGAAGTCTGGGAAAAATGCACCCTTTGTTCATCTTTATGAGTGTAAGCATGTCGGCGCTGGCAGTTGACAGGCCAGTACGCTTATCCGTGATGATCCCTTCAGATGCACTAAACACCCTCTCTGAAAAGACGCTAGCGGCAGGGCAGGCCAGCACCTCCAGGGCATACAGCACAAGCTCGTGCCACGTGTCCAGCTTTGACACCCAATAGTTGTATAGAGCAGAAGCATCACAGAGGACAGTGGTACGATCGGCTATGTACTCACTCACCATCTTTTTACAGTGCTCCCTCCGACTCAGCCTTGACTGGGGAGTGGTGACGCAGTCTTGCTGGGGAGCTATAAAACTGGCAAAGGTCTTGGAGAGTGTTCCCCTACCTGCAATGGACATGCTGCCTGATCCCCGGGCCTCCCCTGCTAGTTGGCCCTCGGAACTGCGTCTTCTATCGCTAGCCCTGTCAGATGGGCACTTTAGCATCACTTTTTTCAACAGGGCCCTGTGGTATTGCATCACTCTCGTACCCCTTTTCTCTTCAGGAATGAGAGTGAAAAGGTTCTCCTTATACAGTGGGTCAAGAAGGGTGTACACCCAGTAATCCTTGTTGGCCAGAATGCGTCTAGCGTGAGGGTCACTGGAAAGGCAGCCTAATAGAGATGAGCGAACACGTTCGGCCCCGCCCCTTTTTCGCCCGAACACCGAACTTTGCGAACACCTCGGTGTTCGGGCGAAAAAGTTCGGGGGCCGCCGTGGCAGCGCGGGGGGGTGCGGCGGGGAGCGGGGGGGAGAGGGAGAGAGAGAGGGCTCCCCCCTGTTCCCCGCTACTGCCGCCCGCGCCGCCGCGCATCTCCCCGCCCCCCGGCGGCACCCGGACACTTACGCGCGAACACTCCAGTGTTCGCTAAAGCCGGTGTCCGGGTGCGGATGTGTCCGTTACGGACACGTTCGCTCATCTCTACAGCCTAACATGAAGTCAGCCATGTGTGCCAGAGTCCCTGTATGCAACACATTGCTGTCCTCACTAGAAGAATGACTTTCAGGATCCTCCTCCTCCTCCTCTTTAGCCCATACCCACTGAACAGATGAGAGGGAAGCAGCAGAGGTACCCTCTGCAGTGTGGCCAGCAGTCTCTTCCCCCTACTCCCCCTCCCCGTCCTCCTCCTTCTCCAAAATGCACTGGGATATAGACGTGAGGGTGGTCTGAAACCGATGTTACAGTGTCCTGAGGGTGGCAGCATCCGTGGTGGACGTGCGGAAATGTGCGCACACACAGAGCACCTTGCCGAGCAGGTCAGACAAGTGGGTTTTTTTTTTAAGAAACCGCTGAACCACCAGATTGAAGACGTGGGCCAGGCATGGCACGTGTGTTAGGCTGCTAAGCTGCAGAGCCGCCACCAGGTTACGGCCGTTGTCACACATGACCATGCCCGGCTGGAGTCTTAGCGGCAAAAGCCAGAGGTCGGTATGCTCTGTCAGACCCTGCAACAGCTCTTGTCACCTAAGCTGATAAGTTTCAGCACGGCTTGCTGACGCTTCCCCACCCTTGTGCTGCCGCGCGATACTGACTGCTAGCGACGTGCTCACACTTCTTAACCCCTTAACGACCGGGCCATAGTCTTTTTACGTCCTCCCGAAGTAGGCTTTATTCTCTGAGGACGTAAAAACATGTGTCCTGCAGAGAATAAAACCCCTCGGGCTCTGGACATGACAGCTCCATGCTGTCGGTGCCCGCAGGTAGCCGGCAGCATGGAGCTGTCATCCCGGGCTGCGGGGACCCTTCCCCGGCAATGCGATCGGCGCTATCCGCCGATCACAAAAAAGTAAACAAAAGTGCAAAAAAAGTTACATATTCAGCTGCCCTGATGGATCGGATCCATCAGGGCAGCTGAAATTACTCACCCAGGTCCGCCGCACTGTTCCCCGCTCTCTTAGTCCTCCGGTCCCCGAAGCCGTCCTTTTGCACATGCGCGCCAGGCAACATTACGTCAGCCGCATGCGCAGAAGGACTGGCGGCGCGGGAAATGTAAAATCTCCTAGCTCCCGGCTCCTGTAGGTAGCCGGGAGGCAGGAGATGTCAGCGGGGACCGCAGTGAGCAGTCCCCGGTACCGCGATCGCCGTTATCCAATGGATAACGGTGATCGCGGAAAAGTGAATAAAAATGTTAAAAAAAGAAAAGTTTCACCCCCCCCTCATAGATCCGATCCATGAGGGGAGGTGAAAATACTCTCCCCGCTTCCTCCATGTCCTCCGTCCGGTCTCGGGACCCCCCGCTGGCTCCTGCGCAAGCGCCAATGTGGCGCGCATGCACAGAAGGCCGGCGAGCCCGGCAAATTCAAAATCTCCCTGCACCCGGCAGTCACAGATAGCCGAGTGCAGGGAGATATGACTAGGGACCGCTGTATGCGGTTTCCAGTCATATGATCACCGTTATCCATCGGATAACGGTGATCATATAAAGTTAAAAAGTAAAAAAAAAAAAACAGTTAAGAGTTAAAAAAAGTTTAAAAAGTTAAAGTTTCATCTCCCCTTACGGATCGTATCAGTAAGGGGGGATGAAATTACGTACCCAAGGTCCCCGGATTTGTTCCCTGATGGGATGTTGATCCGCGGACCTTACCCCAGCTTCGGCGCATGCGCCCGTCAGCATGATGGCGAACGCATGCGCAAAAGTGAAATATTGCCCAAGAAATGTAAAATCTCCCTGCTCCAAGAGTCTGGAGATGTCACAGGGAGCCGCGGTATGTGGTTACTGGTCACGTGATCGCCGTTATCCAATGCATAATGGCGATCACGTAAAAGTTCTTTAAAAAGTGGCAGTTTCATCTCCCCTCACCGATGCGATCGGTGGGGGGAGATGAAACATCTTCTCGGAGGCTTTCGCATTTGAATCCAGATGCGATTATCCTCCATGGACCTTCCGGCTGCTGCGCATGCGCCCGCCGGCAAAATGCAGGACACATTCGCAGGAGCCGGAGAGCCCAGGAAATTTTAAATCTCCTTGCTCCCAGCGACCAACGGTCGCTGAGTGCTTGGAGCAGTGACCAGTGGCCTCGCTGAGCGGTCCCCGGTCATGCGATAAATTAGCGATATAACATTAGGCCGGTCACACATGACCGGAGAGGAATTACGGGTACTGCATGCGCTTGATCAGCAGTAATCTACGGATCAATCGCATGCATTGTATTACACAATTCCCCCCCAATTAGTGGGTCGGAATTACGGAATCCACTCGCCGAAACAGAACACGGCATGCTATATTTTACCACGGATATCCGCGACCTAGAGCCTATTGTGCTCTATGACCGCGGATATACTCGCAGCCCATGTGCAAATACATTGTGTACGGGCTGCGGGTACCCGGGTCATCTCTAAGCGACGGCGCGGGAAATGCAAGCAAAAAAAAAGTACTGCGCATGACCGCCTGTGTGAATAGGCAGTTATGCGCAGTACATTGCGTGGCCGTACGCAGTGTCACAGCTGGAATCCGCTGCGGGCCTCCGCAAGCGGATTCTGCATACGGCCGTGTGAGCCCGGCGTTATTCAGACTGCTACCTGTAATACGTAATTTACAAGAAGCCCCGGGAACGTTCGCCTTCATGCAGTTCCAGGAGCAGCTTGTTGAGCGCCTTCTGTGTGAGACCGCTGCACCTCCGCAAGCTTGCAAAGACTCACAGAATGCCACTTTTTACACCCCATTCCTGCCACTGAGGTTACGAAATACCCCCAAAAAGCATGAGAGGAGGGGGAATACCCGGTTTTATTGCCCTATGTTCCCAACCCAACCAGCCTCCGTAATTACCCCTGTCTTCGGACATAAAACGCAGTTTATATTATTACCTTTATCTAATATTTAGGGAATGCCAAAAAATGGGGATGGCGGGGGAGGGGGGGATTATTTTTAGGAAGTCAATTTTTTTTTCCATATAAGTGGGCAATGGGGCCTCGAATTTATTCAGCTCTGCCCTGAAATCCAGTGGGCATTCCCTCCATTATGGGCCTAGCCATGTGTCCTGTAAGTAGAAGAGGGCCACAATGGGTGTGTTTCTGAACATGGGACAAACGGGGGTATCGATTTTGGGGTGAAAGTCTTCATTCCTATGTACACTGTACAAAAAAAACTGTTTTTAAATTCACAAAATTGCCCAAAAAATGAAAATCGTAATTTTTTCCTTCTGCTTTGCTTAGATTCATTCAAATACTGTGGGGTCAAAATACGCCGTACACCCCTAGATGAATTTGTTAAGGGGTCTAGTTTTCGAAATGGGGTCATTTGTGGGATTCTCTATCGTTGTGGCCGCTTAATGGCTCTACAAGTAGGCAATGGGGCCTGGAATTTATTCCGTTGTACCCTGAAATCCAACGGGTGCTCCTTCCAATTATAGGCCTAGCAATGTTTCCTTTAGATTCCTGTAGATTAGGGCCACAATGGGTATGTTTCTGAACACAGGACAAACGGGGGTATCCATTTTGGGGTGAAAGTCTTCATTTCTATGTACACTGTACAAAAAAAAACTGTTTTTAAATTGACACAATTGCCAAAAAAATGAAAATCATAATTTTTTTCCTTCTGCTTGGCTTAGATTCATTAAAAAACTGTGAAGTCAAAAAGTCATCGTACCCCTAGATAAATTCGTTAAGGGATCTACTTTTCAAAATGGGGTCACTTGTGGGCGTTCTCCATCGTTTTGGTCACTCAATGGCTCTACAAGTGGGCAATGGGGACTAAATCTCCTTCAAGCAAAATTTCTGTTCGGAAAGCCACCGGTTGCTCCTTTCATTTTGGGCCCCATTGTGCATCCAGACATACAATTAGGGCCACAATGGGTATGTTTCTGAGCACAGAACAAACAGGGGTACCTATTTTGGGGTGCAAGTCTTCATTCATATATGTGCGGTACAAAAAAAACTGCTTTTGAAATGACAGAATTACCAAAAAAATGAAAATCGTAATTTTTTTCCTTCGTTGAGGGGTCTACTTTTCAAAATGGGGTCACTTGTGGGCGTTCTCCATTGTTTTGGTCACTCAATGGCTCTACAAGTGGGCAATGGGGACTACATCTCCTTCAAGCAAAATTTCTGTTCGGAAAGCCACCGGTTGCTCCTTTCATTTTGGGCCCCATTGTGCATCCAGACATACAATTAGGGCCACAATGGGTATGTTTCTGAGCACAGGACAAACAGGGGTATCTATTTTGGGGTGCAAGTCTTCATTCATATATGTGCTGTACAAAAAAAAATGCTTTTAAAATGACAGAATTACCAAAAAAATGAAAATCTTAATTTTTTCTTCGGCTTGGCTTAGATTCATTCAAAAACTGTAAAGTCAAAAAAGTCATAGTACCCCTAGATAAATTTGCTTAGGGGTCAATTTTTTAAAATGGGGTCACTTGTGGGCGTTCTCCATCGTTTTGGTCACTCAATGGCTCTACAAGTGTGCAATAAGGCCTAAATCTCCTTCAAGCAAAATTTCTGTTCCGAAAGCCACCAGTTGCTCCTTTCATTTTGGGCCCAATTGTGCATACAGACGTAATACCAGGGCCACAATGGGTATGTTTCTGAGCACGGGACAAACAGGGGTATCCATTCTGGGGTGCAAATCCTCATTTTCATGTGTACTATAGAAAAAAGTCCTGTCTTTAAAATGACATATTTGCAAAAATATAAAATTTTAGTTTTTCTCTTCTAAATTGCATTGACTCCTAAAAAAACTGTGGGGTTAAAATACTCATGACACCCCTCTGTGAATACGTTAAAGGGTGTAGTTTTTAAAATGGGGTCACTTGTGGGGGTATCTATCATTTTGACTCCTATGAGCCTTTCCAATCTTGGCTTGGTGTAGGAAAACAAAGTGTTCCTCAAAATGCTGAAAAGTAATGTTAAATTTGTACGTCTCCTAAATGGTTAAAAAAAATGAAAGTTTTTCCAATGTGCGCCCAAAATAAAGTAAACGGATGTAAATATATATCTTAGCAAAAATTTCTATATTATGTTTGCACATATTTGAGATATTGCAGTTGGAAATGTGAAAAAATGACGATTTTTTCAAAATTTTCCCAATTTTGGCGCTTTTAATAAATAAACACAAATTTTATCAGTCTTTATTTTTTCGCCTAAATGAAGTACAACATGTGGCAAAAAAACAATGTCAGAATCGCTTGGATATGCAAAACCTTTCTGGTGTTTTTCCATGCTAAAGTGACACGTGTCAGATTTGCAAAATTTGGCCTGGTCATTAAGGCGCAAACAGGCTTGGTCACTAAGGGGTTAATTGACAGGTGCAGGTGGTGGAGGAGGAGGATGGCGGGGTTGGAGGAGGTGGCATAATACACAGCATCTCCAGGCTGATTAATTTGGCAATGTGCACGTTTAAAATTTGTGCATGCTGGTGGGTGGTGGCGTATTTCTGTAAGTAAGTAACGGCCATTTTCTGTGATTGTTTCAAATTTTTTATTTCCCCTTCTGTGATGCATTTATATTAGTGTAGGGACCCACTACAACGCAAGGAACCGTGAAGTGGTAAGTGGGCTCATGTATCTTGGCCAACATCCAACCAATGCCTTGCATTTATTATCTATCATTCACATGCAGTGTGGCTTTAAGACTCCAGGGGGAGCCCAGGGTGGCAGTACCAATGTGGTTCACTGTTTGAAATGCAGGGCAACCCGCCGAATTATCATGGCGTCATTAAAAGGTTGCTGGTCTGCATGGTGAACTACATATATCAGAATGGTCTGGCACTTTGTATCTCCTATGTGTGGGAGTATACGCCAAGCATCCACCCCCCTCATTATCAAGAGGCAGTGTGAGTGGTTGTCTCATCGGTGTCCTGCACAGGTGTTATTGGCTCCTCCATTTGATAGTCAGCTACCTGCATGGTGAGAGGAGGATGCATCTATATGCACTCCTCACCCAGTAAGTAACGGCCATTTTCTGTGATTGCTTTTAATTTTTTGTTTCTCCTTCTGTGACGCATTTATATTAGTGTAGCGACCCACTACAACGCAAGGAACCGTGAAGTGGTTAGTGGGCTCATGTATCTTGGCCAACATCCAACCAATGCCTTGCATTTATTATCTATCATTCACATGCAGTGTGGCTTTAAGACTCCAGGGGGAGCCCAGGGTGGCAGTACCAGTGTGGTTCACTGTTTGAAATGCAGGGCAACCCGCCGAATTATCATGGCGTCATTAATAGGTTGCTGGTCTGCATGGTGAACCACATATATCAGAATGGTCTGGCACCTTGTATCCACTATGTGTGGGAGTGTACACCAAGCATCCACCCCCCTCATTATCAAGAGGCAGTGTGAGTGGTTGTCTCATCGGTGTCCTGCACAGGTGTTATTGGCTCCTCCATTTGGTAGTCAGCTACATGCATGGTGGGAGGAGGATGCATCTATATGCACTCCTCACCCAGTAAGTAACGGCCATTTTCTGTGATTGTCCTCCGAATCCTCTGTGCACTCCTCCCTTGGACTTAGTGCCCTTACTACTACCTCACTGACAGACAACTGTGTCTCATCATCATCATCCTCCTCCTCACCCACAAAAAGCTCTTGAGACAGTTGCCGGAAGTCCCCAGCCTCATCACCCGGACTCTGGGAAATTTCCAGATGTTGAGCATCGGTTACGACAAACTCCTCAGGTGGGTGAGGAACCATTTTCCCCACTCAGGGCAGGGACCCGAGAACAGTTCTTGGGAGTCTGCCTGCTTAGAATCTGTCATTTTTCTGGAGTGACGAGGCTGGGAGGAAGGAGGAGCAGCCAGAGGATTCAGAAGTGCCGTCCCTAGCCCGGTAGTAATGGACTGCGTGGGAGACTGGGGGTTCAATACATTGGTTGACATGTTATCCGCAATCCACGACAGGACCTGCTAGCACTGCTGTGCTTGTAATAAAGGTCTGCCACACGGACCCGCAAATTGTGATATGAAGCTGGGGAGCAGAGAGACACGGCGCTCTCCTAATCCCTCTGCAGCCGGCTGTGATTCACCCCGCCTAGGACCTTGGCCTGTGCCCACACCCTCACTTGGACACCCGCGTCCGCGTCCATGTCCTCGACCCTTACCCCTACTCCTCACCATGTTGGATAAAGGATAGAGCAGGGCCTAAATAAATTAACCCACTGTGTAGTGCTGAGAACTGGGGCTAATTCACCGCACACAGAGACTTGTAGATACCAGAGGCTCTACGATGTGACAGGAAAAATTGAACCGCTGTCTTGCGCTGATAGCTAGGGGTAATTTACCACTCACAGAGACTTGTAGATAAGAGAGTCTGTATAGAGTGACAGAAAAAAGTAACCCAGTGGATAGTGCTGATAACTGCGGCTACTTCACCACACACAAGGAAAGTGTATTGTGAGATGCTCTGCACAGGGGCAGAGAAATAATAACCCAGTAGATAGTGCTGATAACTCTGGCTAATTCACCACACACAGCGAATGGGAGACGTGAAATGCTCTGCACTGGCCCAGCCAAAATTAAGGCACTATGTAGCTATGGGAACTAGCTTCGACTAATTCAGAGCACACAGCAAATGCGAAACTTGAGATGTTCTGCACTGGCCAGCAAAAATTAAGGCACTGTTTAGCAATGGGAACTAGCTTCGGCTAATTCAGCGCACACAGCGAATAGGAGACGTAAGATGCTATGCACGGGCCAAGCCAAAATTAAGGCACTGTTTAATGATGGGAACTAGCTTCGGCTAATTCAGTGCACACAGCAAATGGGAGGCGTGATATGCTCTGCACTGGCCCAGCAAAAATTAAGGCTCTGTTTAGCGATGGGAACTAGCTTCGGCTAATTCAGTGCACACAGCAAATGGGAGACGTGAGATGCTCTGCACCGGCCAAGCCAAAATTAAGGCACTGTTTAGCAATGGGAACTAGCTTCGCCTAATTAAGCGCATGCAGCGAATGGGAGACGTAAGATGCTTTGCACTGGCCAAGCCAAAATTAAGGCACTGATTAGCAATGGGAACTAGCTTCGGCTAATTCAGCGCACACAACAAATGGGAGACGTAAGATGCTCTGCACTTGCCATGCCAAAATTAGCACACTGTTTAGCGATGAGAACTCTGCCTAATGCACTGCACACAGAGAATAGTATAGGTGAAATGCTCTGTACAGGCCAGATACTTGAAAATAAAAATTGATGCACTACTGCTCCCAGCCAGCCACAAAAGTAATGCACACAACGAGGAGTAGCCCTAAGTAGGACTGTTGGGTTCTTGATGTCAGGATCCCTGCCTAACCGCACCCTACATGCGTCTGAGGAGAGCGGCGAGCGCCACCAGTTTAAGTACTCGGCGGTCACCTGATCGGCCCAGCCACTCACTACTGGGGGGGGGGGGAGAGGGCTGGCATGTCACAGCAGGAAGTGGTAATGCCTTCCCCGCATGTTTATTGGTTAAAAAATGGCGCTAAACAAGCGGGGAAGGAAAATGAACCACGTGTTGCTTGACTCGACTACCGAGCTTCTTGAGTAGCCTAATACTCGAACGAGCATCAAGCTCGGACGAGTGTGCTCGCTCATCTCTAGTTTTACCCTTTTGTAAATATCTCCTGTTTTGTATTTTTACCTAAGCACTGCTCACTCTTTTTAGAATAAATCTTAAAACTTTATTAGCTGTCCTTGAACGCTTTAAGCAATCCATAACCCCCTATAGTGTGTTAGTCATGTGTCAGCTGGTGGAAATCGAGGTGACTGGCCTACCTGTCAGAAATGGTCAGTGGTGGCAGTGAGTTGTATTGGGGCATGTTAGGCAGTGTGATTTAGATCCGAGGAGCTGGCAATAAGGTGACCCTGTAGTCTGCTCCCATAAACCCCATTATGAGTGACAAAGACTATCAGGCTTAGTGGCAAATGTGGAAACTGCAGGATTTCAACATTACTTGTTAATGGATATACTGTAGTAATAGTGAACATTTAAAGAAAAATCAAATAAAAAAAAAATATGTTTAGCATAATAACTATTTTAAACCAAAGTCATTTTTTGATGGCGCATTCCTTTTAAGTGAAGGGTCTGAAATAAAAACATGAGATACACATTGCTTACATATAACTGTGTTAGACAGATTCGAGTAACTATGATGAATGGTAGGAGGACCACATGTCAAACATTACATACTTATAAGAAATATGTTGTTTTTTTTAATAATATACCTAAACTGTAAATAGCAAAAAATATGTTTTTTGAAACTCTACTTATAATGCCAATTTTGGTCCTATAATACTAAAAATAGAATATGTAGTCCTATTCTTTCCTTAGACCTGCAAAACCTTTCTTTCCTATAAAAACAAAATACTAGAATGTCCTCAGGCCTTGTGATAATTATATTTTTTGGTCAATAAGGCTGCTTTCACATCTGGGTTGGAACCTCCAGCTCAAAATACCATAAGAAAAAGCACTGCATGCAGTTCTTTTTCTTCTGTCGAAAAGCCAGGCAGCTGAGTGGAAACCAGACAAACTCTATTATAGTCAATGGGGCCCATTCGGCACTGTTCAGTTCCGTCCTGAGAGCAGGAAAGCAGAACCGGACAGCAGATGTGAAAGCACCCTAAAGATACACAATAGTATCTAAATTATTTTTTTAAGGAATTTTGGTCCACTGATCCCCTCCAATGGGTCGTAGCAACAACGACTTAGAAAGCAGGCGATAACAATACAGCAGTATTTCTTCTAATGATCACAACATATTCTAAGTAGAGCTATTTTAATTGATGTTGCCAGACCTCGTTATCTTCCATTGGTTTTATGGGATACAGCAGCCTATGACTATGCCTGCAGCAGAGGCGAGGTAGGACAGGAGAACATTGTTAATGTATATTATTTCTGTGTTTCAATATTTATAATATTTTACACAATTACTTAACGCAATAACCAGCTGAAATGATAGTTCCCTACACTTAATGATAGGGTTTCTCAGCACCGCATTGAGCTTGTCTTTAAGAAGACTTGGCTTGTAGAGTAATTGTTGCTTAGTTTCTGAACAAAAGCCAAACAGTTTTTGTTTCTTGAACAATGAGTGATCTCATTTCTGTACATCTCCAGTTTATGTACTTTAGATTAGACTTGTTGTTTTATGTTCCAGTAGACTGACTATTCCTTATTTATTTATCTTTGCAGATACTTGAATGTGAAGTATTGCTCATGTCTTGAGTTTGGATGAAGACATTGATTTACTAGACGGACTGCAGGCTTACTAAATCCTGGGTATAGACACAAGTTCATTTATAAATGGGCTCCACAGTGTGTATATATCTGTTTATTACTGCCTTGTTGTATAGACTTTGTGCCCTCTATATTTTTTGCCATACTATTGTTTCTACATTGTAGCAATTTATAGCTTATACATGAATTTTCTCAAACCAAATACTTCAAAAACTTATTTTATCCTAGTGCCCCCCTCATTTTGGTGCCCCCACATAGTAAGACCCTGTTTTCCCTAAAATAAGACCTACCCTGAAAACAAGCCCTGCCCTGATTTGTCAGGATTTTCAGGGAGGCTTGAAATATAAGCCCTACCCCAATAATAAATCCTAGCTGCATTACATAAAAAAAGGAATACATTACCTAGCAGGCTCTGTCCAGGTCCCTCCTGCTGCTCTCTGGAGCTCCATCTCTCTTCTTGCAGTCCTCATCCGCCCACAGAAGATCATTTCCTGGTTACGGGATTCATAAATCCCACCCCCAGGAAGTGATGGCTCTGATTAGTTCTTGAGCACTGCTCAGCCAGTCAATGCAGCGCTCGATGAACTAATCAGAGTCATCGCTTCATGGAGGCGGGATTTATGAATTCTGTAAAAAGAAAGTGATCTTCTGTGGGTGGCCAAGGACTGCAAGAAGCGTGTCAGAGCTCCAGAGAGCAGCAGGAGGGACCTGGACTGAGCATGCTAAGTAAGTATAAGATATCCCCTAAAAATAAGACCTAGTGCCACTTTTGAGGCAAAAAAAATAATAATATAAAACAGGGTCTTATTTTCAGGGAAACACAGTAATACCCCCTCTGTAGCCTCACAATGTCATAGTGCTCCCCCACTGAAGCACCATCTACAGAACTTGCTCCTAGACATCCAACAGCAGCATGCACACATAGTCAAGGCTGATGCTAATCTCGTTGCACATTATAACTTATTTCCCTTCTTCTGCGCACGCTATGTGAGAGCAGGAGACATGGGAGGAGTTATGCTGTGCTGAAAGTGCAGCATCAGCCAGGACTATATGAGCAAAAACAATTCATTCTGCTGGTGCTGGAGGTTCAGAACAACAATCTAGCGGTGAGATAGGGGCAGGGCTATTCAGTCCAGAGCCCCCTTCCTGCTCTGGGCCCCTGTGCAGCCAAACAGGTGGTTTGTCTGCCCTGGCCTCTACCATGTAATACAGCGATGGGCCAGTCTGCCAAAGCAGAACCTCTCCTAGTAGATTTCCTTGTTGGCTAATAGAGAGGAACCTCAACAAAGTTTAACTTGAGACTTAACACCTTATGAAAAAGTTATGTTCCACAGCTTATTCGCCCTCCAATAGCTTTAAATGAGGTTTGTTATGTTAATGTAGGATAATAATAGCTGTTAAATGGCTTAGGATAAGACAACTTGTCACAGAAACTTATTGCACTGAACGTAAACTTTGTTACATCTGTAGATAGGTCTACCCAACTACAAAGTACAACTCTTCATGCAACCTCCTCAGGTGTTGTTTCACATACTTATGACATCCACTAAACCACTTGGAAACACTCAAAGGTCATCATTGTTTTTTATCTGAGTACCATATGATGAGGTCACAAATGAGTGATGAAGCAAGAAGTTTTTTGGACATTTGTCAATTCAGGAAGTAGATGCTGATGGGTTGCATATATTACAAAGCACACACAAGTCATACTTGGCATGACCTACAGTAGTAGCTTGGCAAGGGAACATACACCAGATGTACAAGGTAACTCAAAAGTCAGGTCCGCATGGAATATCTTTTAAAAAAGAGATATAAGTAAATTTGTAGGACACTTAGATGGGTAGGTGGAAAACTTTTTGGAACTAAGGTGGTGCCTGTTGGCCATGTTGGATTCAGCCTAAGAAACTTCAATGGAAAGGGGGTCATGGGATACATGATTTAAAGGTAGAATCTCATCAGAAATTGATAGGTGCAGTCATTTTTTTCAATACCTGCAACAAGTTTTGAGTTACAGATGATTTGAGCATAAAACACTGATGTAAAGAAAGTGTTTTAATTCCATTTTGGTTTTCGTTGCAGCTGCATTTTGACCATGTAACAAATGCAAATTCACAAGATGTGGTCAAAATGTCCTCCACTGTGAGCTACACAAAGTCTTTTCTTATGAATGCGTCCATGGTTAAGTATATCTGGTGTGATTTGTGAGCAGACTTTGAGGATTCTACACTAAGTCCAGTGGTGTGAGGTCTTGGGACCTTGGGGGCCCTTGAATGGATCCTCGGAGACCTATCCAAATCACAAATCACCTCAAACATACTCAACAATGTGCAAACTGAATGGAAAAGATGTTTATGATATTCTAATCGACCAATTATCCAATAAATGTATGATCATCCAAACATTCGTGACTGATCATCGTCTCATTTTAAAAGAGCCATAAATATAGGCTTAAATAGGAACAATGGGAAAGAGACATCAGCTTTCCCTTGAAGGAGTGCACATTATCTAGAAATATTTGCCCCAGTTCTAAGAGCTAAGGTCATCTTGTCGTTGCTCTTGGTCCAATCATTAGTTTCCCTGAGATCAGTGGTGCGTGGGGTATTTGGCAACCGCTTTTCTCTTTTCCTCTATGAAAAAATATAATATGGCCATTCACCCAAACTGAATTTGGCTTATCTTTGTAGGAACCTTCTGGCAGGACCCCTTTAAAAAGAAGTTCTGGCTCTAACTCGTTTACCATTTAGGGGACCACTGTATAATTTTTGCCTGAGGCGTGCTGAGTGATATAAGGACAATTAGATCATTGCATTCTGTTTTGAAATGTGAAGCAAATTTATCTGCTGTTTCCAGTCTCTGATAAGTCCAGTCACGCAATCTATTGTGTGAATATTTGGAACTTTTCCAGATAAAAGGATTTCCATAATTTGAAGCTTCATAGCGAGAACAACTAAACAACACTGCAAAAATCCCTTCTGTTGTTGTCACCTCTGCTTTCTTGGTTTTTCCTTCAATTGAGTTATTGGGGAGACATCATGGCATTGACTGTAGGAAAGAAAAACATCAAGTATGCTAGAATACTAAATAAAAAGTCTAATTATCTGGAATTATTTTGAGAGTTACTGAAATATAAGTGTTTCCAGTGTCCTAAGGGCAAAACAGCAAATACACACCCTACACACATGTATACCCATACATTATACATATACCCATACAAATGCTACCCACACACATATATTTTCTTTGTGAAAGAAAATCACGCCATGGAAGGAGTTATTGTCTCGCTGCAAAACTTGGCATGCAGTTACATCTCAGGCAGATATGTAAATGATTAGATTTGTGCTGTGATTATATTAATGGTCTTGCCACCTGAGGCTCGAAAAGTAGTTCCACCCTTGACCTATAAAAAGCCTCTCAGAGGGTACTTGCATATAATGCACCTCTTTTTCTGCTTTTGTAGAACTTGTTGACCACTAGACATGCAAAAACAATCCAGTATTATACCCCCCTATGAATGGAGTAGCAGCCAAGAATGAGCGCGGCCACACTATTCATCACTATGTGAATGTCGTAAAGAAGTCAAGTAAAGCATTTGGCTCTGTCTGATATGGAGAACCATAGTAGTGGAGGTGCTTTTCCAGTATAGATGTATCTGTGAAAAAGCATGTTGATCAATCTGAATCAAAATGTCAATCACTTTCATCTCTACTGGTTTTATATGTTAATTTGATGTTTATGGGGTTGTCCAATTGAGAATAAAATTAAAAATAGCGGCAAATTCGTTAAAATAATAAAAGTACTCACCCATTCTCTCCCCATGCCATTCACAATTGCAACTGCCATGATCTTCCTGGTCTTTGGTTATGAATTTTGATAGCCTCTCTGAGTATTCTAGTCCTCTCATTACATGTATTAATTTAGTTGCCCTTCTTTGAACACCCTCAAGCACTACAACATCTTTCCTGGGTAGCGGAGTCCAGAACTGTACACAGTATTCCATGTGGGGCCTGACAAGTGCCTTATATAGTGGAAGAATAATGTTCTTGTCCCTCGCCCCTATACCTCTTTTAATGCACCCCAATACTTTATTTGACTTTGCAGCAGCTGAATGGCATTGGTTGCTCTAGTTGAGTCAACAGTCTACTAGTACCCCGAAGTCTTTTTGCATCTCACTTTTACCTAGCAATACCCCATTTAGTGTATATTGGTGACATCCGTTTCTCCCGCCCATGTGCATAACCTTACATTTATCAACATTGAACTTCATTTACTATTTTTCTGCCCAAGCCCCCAGCTTATCTAGGTCCTTTCGTAGCCGTACCTTGTCCTCCATTGTATTAATTGTCTTGTATAATTTTGTGTCATCTGCAAATATTAATATTTTACTGTGCAGTCCCTCTATCAGGTCATTGATAAATATATTGAACAAAATGAGGGCTAATACTGAACCCTGTGGCACCCTGCTAGCGACAGTTGCCCAATCAGAGTATGAACCATTTATTACCACCCTCTGCTTTCTATCTCTGAGCCAATTCTTTACCCAGATACACACGTTTTCACCCAGTCCGAGCTGTCTCATTTTATATATCAGCCTATTATGTGGTACGGTGTCAAATGCTTTAGAGAAGTCCAGATATACAAGATCAATTGACTCTCTCAGGTCCAGCCTAGAACTTACTTTATCGTAGAAGCTGATCAAATTGGTCTGACATGATCGACCCCTCATGAACCCATGCTGGTGAGGAGTTATTCCGTTGTTCTCCTTGAGGTATTGTACGATGGTGTCTCTCAGAAACCCCTCGAATATTTTTCCAGTTACTGAAGTGAGACTTACCGGCCTGTAGTTACCAGGCTCTCTTTTGGTCCCCTTTTTGTATTTTAGAACTACATCGGCAATGCGCCAATCCAGTGGTAGAATCCCGGTCTTGATAGTGTCCATAAATATTAGAAATATTTTGTGAGGGGTTCATTTTGTTCCCCTGCATCTCGTGTGACATTTCCTTTTCGTTCGCGAGTGCACTTGAAAAGAAACTGTTTAATAGCTCTGCCTTCCCTCCATCATCTTCAATGATTTCTCCTGCATTATTTGTTAAAGGGCCAGTGTTCTCAGTGCCAATCCCATTAGTGTTAATATAATTGAAGTATAGTTTATGGTTGTTTTTGCTCTCTTTGGCGATCAGTCTTTCTGCCTCCTCCTTAGCAATTTTGATCTTTTCTTTGCATATTTTGTTTTTTTCCCTGTACAATTTTGGCGCTTCTTCGCTGCTTTCTTGCTTTAGTAGTTTAAACGCTTTCTTTTTTTCATTTATTGCCCCCCCCCTTACAGTCTTGTTGAGCCACATTGGTTTCCTTTTACTTGTAGCTCTTTTATTTTTAAAGGGTATGAACTGCTCACATGATGTGATTAGGATGTTTTTAAACTTCTCCCATTTGTCATCTGTACTGATATTTTTGAGGATGTTGTCCCAATTAATAGTAGTTCTAAGCTTATCGAATTAAGTTTTACTAAAGTATAGTGTATTTGTCGCTCCCTGATAATGTTTCTTATTGAATGACAGCTGGAAGCTAATTATATTGTGGTCACTGTTCCCCAAGTGCGCCTCAACCTGTACCCCCGTTATTCGGTCCAGTTTGTTAGTTAATACTAAGTCCAGAGTGGCCCTCCCTCTCGTTGGGTAAGGTAGTTATCTTTAATTGTTCTCAAGAACTTATCACCCTTGTGAGATTTGCAGGTCTTGTTATCCCATATTATATCCGGATAATTAAAGTCTCCCATGATAATTATGTTGTTGCAGTTTGACACCTCTTCTATCTGCCTTAATAGTAACGTTTCAGTTTCTTCTGTTACTTTTGGTGGTCTATAGAACACCCCATTAGGATTTTGTTATTTCTTCCTCCCTGTATTTCTACCCACAGAGATTCCACGTGTTCATCTCCGGCCCCTATATCCTCCTGTAGTCTTGGCATTAAGTACGATTTAACGTACAGACACACCCCTCCCCCTTTCTGGTTTCCCCAGTCTTTTCTAAAGAGATTGTAAGCTTGTAAATTTACCGCCCAATCGCACTTATCATTAAGCCATGTTTCCGTTATTCCAACTATATCGTAGTTTTCTCAGTCATTCTCACTTCAAGCTCACCCACTTTGCCAATCAGACTTCTTGTATTTGCAGCCATACAATTTATACAGTTGTTTTTGTTCTTTAAACTCATTTTGCTACTAATGGTACTATTGGCTGTTCTGTCAGTTCTAGCTGTACTAACCCCACCCCCTGCTCGACCCTCATTCCCATTACTTAGACCCAGGTTGCTAGCTACACTGACTACCACCTTGTTTCTCTTTTTGCTTTCCCCCAGTTCTTAGTTTGTACCCCTTATAATTGAGTCCCCCACCACTAGGACCTGTCTAGCCTGCCCTGCGCTCCCCGTTCCCATCTCACTGGAACAGTTATCCCCCTGGCGTTCAGAGGGCATGTCGTGCTGCAGTGTTGCTGGTTCTGTAATGACATTCCCCTCATTTGCCAACGTTGCAGACTTGTTGGGTTGTGCCAGTTCAGGACTAGCCTTTCTGTTTCTCTTCCCTCTACCCCTCCTTCTGTCTGTCACCCAGCTAGCTACCTGCTCCCCCTGCTCTTCCATACTACCATCCGCCCCCACCTCTACCCCAGCAAGCGTCTGCTCAGTGAGCAGCAAACTCCTTTCCATGATGTCAATGGATCGTAGTGTTGCAAGTCGCTCGTTTAGATCCAGGACATGTGCTTCTAAATGTGCGATGTGCACGCATCTTGCGCAACAGTATGCACCCTCGATCGGCTAATCAAGGACCGTATACATTGCACAAGTAGCACACTGGATGACATTGCCAGGCATGGAGCTCATCCTAATGGGGATCTACAATTTACTTGTGGAAGTAGTGAAGTGAAGATAGACTCGCTCACACTACAAACGCGCCTCCGCCCGTGCGCAGTCGATCACACGCCTGCACGCAGCTGCTCACTCGCGGCCGCCCGCATGCAACCACTCACACGCCACCGTCTGCGCGCAACCACTCACACGCTGCTGCCCGCGCGCAACCGCTCACAAGCCGCCACCTGTGCGCAACCGCTCACACGCCACCGCCCGTGCACAACCGCTCACACTTTTTTAAATTTAAATATGCTCACACTCTCTCTCAATCACCCAATCCAGCTTACCCACAGATACTATTCACTTACACTCTAATACCCCCTCACTAAGTCACAGACACACATTTAGACCCACAGGCACACACACACTAGGACACACACTTAGGTTCACACACACACACACTAAGACACACTAGATACAGAGAAGATACTTATCCGCTCCTCCGCAGCTCCAGTGACATCACCTGCACTCTCTCCCGGCGGCCGTGCTCTCTGTTCTCCTGCCACTCCGGGACCTGCTACTCTGCTCCCTGGTAGTTTCCGGGTGTTGGTACCGGCTCCTGTGCCGCTCCGCTGTCCCCTTCCACCATGCTCCTGGTGCCTGTTTCTGGCGCCTGACGTCACTTCCTCTCACAGCCTCAAACAACTTTTAAGAGCAGCTATTGTTCTATTAAATGAGTTGTCCATGGTGGGTAATTCCTTTGGTTGGAAAGGGTCAGTAAGCTGATCCAATGTTGTCCTGTTCCAGGAGCCCCAGCAATCGGCTGTAGTCCAGGCCAGAACCCAGCAGCAAGTATGGTCGGACATCAGCTGTTTCTGACAACTGAAAACCGCGGGTAACTCTGCATTCAGAGTTAATTCTGATTGTGGCATTTAACTGTTTAATTGCCATGGTCGAAGATGACCACGGGTCTACTCAGAATGCAGTTACAGCTTAGGCAGATATGGAAATGATTTGAGTTGTGGTGTGATTAGACTTGCAACCTGAGGCCCTAAAAATGGTTCCTTGACCTATAAAAAGTCTCCTAAATTCTTCTTGTGTGTAGTGGACTCTTTTTCTGCTTATGTAGAGCTTGTTAAAAACTAAACATACAAAAACAAGGATCCTGTATACCTGCCATATGAATGGAGTAGCAGCCAAGCATATGTGCTGGCACTCCATTCATTGCTATGTGAATGTCAAATGGCTCTTTCTGATATGGAGAACCATGGTAGCTGAAGTGCTATAAAAAGGCTTTCAGAGGCTACATGTAGGTAGTGGACCACTTTTTCTGCTTATGTAGAGTTTATGGAGAAGATTGCGTCTCCCATTCACGAGGCTGCCTACTCAAGTGGGGCACTGTCTCTTAGACGCTGCCACACCCGAATGGACTATAACCCGTCGTATCTGGGATCCCAACAGTCCCTTGTCAATCGCCTCCTTGGGGATCAGTTCCTGAAGCAGTCTGTCTACAACTACATGGTATGTATGCTTTTTAGAGATGAGCGAACACCAAAATGTTCGGGTGTTCGTTATTCGGAACGAACTTCCCGCGATGCTCGAGGGTTCGTTTCGAACAACGAACCCCATTGAAGTCAATGGGCGACCAGAGCATTTTTGTATTTCGCCGATGCTCGCTAAGGTTTTCATGTGTGAAAATCTGGGCAATTCAAGAAAGTGATGGGAATGACACAGAAACGGATAGGGCAGGCGAGGGGCTACATGTTGGGCTGCATCTCAAGTTCACAGGTCCCACTATTAAGCCACAATACCGGCAAGAGTGGGCCCCCCCCCTCCCAACAACTTTTACTTCTGAAAAGCCCTCATTAGCATGGCATACCTTTGCTAAGCACCACACTAGCTACAACAAAGCACAATCACTGCCTGGATGACACTCCGCTGCCACTTCTCCTGGGTTACATGCTGACCAACCGCCCCCCCTCCCCCCCACAGCGCACACCAAAGTGTCCCTGCGCAGCCTTCAGCTGCCCTCATGCCACACCACCCTCATGTCTATTTAGAAGTGCGTCAGCCATGAGGAGGAACCGCAGGCACACACTGCAGAGGGTTGGCACGGCTAGGCAGCGACCCTCTTTAAAAGTGGTGGGGCGATAGCCCACAATGCTGTACAGAAGCAATGAGAAATAGAATCCTGTGCCACCGCCATCAGGAGCTGCACACGTAGGCATAGCAATGGGGAACCTATGTGCCACACACTATTCATTCTGTCAAGGTGTCTGCATGCCCCAGTTAGACCGGGCTTTTTAATTCATAGACACAGGCAGGTACAACTCCCTATTGTGAAGTCCCTGTGGACCGACAGCATGGGTGGGTGCCAGGAAGCCACCGGCGGTACATAGAAATATCCCATTGCATTGCCCAACACAGCTGAGGTAGTAATGTCGTGCGTAATACAGGTGGGCTTCGGCCCACACTGCATGCCCCAGTCAGACTGGGGTTCTTTACAAGTGTACAGATGTGTTAAAAACTCCGTGTGCACCTACAGCATGGGTGGCTCCCTGGAACCCACCGGCGGTACACAAAAATATCCCATTGCATTGCCCAACACAGCTGAGGTAGTAATGTCGTGCATAATGCAGGTGGGCATCGGCCCACACTGCATGCCCCAGTCAGACTGGGGTTCTTTACAAGTGTACAGATGTGTTAAAAACTCCGTGTGCACCTACAGCATGGGTGGCTCCCTGGAACCCACCGGCGGTACACAAAAATATCCCATTGCATTGCCCAACACAGCTGAGGTAGTAATGTCGTGCATAATGCAGGTGGGCATCGGCCCACACTGCATGCCCCAGTCAGACTGGTGTTCTTTAGAAGTGGACACATGTAGGTTAAACTCCCTGTGGACCCACTGCCTGGGTGGGTGCCAGGAAGCCACCGGTGGTACATAGAAATATCCCATTGCATTGCCCAACACAGCTGAGGTAGTAATGTCGTGCGTAATACAGGTGGGCTTCGGCCCACACTGCATGCCCCAGTCAGACTGGGGTTCTTTAGAAGTGTACAGATGTATTAAAAACTCCGTGTGCACCTACAGCATGGGTGGCTCCCTGGAACCCACCGGCGGTACATAAAAATATCCCATTGCATTGCCCAACACAGCTGAGGTAGTAATGTTGTGCTTAACCCTTTCCAATCCAATTTGTATATGGTTTTCCTAGGGGGCTTACTCTTTTTCTGCCGTTATACAACGGCGCTATATGCTGGCTAAAGCCAGTACTGCATGAGCTGACACGTAGGATAGGCTCCGACAGCAGAGAGGCTGGCAATATACAGTAAGAGAACCCCGACGGACGTCTACCAACAACGGAGCTGTACAGCCTTAAACCCTAATGTCTTCACAGGTCACACAGTGGACTGGAAAGGGTTAATGCAGGTGGGTTTCGGCCCACACTGCATGCCCCAGTCAGACTGGCTTTCTTTATAAGTGGAAACAGATGCATTTATAATTCCCTGTGGACCCACAGCATGGGTGGGTGCCAGGAAGCCACCGGCGGTACATAGAAATATCCCATTGCATTGCCCAACACAGCTGAGGTAGTAATGTCGTGCGTAATACAGGTGGGCTTCGGCCCACACTGCATGCCCCAGTCAGACTGGTGTTCTTTAGAAGTGGACACATGTAGGTTAAACTCCCTGTGGACCCACTGCCTGGGTGGGTGCCAGGAAGCCACCGGCGGTACATAGAAATATCCCATTGCATTGCCCAACACAGCTGAGGTAGTAATGTCGTGCATAATGCAGGTGGGCTTCGGCCCACACTGCATGCCCCAGTCAGACTGGGGTTCTTTAGAAGTGCACAGATGTATTAAAAACTCCGTGTGCACCTACAGCATGGGTGGCTCCCTGGAACCCACCGGCGGTACATAAAAATATCCCATTGCATTGCCCAACACAGCTGAGGTAACGTCAGCTGTAATGCAGGTGGGCTAAAAATTAATTTGATTACACTGTAGGCCAGGGCCCACAAAAATTGCTGTATCAACAGTACTAATGTACATCCCAAAAATTGGCCATGGCCAGCCAAGAGGGCAGGTGAAACCCATTAATCGCTTTGGTTAATGTGGCTTAAGTGGTAACTAGGCCTGGAGGCAGCCCAGTGTAACGAAAAATTGGTTCAAGTTAAAGTTCCAACGCTTTTAAGCGCATTGAAACTTATAAAAATTGTTCAGAAAAATTATTTGAGTGAGCCTTGTGGCCCTAAGAAAAATTGCCCGTTCAGCGTGATTACGTGAGGTTTCAGGAGGAGGAGCAGGAGGAGGAGGAATATTAGACACAGATTGATGAAGCAGAAATGTCCCCGTTTTGGATGGTGAGAGAGAACGTAGCTTCCATCCGCGGGTGCAGCCTACGTATTGCTTACGTATCGCTGCTGTCCGCTGGTGGAGAACAGAAGTCTGGCGAAATCCAGCCTTTGTTCATCTTGATGAGTGTTAGCCTGTCGGCACTGTCGGTTGACAAGCGGCTACGCTTATCTGTGATGATTCCCCCAGCCGCACTAAACACCCTCTCTGACAAGACGCTAGCCGCAGGACAAGCAAGCACCTCCAGGGCATACAGCGCTAGTTCAGGCCACGTGTCCAGCTTCGACACCCAGTAGTTGTAGGGGGCAGAGGCGTCACCAAGGATGGTCGTGCGATCCGCTACGTACTCCCTCACCATCCTTTTACAGTGCTCCCGCCGACTCAGCCGTGACTGGGGAGCGGTGACACAGTCTTGGTGGGGAGCCATAAAGCTGGCCAGGCCCTTAAAGACTGTTGCACTGCCTGGGATGTACATGCTGCTCGATCTACGCACATCCCCTGCTACCTTGCTCTCGGTACTGCGCCTTCTGCCACTAACGCTGTCGGCTGGGAATTTTACCATCAGCTTGTCCGCAAGGGTCCTGTGGTATAGCAACACTCTCGAACCCCTTTCCTCTTCGGGAATCAGAGTGGGCAGGTTCTCCTTATACCGTGGATCGAGCAGTGTGTACATCCAGTAATCCGTCGTGGCCAGAATGCGTGCAACGCGAGGGTCACGAGAAAGGCATCCTAACATGAAGTCAGCCATGTGTGCCAGGGTACCTGTACGCAACACATGGCTGTCTTCACTAGGAAGATCACTTTCAGTATCCTCCTCCTCCTCCTCCTCAGGCCATACACGCTGAAAGGATGACAGGCAATCAGCCGGTGTACCGTCAGCAGCGGCCCAAGCTGTCTCTTCCCCCTCCTCCTCATCCTCCTCATGCTCCTCCTCCTCCTCCTGTACGCGCTGAGAAATAGACAGGAGGGTGCCCTGACTATCCAGCGGCATACTGTCTTCCCCCGCCCCCGTTTCCGAGCGCAAAGCAGCTGCCTTTATGGTTTGCAGGGAATTTCTCAAGATGCATAGCAGAGGAATGGTGACGCTAATGATTGTAGCATCGCCGCTCACCACCTGGGTAGACTCCTCAAAATTACCAAGGACATGGCAGATGTCTGCCAACCAGGCCCACTCTTCTGAAAGGAATTGAGGAGGCTGACTCCCACTGCGCCGCCCATGTTGGAGTTGGTATTCGACTATAGCTCTACGTTGTTCATAGAGCCTGGCCAACATGTGGAGTGTAGAGTTCCACCGTGTGGGCACGTCGCACAGCAGTCGGTGCACTGGCAGCTTAAAGTGATGTTGCAGGGTGCGCAGGGTGGCAGCGTCCGTGTGGGACTTGCGAAAATGTGCGCAGAGCCGGCGCGCCTTTACGAGCAGGTCTGACAAGCGTGGGTAGCTTTTCAGAAACCGCTGAACCACCAAATTAAAGACGTGGGCCAGGCATGGCACATGCGTGAGGCTGCCGAGCTGCAGAGCCGCCACCAGGTTACGGCCGTTGTCACACACGACCATGCCCGGTTGGAGGCTCAGCGGCGCAAGCCAGCGGTCGGTCTGCTGTGTCAGACCCTGCAGCAGTTCGTGGGCCGTGTGCCTCTTATCGCCTAAGCTGAGTAGTTTCAGCACGGCCTGCTGACGCTTGCCCACCGCTGTGCTGCCACACCGCGCGACACCGACTGCTGGCGACATGCTGCTGCTAACACATCTTGATTGCGAGACAGAGGAGGAGGAGGAGGAGGAGGAGGGTGCTTTAGTGGAGGAAGCATACACCTCCGCAGATACCACCACCGAGCTGGGGCCCGCAATTCTGGGGGTGGGTAGGACATGAGCGGTCCCAGGCTCTGACTCTGTCCCAGCCTCCACTAAATTCACCCAATGTGCCGTCAGGGAGATGTAGTGGCCCTGCCCGCCTGTGCTTGTCCACGTGTCCGTAGTTAAGTGGACCGTGGCAGTAACCGCGTTGGTGAGGGCGCGTACAATGTTGCGGGAGACGTGGTCGTGCAGGGCTGGGACGGCACATCGGGAAAAGTAGTGGCGACTGGCAACTGAGTAGCGCGGGGCCGCCGCCTCCATGATACTTTTGAAGGACTCCGTTTCCACAACCCTATACGGCAGCATCTCAAGGCTGATGAATTTTGCTATGCGGACGGTTAACGTTTGAGCGTGCGGGTGCGTGGCGGCGTACTTGCGCTTGCGCTCCAACAGTTGCGCAAGCGACGGCTGGACGGTGCGCTGAACTACACTGCTGGATGGGGCCGAGGACAGCGGAGGTGAGGGTGTGGGTGCAGGCCAGGAGACGGTAGTGCCTGTGTCCTGAGAGGGGGGTTGCATCTCAGTGGCAGGTTGGGGCACAGGGGGAGAGGCAGGGGTGCAAACCGGAGGCGCTGAACGGCCTTCGTCCCACCTTGCGGGGTGCTTGGCCATCATATGTCTGCGCATGGTGGTGGTGGTGAGGCTGTTGGTGTTGGCTCCCCGGCTGAGCTTTGCGCGACAAAGGTTGCACACCACTGTTCGTCGGTCGTCAGGCGTCTCTGTGAAAAACTGCCAGACCTTAGAGCACCTCGGCCTCTGCAGGGTGGCATGGCGCGAGGGGGCGCTTTGGGAAACACTTGGTGGATTATTCGGTCTGGCCCTGCCTCTACCCCTGGCCACCGCACTGCCTCTTGCAACCTGCCCTGCTGATGCCCTTGACTCCCCCTCTGAAGACCTGTCCTCCTGAGTAAGCGTTGCACACCAGGTGGGGTCAGTCACCTCATCGTCCTGCTGCTCTTCCTCCGAATCCTCTGTGCGCTGCTCCCTCGGACTTACTGCCCTTACTACTACCTCACTGCAAGACAACTGTGTCTGATCGTCATCGTCCTCCTCACCCACAGAAAGTTGTTGAGACAGTTGGCGGAAGTCCCCAGCCTCTTCCCCCGGACCCCGGGAACTTTCGAATGGTTGGGCATCAGTGACGATAAACTCCTCTGGTGGGAGAGGAACCGCTGCTGCCCAATCTAAGCAGGGGCCCGAGAACAGTTCCTGGGAGTGTTCCCGCTCCTGAGCAGGTGTTATTGTAGTGGAGTGAGGAGGCTGGGAGGAAGGAGGAGCAGCAGACAGAGGATTCGGATTGGCAGCAGTGGACGGCGCAGAACTGCGGGTAGACGATAGGTTGCTCGAAGCACTTTCTGCCATCCAGGACAGGACCTGCTCACACTGCTCATTTTCTAATAACCGTCTCCCGCGTGGACCCATTAATTGGGCGATGAATGTGGGTACACCAGAAACGTGCCTCTCTCCTAATCGCGCAGCAGTCGGCTGCGACACACCTGGATCAGGAGCTTGGCCTGTGCCCACACCCTGACTTGGCCCTCCGCGTCCTCGGCCGCGTCCACGTCCTCTAGGCCTACCCCTACCCCTCAGCATGCTGTATTACCAGTGATTTGATTTCACAGGCAGCTAATAAATTGGCGCAAGACTGCAGGCCAAATATAATTTTTTCCCTTTTTTGAAAACGAAAGGCCCCACTGCCTCTAGTGAATGAATAATCTAAGTTTAATAACTGTGCTGTTTTCCTGCTAATGTGTCACAGAACGTGAGGGTAGCAGAGTTATTAACTGTGGCAGAGCAGGTATTTTTTTTCCCAATTAAGGAAAGCAAATGGCGAAGCCAGGAGTAAAACGTAGCTGGGTGCGTCTGATTTTTACAGGTTGCACACGCAGCCGACACGTGTCCACCGCCCTTAGGACGGACAGAGGCAGGACAAATAGAATTATTTTCCGTTTTTTTGCACCAAAAGGCAGCACTGCGTATATTCTATGAACATGAGAAGTTTAATAACTGTGCTGTTTTCCTGCTAATGTGTCACAGAACGTGAGGGTAGCAGAGTTATTAACTGTGGCAGAGCAGGTATTTTTTTTTCCCAATTAAGGAAAGCAAATGGCGAAGCCAGGAGTAAAACGTAGCTGGGTGCGTATGATTTTTACAGGTTGCACACGCAGCCGACACGTGTCCACCGGCGTTAGTACGGACAGAGGCAGGACAAATAGAATTATTTTCCGTTTTTTGCACCAAAAGGCAGCACTGCGTATATTCTATGAACATGAGAAGTTTAATAACTGTGCTGTTTTCCTGCTAATGTGTCACAGAACGTGAGGGTAGCAGAGTTATTAACTGTGGCAGAGCAGGTATTTTTTTTCCCAATTAAGGAAAGCAAATGGCGAAGCCAGGAGTGAAACGTAGCTGGGTGCGTCTGATTTTTACAGGTTGCACACGCAGCCGACACATGTCCACCGGCGTTAGTACGGACAGAGGCAGGACAAATAGAATTATTTTCCGTTTTTTTGCACCAAAAGGCAGCACTGCGTATATTCTATGAACATGAGAAGTTTAATAACTGTGCTGTTTTCCTGCTAATGTGTCACAGAACGTGAGGGTAGCAGAGTTATTAACTGTGGCAGAGCAGGTATTTTTTTTTCCCAATTAAGGAAAGCAAATGGCGAAGCCAGGAGTAAAACGTAGCTGGGTGCGTCTGATTTTTACAGGTTGCACACGCAGCCGACACGTGTCCACCGGCGTTAGTACGGACAGAGGCAGGACAAATAGAATTATTTTCCGTTTTTTTGCACCAAAAGGCAGCACTGCGTATATTCTATGAACATGAGAAGTTTAATAACTGTGCTGTTTTCCTGCTAATGTGTCACAGAACGTGAGGGTAGCAGAGTTATTAACTGTGGCAGAGCAGGTATTTTTTTTCCCAATTAAGGAAAGCAAATGGCGAAGCCAGGAGTAAAACGTAGCTGGGTGCGTCTGATTTTTACAGGTTGCACACGCAGCCGACACGTGTCCACCGGCGTTAGTACGGACAGAGGCAGGACAAATAGAATTATTTTCCGTTTTTTTGCACCAAAAGGCAGCACTGCGTATATTCTATGAACATGAGAAGTTTAATAACTGTGCTGTTTTCCTGCTAATGTGTCACAGAACGTGAGGGTAGCAGAGTTATTAACTGTGGCAGAGCAGGTATTTTTTTTCCCAATTAAGGAAAGCAAATGGCGAAGCCAGGAGTAAAACGTAGCTGGGTGCGTATGATTTTCACAGGTTGCACACTCAGCCGACACGTGTCCACCGGCGTTAGTACGGACAGAGGCAGGACAAATAGAATTATTTTCCGGTTTTTTTCACCAAAAGGCAGCACTGCGTATATTCTATGAACATGAGAAGTTTAATAACTGTGCTGTTTTCCTGCTAATGTGTCACAGAACGTGAGGGTAGCAGAGTTATTAACTGTGGCAGAGCAGGTATTTTTTTTCCCAATTAAGGAAAGCAAATGGCGAAGCCAGGAGTAATACGTAGCTGGGTGCGTATGATTTTTACAGGTTGCACACGCAGCCGACACGTGTCCACCGGCGTTAGGACGGACAGAGGCAGGACAAATAGAATTATTTTCACTTGTTTTACAAGCAAAAGGCAGCACTGCGTATATTCAATGAATAATAACTGTGTTGTGGCCCTGCCTATACAATTCTTTCCCTGCAGTATCAATGGAGGGTGGAATGCTCTGCAGAGGCGATTTTGAGAAGCAAAAAAAATGCAGCACAGCTAACAGCAGCCTGGACAGTACTGCACACGGATAAATATGGCCCTAGAAAGGACCGTTGAGGTTCTTGAAGGCTACACTCACTCCTAACACTCTCCCTGCCTATGCAGCACTTCTGTCCCTAATGCCGGGTGCAACGCTCTGCAGAGCCGATTTTGAGAAAAAAAAAATGGCACTGCTAACAGCAGCCAACACACAGCTATCAGTGGCCCTAATAAGGACCTTTGGGGGGTCTTGAAGCCTACACTAACTACCAATTCTTTCCCTACAGCAGCTCCGGTACAAACAGCACTGTCCCTCACTAACTCACACGGCATCTGAGCCGAACCGCGGGAGGGGCCGACTTTTATGTTCGGGTGACACCTGATCTTCCCAGCCACTCACAGCAGGGGGGTGGTATAGGGCTGGAACAACACAGGGGGAAGTTGTAATGCCTTCCCTGTCTTTCAATTGGCCAAAAAAAGCGCGCTAACGTCTCAGGGAAGGAAGTGAAAGTAACCAGAACACCGCATGGTGTTCGTTACGAATAACGAACATCCCGAACACCCTAATATTCGCACGAATATCAAGCTCGGAAGAACACGTTCGCTCATCTCTAATGCTTTTATGTGTATGACTGGAGGTTTCTGTTCTTCATGTCACGTGCCAGTGTCAGTCCACTGTCCTAGTCTGTACCAGTAGGCGGGGCATCCCTTTCACCTTCTGTTTAGTCCTAGGCAGGGGGGTATTGACTTAAGCTACCACCTGTTCCGGAGTCTAGTACTTTTTCAGAGAGAGTGATGATCATTCCACTCGTCTCTTATTTTTCAGCCAGTCATTTGAAGTTTAACATTAGTGATGTATTTGCTTTTTGTCAGAGGAAGTGATGTTCATTCCACTTGCCTCATTCCTTTTGTCTTTGTGGAAAAAGAGTCATGTAATTGCCCCATAGCTATACCAGTGCATCCTGAATTCTGTCCAGCCTAGTAAAATCTTCTCATGGATAGGCCAAACCATATTCATACACACCGTCATAAACAAAGGCTATACTCAGAAAGTGACATTCATAAGATAATTGCGAAACACCAAGGATGGGTTAATGTTTTCACATAATAACTGGGGGGTAGGAGCTGTGTTTACATGTTTGACCTTGCACACAGAGGAATAACCAGTGCCCTTTGAGAGGAGGGGTTAGTATTTATATACTACAATGAAGGCTGATTAGCCAGCTGGTGAAGCAACCTCCCTGCTGACCAATCAGGACCCACAACAGCAGAGAGCTAAGCACTGAATGACAAGATGCACTTATGCCACAGCCACATTGGCCTGGCTGAGGTCATGTTGTCAGGCTGGACCCACTTCCAAGTTATGGCCATCACACAAGACTATCTATCTACTATCTATCTTCCATTCAGAATCCACTTACAGGATACTGATCTCTAGACTAGACAACCCCTTTAAATGTTTCATCAATTTTTATCATTCCACTTGGAAGCAGCAATGATTAAAAGAGCTGATTTCCATAATACTACAAGTAAAATATAACAACTTTTCTTTACTTGCCTGGTACTGTTCTTGCCTCACAACATACTCTCCAGTCACATTCAAAGCTGCATTTGCAGTTCTTCTGCAGGACTTTACATTTCCCTACTGTCCTTTTGCTGGCTGGTTTAGCATCTGTAGAGCATATGTTTCTCATAGCACAAGTTCATTTTGTAGAGGACCTGCTTGTCCTCATGTAAGAAGGGCTAGCTGCATAGCTTTGCAGCTGCAGTTCTGCTGACTCCAACAATGTCCCACTCTTTCTTATATTCCCTCCCATTATCCCTTAAAGGATTTTCTTAGTTTTAGTTCCCAGAGCTGTGAATGTGCCAGGTTGGAGGTCCCCACTGCTCACTGTCACTGAATGATGCCTGGCTTGATTGGCAATCGGTGGTAGTGACCGCTCACTTGACATATTCACACTAAAACTAAGAAGAGTCGGAAGGGAATAGAGGGAAATTAAAGATATTTTTGGAATCAGTAGGGCTGGGGCTGCAAAACTGTGCACCCAATGCCACTGTTGAAGTGGCACTGGGGACAGGTTTAGGCTCTCCCCTACTCTCCGAACATAATCATGGGAATAGCCATAGGGGGTGCAGTGATAGCCCATAAGAAGACACCGGCATTATAAACAGCATAAGGCAGGAGGGAACCCAGTGAAACATGTTATATTGTTGCCCAGTATTTTCAGCATATACTCCTAAACACCATGTACCCTTCATATGCAGTAAATCCTACATATAATGTCAATTGAGGTTGCAAAAACCCTACTTACTTTGCTACGGCTTGTACTATACACTATTCATATGTCACGATAGCCCTGATCTTTTTTCAAGTGTTATTGGTAAAATTGTGAATACAACTCTGGATGTGACTAGAGCAGAAAACATTATGTAACTCAAGATAAGTAAAGCAAAGTAGATGAACTTTCCAGACAGTTGAATAATATCTAGGACTGCCAGGTGCATTGACTTCACTTCCAGTTTTGATCGATGATATCAGCATCATCTTTTGAGCTTTATAATCATTTTCATAAGAATCTACATGGAGGAATTAGTGGAGAGTTTTGTTTCCAGACAGACAATTTCATCATTTTTTAATTATCCGGAAAGCCCCTTGTTGTGATTGTTGCTCAATTCAATTCCTAGGAAGTTTTCTGACATTTTTATCTGATTTCCAACAAATACAGAACAATATCTAATTCCAACTTTACAGCAAATGGAAAAGAGTTGGCAGCGGCACAAGGAAATTCCACCCTGTTAAGTTTCAGATAAGTGCCCAGACCCACAGTGTACGCAAAACAAACCGTCTAGTTCTCGGCAGAAGTCATTTCAACATAAAAAAAACTATAATGGGAAGAGAATGATTCCATATGTCCCACATTCCAGCCCATAGTGCACCGAGCATTCCATTCACTGAGCCGCTTGTTTACTTTCCACATTCTGCAAGAGTCCCGGATGAGGTTCCAGCATCTGATCAACATCAAAAGTCCCCAAATTACCATCAACATGTATATATACAAACATACATTGTATATATACTATACAGTATGGTGCAGGAAACAAGAGTCTATGCAAAATAACATGTAAAATCTATATATATAAAATAGGATGGATGTATGTACGTATGTGCCACCATAACTCATGAATGCCTAGAGCAATTTCAACCAAGCTTGGTACATATATAAATCATCCCATTGGGACAAATTTGAGGGGGATAACACAGCCCCATTACCCCTGGTGGGTAATGCCAGAATTGCAATTGAACAGATGGTTTTTATTTCATAGTCTTATATTACACAGATGACCTCCTCCTCATCATACACTAATCTATTCCACAGACTAACTCCTCCTCCTCCTCAAATACCAATATATAACACAGACCTCCTGCTCCTCAGATAATATCTTACACAGACAACCTCCTCCTCTGCTCCAACTACCACACAGCTTCCCACCAGCACTGAGCCACTAGTTACCACACAGAAATGAGCCTTGTACTCACTCCTATGAAAGCTGTCCAAAAGGAAATCTGTGTTGCCCATAGCAACCAATCACAGCGCAGCTTTCATTTTACCTCAGCAGTATAACAAGTGAAAGCTGAGCTGTGATTGGTTGCTATTGGCAACAAAAATTACAAGGGAAGTTGGTGAGTTGTTCTTTTTTACGCCAGTATTACACAGACCTCCTGCTCCTCAGGTAATAATATCTTACACAGACAACTTCATCCTACTTAAATACTAATATTACACAGACGTCCTCCTCATCATATACCAATAGATTACACAAACGACCTCCTCCTCCTATACTAATAGATTACACAGACGACCTCCCCGATTCTACGCGATCATCCTATATGTCAGATTAGGCTGACCGGCGGAGATTCGTGTGCGGCTCCTGCTCCCGGGCGGCGGCTCCTGCGGCGGAGATCTGCCGTGTGACTTTGCAGCGTCCGTGGACAGGGGACCTTAATGTTCTACCAATTCTGTTAACATATTTCTAAGTGTAAATGCGAACAAGGTGTGAAAACCCTCGATGAGCTGCAAGTCGCATGACATCTACTGAGTGGCCACACATGGACTTATATAGCATAGAAATCCCCCAATACAGCATCGCCAAATCATTTTTTTTTTTCCAAAGCTGGTCCTCTTGCGTCACACATTTTGGAATACAATATGTCAAGCCAAGATATCACAGCCCTGCTACCCCTGGGGGTGAGTGGGCGGAATGCCAGGAATTGCACTTGAGCAGATGGTTTTTATTTCACAGTCTTATCTAACACAGACGACCTCCTCCTCATCATACACTAATCTATTACACAGACTACCTCCTCCTCCTCCTCAAATACCAAATATTACATAGACCTCCTGCTCCTCAGATAATGTTTTACACAGACAACCTCCTCCTCTGCTCCAACTACCACACAGCTTCCCACCAGCACTGAGCCACTAAGTACCACACAGAAATGAGCCCAGCACTCACTCCTATAAAAGCTGTCCAAAAGGAAATCTGTGTTGTCCATAGCAACCAATCACAGCGCAGTTTTCATTTTACCTCAGCAGTATAACAAGTGAAAGCTGAGCTGTGATTGGTTGCTATTGGCAACAAAAATTACAGGGGAAGTCGATGAGTTTTGGATTTTTACTTATGGCAGTATTACACAGACATCCTGCTCCTCAGGTAATAATATCTTACACCGACAACTTCATCCTCCTTAAATACTAATATTACACAGACGACCTCCTCTTCATATACCAATAGATTACACACACGACCTCCTCCTCATATACTAATAGATTACACAAACAACCTCCTCCTCATATACCAATAGATTACACAGACGACCTCCTCCTCATATACCAATATATTACACACATGACCTCTTCCTCATATACTAATAGATTACATAGATGACCTCCTCCTCATATACCAATATGAATATGTTACACACACGACCTCCTCCTTGTGCAGTAAGATATTACACAAATGACCTCCTCCTCATATACTATTAGATTACACAGAAGACCTCCTCATATAGCAATATATTACACAGACGACCTCCTCCTCATGCAGAAACTACCCCAAAATGGATCAAGACCCGACTGAAAAATATGTGAGGGAATTGAGAAGGGTTGTCAGAAGCCTGTCTGTGGGCTCAAAAAAACTTTTGGACTTGATACCGGAGAACCCCAGGGTTGGAACTTTCAACATACTTCCAAAACTACACAAAGCTGGCAACTCAGGTAGGCCAATTATCTCAGGTGTGGGGACCCTCACTGAAGAAATCTCAGGATTGGTAGAAGGTGTCCTCAAATCACTGGTGAGAAACACAACCAGCCACTTGCAGGACACTACTGACCTACTGAACAAACTATCAACCATAGGTCCCCTCCCAGATAGCACCATCCTGGGCACCATGGATGTGGAATCCTTATATCCCAACATCCCACACAAAGATAGACTGACCGCCTGCAAGGCACATCTTCAGGGCAATGGTGTCACCTCTGAATCGGTCTTACAATTCACAAGATTCGACCTCATATACAATTATTTCTCCTTTACAAAGAGATATTCCTGCAACCCACCAGTATTGCCATTGGCAGTAAAATGGCACTGTAATATTGCAACCTTTTCATGGCAGAACTAGAGAGTGACTTTCTGGCCTCCTGTTCCAGCAAGCCATTGACCTACTTTCACTACATTGATGACATAATAATCATCTGGTCCAACACCGAACAAGAACTAAAAAAATTCCATGAGAGATTCAGTGCATTCCACCCCACCATAAACCTGACATTAAGCTACTCATATACTAAAATCACTACCATAAAAATGTCAAACAACTCAATACAGGCATCCCTATGCCGAAAACCGATTGATCGGTCCACATACCTCAGATGGGACAGTTTCCATCCTAAACTCATCAAAAAGTCCATTGTCTACAGTCAGGCCATCAGATACGACCAGATCTGCTGCAGCCCAACAGACGCGACAAAGAGGAACATCTATCCCATCGTAAAATGACATACCCAGGAATCAACTACTCCAATACGCAGAGAAGGAAGAAAACGATTGTGCAGCTCTAGTAGTGACTGACAATTCACAGCTAGAAGTACTAAGGAAAACCACAAAGAAACTCCATCATACCCTACACAAGTACGACCATCTGAAAACCATATTCCCACCCCCCACTTCCCCTCTGTGTTACAGGCAACATGCAAAATTGAGGAACTTTATAATCCTGAGTGCATTGCCCTCCGTCACACAAAAAGGAAATTATCCCTGCAAGGATGTAAGGAGCTATAAGAGCTGCTTACATGTACGGACCATGGACAGGATACAAATCCCTAGCACACAGCAGGATTACAAGATAACTGGGACATTCACATGTCCCACGTCTGATGTTGTACCTCATCCTGTGCAGTAAATGTCCTGTTGGGGCTTTTATGTTAGATAAGGACAAAACCTGAGAGCGAGGATGAGATCTCATCGCCACACAATTAAAGAAAGAAAGACAGAATTACCTGTCGCCAAGCATTTTCTAGTCACGGACACAACATAGAACACATCAAAGTCACCGTATTAAAAGGCAATTTGAAATCACAAAGCCATAGAAGAATTTGGGAGTACAAATTTCTAACAACTTTCAACAGAGGGTTGAATTTTTGAAGAGAATTCATGTGTAACTGGGAAGTATGAGACATCTATACCACAGATAACACTCCAGTTCACTTTAGAGAATAATTACTTCACCTACAAAGGGAGATTCTGCAACCAGCAACTCGGGACAGCGATGGGGGCGAAATTCGCCCCCACATATGCTAATTTATATATGGGAACATTCAAGCAAGAATATTTTAATAATGATCACATCGTATTCCACAAGAGATGATGTCATTGAATGGCTGTGATTGGCTGAAGGCACGTGTGTTTTCTGGAGGCGGGGATTTCAAGCCCTGCGTCCAGAAAGCAATGCTCTGCCGGGGACCAGGAGGGAGCGACAGCCTGCAGCAGCGCCGCAGAACGCCGGGGGAAGTGAGTAATGATTTTTATTCTTTGCTCCGCTGTATTCCCGGCGTATAAGGTGACAGTTGGGGAGTCGTCTTATACGCCCCGTCGCCTTATACGCCGGTATATACGGTATATATTTTTATTGTAACACACTTCTGGATGAATTGCAGGGAAGGGCTTATATATTTAAGCCCTTCCCGACAATTCATCCCGCGCACGCCGGCAGCCCATTGCTTTCAGTGGAACCTGCTGTATTGCCGGCTCCATTGAATTCAATGGGCTAACATAGTTCTTCTCTGCCACAGCTGTTACAGCTATGGCAGAGGAGAACGATCTTTATGCTGACAGTGCGGGGGGGGGGGGCCCACTCTTGCCGCTATTGTGGCTTAATAGTGGGACCTGGGAACTTGAGATGCAGCCCAACATGTAGCCCCTCGCCTGCCCTATCCGTTGCTGTGTCGTTCCCATCACTTTCTTGAATTGCCCCGATTTTCACAAATGAAAACCTTAGCGAGCATCGGCGATACACAAAAATGCTCGGGTCGCCCATTGACTTCAACAGGGTTCGTTACTCGAAACGAACCCTCGAGCATCGCGAAAATTTCGTCCCGAGTAACGAGCACCCGAGCATTTTGGTGCTCGCTCATCTCTAATCTTTATCAGTGGACTATTTAAGTATTTATTTATTTCTATACTCATCCTATTGCAGTATTCTTTTAAGTGCAAATTAATCACACCATGTCTGTGCCTTGTTATATGTATGTGTGTATATATATGCATGCCTCTTCGGATCTAATTTGTTAAGCCTCAGGAAGAACCCTGAGTTGGTTCGAAAGCTTACTATAACATCATGTATTTTTGTTAGCCATTAAAAGTTATTATATCTACAAGTTGCTTGGTTTCTCTTGCTGGGAACAATCATGAAATGCAACATGCCTGATACTTCTTTACCCAAATACTTGCCATCAGGGAGAGTGAGGAAATCCCAAAATTCATTAGACAGATGTTAAGTCTTGCCAAATCAGCAGATTTGGGTAACAGTAATCTAATGAATATAGATTCCTTTGTAAATATAGCCATCACTTTGCTATTGAAAATCTGCCAACTGGTATCTTCCTGTCCTCCGCCATGATGATCCAGTATAGCATCACCGCCATTCTCCTGACATCAGCGTTCCCATCCAGGGAGAACACACCGCAACCTTGAATGTCAAGCAACAGTCATCTGACATCCATTGTCATTTAGGGAGCATCACAAGGCTGCAGCGATGATAAATAAATACGATAATAGTGGGATATGATAGATGGTTGGATGGAGATTGATTGACACATGCACTGAACAGTTAACAGATAGATAGCTAGATAGATAGATAGATAGATAGATAGATAGATAGATAGATAGATAGATATGAGATAAAGGGTGTATTGAGCTTCACAAGGGATCAACAAGATGGCTGCTCAAACAGAACTGAGCATACTATGAACTTTCTAGTCAGATGCTGCCAAAGGAATCTCTTTTTTATTATAGACAGACTGCAGATAGTCTGTTAGTGAGTGGAGTTGCTGCTGGAGAGGTGCAACAGCCTACAGAGAAGCACGGAGGAGTTTGTTGTCAAGTCATAAGTGAGGCTAGCCTCAGTAAAAAAAAACTGCTAGGTATGCACGTTGTACTGACGCAGAAAGTTAAACTACAAGTCTGTTGCGTAGGATTTGGACTGTACTGGTGCTCACGGGTATAGGTACGAACTGAGATAGTGTCAGGGCACACACCCACTTGCGATTTTTTTTCTCTGCGGTGCAATGCGACAGCGATGATTATGAAATTAATGATTTTCTATGGTTTGCGATGTTTCAGCAAAGCTTTGCATCACAGAGAAGAAACCTGCAATATCGGTCAGTGTTTTCAATGATGATATTGCAGGCTTCTTCCACAGCTGTGACAGTTATGACAGCAGTGACAGGAGTTTCCTTCATTCCCTGCTATCCCATTGCTTTTAATGGGGTCGGCACTGCTGCCAGCCCCATTGAAAAGAGTGGTTTTGTGTCAGTCCCAGCAGCATGACTTTCGGTGAAGGGATTAAAAATATAAGCCCTCCCCTAAAAATCATCCCTAGCTGGTTAAAAAAAAAAAAAAAAAACTTTACTCACCTCTCCACCGCTTAGATTCGTCCTCCGGTTGGCTCTCACTGCTGTCCAGCACTATTAGCAGGCGGGGATTTAAAAATCCCTGCCTCCTGAAAGGGCTGTGCTGATTGGTTAAGTGCTAAGCCAATTACAGGTAGCGCTTAGCTATTCATCAATGACCGCGGAAATGAAGGAAACTCCTGCCACAGCTGTCACAGCTGTGGCAGAAGTCCGCAATATTCTCCCTATGTTTTCAAAGGGGCTAGCGCTGCCGGCCCCATTGAAAACACTGGCGATATTGCAGCAGGTTTTTGGGGCGCTGCGAGGCGAGTGTTTTCACTCGCTCTCGCAGCGCAAGAAATAAAAACACCAGTGGGTTTGAGCTTTCAGAGGGATGTGGACCTATTGGGTAGGGACACATAAGTGGGAGTTTAAATGCTGCATCTTAGGTGGACTATGTCGCTAGCAGCAATGTGTTAACTCCTTAATATATGAACTGTGTGATTTATATTTCTTTTTAACAGGAATGATCTCTTTACAGCTTTAGGGCTCGGTCAGATGAGCATGTTTTATTGCATACCTATGTGCGCGGAAAAAAAAAACGCTGCTCGCATGAGCGGAAAACGTGTGAACGGGCAAAGTTTCATGTGCGAAGCCCGTTCACTGGAGCAGCTGCTTCGAGAAGTCCTCTAATTCCTGAACACTGTGACAGCACTGTCACAGTGTTCAGGGAGGACGGGACTCCCCACGGGGAGGAAAGAATCCCCTACCACAGCTGTCACAGCTGTGGCAGAGGACCGCGATGCTATCCCATTGCTTTCAATGGGGCCGGCGCATTGGAAGCAATGGGATGAAGGCAACCCATGCAGCGATAATTTTGGTGGGGGTGGGAGTGGGGGGAAGAGGGGCCCTTGAAATATAAGCCCTACCCAGAAAATCATCCCTAGCTGTAGAGAAAAAAAAAGTTAACTCATCTAGAAGCACTTTCCAGCTTTTCTCCCCGGTCCCTGGCAGTCTTCTTGATTGAAAAATCCCCGCCTCCAGAAAGCGCTGCCTCTGATTGGCTAAGCGCTGTTACAGCATCCGAGGAGTGCGCCCTAGCCTAGGAGACAGCGGGGTAGAGTTTGGGCCTTGTCATGATAGCTCTACTGTCTCCCACCCAGAGGGTAACCAGTGACGCATCCAAGGAGCCGGGGACAGGTTAATAAACAAGGAAACCCAATGATGGATTACCTTCATCCTTTAGGTCATGCAAGATGCCACCATTTCATCCTCTGCGGTGAATCCAGTTATTGGTAATAAAGAGTCCACACAGAGGAAGTTAACTTTCTGAGCCAAACCAGGAACGGTCGGTGAAGCTCGTTTACTTGAAACAACTTGCAAATACATGCCAGCAGAAAAACACAGTGCAAACTTCAAAGTGGTATGACAGGGAGGATTCACGGGTGAACAGAAGAGACCACAGTCCTTGTTATCTGTGGGTCCTGGTCCTGGCAACACTTCTTTCTCACTTCCACTCTCTATCAGTTAACGCTCACATTTAAAGAAAAAGGTGTGCTGCTTGACGGTTTCTCACTCTCTCTCTTCTAACATTCAATGGGTACTCTCACATCTCCTGGGTACAGTAAGCCCAGGGCAGGCTGTAGATTCCTTTCTGCTTTTTCCATTCTGGGCCACACAGGTCGAAGGTGCCTGTGTGGTCCTCTTGCACTCTCCAGAACAGAACACAGAACTCCTCAGAACTCTCTCATACACCTTGCACACACATATATATCACAAGGTCACATGACAAACAAACAAATACATTTTCCAGACAGTCCACTCACATACCAGACAGTTAACTCTTTCAGTGTTGCAGATATGCAATACACATGATTCATGCAACACAGAAGACACGGACATTACATAGACAAATGCATGCATATAGTTATGGAGGGGCCCTATTCTATTCTTTTCGCGTATTGTCCGTGTGGGTGACGATCGCGGATTCCGTAATCCAAATCCAGTCGTGTGCAGCCGGTTTTAAAGATATCTGCTTGCTTGTTATTACAGCATTACCTGTTTTCATTCCTTTGTTTGTAAATAAATATTGCATATTTTGGTGACTCCTTCTGCTGCATGGTATTCTGAATCTGCATTGCGACAACACCTACCCGCTACAGATAGATAGATGCCTAGTACAGTCATCCCCAATTGGCAGACCTATAAAATATCAGGTTTTATAGCTACATGACCACAGCACCTTCCAGCAATGAGACGTCTACAGGTAGACCCAGTATGAGCGTCGGGTTGAACACTATAATTTAGTGTACTGGCTGTGTACACTCAGCATTACTGTGAAACATGATCCTGTGATAAGTGAACCTCACAGAGCTTTGGCTGTAGCATTTTATGTAAAGAATGAAGGACATATGGGAATGATTATCAGCGAGCAAAGCTTGGAAAATGACGTAAAGCAGTTTGAGTGCCACATAAACATTTTTCCCCGAGAATCGGTAATTGTTAACATGAAAAGCAAAGCAAAGATTATTTAAATAGCCTGTGTTTCCAGTACTCATTAGTTACTGGCCATACTGAATCTGCTCTGTTTCTGTAACTGCAGAACAGAAGGGCACTTATTTAGCCGGGAATGGAATGTGCCAAGCCATTCGGAGCTCCACATTAAACCGCCGTAGTTTCCATACTAATTATCATCATAGATCTGTAAATCCGTCCATCAAATGGCAGCTGGGTAGGCCATATAAAGCCGAGGCAGTCTTTTTTAGGCCGCACTAATATTCATAATGTTGCAGCCTATCAGTTCAATGATAGGCACAGAAATTAGCAAGACACAAAGGCCTCAATAGGAATATTCCTTGTGGAACGGGGAAGGGGGGTTGATAATTATTAGCTGCAGCGCACCATTTATAAGGTGGGAACTTTAGCATAGGTGATACCTTACCCTGCAGTATCTTGGAAGATATATTGCCCATCCCTACACTTAGGCCGACTTCACATTGGCAGATTTGCGAACACAACATTTGCGCATGCAATATACTGTGAATAGAGCCCACTGATTTCAATGGATACGTTCACACGTGCGTATTTTGTCCTGCACATTTCAGTCCCATTAAAAAATATATATTTTCTTATGCATTTGCGCACCAAAATAGCCCAAAGGATTCTATGGTAATGCACAAATGCACACGCAATACGCTAGGAGGTGCGTGAAGCGCTGCGTAGTTGCACAGGAAAAAGAACACATCTGGAACTCATTAGCCATTTCAATGACTAGGAGCAGGCTCATGGGCCCAGGTGCTAAGGTTTATCTTGGGGCCCCCCAACTCTCCTAACCCCTCTAGGAGTGTTATTGCTTTTTTGTTGGGCACACACAAATTCACATGCCTTGCGTGCGCAAGAAGTACAGTGAAAAAAGCCAATGTGAGTGCAAAAAAGGAATGTTCATTCCACGAGAATGCAAGGCTCATGCGTGCAGAAATACACGTATGCTCGTGTGAAGCCAGTCGTGGGTTGTATTCATACAGGAGAGTTTCATACGTGCATTCCATCCAACGGCGATATGGATGGAACTTGTTATGTCAGTAACACATGGACTTCAATGTGTTTATTCACATGAGCACTGTTTTGCTCGCATGTCCTATTTTTGGGTGATTCCTTTATTTCCTATGGGATCTTTAAAAAAAATGCATGCAAGTGTAACAGAGTCAAAAGTTATCTGTTTCCTGTTTCCCAGTTAATAAATCCGTTGTTCCTCCGGCAATGACAACTCCTGACAGCCATGTGAGTTATCTCCAAAGCTTCCTGGCCATGGCGGCCAATAGGGCTTTTTTAAGAACCAGCCCTCACCCAAAATGGTATGGATGGAACTGCAGCGACCCAGACTTAGGAGGTATTAAGCAGCAAGGTTAAAAATAAGATGATATCCATGGTGGCTCTACTGCTCCTCTCGGCAAATGGAAAAAATAGTGTCTATGTGCCAAGCTACAACCAGTGGTAAAAGCGATAAAATAAAACAATAAACTAAATAATATGGGCAGTTGTTGTAGACTATTGACAGAGTCAGGTAGGGCAAGGTGATGGTATGTTGTGACGCCAGTCTGTCTATAAGTAGAGACCCGTTTCAGGCAGAAATAATAAAGTATAAAAATTGGAATTAAATAATAATGGGGGAAAAAGTCTTTGCTCTCCTGTAGTGTCATGTGGTACCTCAGTGCAGTTGTTGCAAGTATGGGAAATACTTCAGGGAAACAGACTTTATATGGTGAAAGCAAGTAAACTCTTTATTGAGATGAATCTTCATCCCATGTGCACAATTACAACCTTCTCATTACGGTGATATGTTTTAGATTACAGACTCCATGTGCATCATTCTCTATAGATAGAGTTACTATCTGGGAATGTGAAGGGTTAACTGGTGTCTCACTCCTATCTCTGTTTCTTCTCTCCTTCTTTCTCAGCTAACTCTTTTTTTTTTCCTATCAACTCTCTCTCTCTAACATAAACTTGATTTAGTACTCACACTTGGATGTTGCTTCCCACCACACCGGCTATGGCGACGTTCTCCTTGGGCCTCCCCGGTCTATATCCCAGGCTGTCTTCTCTCTATAAACTCGAGGACTAAACTGTCTAACCCCACCCAATCCCTGTCTTTTATACTCAACCCCTAACCAATCCTGAGCTAGGGGAATACTGACTAACCAATCCCTGATCTAGCTAGGGGTGAATGACAGGTGTGAGAGAAGGTTAGGGTGCATTCTGCATAGTCATGCAGTGTTAGGTAGTAGCAACACCAGACATTAACCCATTATTAACCATTTAAAGGCATATTTACACATAATTACACAGAATGTCACAAGCATAGCAATATATACACATTATTACAAATCCTACATGAGGTAGCTATAAGATTGCTGTAAGACTCCCATCTCTAGTGTACTACAGAACTGAGTCATAAGTCCCTTATGTCTCAATTGCTCATGGAACTCAGCATGGCACTCCTTGCTAAGACAACACGCCAGTTGTATGGCTGCTGCGCTGACACCAACTCAGAAAACCAGGGAAGCCCTGAACCCATTGCCTGTACCTTCCTACAGTAATGTAGATCGGAACAGGAATAGGAAGTTATAGTTAAAGGAGTTGTACTAATGTAAAGTAGAAAGTCAGTCCAGGCATGGGCATACAGGGGGATTGACACACAAGGGGTAGTCTAGATGGTGGACTTCTACTGGAGCCAGGTAATACAACAGCAGATGATCTTGCACAAAGGGACGGTCACAGACATTTCCCAGGTAGGGAACATATATCACACACACCGTTCAAACTCTTTAATCACTTAATGAAACAGGCGGAACAGGACACAGGTTTTCTCTTATGGGCATCATGGCTTGATATATTGGTAGTGTAGGTCAGAGTGTAATGGCCCAGAGTATGGGGTCCCATACAGCACCTCAGAATGCATGTTTTATGTTTGTCTCGTACACTGTCGTGGCTGTTGAATGCATCAATTATGTGTATTGGATGGCTGCAGGCATGAAAGGGTTAATGTCTGGGTATGTCTGGAAAATGTATAGTTTTGTCTTGTGTGTGGTATAAAAGAAGGATCACATATCTATGTAAGGGAGAGAGAGCTAGACAGATCTGAGAGTTTGTGAGACAAAGGAGAGATCTGAGAGTCAGGGAGACATGGAGGAGGCCGAGAGGTGGTCTGCTATTCCCACTTGGGCTTATCCTTCCCAAGAAACTCCCCACTGTAACTAGTTACTAAGAGTGCATGCGCCCGGACCCAGGAAAAGCCACGCAAGAACTGCGTGTATCCAGAGAGCTAAAGATACTGCTAGCAAGCGAGAGAACCATGAGTAGCTGGCAGCGGAGAGAGAGTGTTACCGGGAGAGAGAATCGACAGATAACTAAGACTGCGGCTGAGTTATTCCCCGGGAAGCCTCCCTCTTCTAGCACCATTTCTCAGGAGTGTTATTTCATCTTAAGACTGTTGCATTGTTCATTTGCCGTGAAGAGAAGTTAAGTAAATGGGTAGAACTGAACGTTCCTGGTTCTTATTCAGAAAAATATACTTTGTGTGTGGACGATTATACTCCCAGAATGGATGTCGGAGTGATCCACTGCAGGGGACAGAATGTTGGTGTCACGAGTGACAAATACTGAACAATAGGTAACCTTGGTTTCTATGCCCGTGAAGGGAGGAGACAGTAAAGCCCTGTGACAAAGCCAACACTCTACCCCACTGTCTCCTCAGCTGAGGGCCTGCTCCTCAGATTTAGCAAGAGCTAGCAGTGCTCTTCTCAGTGAGGTTTCCTTCCAGACTCCTCATTTCCTCAGCAACAGTCTTTCCCCCATAGAGAGTCTGGCATCACCCGTCTGATTGTGGAACTCCAGCAGATAGTCCTGTGGGCTGGTTACCGATGCAGAATTTCTGCAGCAACTCCCTTTCCTGCTCTGGTGCAGATGACTTTCACTTCCACTCCAACTACCATTCTGGCCATAAGCCTACTCCTGGCTATACATTCTTCCTCCGTAAGTCTCGTGAGAGAAACATTCCCAGCTCTGGCCCAAACCTTTTTCTTAAAGAAACATCATTGTTATTAAGAGAACAATATAAACAACAAACAAGGAAGGATGCAGGAGTACCCCGCTAAACTGTGATAGGTTATTTCCTATCCATGGGATAATTTTCTGATCGCTGAGAGTCTGGCCTCTGGGACTCTCACTGATCCAGGGAACGAGGGACCCGAAGGTCACCATATGAATGGAGCAATAGTCAAGCTTCTGCAGCACCGTTCCATTCATTTTAATGGGAGTGCTAGAGGTAGCCTAGAACTTAAACTTGGCTATCCCCAGTGCTTCCATTGAAATAAACAGAGTAGCAATGCGCATGCGCAACTGCTGCTCCATTCATGAAAGCAACTTTGGTCCCAGCGGTGGGACCACCAATAATCAGATAGGAAATAACCTTCTAGCTTGTATCTTGAACCAACCAGGACTAGACTCTGTCTCCAATGACGCCATAGGAGCTATATGGCCTGCCTCCAGTGTGCAACACAAAGGTTGACTTTAGCGAAGGCAGTACTGATACGTGAGCAGTTCACCCTCTCATTAGCACCCATACATAATCATAACCGTCTATAGTAAAGCAATCAATGCTAGATAATACCACATAGTGGATTTTTTGAATTAGGGTAGAATAAGGGACACACATAGGACTTCAGTATCTGTTTGGCACTTCGTATTTGTTGACTGCATGTTAGCAAATTGCAACTGCCTGTAGAACATGGCAACCCCAATCATTATTGTCTCAAGACATGTAGTCAGAATTTGTCCCATATTAACACATACTCGCCATTGTATTCTCTCTATAGCATGACAGTTTCCCTGGGACAGGATCTGACAATATTTAAACAAACTGTAGTTGGATGTAATGGGCACCAGATGTCTATGAATGAATGGGAGATCAAACTGACTATTTAATTAATCATTGTTAGCTCTTGCAATATCCAGATGTTTGGTTTTAGGAGAAAAAAAATTTCTACGCATTCTGGATAATAACACACGAGGTGTTTCATGGCTGAGAAGGAAAAATATATTCCTTGATACATTGTTTGACTTTTAGCAGTCCCTTGTTGAATGCAGCACTTCCTTTAGGAATACGTCTTAAGTTCGTGCGCTAAAAAAATATACATGGAAGGTTGGGAAACTTCTTCAGAAAGGAAAAAGGGAGCATGGGGACATGATTGGAAGTAGGTTGTTACTGAATGCTTCCCGATCCAGAGATGTCTTCATTTGACATTTGCTTGGTCAACATTAGTTCCCCGCTTATGTGGTTAGCAGGTAGGGTTTTTTTAACCATTTAGTAATGAAGTGCTATAAATATACAGCGCTTGGTCCAGGGCTTTAATCCCACATCATTGTAAAAATACGGCACAGGTTTAAAGCTCCTGCAATCTAGCAGGCACAAGTCTGGTGCTCTGCTGTCTACTGACAGCCAAGCCCCAACTATAATAGCAAGAGGAAGGCAGACCTAACACCTCTATCCTAGTTACTAAGGAAACTCTATACCTAACAACAAAAGTGGATTGCAGAGAAGGTGCAAGGAAGACCCCTAGTGGCAGCAACTTCAAACATAATTTACAATAGTAAAGCAACAAACTTCTTAATGTAAGTATATTACAGAAATGATGATTCTAATACAAGATAGTAGATGAGCATAAGCTGTCTAAAACATTAGAGTCCCTTTAATAAGGTGGTTCAGGACTAGTTTAGCTAATTTTATGTAAATAGAAATTGGTTGCAATACCAGACATAGGCCTTGGAAAATAGCAGACCCCTTTCTCTAGACCTGGACAACTCTCTTAAGAGATATACATTGGTGGGGCATACCTCTCTGCCACTTCCCTTCCATATTACCTAGAGCTAAAGAGTAATCGGAGGCAGAATGGATATTAGGTGCCCAAATAACCTTATTGAAAAAACTGGGGTGCTAGACAGTACAAGCCCCAAAACCAAACCATGACTCAACTTAAAGATGGAATGGTCGTTTTGATAGCAGAAAAGGAGGAAACCATCTCAGTTGTAGACACTCTACTGTTACAGCATCCGAGGAGCAGGCCCCAGCCTTGGAGACAGTAGGGGTAGAGTAGTTCAAGTCTCACGGTGGCTCTACTGTCTCCTACCCGAAGGGTAACCAGGGACACGTCCAAAAGGCGTGGGCAGACTATATTAAATAAGGAAACCCACAAGTAGATTACCTGAGTTTTTCTTGTCACTTGTGACGCCACCGTTCCTTCCTCCATGGTGAGTCCACACATGGGGTACAGTTCAAAAGGCCAAACCAGGAATGGTCGGTAAAGCCGTTTACTGAGAAACTTCAGATAACAGTTCACAACAGTCCTCTTTATATCCACCCGCAAAAACAGTGAGGGTTCAGAACACGTGAAGCGACAGGGAGGAAACACGGGAGAAACACGGTGATTTATACAGGCCTAGTTAAATGTGGTTCCCTGGTCCTGGACACTGACTCTTGAGAAACTCCACCAACACTCTACTGGTCCGCTCTCACGGATCTTTGCAACCTTTTCATTTCACATTGCATGGCAGGTAAACTCCATTTGTACTCCAACAAAAGAAGGGGAAGGAGAAGAAGGGATTTGCGGAATAAAGATGTATCCGATCAACTTCTTCCATTTCTTCTTGTACTCAGATTAACGATATCTGAGTACAGGCCAGGCTCTTGTTCTCTCTCCAAGGGAACAGCCAAAAAACAAAGAAAAAACAGAACTCAGACTCCTCTCTCTTGCACCCCCATATACATAACGAGGTCAGATGACATACAAATAGAAACTTTCCCAGACATAACCCAGACAGTAACTCATTTAGTGCTGCAAAGGTACAAAACATACAAATAGAAGACAATGGAAAAACACAGAAATACAAGACTAAATAGATCATCCAGAAACTTCCAGAACACATATGCACACCAACTTCTGTGCACTACAATGTCAGTGTTAAACTATGGCAATAATCCTATTTTTAGGTGGAGAACCTAAATGGATACTCCTGTTTGCTTTGTGTTCAGAAATATACCTATTGTGGCCCTAATCTTATATCTGTATGCACAATGGGGCCCAAACCGAAAAGGAGCAGCTGGTGGGTTTCAGAACAGACGTTTTCCTTGAAGGCCTTTTAGGCCCCTTTGCCCACTTGTAGAGCCCTTGAACAGTCAAAATGACAGAGAAACCCCACAAATTCATTTAGGGGTATACTGAGCATTTTAATCTCATCATTTTTGAATGCATTTAAGCAAAGCAGAAGGAAAAAGTTACGATTTTCATTTTTTTGGCAATGTGTCATTTTAAAGACCGTTTTATTTGTACAGTGTACATATGAATAAAGAATCTCACCCCAAAATGGATAACCCTGTTTGTCCTGTGTTTAGAAATATACCAGTTGTGGCCGTAATATTATGTCCGTATGCACAACGGGGCTCAAAACGAAAGGACGATTACATTTCAACTGTTTTTAATTTTTACATGATCACCATTTTCTGTTGGATAATGGCGATCACGTGACCGGAGACCACTCACCGCAGCCCTTGGTCACTGCTTCAGTAGCCAGGAACAAGGAGATTTTAAGTTTCCCAGGCCATCCCCAGCTTCTGCACTTATGTCTACCATTTTTCCGACAGAAGCATGCGTAGAAGTTGGGGAAAGGCCTGCGGATAAAGAACCCGGCGAGGGACATCACTGGAGGCCTTAGGTAAGTAATTTCACCTCCCCTCATGGATCGGATCCATGACAGGAGGTGAAATGTTAACTTTTTTTTACTTTTACTTGATTGCATTGGATAGTGGCGATCACATGACCAGGTGGCGCAAACTGCCTCCCCCTCTGTGAAATCTCCAGGCTCTAGGAGCAGGGAGATTTTAATTACCCTGTCAATCCACAGCTTTTGCACATGCCTCTGCCCTTTTTGCGATGGGCACATGCGCAGAAGACGGGGAAGGTCCGCGGAAATTCAAGGGCCTTGGGTACGTAATGTCATTTCCCCTCACGGATATACACAGAAGGCAACATAGGGTTCTGGAAGGACCAGAATGCCGTGGGACATTGCAGAGGATGGGGGGTGAGTACTCTCAGCTCCCCACATGGATCTGATCCATGAGGAAAGCTGAATCTTTAACTTTTTTTAACTTTGTGTTTACGATTATGTAGTTGCCGTTATCCATTGGATAATGGCGATTGAATGATCGGGACTCCCTGTGGACCCCATGATAGCTCCAGGTTGCTGGCTGCCTCCCGTCTCACGTCCACAGCTCCCATGGCTTTAATCTGCAGCGCAAGTGGGTTTTTATGGACTTGAGAATTAAACCCCACTTCACTCGGAAGAAAAAAGGCAATGGGGCCGTCACTAAGGGGTTAACTATAGAGATGAGCGAACGCGTTCGTCCGAGCTTGCTATTCGTGCGAATATTAGGGTGTTCGGGATGTTCGTTATTCGTAACGAACACCATGCGGTGTTCTGGTAAATTAAACTTTCTTCCCTGAGACGTTAGCGCTTTTTTTTGGCCAATATAAAGACAGGGAAGGCATTACAACTTCCCCCTGCAACGTTTAAGCCCTATACCACCCCCCTGCTGTGAGTGGCTGGGGAGATAAGGTGTCACCCGAGTATTGAAATCTGCCCCTCCCGCTGCTCGCTATGGATGCATTCTATATGCGCTCAATGGGGCCAGCGGCAGCAGCGCTGACCCCATTGAGAACATATAGAAGACAAATCCTTCTTCTCTGGCACAGCTGTAACAGCTGTAGCAGAGAAGAACGATGTTTGCCCATTGAATTCAATGGAACCGGCAATACAGCCGACTCCACTGAATGCAATGGGCTGCCGGCGATCGCAGGATGAATGGTCGGAAAGGGGTTAAATATATAACCCCTTTCCTGCAATTCATCCAGAAATGTGTTACACTAAAAATATATACCGGCGTATAAGGCGACGGGGCGTATAAGACGACCCCCCAACTGTCACCTTATACGCCGGTAATACAGTGGAGCAAAGAATAAAAAGCATGTCATTGGCTGTGATTGGCTGAAGGCACATGTGCTTCTGGAGGCAGGGATTTAAAGTCTTTCGTGGAGAAAGCTTGTCTGCCGTGGACCAGGAGGGAGTGACAGCCTGCAGGAGCGCCGCAGATCATCTAAAAACGTAAGTAATGCTTTTTATTCTTTGCTCCACTGTATTACCGGCGTATAAGGTGACAGTTGGGGGGTCGTCTTATACGCCCCGTCGCCTTATACGCCGGTATATATTTTTAGTGTAACACATTTCTGGATGAATTGCAGGAAAGGGGTTATATATTTAACCCCTTTCCGACCATTCATCCTGCGATCGCCGGCAGCCCATTGCATTCAGTGGAGTCGGCTGTATTGCCGGTTCCATTGAATTCAATGGGCAAACATCGTTCTTCTCTGCTACAGCTGTTACAGCTGTGCCAGAGGAGGACGATCTTTATGCTGACAGTGGGGGGGGGGGGGCACTCTTGCCGCTATTGTGGCTTAATAGTGGGACCTGTGAACTTGAGATGCAGCCCACCATGTAGCCCCTCGCCTGCCCTATCCGTCACTGTGTCATTCCCATCACTTTCTTGAATTGCCCAGATTTTCACACATGAAAACCTTAGCGAGCATCGGCGAAATACAAAAATGTTCTGGTCGCCCATTGACTTCAATGGGGTTCGTTGTTCGAAACGAACCCTCGAGCATCACGGGAAGTTCGTTACGAATAACGAACACCCGAACATTTTGGTGTTCGCTCATCTCTAGTTAACTACTGATAGCTAAAATGTAGGAATATTAATATCTGGTGAGAAATCTATAATAGCAGTAATACCTTGCGAGAATACTAACATTTGACTCAGGGCTCCTGCACTTGCGTTTTTCTTGCACGTTTATTCACGCGATATCGCTGCGTTTTTTCACATGATTGTTAATGGGACTTTCTAATGTTAAAAACGCATCACACAAAAATTGCAAAGCACCAACTTACGATGCGTTTTTAACATTAGTAAGTCTCATTGACAATCGCGTGAAAAAAACGCTGCGATATCGCATGAAAAAACCCGCAAGAAAAACGGCAGGAGCCCTTCGAATGATACAAATTCAGAGAAACACAAGTTTTAGAACAGAATACACAACTTTCCATTTCAGGGTTAACACTCCAATACTCCGATACAGTCTCTTAGATAAGTTGGTTCCCATATATACATGCAATATCCCTTTAAATAACACAGTCCATGAATTTGAGTCTCAGAATCTTAGTAGCAGTTCAGAGAACTCGATATAAGTTCCATCTTCTGAAGCAGGCCTTATGAATTACTAGAGTTTTGCTCTCTTGTTTGTGTAAGCACAAAATGTTTTTTCTGAGGCTGGCCTCACTTACAATTCTGTGAGGTGGCAATCTCCGCTGGTACTGACCCCAGCTTGTCTGAGGTCTGGAGGGTAACTCTACCATGCTATCCTCTGTCATTATAGTTTAGTTATCCCCTCCACGTTATGGCCATAGCACTGCTACACTCTCCCTTTTGGTTCCATACAAGAGGCACAGTAGGTCTATCAGCCTCTCTCTCGCTCAGTCTTCACTCCTCTGCCATCCTGGTGGAACTTCTCCTCAGCAGCAGCCTTTCCTTCTCCTCTGTCCAGCACTTGTCCTGCTCCACAGCTCACACACAACTTAACACGCAGCTCAAATTTCCCCTTTTTATATCAGGGTATCCTCCTTCTAAGAACTTTCCAGTGAGCATACTCAGTTCTACTGCGTGCGAAATTGGCACAAATTTTGATGCATACGGTAATTCTGGCACAATTTATGGTGCATTTTTAAGTCCATCTCCTTAACAACATTTTAACCCTTATCGGGAGCTCCTTACATTAACAGATAAGAACATTCTGCTGCACTACTGGAGGTTGCAGACTTGTCCAACACCACCTGGCCTCGTTGGAATCTTTGACCACTGGCTTTCTGGTTATGCTCATGCTTTCTCTAGTCATGATTCTGGTGGGTACTGTATCTCCTTGTGGAGACCACTAATTGGTACGGTGAGTCTTATAGACCATGCAATGCTTCATGGGGAAAAAGTATGCAAATTAGCTATTCCAGGAAGAAGCAGATCAGTCTTTCTAGTGCTGCCTTTTGGAAGGTTGCTATCCTGTGAGTCAATGTCTGACCCTTTAACAGGTTTACCTGCTGATTGGTCTCTTTCCCTTATTGTGAAGATTCGAGTTTGGCTTATATCCTTAAAAGGGCACTAACTTTTCAGGCAACTTATGCTCATGTAACAGTGTATGTGTGCCTCATCAATCTTGAATTATACTTTTATTAAACTTTTTGTTGATTTATCATTGTAAATTAAGTTTGAAGTGGCTGCCACTAGGGGTCTACCTTTTAGCTCCTTTACAATCCACTGCCTGCTGTTGGGTACTGAGTTTCTGTAGTTACTAGAATGCTAGCATATTTTCTTAGTTATAGGGGAGGGGCTGTCATCACCGGGTGCGGACCTGCACTCACAAGATGACAGATCTGCAGATGCTGTGTCTACAATCTCTACCTCTTTCACTATTACAGCATTTGTGTGTACATTACTTTGAATCTATTGACCATTTGGCCAGAATGTCTCTAGATGCCTGTAACAGGGTAGAGCATTGTTGTCAGGACTGTTTTGACATGGTTTTGTTTTTATTATTGCATTTTGATATGTATATGCATCTATGACTTTAAGTGGGGGTGGGCACGTGGGGATGAGGTTTCCATGTGAAACAGGAAGTGAGTCAATTTGGCAAAAATGCTGTTGGAGCAGGCTCTGGGGATACTCCCCTGTGCGGTGTAAAGGAAAGATCCTATGGGCATAAGCAACCTTGTTTTATGTGGAACAAGCTAAAGTTCAGCCAGTATAATTTGGTGGCTTCACTGAGAGAGTCCCTCCTTGCACTCTCTCCCTGCTCTCCAACAGCTCGGACAGAAATGGTGGTTCTCGATAATTTGAAAAAAACACCACAGACTGAGTAATTAAACCTAGCAGACCTGGCTTTCGAAAACCTTTATTAATGCCTAATGGGCATCACATTTTTCGGACAGCAAGCAGTGGAGGACTTATGTTGTTTCTTATTTACCTGAAAACCAGGAGACTTTGTAAATTTGAACCTGTTGTTCAGTAAACATTTTAGATATCACCATGTCTGCCTCTAAGTATTCGTCTCAAGGACACCATCTGTGGGCTCCTGCTCTGCCGCAGGCACAATTTGCTGCTAGGAAACAGCCAGAGGCTGTATAGCCCGATCCTGGCCATGAGGGCCTGCTGGTCCTTATACCTGATGTGAACCAGGAGACGCTGGTAACCTTAAAAGACCTAGGCCTAGGACTCCCTTAACCTGCTTCTTCCCCACCTTTACTCTAGAAACTGCAAACATTCCAATGCCTGACAGTAGCTAGATTTCTACATTCCCAACCCCTAAGGTATAATAGTCCTGGGACAGCAGAGGGGCAGGCATTCAGACACTGGGAAGGGAAAGGAAGTGCAGGGCAGTGAACTACTAGTAGAATGCTAAGTTTGCAAAATGCCACCTGCTTGAAAGAAGATTGCAAACAGCAGTGCAGAAGAAAAATTAGGAAGACATCCTAAAAATCATAATGTAAAATAATGAAACAGAGTGCAAGCAGCAGTAAATGAGTGGGTAGGGGAAATCTGCAATGTTAAAAAAAAACTTGTTGAAAACTCAGATATGCTTTAATTATGTTGTAAGAGCTGTTAAATATTTGAACATTGACTTATAGGCTAGCTACCTTCCCACAGGAGGCACTAGAGAGACAGATTCTATTCTCCCTGGAAAGAACAGTAATTTACATCTAGTTATGGCTCAATGACTTATATTCATCTGTCTCATAATCCGTTACTACTTTCCATTAATACGATCCCTAGCTTTGCTTCTCTTATGGGATAATGTCTATACCAGACACCCATACTCCATTGATTGTTACCTCTCATTGATGACTATGTCTTACATGTGGAACTGTTTGCCCGGTTTCTTCTTCTGGAGTAGTTTTGCACAGCACCACAAACAAAAAGTCTTTATTTAGCCTAAAGAGTTTAGCAATGAGATCTGGTTAACAGGAAAGCGTCGGAAATATAGCTAAGGATCCAAGCTGATGCAGACAGCTGGAATCAATCTCTGCAAAGTACTAGGGATAAAGTACTAAGCTCCCTGTCCATAATGTTTTGCTCTCTTTTGGACACCTCACCCTCTTCCTAAATAATCATTAAATATATAGAAACTTTTTTTGATGGACAGATTTAGACATGACACTTTCATGGTGCCGGCTATAGATGTCTACATGCCAAGCTAAACACGGGAACACCCATGTCTGAGAAAAGTTTAGTTGAAAAATGATTGCTGACTTTCTGTAATTCACGTGAGGATTTCTTGAGTTGTTGAGATGATTTTATCTTTAGTTGATGCTGTTGTGATATAATGTTTGAACAAGATGCTCCCTCTACCGCCTTGTGTGCTTTATGTATAATATTTTACATTTTGTGGGTGTGGGGTTAAATAGGATTTGAGAAACAACTTAATATTTGGCACCATGAACATATGTTAATGCCCTATATGTTAATGAAGTTATAGCACTCTGTGACAAGGGTGTTGAAGTCGTAGGAGGGTGTTGCTCAGTCCAATGTATATGCCTTAGGTGGCTTAACTTCTCAAGTATCCAAGATTTGTTCAATGTGATAATGTAATTAATTCTGGAATATATTATGAAATTGTCCTAGGAATACTCCGAGTTATATAAACACAATTCTATTTGCCAAAGACAAAAAATACCTGTATTATGCCCTAAAATATAATATAAATACTTTATTATTCAAAAAAGACAAAGAGTTATATAGCCAGACAGCTATATCCCTGTTTTTTTGCTCCCCCTGAGGATGATGCAAGGTGAAACATGTTGGGGTGGCTATAGATTAGATTTTAATAGGGTTTGCTGATGCTGACTTGGGGTTGTCCCGCGCCGAAACGGTTTTTTTTTTTTTTTCACCCCCTCCCCCCCCCCCCCCCCGTTCGGCGCGAGACAACCCTGATGCAGGGGTTAAAAAAGAACACCAGACAGCGCTTACCTGAATCCCCGCGCTCCGGTGACTTCTTACTTACCTGCTGAAGATGGCCGCCGGCATCTTCTCCCTCGGTGGACCGCAGGGCTTCTGTGCGGTCCATTGCCGATTCCAGCCTCCTGATTGGCTGGAATCGGCACGTGGCGGGGCGGAGCTACACGGAGCTACATGGAGCCCCATTGAGAAGAGGAGAAGACCCGGACTGCGCAAGCGCGTCTAATTTGGCCATTAGACGGCGAAAATTAGACGGCAACCATGGAGACGAGGACGCCAGCAACGGAACAGGTAAGTGAAAAACTTTTGATAACTTCTGTATGGCTCATAATTAATGCACGTTGTACATTACAAAGTGCATTAATATGGCCATACAGAAGTGTATAGACCCACTTGCTGCCGCGGGACAACCCCGCGGCAGCAAGTGGGTCTATAGGTTTTTGGCCACCAGGCCTATGCTTTAATTTGTATACCGTATATACCGGCGTATAAGGCGACGGGGCGTATAAGACGACCCCCCAACTGTCACCTTATACGCCGGTATACAGTGGAGAAAAAAAAAAAAATTCATTACTCACCTCCCACGGCGTTCTGTCGCGCTCCGGCAGGATGTCGCTCGCTCCGGCAGGCTGTCGCTCGCTCCTCGTCCCCGGCGCAGCATAGCTTTCTGAATGCGGGGCTTGAAATCCCCGCTTCCAGAAAGCTAATACACACGCCGGCAGCCATGACATCATTGAATGGCTGTGATTGGCTAAAGCACACATGGCTTCAGCCAATCACACTATTCAATGACATCATTGAATGGGTGTGATTGCTAACACGTGCGCCTTCAGCCAATCACAGCCATTCAATGCTGTCATGGCTGCCGGCGTGTGTATTAGCTTTCTGGAAGCGGGGATTTCAAGCCCCGCATTCAGGAAGGTATGCTGCGCCGGGGACGAGGAGCGAGCGACATCCTGCCGGAGCGCGACAGAACGCCGGGGGAGGTGAGTAATAAATTTTTTTTTTTTACACTTTTTTTTTTTTGTATTACCGGCGCATAAGACGACCCCCGACTGCAGAGCAGATTTTTCAGGGTTCAAAAGTCGTCTTATACGCCGGTATATACGGTATGTACAATTACACACATGATACTAATGGGTGACTGCTGGTCGAATCTCATTACTACCACCATTTCCCCTGTATTTTAAATAATATTTGATGTTGTCTTTGTCTTTTTTGAATAATAAAGTATGTATATTATATTTTTGGGGATATTACCTACGGGGATTTTTTGCCTTTGGCAATTAGAATTAATTCTGTTCTTGCTTTACTTTCAATAACTGCGTGAGCTTTTGACTAAGGATTCTGGATGTCCCCTCCAAAAAACACTTGTAATGTAATTAGGGAAGAACTGGGCTGAAGGCTGGGGTGACCCCTTGTCCACCAGAGGGACTTCAACTCCAGTCGTTGGCCATTTAGGATGTGGTGTAACATGGTGGATACTGATCTCAGAGTCATGGTGGCTTTTTCGGCCGTGGGAGGGAACAAGGCCATTAGCGTTTCATGCCTAAGTTCTGGCCAGTCTAAATTAGGCTGTGGTCTGTAACAGGTTTCCCCAAATTAGCTCTCTCTGGGACATTATCGGAGGTCAAAGGCTTCTGGGGAATGCCGTATATGACTGCTCATCAGACATGCTTGCTGCTTTAACAGGAACTTTGATTATATAACAACAAAGGCTGGTCCATCTGCGCAACATTCTTGAATAATTAATGTACAAGTCCAACAAGTGCGCAGTGACTGCACACTATGGTGGCCCTTAGAGATCTGGCAAAAAACAAAGTGGCAGCTACACAGCAAGATACCTTCCCAATTTGTTACATCTGCTATCAGTAATGTTAGGGTAAAGTTTTAGCTTTAAATTCCAACTGCAAGATGGTGCTCAAAACTGATGTATGTTATGAGAAATGGCGCTTACACGCAAGATCTCCAATTACACGAGCTACAGCATTAAAGGGGTTGCCTCGCGGCAGCAAGTGGGGTTATACACTTCTGTATGGCCATATTAATGCACTTTGTAATATACATCATGCATTAAATATGAGCCATACAGAAGTTATTCACTTACCTGCTCCGTTGCTGGCGTCCCCGTCTCCATGGCTCCGTCTAATTTTGATGTCTTCTGGCGTTTTTAGACGCGCTTGCGCAGTCCGTGCTTCTGCCTGGTGAATGGGGCCGCTCGTGCCGGAGAGCTGGTCACCGCGTCGTCATCGTAGCTCTGCCCCGTCACGTGTGCTGATTCCAGCCAATCAGGAGGCTGAAATCAGCAATGGATCTGTGATCTGCAAATAGCAATGTCTCTCAACCTGAGGTTGTTTAAGCTGTACTGCGCAGCCATGCCAGTTTATGAAGGAAGAAACTATTTACTCACAGTCCCATCCACCTTCAGGAGTCCAATGCCGAGTACCAGTCATGGCTTAAATAAACCCCGTGCTAAGCTGAGTGTGTTCTAGAGTTGAGCGAACATACTCTGCCGAGCTTGATGCTCGTTCGAGTATTAGCGTACTCGATGGTGCTCGTTACTCGAACGAGCATCAAATCGTTTTCGACCCCTCCCCACTGTGTTCGACCCCTCCCCACTGTGATGTGCCTGTTTTGGCCTCTCCCAGCCGTGACGCAGCACGCGTCATTGGCAAATTTTTTGTCTGGCAGGCAAGGGAGAGAGAGAGAGAGAGAAAACACGAATCAAGAAGAAGAAAAAAAGCTCGGGACCCGGCGTCCCACATACAAAAATGCTCGAGTCTCCCATTGTAGTCAATTGGGATAGTTACTCGAGTAGAGCTCTCGAATTTTACGAAAAGCTGGACTCGAATACCGCGGACCCGAGCATTTGGGTGCTCGCTTATCTTTAGTGTGTTCACTTCTCTTACTGGTGCAGGTAGGATGAAACTCTGGTAGTTGAGCCATTGGGGCTGATGGTGCTAGTCATCCTCAGACGTAGAGGGTGCCCCCTTCTACAGTCACAGTCCTCAGTCTAAACAGATGATGGGAGACATCTCTGTGTTGTCTCCTGATACATTTATACATCGCTATTAGGTCACCCCTCAGCAGTCTTTCTTCTAAACTAAATAACCCTAATTTTGATAACCTCTCTGGGTATTGTAGTCCGCTTATTCAATTTACTACTTTAGTTGCCTGTCTTTGTACCAGCTCAATATCTGATATGTCCTTCTTGAGTACCGGTGCCCAAAACTGTACACAATATTCTATATGTAGAATTCTATGTGTCTCGTCGTGTACCGCTAGACCTCTTTTGAAACACCCCATGATCCTATTTTCCTTGGCAGTAGCTGCCTTATCCTCAGGATAGATCAATAGTTGATCAGCAGGAGTCTACACTTTGGGATCCCCGCTGATCAGCTGACCCTCCGGGCTGCTGTCAGTGTAGCGGGGTGGGATGTCGTTATTAGTGGTCAGGGATAGAAGTGTGATATACAGCTTCGATAGAATTAAAAATGAATGGGAGTGAAGCTATGTATTACACTTCTGGCCCTCACTACCAATGCAGATGCCCGGCTCTGCTGCACTGAATAGGTCATCAACAGTAAATGGCCACAAAACCCCTTTAGGGTGTGTTCACATGTTGTGGAAATGCTGCAGTTTTTCGGCAAAGGAAACGCTGCAAATTTTTACTTCTCTGTAACTCTAACCTGAGGATTTGTTGTGGAAATTGTGCGACAGAAGTGCAGCATACATGTGAATGCGCTCTTAAAGTGGTTGTTCACCCTATATAGAGTAAGTACTATGCAATAGATGTGTTGTATTTGGACAACTAACCAATATAATGTAATTAGGAATTCTGCGCTGTTCTCTCCTTTCATGAAGCCGCACCCCATCGCCACCAAAGTCATCCTCCTGTACAGTTCCACCACCACTTGGTGCAAATAGCCACCAATGGAGGGGTACATGATGTGATCTCATCCATTAGCGTCCCCCACTCTGCACCTGCACTAGTTTCTTGCATGTCTGGACCTGTATCCAGCAAGGAAACTGCCGCAGATCCAGAGCGGTAGGTGCTGATGGACAAGGTTGTATCACATGCCCCTTGATCAGCTGCCATTTGCAAGATGAAGAGGCACTGTACATGAGGATGACGTTGGGGGTGAGGGTACATGGCTTCATGAAAGAAGAGGATGGTGCAAAATGCCTAATTATATTGTATTAGTAAATTGCCCAAAAATCACACATCTACTGCTATGTACTTATTTTATACAAGGTCATCAACCCCTTTAACACAACAAAAACCATTGAAAAGGACAATGGTACTGTTTGCTACAACTGTGCATTTAACTTACTAAGTGTCAAGTTAAAGTTTGCTACATTTGTATCCAACATGCCTGGTATTCAAGGATATGAGGTCAGGGTATTCTCATTCCCCAAGGTGTAGCACTGGCGATTATGCAATGTCTCCCACGATTCCTCCCCTGGGAATCAGAATTGGATGTGAGGAACTTGAGGGACTAGGTTCTTCAACAATAACATATTGCCTTCCTCTCTGTCTTGTTAACAGTTGGACTGCCCCTACTCCAAAATCAGGTAGCCTTTTCAGAGGGCCTGAGGAGGTGACATGCTTCTCTGATAAGCTAACGGTATCTAAATATCAAACATATGTTCCCGGCTTTGCTGTCGTATTAGATAATTATTAACTTCTCTACGCTAGTTGAACAATCCGTCCGGCATGTGAAGTCTGGAGTGGGAATATCACACCACAGGCAATGATATGGAAAGCTGTTTTGCAGCTGTATGTCCTGGAAAGCATTTCAGGATCTGTTAAAATACAAACATATTCTCCAAAAAACCAACAGGACCTTCTGGCAATCCTTAGAAAGTCTCTACATCACTCTATAGAGCATGCAAGTGCAGCAGAAAGAGTGGGCCCAGTTACCCAGATATAGATCACCAAGAAGCCTATTTATTGGGAAAGCCAGCAGGCACTGGCGTAACTTAACATGCTGCTGGATACATAATAGCTTACCGTGTTCCCTGCTGGTTCAGTATCTGTTTAGTGCATTCTAAGAGGTGTTATATAAACTGCCAATCCAAAAGTTATGGGAGAGTACCTCATAATGTGTAAGAGGCCCTCTTGCCTGGCAAAGAGTAGCAATTCGACATAACATTGATTCCACAAGTGGATGGAAGATGTCTAGAGGGATGCTGAGTCATAATGTCTGGATAGCCACCCACAGCTCCATTGCATTCTAGGTCCAGAATCTGGAGTACAAATGGACTTCTTTACCACATCCCATAAATTATCAATTGGGGTCATATCAGGTGAACATGCAGGTCATAACATTCGTGGGAACTCTCCAGAATACTCCTCAAACAAATTCTGGGCAACTTGGGCCTGGTGGTAATAATGCATTATGCTGCTGTAATATGTAATTATTGTGGGGGTATATGGTCCATGAATGCTTGAAAATGGTCACCAAACAGTGAAAGGTAGTGAGCACTAGACAATGATGTGTTTAAGAGTCCCATTCTGGAGATTGCTATGCCCTTTCCTGATATTCTTGTACAACCCCTTTAATTGCAATTATATCTGCACTACTTTATTCTACTGTTAAGGATATTGTCTATAAATTTCTTTCTGACAATAAAATCTGAGCACAAATTTGGAATCAGCACCCAAAACTGTAAGAAACAGTTTTGTCAGAAAAAAATTTAAAAAATTTTTTTACAACGCAGTGTTATTTCGGAAATAGGGCCAAAAGGGCCTTATTTATTAAAGAGGACAAAAGGGGACATCATTTGTAAAAGGGGGCATTATTTCTCAAAGGAGGCAAAAACGTATGGTATTAGCAAATGGGACAAAAGATGAGTTATTACTAAGTGGAAGCAAAAAAGGATGCATTATTTCTGAATAGGAGCCCTTTCACTATAAGCAGCACTTACTGTGTGGGGCCTAAAGGGCGTAAAAAAATCAGGATAGTACTACTGTGTGGGACACCACAGGTGGCATTACTACTATCTGGGGCACTATAGAAGGGAGGGTTGTGTAGATATATTGATAAAGTGGAAAGGGTGATAAAAAAGCAACAAGCTAAAGATGTCTGTCCATCACATTCGGCAGAGACAAGTTGTGGCCTGGAGAAATCGTCATGGCAGTCTGGGCTGAATGCAGAAGATAAGGAAAATTAAGCAACTCCAGGTAAAGAGGATGTAATCTGTGATAAATGAGTATAACATCACTAATGTCACTTATACGGTCTGCAGTGCACCTGTGTAGAGATTATATCTAGCGCTATGTGGTCACTATATAAAGGTAATATTAGTCTTTGTATAGTTATTTTCTGCAACAATTTAGTGGTAATATGCAATCACAGTCTGGAGATATTATTTTGCCCTTATATAGTATTATAATTGGTAATATTGATCTTTGTTGTGCTCTTTATTAAGTAACACTATGGTGGTATTGTATAGTCACGGTCCAGGAATAATATTTGGTCCTCTATAAAGTTATTATTGGTCATATCGATCTTTGTACTGGTCTTTATTTGTAACAGTATGCGCAGTAAAGATTTTTTTAAACTCCTGCTTTTCCCGCGGAATCTGCGGTCCGCCCGCAATGCCAATTGCGTATGGGCTGTGGGTCGGATGGCTTCCATTGACTTCAAGATTAGATTAAACTGCAGGAAAATGGAGCATGCTGCGATTTTTCATCCTCGAGCGGAAACCGCAATTGGTTTGAGCTCATGTGCATGAAGAATAATTTTTCC